>NC_137946.1:14753328-15353328 GCF_963969265.1 Rhamphochromis sp. 'chilingali'
ACAATTAGGAACTTAACTGCATGCATTGATGCGTTCCATACCATAGATGCTGTGTGTAAAAATCACTTTTTGTTCATCCTTAATTCACATACCTTTATCATTAAATAGAAAGATGGAATATAAAGTAGAAAAAATATTGATGTACGATAGGAATTTGTAGAAATGAATATAGTAGGTGTTGGGTGTGACTCTCCCAGATTTCGAAGTGTTTCTGCTTAAACTTAGTTACTTACTTACTTATTGTTGGCCATGGGAATCCATTTCATTGAGATCCCATTAAAGATTTTCTCAGCCTGCTTCCCTACTCTACTTAAATTAGAAAAAACAGATTAACAGATTCATGTATTTAATGTCCAACAATTTGATATCCATTAACTAAATTCTGGTCAGGATTCGTCATCAAAGCAAATCATGTCAATATGTTTCAGTTTAGCTCCAAGCCTGTTTGCTTTAAGTGACACAATGGTGTGGCTTTTAGAGAAGCTTTCAACAACACATTTGCAGAATTTCTTCATCGTATACAGTTCAGTGTGTGGCATGAAATCTCACTGAATTTGCAAACTCAAAGGGCGCTGGTTTCATATTTGACTGCACCAACTATTTTATCTTTAGCAATAAGCAGGTGAGAAATGTTGGGTGGCGTCTGATAGCAGGGTATGTCCCACAATTTAAAAACTTTTCTTCTGAGGTCCAGAAATTAGTGTTAATTCCACAATGTTGGCAGTCATAGCGATGGAGAAGAGATGAAATACCCGTGACACTAAGCATCCTTCAGCAGAGAATGCTCAGGTGTAAAATGTCCCAAAAAGTAACTGTATAATTTTTTGCCCTTTTCTCATGTGAAATGTGTAAACAGACAGTGAAGAGAAAGTAAATAACTCTGATACAAGCACATAAAATAAAACCCTCTGAGATTCACCTACAAATGTTGCACTTTCTGAACTTCTGGGGTAGTGTGACATTTTCGGACTGTATGTAATTTTTGATACTGGGATATCTACAGTAAGAGGTGGAATAAAAATTTCACAATGCTCCTTTCATCCCCCCCCCTTTTCTTCCCACATCCCCTCCAAGTTATGTCTTGCTAGGAGACGGCTGACAGCGAGGAAGGTGAGGAAAGGAGCAGTGCTGGAGATTACGGAGACATACGCAAAGTGGAGTTTGATCTTTGGTGGCCGGGCCAAAGCACCCTGTCCTCTTTCCCATGCAGGACAACAGCTTCTTACCACAAGGTAAATCAATAAATTAAAGTTCAACAGTAAGATTGCACTGCAGGTTTGAAGAGGTACGCATTTTGCTTTTTTATTCTTTCTTTCTTTCTGATGAAGTAGTGTGATCTAATACTAGCAAAACATGTAGGTAAACAAGATCGTTTTCCTCATCAAGTGAATTTGTGAGTGACTCATAATAAACACCTTATAAAACAGTTAAAATGATTTGTGAGGCATGGATACTGCAATTATGTCTGCTGTCAGGCCCTGTGATGAAGGAGCAGACACGTGTTAGCGCTTAAAACAAAACAACCCCCAACAATTCAGTCTGTAATTGAATTGAGAAAGGGAACAACAGGCAGACACAACTTTCAATCACTTGACTTTTTTTTTCAGTCGAGCTGAAGCCTGCTCATCTCTCCTTATGCCTGCCCTTTGCCGTGAACCCAACTCCCCCCTCCCCCAACCGTGCAATGACATAGTGTCATGAAAGAAATGACCTTTTTGCCATTTTAGATTTGCTGCAGATTTCATTTTCTATCTGAGGGCCTGTTTTATTTTATGTTCAGAGGCCTGAATTCAGGATTTAGCAAAGTTCTTGCTGCGCAGCCACCGGCAGTTCTGAGGCTCAGACAGCACATCACTGGATGTTGCTGTTGTCTTCTGTGCCGTTTGCCTCTGACATATTCATCTTTCCAATGGAGTGACCCACATGGTTCACCCCATCTTTGCGAGGAGGCATACGCTCATTGATGCGGTCCAAGCCCTTAGCCTCCTCAAAGCTGGTGATCTTGTGCTGGGGGGAGAACCCACGGATAGCTGAAAAACACAAATAAAGGGATCAGGATCTTCACGTAACTCCGCAGTTCCAGAGTGTTCTTAATATGATACATACCCTCCCAAGACATGAACTGCTGCTGTGATTTCCCAGGGATTATAACTAATGAAGATGTGTAAATTCAGAATGTGAGTCGTATTAGGAATCAGTGAGCTTATTTCATTAAATGGCTTGTATTTGTATAGTGTTTTACTTAGTCCCTATGGACCCCAAAGTGCTTTATACTACATTCAGTCATTCGCACACTGGTGATGCTAAGCTATATTGTAGCCACAGCTGCCCTGGGGCGCACTGACAGAGGTGAGGCTGCCGGACACTGGTGCCACCGGGCCCTCTGACCACCACCAGTAGGCAACGGGTGGAGTGTCTTGCCCAAGGACACAACGACCGAGACTGTCCGAGCCGGGGCTCGAACCGGCAACCTTCCGATTACAAGACGAACTGCCAACTCTTGAGCCACAATCGCCCCTAATTAATGGATTAGTATACTCTTTTTTATTAAAGTGCGCATGGTCACATGCTGTTGATATAAACTAATCACTCATCTCTGCAACTAACAATAGTGACATGGCAAGCATTCCTCATGACAGCTGCTTTCTTGTAGTTAAACTGCCCTTCCCTCAACTGATGTTCCTTAGACCTCAGTCACACAGGCCTAGAGACTGGTCAGCAACCCCCTGACAACCTCTGGTTACTAGGGAAAATCATGACTGGTGAGTGGGTGCCACTAGATGAAATCAGTCACAAAGATGGTCTCTGCACGAAAAACCATCGCGCAATTGCTTTGGTTGCTATCAGATTGCCAGGGTTGTGTGTAGTTTGTATGGAAGGTGGCCACTTGCATGCAAACACTTGCTAACTAACCACCAAGCAGTAGTGAAAAGAAAAAGTTTAATGCAAACCAGAAAGTGTTTGCCTTAAAAGTGTGTTTTGCTGCTGAACCCAACATGTTTCCAAAGGTAAATTTTCGTAAGCAAACGGCCTACGTTTCCTGTTTGCATTACAGCAGTAAGTGAGTCTTTGCAGACAATTTAACATCTTCCATGCAAAGTACATGTAACTGCAGCAGTCAGCTCGCAGCAAAATCAGTATAATACAAAGAAGGTTTTCTATGCAGCACTGTATACACCTTGGCAACCAATGTCACCTAGCGACAGCAAGTAGCTTCCTGCAACTACTTGTCAGCCATTCAGGGAATAGACATTTTTCACTAGCAACCAGTGGTTACCGTTGAGTCAGCTACTGGTCCTTAGGCAAACACCAGCAAACACTCACTGGTAGTTGTCAGGCAGTTTCCACCCAGTTGCGAGGCCTACAGACCTAGAGGATTTAAAAAAAGGTCTACAAAGTCTACAAGTCTGCATGTTTGTTACTTCAAGCTGTGATATACCTCTTTTTTAAATAATCCAGTCATAAACTGCATGGTAGAGAAAGTGACTTCAGTCAATGGTTTGTAATCTTGCCCTTTTTTCTCAATAAAACTGTCATGGTCCCTGTGCCTCCCCGGCCAGCCCAGTGTGGCCACAAGTGTTTGTTGTTTTTCTCTCACTCTGTCTCTCCTACCTGTCTGCCTGGGCGGAGCTCTGATTGGGCTCCTGCCCTTGGCCCACGCACCTGCAGCTGATCTCGAGCGGATTGCAGTTCTCTGGCTCTTAAGGCTGGGGCTCTGAGCTGTTCGTCGCTGGAATATTGAGTAACTCTCGTTAGTATTGCCTGGCTTCCTTGCGATTCTACTGTTCCCGTGTTTGCCTTCGACTTACCCTCGTCTGTGTAAACAGGTTTACCTGGATCAGCCCTTTTGTGACCCCTGGACCCCGTGAGTAGGAGAGTGAGCTGAGCTGCTTGTGTGGAGACTGTTTGGACGAGGAGCAGAGCGAGTGCGAAGAAGTGTGTCTCCCCAGCCAAGTGATCCCCGGGACCCTGGTGTTTCCCCCCCCCTTCACGTGTATATAGTGCACCAGTGTGATTAATAAAGTGTCGTTGAACTGTGCTACCTCAGTCTGCGCCTGAGTCCGTTCCACTCCCGTGACAGAATATTCCAGCCACCATGGACTCAGCAGATTCAGCTTCCTCCCCGTCTCCCTCCGCCCCGGTCACACTGGAAGCGATCTTACAACGCCACGAGCGAATGCTTGTTCACCTCAGCGAGAATGTCGCTGCCTTAACACTAGCAGCTGCTCAGCGCACTCCATTGCCGGAACCCTCGCCTACCAGCGAACCCGCCCAGGCGTCATCAAGCTCCGCAGTAAGTGCTGCCTCACCGGTTCCGGTCCCGGCTGTGTGTGAGTTTCATCTCCCCACACCTGAGCTGTTTTCAGGGGATGTAGGGAAGTGTGCGGGTTTCCTTATGCAGTGCGCTCTCCAGTTTCGCCAGCGGCCTCATGCCTTCTCTAATGACGGGAGTAAGATCTCATATTTTGTTCAGTTGCTACGAGATCGTGCGCTGACCTGGGCACAAGCCGTGCTGAGCGCTAGTCCCGAAATTACTTATGATGATTTTTTGTCTCTGTTCCGGAGTGTTTTTGATAAAGGCTCCACTGCTGCGGCGGCTGGGCTCCGCCTCATGAACCTGAAGCAAGGTAAGCGGAGCATGGCAGATTTTTCAGTTGACTTTTGGACACTAGCGACGCAAGCGGGGTGGGGGCAGGAAGCATTAAAGACGGCACTGCTAAACAATGTGAGTGAGGAGATTAAAGATGAACTAATGGTGCGTGAGTTACCCTCCTCTTTAGGTGCGATCATGTCCCTATGCATCCGAATAGACGATCGCCTGCGTGCACGGCGAAGCACGCAACGTCGCTTCGCTCAGCCTCGGCCACCGCGGGACGCCTCACCGGGGCCTGGAGCGGCACTCGAGCACGGCGAGGTTGAGGAGGAGGAGCAGCCCATGCAACTTGGACGTTCGCAGCTCTCACCCGCAGAACGTCAATGGCGTATGGCTGCCGGTGAGTGTCTATATTGCGGCCGTCAGGGCCATTTTGCCTCTTCATGCCGCGCACGGGCAAAAGGGCGCGCTCGCCAGTAGTTGAGAGAATACTGGTGGGCGATATAACTACTAAAAGTTCTCTCCCCCGGCTTATGTTGCCTGCAAAACTCACCATTAAGAATGTTACCCACTCTCTTCAAGCTCTAGTGGATTCAGGTGCTGAGCAGAGTTTCATTGACGCAGCTCTGGCAAAAAAGCTAAACATCACACTACACGCCCTACCCGATCCGCTTGCTGTCACAGCCCTGTCTGGGCAACGCTTGTCGGACATAACCCAAATCACGGAACCCCTGTCTCTTACTCTCTCGGGTAACCACTCAGAGCGCATCGAGCTTTTCGTGTTTCAAGCACCGCGCACCCCCCTTGTATTGGGTTATCCATGGCTGCTCCAACACAATCCGCACATCGATTGGAAGAAAGAGAGAGTAACCAGGTGGAGCATCGAATGCTACATGAACTGTCTCCAAGCTGCACCCGCTCCTACCACATCTCCAGGGCCTGACCAGCCGGTCGAGCCTCCGGAATTGACCTCGGTCCCGCGTGTTTATCATGATTTGGCTGAAGTGTTTAGTAAAGATGGGGCGCGTTCACTCCCCCCTCATAGACCGTATGACTGTGCGATTGATCTCCTGCCTGGGGCTCCGCTTCCCTCTGGTCGTTTGTACAGCATTTCTCAGCCAGAGAGGGAGTCTATGGAGAATTACATTGCTGACTCTCTCGCTGCGGGCATCATTCGGCCGTCGTCCTCCCCGGTGGGAGCGGGGTTATTCTTTGTTGCTAAGAAAGACAAGACCCTTCGCCCCTGTATCGACTATCGCGGGCTTAACAAAATCACTGTTCGTAACAAGTATCCTCTGCCCCTTCTTTCTTCTGCTTTTGAGTTACTTCAGGGTGCCACGATCTTCAGTAAGTTGGACCTGCGCAACGCCTACCATCTGGTGAGAATCCGTGAAGGGGATGAGTGGAAAACGGCCTTCAATACTCACCTAGGCCATTTCGAGTACCTTGTGATGCCTTTCGGCCTGACCAACGCCCCAGCCGTGTTCCAGGCTCTTGTTAACGATGTTCTCAGAGACTTTATTAACCGATGTGCTTTTGTCTACTTAGATGACATTCTCATCTTCTCCAAATCTAAAGCGGAACATGAGGTCCACGTAAGGCAGATCCTGCAGCGCCTGCTGGAGAACAGGCTCTTTGTTAAAGGAGAGAAATGTGACTTCCACATGGATTCAGTGGCGTTTCTGGGCTACATCATCACCAGAGGGGACTTGAAACCTGACCCGGCAAAAGTTCAGGCAGTGTTGGACTGGCCCAGACCACCCGATCGCCGGCAGCTTCAGCGCTTTCTGGGGTTTGCTAACTTCTACAGGCGTTTCATCAGGGATTTTAGTAAAATTGCTCTGCCTCTCTCTAGGTTAACATCACCCAAGGTGCCATTCCACTGGGACCTGCTGGCTCAGGAAGCCTTCTCTCGCCTCAAGGAACGGTTCGCCACCGCCCCGATCCTTCGCCAGCCTGACCTCACCCTGCAGTTCGTTGTGGAGGTGGATGCATCGGAGTCTGGAGTAGGGGCCGTGCTCTCCCAACGGTTCGAGGGTAAGCTCCACCCCTGTGCTTTTTTCTCTCGTCGTCTTTCCCCAGCTGAGAGGAATTATGACATCGGAGACCGCGAACTTCTGGCCGTAAAGCTGGCTCTGGAGCAGTGGAGGCACTGGCTGGAGGGAGCTGCACAGCCGTTCATTGTCTGGACCGATCATAAAAATCTCAAATACATCCGCTCGGCGAAACGGCTCAACTCACGGCAGGCCAGGTGGGCTTTGTTTTTCACCCGGTTTCATTTCACCATCACGTACAGGCCAGGCTCCCGTAATGTTAAGCCAGACGCTCTTTCCCGGCAATACGCCGCAGTCGGGGAGGAGTCCGACCCTGGATCTGTTCTGCCCACTTCCTGCGTTATTGGAGCAGTTACGTGGGAGATCGAAGAGCTCATCCGGGAGGCACAAGAAACCGACCCTGATCCTGGCACGGGCCCCCCTGATCGACTCTTTGTTCCGGCGGCTGTCCGGTCCCGGGTGCTCCAGTGGGCTCACACGGCCCGTTTTTCCTGCCATCCAGGAGTTAACCGCACCACTGCATTCCTGCGCAGGTATTTCTGGTGGCCCGCCCTCATTAAAGACTCACGGGAGTACGTCACCGCCTGCACCACTTGTGCTCGAAATAAGCACTCCAATCAACATCCGTCTGGATGTCTGCAGCCACTCTCCACACCCAGCCGACCCTGGTCCCACATCTCTCTGGATTTCGTCACTGGTCTGCCACCATCTGCAGGTAACACTACAATATTGACCGTCGTTGACCGTTTCTCCAAAGCTGCCCATTTCGTTGCGCTTCCTAAGCTCCCCACAGCCTTGGACACTGCCCGACTCCTCACCACGCACGTTTTTCGGCTCCATGGCATCCCTGAGGACGTTGTCTCGGACCGGGGCCCTCAGTTCACGTCGCGGGTGTGGAGGGAGTTCTGCTCTGCCATAGGTGCCAAGGTGAGCCTCTCCTCTGGCTTCCACCCGCAAAGCAACGGCCAAACGGAGCGCCTCAACCAGGAGTTGGAGGCCGCCCTCCGCTGTGTCGCCTCCCATAACCAGGCCATCTGGAGTGAACACCTGCCGTGGATAGAGTATGCTCACAACAGTCACACGTCCTCTGCTACCGGTGTGTCACCCTTTGAGGCGTCTCTGGGATACCAACCGCCTCTGTTTCCCATGGTTGAAGGTGAGCATACTGTTCCGTCTGTCCAACATCACCTCCGCAGGTGTCGCAGGGCCTGGCGGGCCACTCGGGCGGCTTTACTCCGGACGAAGGAACGGAATAAGGCACTCGCGGATCGCCACCGGACGGCCGCCCCTGAGTATGTGGTGGGGCAGAAGGTATGGCTCTCCACTCGCTTCGTGCCCTTACGTGCCGAATCCAGGAAGCTCTCCCCCAACTTCATCGGCCCGTTTGATGTCTGTGCTGTGATCAACCCTGCATCCGTCCGCTTGGCGCTGCCACGCAACATGCGTATTCATGATGTGTTCCATGTCTCTCAGGTCAAGCCGGTGGTCTCCAGCCCGTTGTGCCCTCCTTCCAGGCCCCCGCCGCCGCCCCGGCTCGTGGGTGGCCAGCTGGTTTACGCCGTCTCGCGCATCTTGGACTCCCGGGGTCGGGGTTTTCAGTACCTGGTTGACTGGGAGGGCTACGGGCCAGAGGAACGTTCCTGGGTGCCCCGGTCGGCTATCGTGGGTAGGGACCTGCTCCGTGACTTCCACCGCCTGCACCCGGGTAAGCCTGGTGGGTCGCCGGGGGGCTCCCGTTGAGGGGGGGGTACTGTCATGGTCCCTGTGCCTCCCCGGCCAGCCCAGTGTGGCCACAAGTGTTTGTTGTTTTTCTCTCACTCTGTCTCTCCTACCTGTCTGCCTGGGCGGAGCTCTGATTGGGCTCCTGCCCTTGGCCCACGCACCTGCAGCTGATCTCGAGCGGATTGCAGTTCTCTGGCTCTTAAGGCTGGGGCTCTGAGCTGTTCGTCGCTGGAATATTGAGTAACTCTCGTTAGTATTGCCTGGCTTCCTTGCGATTCTACTGTTCCCGTGTTTGCCTTCGACTTACCCTCGTCTGTGTAAACAGGTTTACCTGGATCAGCCCTTTTGTGACCCCTGGACCCCGTGAGTAGGAGAGTGAGCTGAGCTGCTTGTGTGGAGACTGTTTGGACGAGGAGCAGAGCGAGTGCGAAGAAGTGTCTCCCCAGCCAAGTGATCCCCGGGACCCTGGTGTTTCCCCCCCCCCTTCACGTGTATATAGTGCACCAGTGTGATTAATAAAGTGTCGTTGAACTGTGCTACCTCAGTCTGCGCCTGAGTCCGTTCCACTCCCGTGACAAAAACGAACACCACTTGCTACAATGTCCCTTGTCAGTCATCCTGCTACTTTAGTTTTGTTTAAAGTGCACAAATAATGTGTCGGATAAACAAAGCTGTAAATCTCTCACTCTTCGTTCATGAGTTAAGATTACCTCAGGAACTCAGACACAGGGGTGCATATTTCATGTTGATGTGCTGGGCCGTTTCTTGTTTTTCTGCATGCAACACTTTTTAGTACCAGATGGAGGCCATTTACAAGCCAAACCCAAAATAATGGGCTTTAGTCATGCATCTCTTAGCAGCACTTGACTTTGCAGTGTTTTCATTTATTATGAATATATATCCCTTAAAAAGTAATTCCTCTCTTTTAAGTAGTGTTTTTCCCTTTCTTGCCCACTTTCTAATTACTAAATGCAAATGTATGCTGCAGTCACTGTGGATGCTTATCAACGTCTTTTCATCTGTCCACAAGGAACAGGAATACTGCATTAGGTGTGAAACAGTTCCTTCCAACCTTAGTGCACTGACTCAAGAGTTACATGAACATGATACCACACCAGCCCCCCACCCAGCAAACACTGCCAGTATTTCCCTGCGATAAAAGAGTCTACATTACACACAACTGTGTTAAAATCCAGCTCACGGTCCTTTATAAAGTTCCATCTCTTCTAAAAGTTTAAATCCAATCATCTAGTTGGTTTTTCTGTTTAATCTAATCTCTGCAAAGTAAAGTGCCAGCCATACCAGATTAAAGAGTTATAAGAGTGGAGGAATTATTTTGTGGGCTGTTGTGCACATGAAAATGTTAGTGGCAGGTGGCCCCTACTCCAGGAGAACCTGATGATATACTGAGAGGGGTGGGAGATGGGTGGGGGTTTACCTTCTCCATCCTCATCATGCGTCTCGATGGCTTCAATGGCTTCAATGGTGGCTGAGGGGGGAGGAGGGGATCGGGTTACTCCTGATTAAGCCATGCAAATGTAAAATGCAGCCCCAGCGAAAAAGGCAGCTCGTGTTAGGCCGGATGAGATATTGGCAATGCAGCCAAACTCAGAGGAGCGCCATGCATTAGTACTGAGAGAAATACTGTCAATCTGGGGTTAGAAAAACTGTATGAAAAATTATTAAGACAGAGGCATGAAGAAAGAAACTGTGAGGGACAATTAGATGGCAGAAGTAGTAGGCTGAGAAAAACAAAAAAATATATATATACATATATTAGATAAGATGACAGAAATAACTTGTAGTTGCTTAGCACTATATTCAATTCCTTTGTTTCAAAATAATGGATAAAAAGCCTGTTAGGTGGCATCATTGTAATATTTCTAAAAGATTATAATACTTAGTTTTGAGAGTTTCATCTCTGTTTTCTTAAATTAATTGTTAAATGTATAAACAGTCTGGCCCCAAAGTGTATTCCTACCAGGGGCGTAATTTCCAGGGGGGTTAGGGGGGTTATGACCCCCTCACCACCAATAATCAGACCCAACCAATATAACCCCCCCAATAAAACTAATTATACTATAATTTCATAATTATTTATATTTTTGGAATTTATGTATTCATATATTTAAATTATTTATCTGTCTGACACTATATTTTTCTAGTACTGTATTGCAGTCCTTCATGGGCATAAAAGCCCAAAGAGGGACATTGTTTTGGAAATAAGTAATGTCTATAAACAGGGGTGCACCAGCGTTTGCGTACATAAGATTTTCTGGAGGAGAACAGACATTTGTTTAGAACTTTTAAAGATGTCGAAGAAGCTCCTTTAAGCAATTACTTTGGTGTTCCTCCACCTCCAAAGAAATGTCAGGAGTCCGGACCGCAAAAGAAGCGCGTATTCTCTGAAAAGTGGTTGCAGGAGGTGAGCTGGCTTCAAACAAACGATGAACGCACAGAGATGTGGTGCAGAATATGCCGTGAAAATCCCACTCTAGTGGACAAAAACAGTGCCTTTTATATGTACGCAAACGCACGTTGCAACTTCTTATCTGGTGCGCGTCTTTGATTTTGACAGCGCATGTGCACCTGCGGACCACTTATGTGCACCCCTGTCTATAAACTTTGTTTGCATCACATCAGTTTCGAACAAAATAAATAAATAAATAAAATAAAAGTGGTGTGCTGCTGTGAATTCGTTTTTCTGCCACCTATAAATAAGTCTCAAAAAAGCACAGCAGCTTAAATGTTAGGTCTGAACTTTGAATTCAAGACAACTTGTTCTGAGCACTGATGCAGTTGTCTTGCATATTTGTATGACTGTCATCATGTGAAACTATTAAAAAAACTAGAAGACTGGACCTTTACGTTAACTTAGGCTCTTCAGTTAAGAACGTCAGTAAGAGGCTAAAACAAAGCTAACTTAATTTAAGGTAGATTAGAAAAAAAGGCAGAAGAGAGACAGTTTGAGAGATAAGAGTCATGGAGGGGACTGATGTCGGTCATGAAGAAAATGATGGCGAACAGGCTTAGGCCCAGCCTCGTACTCACCACTCTGCAGTGTCTGTCTGCCTCCAGAAAGAACCCCGCTTGGCAGCATGCCAGTGGGCGTCAGGCCCTTAAGTGTCAACACATTTTCACTCTCCTCTCTGCAGGACAGACAGAGGCCAGCAAACAGATCAGAAAATGCAGCTAAACGATTTTACTGGATGTCCCCACTCTCATAACAGTAGATATACATACAGAGTGCACTCTAGATTGGAAAAAAAAAAAGTTTTTTTGGAAATCATACCTCCCTCTTCCCTCTTCCCGCTCCACCACAACCACCCACACATGCAGGGCCTTGGAGTAGGGGTATGTCACCAGGGTGCAGAGGAGGCTACCCCCCCCCCCCCCCCTCTGTCCCCTTCTGGCTGCCTCTGCCTCAATTTTATCCCACAACTTAGACATTCACATTACTCACACTCTCATTACACATACATATAGGATCTTGGGGGTGGGCACGATACACGGAGTCCAAAGTACCATCAGGGTGTACACCCCACCCCTGGCATCGTTGCCCACCTCTCAATTTTAAATACACGTAGACATTGAGGGCTAGCAGGAGGGACCATGCGCTTACCTGCTGCTCTCTGGCAGGTAGCTCCAAGCCCTCCTGGGTTTTAAATGCACCTTAGAACATACATGCATCAACATTACAATGAGCGGGTGGAGGGAGGTTCGGAGTCTTCTCTCACCCCCGTTCTCTGCGACCTGCTGGAGCAGGGGGGCTAGGACTAGGAGGAGGAGTTGGCCGTCCGACTGCGGTCTGGAGTGTGGAGCCTTCCTGCTGCTGCGGAGTCGGGGCGGTCTGCCTCCCCCCACCGCAGGGAAAAGGGAAACACCACCTGGGTCTGGGTGCAGTTCCCCCCTCCAGGGGCGGGGGCACCTAGACCCGGTTTGTAGAGTACGCTTGGGGAGTGTGATCGTGTGTACAACGTCTCTTTATGTCTGTCTCCACGTTGGTTGAGTGTGGAGTAAGTGCATATGAGAGCATGAGGGTGGGAATGGATGTTTGTATCTGTGTGTGCCTGTATGTCTGTGTCTATATGTCAGGTTGGGTGTCAGGCGCCACCTCTCTGGGGACATCTCAGGCCCTCCAAGGTTTGGAGGCCTATCTCCCCCTACCACCACTTCCCCTGCCAGTGGCGGACCCCCTCAGACATCGGTGCGTTGGTGGTTCTTTGTGTCCGGGGATGGGCGTCCAGGTACACACCGGCTCACTCCTTGGCGGCCGCTTATCGGGGCCTGGAGCCTGGGGCTCGCTCGGGCCACTTCGGAGGTGGGGTGCCCCCGGCCTCTCGGCCTGGGGCTCGGTCACTCAGGCGCAGCTGGCTGCCGGCGGAGCTCACGGGCGCGTCACTGCAACTCCCCCTGGCTTCTGCTCCGCGGCTGCTGAGTGAGCCCTCATCTGGGACTCTCCTCAGCTCTTTCCGGGACAGTGGCGCAGCTGCCCCTCTGTTGGTCTTCCTTGGTCTCTTGTGTTCTGGGGGCCTCTGGATGTCTGGAGTTTTGATCTCCTCCATACCTGCTTCATGCCCTGGAGGACGGGGCTGTGGCCCCCCCACACCCTCTAGCAGATTATTACATGAAGGAACCTTTTAAAAAAACAAAAAAGCGCGTCCATGCTCACAGGTGTACACACGGGTGATTACACCCACAAACTACACCCTTTTTGGCTCCTACCTCAAAGCACACTGTGTTCTGTTGATCTTATGTGCTGCACAATAATGTTTAACATTTAGTATTTACTGTCATATTCCCATATATCATTGTGATGTTGTTTATTCTATTACTCTTGTTCTCTTCTGCTTGCTTTCTTTTTTCTTTCTCAGCAGGTGATCCAGGTGATTGATATATGCTTTTTTTTTTCTCTGCCCGTTCTGTTGGTTTTTGTCTTTTGCCCTTCTCCCCCGTCCCTCTTCTCAGCTGTTTCTCTTTCCCTCTTTCTTTCTCCCCTTCTTTCCCCCAGTCAAGTCTGTCCCGTATTCAGTAAGTGAAAATAAAATAAACAATAAAAGGTGAATCAAATGGACCATTACGGCAAGGCTGGGATGGTCAGTTTGGTAAAGTAAATCCGTTGGGCATCTTTCTTTGCCTTTAGACAACAATTCTGATGGCAAAAGAGCCAAACGGGACAGGCCAAAAAAAAAAAAAAAAAAAAAAGGAAATCATACCTCTACACACGTGTAAATAATGTACCTGAGAACAGAGAACATTTTGGCCATCTTCCCGATAGCGCGGATCTTGTTTTTGATCACTTCCTTGCGTTGTGCAGCTGCGTTGGCTGCAAAGGAACATGTATACGGTCATTAAAGGCTTTCTGAATAAGAGATGGTGTCATAAAGCTTCACAGTGCATGAAAAACTAGTTTGAAGCCTTTAGACACAAAGAATGTTCTGTTAATTATCTGTCACCTGATAATAATGTGTGATATTATAATAGGTTCTAGGTCACTGTCATACTTTACAGCAAGCTTTCTCAAGTTTTCAAAACATTTTTTAGCAAGCGTTCATATAAATATGCTCAAACCATTTGAGTTCATGTGATGTTTTTTGTTTTTTTTTGCTGGCTAATAGCTTTTTAGCTGTGAATTTAAACAGCATAATGATGAGCTGTAAAGGAATGAAATGTCCAGTAAATTCATTCCTTGCTAGAGTCGTGGGCTGCATAAAATCATAAAATGTCACTAAAGGCCAGCATTGACCGCCACTGTCCACATTTCACTGGGAGATTTACAAAAGGGCGACAAATCAAAGAAAGGCCTCAATCCTCGACCCCTACAACGAGAGGTTTTATTATGCTGTGAAGGTGCATTTTGCTGGCATGGTTTGGGTCCACTTGTCGCCTTCTAGAGAAGGGTTGCTGTAAATCAATACGCAGCTGCTCAGAGTCATCACCTTCATCGTATTGACAAGTTTAAAAATAGTGTAAAACTGCAATGGCCTTAACAGTCTCCACATCTTCAACCCTTTTCTGGAGATTTAAGATTGACGTGTTAGGGCATTTTCACACCTGGAATTCGTTTACTGTGGTTTTACTGTGGTCTAAATCAGTTGAAGAGTTTGTAAACTTGTAGCCTTTAACCTGCACTTTGGTTTCTTTTAACACAGAGAAAACTAAAAGCGACCTGCATTACCTCAATACAAACCACGTGAGGACATTCAGTCCACTTATTGGCCAGATGGACTTGTGGGTAACGCTGAGAATTTACCTTAATTGTCAAAGCCTGGTTAATACACTTGGTGTGCACTGCACCTCTATGACATTCTGCTGAAACACAGAACGCAAAGTTTACCTGGCTATAGGAAGTCTTTTGGCTCAGCATTCACCCGCTACAAGCAAGTATGTTTGAAATCAGACATACACTACCTCCTCCCCAGCGTCTCTGTGTGGTTGTTTTTGTCCACAAACCCGTGATTACTGTGTTCATCAATCAATGTTAACGTTACCATAATGAGATACAATAGGTTAGCCTTTCCTTCAATATTTCACACATCTGTAGTTTAGTGTATGAAAAGTTTAAATGAACAATAATAAATACTAAAAAATGAAAAATGGCATGTTTATTTACAAAACATCTTACCATCAAAAATCTCATCTTCATCATTCATGAGTTCATCATCAGAGCAAATGCTCAGCACGTTCACCAGCATTTCTGTGACTGGGATAAAAAATAGAGAGTGCAACAAAGGTAAAGTCACTGAGCAATGAGCCGTGGAGAAAACTGACCCCCCCCCAAACAAACCCAGACAAATACAAATACCTTTTTCTCCAACAAACGGCAGAGACCAGGTGAAGACATCCATGAAGTTGGGCAGCCAGTAGGGATGGGGTGAGCAGTTGAACTGTCGGATGTTCATCACATTATTTTCATATTTAAGTACAGCAGCTGTTGGGGCAGGTGAGACACAGAAGAGGAAAACTTTCCATAAAGTCTCATAACATTTTATGGCATTAATATGTAGTTATAGATCTGATGAAGGCAACATAAAATTCCTTTTACATAGATCCATAGAGCAGATATGAAGTATTCATATAAAAGAGAATAGAGTTCATTAAATGGTCTAATGAATAATTTAATAAAATTCCATTCAAGTGTATTTATATGACATCAGATCACGTAAATGGTTGCCTCAAGGAGCTCAATGAGTGCAAGGTAGGGAGAAAACCCCAATAATCAGATGAACCTCTGTGAGCACGCAGTGATTTAATGGCATGCTGCAGTGGTATATAAATGTGAGAAGAGGTGAGTAGATATGCAATACTTAGTGTATCATAGGAAGTCCTGCAGCAGTCTGAACCTATAGCAGCATTACTAAGGGAGGGTTCAGGGTCACCTGATCCACCCTAACTGTAAGCTTGATCTAAAAGGAAAGTTTTAAGCCTAATCGGAAAATTAGAGAGTGCATCTGTCTCCCGAATCCAAACTGGGAGCTGGTTCCACTGAAGAAGGGACTAGAAGTTAAAGGCTCTGCCTCTCATTCTACTTTTAACTATCCTAGTACCACAAGTAAGCCAGAAGGCAAAGGGGGAAAGTGCTCTATTAGGATAGTGTAGTGATACGGGGTCTTTAAGGTATGAAAGGGCCTGATTATTTATAATCTTGTATGTGAGGATAAGGATTTCTAGATTAGAATAGCAAATTTATGTAGATTTCAGATTCAATAGTGCCACTGCTGCCCAGTGAAAGCATGATGTAGCGAGTAGAAAGCCAATATTTAACATATGGTATGTTAAAACTCTAGTGAGTGAGGTAATCATTTGTAAACTTTCCCGCTACATACAAGCGAGTTAGAGTTAAGACACTGCTTGGCACTCTGCCTCTGTCTGTTCAGCTGTGATACACTCTGCTACATGTGTTGCTCACAGCCCTGACAGCACTGTAAACACTGGTAGTAACTTTATTTCTCTGCATCTCCGTTGATGCATAGCAACTACGGCATATCACAGTTGTGATTAAAATCATTTAATGATAATAACTGTGACATAACTGTGTCACCACGACTCAAGCGGTCACAGAATAGTTTTAATCTTGAGTATTATTTGATTTAAATAAGCCTATTGAAGATAAATTTACATACTTTTTTTGTGTTAAAATCCTGCTCCAGAGTTATTAAGATTCAGTGTGAGATTCATTCTGACGTGTCCTCAGAGGAACCATAACATGTTTATACTCAGTGATGTTAAAGAGAGGGGAGAAAAATAAAAGAAAGTCAGCCACTAGATGGCCTAGCAGAGGCAGGGGACTGCTGACACTGTTATATCAGGAGGAATAAAGCCACATGGAGATAGTCAGCAATGCCGACAGTCCCTCCCACGTTCCCCATCTAACATAGCCTATGGCAACCAAGACACAGATCTGAGAACACAAACAAACGGGGCCTCCCTGATGCATTTTTATGCCTGCACACAGCTACATGCAGTTGCACTAACTCGTGCACTGCAGTTTGTATTGTTAAAAACATTTTAGTACGTAAGTCTGAGGAGCCTATTGGCAATCTTTTTAATCAGATGTAGGGCCACGTTTTAAGGTTTATAAAATGCCAAAATGTGCTTCTGATGATCTACAAATCTGTTATTTTTCATCAGTTAGTTACAACCTAGATTCAGCTAAAATGAAAGTGGTGCAGGTGTTCCACTGGAGGAATCTCTCTCCTTTCCAGCAGCAGACTTTACTATTTTCTGTTGCAACATTTAATAAACGAACGTGTTCATTCTACATGGCGTAATATAATTCGGACCCATATTTGTCATTCTAAATAAAAACAGCAGCAAGAAAGCAACACAATATCGCACACAGGAAAAAAACAACAACAAACCAACAGAACTGCACATGATGATGAAAAATGGGGCCAAAACAGATGAAGAGATATTCTGACCTTTGTTATTGTAAACATCCAGGTAGTTTGGCGCTGAGAAGATGGTAATGAGGGATGGGAATCCAGTCGTCTGACTTTTACGGTACATCCGGTAGCTTCAAGGCCATTACGTGGAGGTGAAGACAGAAGAAAAGCAGAGCATTGCTCTTAAATAGGTAAACGTTCATTTATTTTTGTTTGTGTGCATAGGTGTGTCTTTCCGTGCTTTTTGTAGCGATTACATACCCAGCATCTTGTGCTTCGTGCGCTCGGATTATGGATAATAAGTTATTGCTCTGTAGGAACTCACATACAGCTGGATAACTGAAAGATAGTCAATGAAAACTGTGTTAAGAGGTGACAACACGAGGTAAAAATAACAGAGTGGTGCAAGCAACAGAGAATGGGAGTGACTTGGTATAATTTTATTTAAGGTGTGACTTACTAATTTCATATCTGGTTTCACTCTCAGATTTCTAAGAATTTTGCACGGGTGATGCAAGTGTGTGAAAAAGCATCTGATATCTACCTGGTGTGATAAAATAAATATATAAAAGCCAGATAGCGGCAGTCAGACCTTCCTGCCTCTCAGCTCCGTCCTTACAGGAAATGTGCTGCTAAAGACTGTGGCTGCTTTGTTTGTCTATGTAGTGCTTCGCAAAAAAGGGCTGCTCCACCTTCGTATCTTTGTGTGCACTGTTCTGTATATCAAAGTTCAATTCCTTATAATCATCTCACTTTATTGAACTGGAAGTGTTTGAGGTATTTCTGTCGACTAGAATTGATATTTTCACTCTGCCATTACTCCAAACATCTCAGAAATTATAACAAATGTGGGGTCTCCCAGGCAGTGTCGGTGAGAGAAAAACTATAAATGGACTTAAAGCATCTGCTTCAAACATTTTGGTGCTGGATAAGGTGTCCTCAGAGGTCTTGAAAGCAGGCCGGAGCACAAAAAAGACCGACAGCATATTAGGCAGGAGTGCTCATAATGTTCAGCCTATTAGTGGATGTGTTTCAGCTACAGCTATAAAAACAACAACAACAAAAAAACGAGTATATGAGTATAATCTGAAATGGAACCTACTTGATCCAATCCTTGATTTTACTGTCACACAACCTCTCTAGTTCTGCTTAAGATACGTTCATTTCCAAAAAACAAATTAAAATGTGGCTGTATGCCATAGTGGTATTCCTTATTTGTTTATGTATTTTGTTTTCTAGCCAGATGGACAAGAATATGTCCCATGAAGACTAACAATGCTAACACATGACTTCCAGTGTTACAGTTCAGGCCAGAGTTTCATAGCCATGAATCATGGAGCAGTGCATCAGGCCTCCCTAACACAGGAGGGAGAAATAATGACAAGTGGATCACCTTCAGCTACCAACCACAGTAGGGTACATTTAGCAGTTGTCACCTGAGATTTGTAACACCTGAAAGGTTGTCGTTCAAAAATCACATTATCTCTTCAAACTGAGTCTTGTAGATTTAAAAGAAAAAGAAAAAAGAAAAAAGGATTTTAGAGAACAGTTTAATTAGCCCTTTTAAATGCAGCAATTACTGCCCTCAATGCAACATCACCTCAATCTGTCACTTCTCTAAAAAGTTTTTTTTAAAGTCCTTTGTGATCTCTTTATTTCAGCTGCTGCTTTCAAGAAGTTACAAGAATGATATATTTTAGTCCCTCAGTTCCAGCTACACACCTCGCACACATCGCAAACTAGGCTGTTTCCAGTGTAATTGATTGCCATACACTCTCTCTTACCCTGATGTTCTTCCACTGACCTATCACAGACAACAGCTGTAGATACCGAAGGGCCTAACATTACAAAACAGCTCCAATATATGGACCCCAGATGTTGGTGATTTCAGCTTTTCATACACGAATGTTCACTAAATGCAGTTCTTTTTAACAACTACTAGGGGATGAGGGGTGTAGCTTAAAATGACATCCTGACCTATTGAGGTTTTGTAGACATGTGACCACTAACTTGTTGGCCATTTTGAACATGACAATCATGGCGACAATGTAGGCTCAATTGAATAAGGCATGTCTACAAACATAGCAGTTAAACTATGAGCTGAGCTGTATTAAAACTTGAATCAGTGTAACATTAAAAGGAAACAATTTGTCTTTAACCTCCTAGGACCTGGCGTCCACATATGTGGACATCACATTTTGGGTTATTTAGACCAAAATACTCAATTTTGCTCTACAAGGGCCTGATATCCACTTACGAGGACATTATACTGCCACTGATCTATCGAAATTTTAAACGAATGTCCTCATATGTGGCTCTTATTTTTCTTAGAAACAAAAATCAGGTTAAAAAAAATCTGGTAATTCTTTGTTTTTACATTCATCAGGTCCCAATCAGCCCAAATATCAAAGAGAAATTAAAAATGCATGCCATGGAAGAGTTCGGGTCTTAGGAGGTTAAAGTAAAAGCTGTGCTTTTTAAAACGTTCACAAGCTCTGAAGCACAAATTTTACTTTGAAGGTTATCCTTCTCCACTTCCAGATCGCCTTGCACTTTTTCAAGTTTTACTACTGCTCGGCTGATAGATAAAGTGTTTGCAGTCAAACATGCAGGCAACCATGGCAATCTACTGGGAGGTTTTTGGTTCACCGCCTTCTTTGCAACTGATTTCACCCAGTGAGAGCCAACAACCTCCGGGAACTACTGCAAACCAATTGGGGAATGTTTCCCTAACAACCAGTGGTTGTACTCCATCTAATCTGGTGAACAAATCTCAAACAATGTGCACATAAAGTCATGGTGTGAAACCTCAATAGAAGTCTAAACAGATTTCGACCTTAACTTATGAAAAACTTTGCTGGTGATTTTATGGTGTCAGTCACTCATTTTGGGGCCTGTTGAATAAAACACGAAGTCCATTATATAAAATCTCCTTACTCTAAATGTCAGAACGGGTGTGTTTATTGGCTAACAACTTGTGATCAACAAGTCATTAGCCAATGAACAGCAAGATCAAGCTCTCGCTCATCACATCCAGTTTCAGAACACAAAGACAGCGAAAACGCTCATCTCAGGGACTTAAAATGGGACTTCATTTAATGTGACGTTGGCTACGTCTATGTTGTACTTTGTAATATTTATACTGTTAGTTAATCTCTCCACTATGCTTTGATATATAACTAGTTAGTTAGTTTTGTCTAAAATAGAAATATCTTCACTTTACACTGACAATCGTCAGAAAAGTAGCTGCTTTGAAAAGCTTGATTGAAATTATTAAAAAAATGTAAACATAATCGCTTCAGCGCTTTCATCTTTCTCCGAATCTCTACAACATAACCCTCCCCAGCAACAATCCTCTCCTCCTGCACTTCCCTAAAGTCGCTGCCATCCTTGGACCCATCAAACTTTCAGAAGTGTTTAAAATATTTAAGCCCTCAAAGGTTTGTGCCGGAAGAAACAACAAGGAGACTGCTGTGCCCTAAGCACCTGGCGAAACTATGCCATCCACCATATGTAAGTAGGTCGCACGGGCAACCCTCCTTTAGTGGCCAATATACAAACCACAGGATTAGCTTGAATGTGTTGAAACCCTTTCCCTTATTGCTGCACCGTTACCGATCTGCAAAACGCTGTTCTCAAAAAATGTTATATAACAGATTCTATTAAAAAACACATCCACAATGCATTTCTGCAGTTTTGCATCACACATACTGAAGATTAAGCCTGTTACAGCTGCAAACAGCATTTTTCTTTTTTTGTTTTCTTTCCATGTCGTGTAACAAGATAAAAATAAAGAACTCATCATGCACTGATGTACTTTTTTTTCCTTTTCTTTTGTCCGCTCTATCTATTGATTACTGCAAAGGAAAAGAATACCCACACAATGCCTGCCTGCAGCTCACATTCTTTTTCTTGCCTTTGTGAAAACACACAATAATGTGTCGGTGAGCCTGTGAGTGAGAGAGCGCGAGGAATCTGACAAGTGAGTATGAGCGAAAGAGACCGAGAGAGCGATGGAAGTGGCGTGTTGTGAGTGTGAAACAGAGTTTTTTTTCCCCTTTCACCTTAGAAAATCCATCTGCCAGGCTGGTGGTCATTAATCTCATTTCCCCCCACTATAAAAGCTATGAAATCATATAAACATATCCATAATCACTTAGCTGACTCACCACTTTTCTGATTGCACCTTGGCGCATGAGAAATGTTTAGTTAGTGCTTTGATATCATAATAATAAGACTGACAAGAATAAAAGGCCAAGGTAAACAAACACACGATGTGATGTATTTGCCTATACTTTATGAGACAACAGATTTAATGCAGAACCTTAAATCATATGCAGCATTACTACATCACATTACTGAACAAGATAAGCCTGCACTTATGCATTTCATCCAAGGCTGAAAAATGAAGTCAATGTACAAGTGCCAAGAACTGCAATTCATCAAAGGTCACTTGAGGAACAAAAAAGGACCTGCCTGCAACAACAACAAAAACAACAGAAGAAAACAAAAAGAAGCAAATGTCCCTGTATGTGATAACTGTATCACAGAAAAGCCAAAGGCAGGCATGCTGTTCCAAACTATGGGAAAAAACAATTTCATTGCTAACTGCGTTCATGGAAGACACATTCGGGAAGTCTAATAATTATATGTGCAAAATTATTTGATCCCCCATGAAATTGAAAGATTTTGTCTAAATTTTTAAGTATTTTTTCAAACAGAGAAAAATATTTTTCTTGTTTTTTCTTACTAATTTTCTTTAGAAAGCATACATTATTTCTATTTGCAAAGAATAACAGAATGATTTCAGAAAAACAAAAATTACCAGGGTTAATCTTATTAGCCTCCCTGGAAAAAAGGACCTTTTTATTGAGTAACTGCACCAACCACTACTGTGTAATGATGTGCTTTAACTTTGTGATGCTCAAAAGCTTGTGAAATAAAACCGAGGGGTTATCTTCCAATTTATACAGAGTATAAAAACTTCAGCAAATGTTTGAGCCGTCACTTGAGAAAGCATCGTGCCACAAACAAAATAAATCAGTTTTTACTTGAGAAAAAGAATTGTTGATGCTCACAAAGCAGGAGATGGTATCACAGATACCTTGTGAGAAACATCATCAAGAAATTCAGAGAGAGCAGGCCAAAAGAGCTCTTTGGTCATATCAACACTGCTTATGTTTAGAGAAAGAAGGGAGAGGTCAAAAGAAGACCGACCCCACAGTGAAGCATGGTGGTGGGTGTATTATGCTGTGGGAATGCTTTAATGTGTCTAGCATACAAATTCTCATCAAAGTAGAAGTGATCTCCAAAAAAGAAGGATTTTGAAAGAAAACATAAATCAGTCGCTTTGTCTCCCAACATGACAATGCCCCAAAACAAATGTTGCTCTTTGTTCAGAAGACCAAAGTGGACGTTAATGACAGGGTGATTCAAGCCCTCATTTGAATCCCATTGAACGGGCATGAACTGAAGATCAAGGTCCATACCAGATGACATCAACTCTGGAGGAGCTTGAAACAGGGATTGCTAAGGAGACATGTGTGGCAAATGATTTCAGCCTGTTATCCAGCAAAAAGGATACACAATTAACTGTCAGCATCAGGGGAGATAATGATTTTGAACCCTGGCAGTTTAAAAAAAAATTTTTTTTTGTGTATGCAGAGTAACATAATGTAAAAAAATGTGGGCTGATAATTCTGTCCTCATCTGTACCCGACTGCATCTTCGATACACTGCGTTTCCTGCTCGATTTCTATTACAATTTTTGTCATTTGTCAATAATACAGAATGAGGTTCTCTGTGTAGCATGCATCCTGTAAGCTTAGCAAGAGTCATAATGATGGAGAGTTATGTTTGAGAGCGAAGGCAGGAACTAAGCCATGGGGAGATAGATGACTATTATAGCAGCAGCCTCCACACATCCACAGAATAATCCTCACTGAGCTCCCATCTCCTGGTGAACAGCTATCAGTGACCGTTTAACAGGAGTGAAAGGAGAAGTTAAAACACTTTATTGGCTTCTCTTTGTTCGTCTTCACTATTCTCAAGTACCTGCGTTGTGTTTTACTCTTTGTGTGTGTGTGTGTGTGTGTGTGTGTGTGTGTGTGTGTGTGGGGGGGGGGGGGGGGTCTAAACTGCTATCCATTTTCCAAAGAATAATATATTGAAGTTCACCTCAGTTTTGTAATATAATCAACACCTTCAGACATCTGAAACTTGCTTTATAAGAGAATTCAACCACAGTAAACAAGTTTATCTTATTGCTGCAAAGAGATCTCATATGTTTAATTGGAGTTTGGTTTTATCCTGCAGGGAAACATTAATACAGAAATCTGAAAACCTCTGCTCCTGCAGCAAGGTGATCTCCGAAACAGAAAACAGTGTTCTTGAAGCTCAAACAAAAATAAAAATGAAAATGCTTTGGGAGTGTTGTAAATGCTATGCAAATTAGACTCTAACACACTAATATACACAAAACTGTCAGAACGGTTTTAGTTAGGCCTCAGAAGCAGATAACACTTCTTTAAAACTGTTACAACTGGACAAAAAAGGACACTTTCTTAGATATTAGTTTCGGTGCCTGAAAATACACAGGAATTAAATTAAAAATGGATTATAATGGGAACTACAATTATCCTACACACTCTGTCCAGAATGCCATTTACTCTTTGATAGAAGAGCAAGTCTTCATGTCTTTCTGTGATTTGAGCAGATCTGCAGCTCCCACGCATGGCTCTGTGCTGTTCTGAACCTTCATTAAGAAAACTCTCACCATAACTGCCACCTAATCTCTTCTCCTCACCACCACCTACTTCCACGGCTCTCTTCCACCTCACAACAACATTAGGACAGCGCTCACTCTTCCTCTGCCTTCCTATCATCTTGATATGTTACCAGGGCATCGTTTCTGCCTCAGTTTTTATTTGACATATTTACCACTGCTTTATCACCCACGCTAACCTCAGGACATGGGGACTCCTTCACTGATAGACACTGTAAGGGTCAGGGATACGCTTATCTGTCTGAATCCTTCTGTGTTCATGTTAGCTGTGTCCACATTTGATTTGTGCTCAGGTATAAAAAAAAAATGTTTGATATCTATTAATAGTTTATAATCCTAACATCTATTTTTGCTATTAAGAGCTCATTTGCATGGGTTCTGTGCAACAGTCAAATTTCACCCAACATTATCCTTGAAAGATTAAATGAGATCATCAACACTGATAACTAAGGGTGTTAACTTTAAATGCATGTCATCCCTGTCCTCCCATCTTCTTCCATCTCTTAACTGTACTCCAAGTAGAAAGAGTGTGACATACACACAATTGATGAATAGCCACCTACTTCAAGATCAAAGCACATGCGCTTCTATCTTTCTTTTTTTTTTAAAAGCTTGCCCTATTTATATCAGCCTGGATTTATTGTAGACAGCTTCACAGTGTGAGCTGCAGTCTTTCCTTTAAAACTTACAATTAGAGACCGGGGGTCATGTTCAACATACCAAGGATATATTTTTTATTATCAAATTTTGCTAAACCTCAACTGCAATCACGACTCTGTAAGCGGTTAAGAGATTTCTCCAAATAGGGAGATGCTGGCTGCAGATAACCAATCTAGAGCAATATAGATATATCCTGTTCTTCTAAGAACAATCTGTGACCCCAGTTTCAAAAATCTTGGGATGCTGTATAAAAATAGTCTCATAGACCCACATGTTATTCACAATACAACACAGAAAACATCAAATGCTTAAGCAGAGGAAATGTAACATTTTAAGAAAAAAAAAGTGTCATTTTGAACTTGATGGCATCAGAATATCTCAAAAAAAATAAAGTTGGGGCAGGGGCATTTTTAGTACTGTTTAGCACCCTCCCCTCTTTAACAGTAAGCAAACATATGAGAACTGAGCTGCTGCATTTTGAGGAAGAGTGTATTTCTCATTGTTGTCTGATAAAGCTTCAAATGTTTTCAGTTGGTGAAAGGTCTGGATTGCAGGCAGAGCAGTTCAGCACCTGGATTCTTCTAATATGAAGACACGCTGTTGTAATAGTTGCAGTATGTGGTTCAAATATCCAGTCTTTCTTGAAAAAGACAATGTCTAGATGACGGCAAATGTTGCTGTATATACCTTTCAGCATTAACACTGTTTTTCCAGTGCGACAGTGTTCCTCTCCTCTTTAGTCCAGATGAAAAAAATCAACATTTTGACTAATCTGACCAAAGGGCAGTTTTCCACTTTGTCTCATTCAATTTTAAATGAACATAGGCTCAGTGAAGACTGCGCTTCTGGATCAAGTTCACATATGGATCCTTCTTTGCATGATGGAGCTTTAACCTGCATTTGTGGATAGCACCGTGAACTCGTGCTGAGCTCATGCATGATGGTCATTCCTGTTTTTAACACAGTGCCACCTGAGGGCCCAAACATCACAGTATTCACAATTTCACATTGACAAATATTGACATAAAGTTGTTCCACAATTTGTAGACACAATTTTGTATAGATTGGTCCTCTTTCCATCTTTATATCTGAGAATCTTTGCCTCACTAAGATGCTCTAAATATTCCTTCACCTCTTTCTTTTTAGTAAAACTGTCCCAGCTTTCGAGATGAGAGTCACAATTTTGGAATTGCGGTTGTACAAGCCGAAACTAAGCTTTAAGGAATTCAAAATGTGTAAAAGAGATTAAGTGATACATTTGGTGCAGCCACAGTCAGGAAAGACAAAAATACAGATGCTGTGCTAAGAGACATATTATTATAACTGTCCCCACATTAAGACACAAGTAGATGTGACTATAATTACAACTACATATTCTCCTACATATTTATATGACTTAAATATTTTTTATGGCATTTCTGACCATTTTACTACAACTTTTTCAGCTTCAACCTTAACTGTATTAAAAGGTCTTTGGTGCAAGTAATGAACATGTATTAAATTGTATTAAACATTATTCAAACCAGCAGGCTGCTGGCAAATCTTGCATGAGGTCATTAAGTAGGCCATAAAGCTGAAGCGCTCTCTGTTTTAAGATTATGTTGCTTCACTGAGACCTAGAATAAAATAAAATATTGCAGCAAGCGAGGAATAAAGTTCCCTCCACTATGAAACATGATCTGAAGTTGCTGCAGGTAGCAAAAGAAAAAGCTCACCTGTAGAAGTAAGAGCAGCCCCGCACTGTGTTGTGGCTGAAATATTCCTGGGTTTTCTCATTGCCAAAGTCTTCGAGAGGGTCGGACCACAGCAGGTCACACATGGGCCCAAAAGCCGGTGGCTCCTTGAACCGATCCAACTTTACACACGGATTCAGAAATTGATGTCAGGCACACACAAAGAAAGCAGAGTGGGATATGGTAGTGGTGAGGCGTGACTGGACTGCTACCTTTTTAATGTCATCTAAGGTGTGTATTTCAGGTGAGAGTCCACCGTGAACACACAGAAACTGTTGGTTCATGAGCGCAGCCAGGGGAAGGCAGTCAAACGCGTCCATACACGAGTCATACACCTGCTCTGAGTACTTGATTTTACCTGGCACAACACAAAAAGTAATGGTTTGGTTCAATGAGTCACCTTTTGAACACTGAAATGTTAGCAAGTGGTAATTATTTGGGTTTAACTTTGGCTGGTAGGCATACTTTTAGTTCTTTCAGTTTGAATTTGTTTAACTTGTTGCATTTGTAGCTCTTCATTTTCGGCTTCTCACAGGCAATTCCAATTCAATTTTATTTATATAGCACCTAATCACAACAACAGTCACCTCAAGGTGCTTTATATTGTAAGGTAAAAGCCTTACAGCAATACTGAGAAACCAACAATGAGCGAGCACTCGGCAATAGTGGAAAGAAAAACTCCCTTTCAACAGGAAGAAACCGTCGGCCATGACCAGTTTGGGGTGAGGTGAATTCCATTCCCTTATATACCTTGATATAGCATTAACATTAGCTCCAGGCTACGCAGAACCGTAGTAAGACAGAGAAAGAAGAACTGAGAGGTACTCACATTCTTGTTTGAAGGTGAAATATTCTGTCAAATGTCTACATTCATGATTTCCACGGAGTAAAAATAGTGTCTTTGGATAGAGGATTTTCAGCGACCAAAGGTATAAAACACACTGTTGAAACAAGCACAAGAAAAATGTTACTTGTGATGTTTTTTTTCCTATTTGGATTCCTGTGTGGCGTTCTTAATAATATTCTTTTGGATTTACCTCAATACTGAAGTAGCCACGGTCAACATAGTCACCAAGGAACAGGTACCGTGTTGTAGCTGGTGATCCTCCCACTTCAAACAGCTTCATAAGATCAAAGAATTGCCCATGGATGTCTCCACAGACTGAAAAACACCCCAAAAAGGCAGATGTTATGAAACCGAAAAGACCCCCCCCCCCCCCCCCCCCCCCCCCCACACACACTGAAAATCCTTTTCTCTTCTTTGCCAACATGTGCACGCATCTTTTTCCCGTCTGCTAGGATAAAAAAATGCAGTACATTATCATTTCGGTCATACCTACCGTAGCCTGTAAAACCATTTGCAGCCATTGCAGTGCATTCACGAAACAAAACATTTAAGATTCGACCGATACTTCTGACTTCATCACTGTTGTCTTTTTTCACACGACAGTGATGAGTTGTGAGTTTCTATATGTATCGCCTGGATTTCCAGGCTTGATATTTATTGTTTTTGAAGGTTTGAAGAACAGAAGATGAGAGACAGACAGTAGAGACCACTGTGACAGGAGCTCATGGCGTTACAGAATAGTACACTTTGTACCAGAGGTGTGTGTCTTCATTTTCTGCATGCAGGTTAGCTGCATAAATAGACAGCCAGGCTGTGCAGATGCATGGAGATGCTGCTGTTTGTATCGTGACTCTACTGATTATTTGCATCTGATAAAAATGTCTCGCGTTTGTTTTGTTGTGTAATACCTTTTGCAACAGTTAAGAATGTAGCTGTAGAACGGGCTCTCGTTAATAATGCAATATTGCGTACAGGGAAATATTGATGTAATGTAACTATAAACAAAGGCATAAATAAAAATAACTACTTATGCCATAAGCATAAAGATCTGAGCGTATTCTGTGTGAGGTGAAAAATATGGTTTCACCCAATGGGCTCTCTGGATTACTCCATCTACTATGTGCACTTTTCTTCTCTCCTTCCATGGAGAACTCGGAGCACTTAATTATTCACATTGTCACTGGAAGTGTTCTTCATTCTTTTAACTCTTTAGTGCTCACATATAGAGAAAGCACGGCCTGTCAGCAGAGCGGCATGTTATGAGAATAATATTCTTGCGTGTGCATCTGGATCTGATGGATGCCATGTTAGAAATTCTCCCCTCTTTAGGTGTCGCTGTATTGAGATATTTCTAAGGTCTCTACTCTAGCTGAAAGGCTTCTGTCCTCTGCTTCTGAGAAATGAGACGCTCACGCCTCCCAGAGTTAGAAAAATCTCGAGCCCCCGGGGAGATATATACTTTTTCGTAGTGAACACTGTGGCACTGGAGTGCAAACCTACATCTCATTTCCTCGCTGCCTTCAATTTTTCATTATCATCTTTCTCTGTCTCCTTCTCTCCTACTCACCCTCCATCTCCTCTCGCTTTTCCGTCTCCCCTATCAGCTCCACAGTGGCCTTCGCCCACTCAAAGCTTAGAGCAATGTGAGTGGGAGACTTCTTGTGTGACTAAAGCAATCAAAAGCACACATGCGCACATACATGCAAGCTCATGCGCAAACACCCGTAAAACATGCGTGCAAGTAAGGATTCACATGCATAATCGGCTGCAGAGACATTCAAACACTGCTCGCGCTCACACAGATATAAACAAATGTGCAGACATAATACTTAGTTTGTCATACATATTTCATACTTAGTACATAAAGCCTCCATTTTGCTGATGCAGGTCGAGCTGAGGCCTTCTCCTGAAGTGCATTTGTCATCTTTGATGACATTAAGCTGATAGGAAGCTAGGTAAATGCATAATTACATGTGCATTCACATTTATGTTCAGTATACACTCACCAACCACTTTATTAGGTACACCCTGCCCTCCTAGTACCAGGTTGGGCCCTGTTTTGCCTTCAGAACTGCCTCAATTATACCATAGCCATCGATTCAACAAGGTGCTGGAAACATTCCTCAGAGATTTTGGTCCATATCGACACGATAACATTACACAGTTGCTGCAGATTTGTCAGCTGCACATCCATAATGTCAATCTCCTGTTACACCACATCCCAAAGGTGCTATTAGATGAGTCTGACAGAAGGTAGGACGTATGCATGCCCTACCATCTGAATATAGAAAACTGAGACTCATCAATCTAGCCAGTCTTTTCAGTCTTCTCTGTCCAATTTTGGTGTGCCAGTGTGAATGTTAGCCTCAGTTTCCTGTTCTTAGCTGACAGGAGTGGTTTTCTGATGCTGTAGCTCACCTGATTCTGCATATCTTGGTTGTCATGAGTCGTTTTTTGACTTCCTATTAGACCCCAATATTGCTGCTATTCTGGGCAAAATGAGCTATTTGTCAACATATCTGTCTCTGTATTTATAAAGGTTGGTAAATGAAAATTTAAAAAGAGAAACACCTTTTAACAATGCTATGAATGTTCATGCTATGCTTTCAGAGCTTTGAACGCCACAAACACAACAACCAGCTGATGTGAGCCGAATCAGCCAGAGCTTAAATGAGTACTCTGTGACTCGCTGTGGCAATCAAACAAGATTCTCTTAAAACTGCACCGTCACATTAGCTCAGTACGAACTAACAAATGTGTTTGTGTCTTGTATGCCTGGGGAAAAAAGAATGACCAATATATTCGATTTTTTAAAATAACCAAACATGTGAATCAGTGTTAAAAATCCTATAGGTTGGACTATGCTTCCTATCAACTCAAAGCAGTACGGCCATTCTCCTTCGACCTCCAGCATCAACAATGCATTTTTACTTAGACAACTCTTTCACTTTTTTGGACCATTTTCTGTTAACCTTATAAATGGCTTTTTTGAAAACAGTATTTGTTTTTTTTTAACTAAGAAGTAAGAAAGCAACAGACAGAAAATAGAGAAAGTTAGAGAAATTACTTGCAACAAAGGTGAAGAGGTGGGTGTTGTAATTATACAGTATGTGTGGTAAGCAGTCGACCAGTGAGAGCCCCAAATAACCCCTTTATCATATTGGCGACAGAATCATGTTAAATTTAGCTGAAACACAACCGGCTACAACAGAGTCTGACATTTCACTAGTACAAGAAACAATATTGAGTTTTACTTTAAAATGTATTTATATTCACAACTTTAGTAAGATAAAATTGGCTAAATAGATGATGTAAAAGAAAAAAAACCCCAACTAAGTCTCTTAATTAAATTTTCTTGATGGGAAGCCACGGTTGAGTACACAGGATACTTTTGTGTCGGGCTGAGGCATGTTAATATTTTAGAGCATAACTAGGACACACTGCAGGGTTTTCAGCAGAAAAAAGATTTTATCTGTTTATACATGAGAGATACTTCAGGCTTTTAAACTCAGCATTTGTTTTAACTTTTATACTCTCTACTTACATCTAAAGTAAATATAGGTTTAAAGCTTTGACTTATATATTTTTATATATTTCAAACTAGTGTTTTCCAACCTGATTAACTGGCTGCATAGCAAAATGTAGACAAAGAAGGAAACATTATGGGATTAACATCATCCTAACAGACCAGAAATTTGCGCAGAGACAGTGCTTCTGAGATACCGCTGAACTACTTTACATGGACTTATTTAACAAGATAATGATGATTCTGCCTGGTAGTGACAGCTTCCTGCTGTATTCACACGAATTCTCCTTTATCTATTTTTAAAAATCACTTGTGCTCTCTGTTCTCTTTAAAAAATACTGATCATAAAGGAGCAGAAATTTGATCTAAGATCCCTCTCACAATTTATTAAAATGTCTTAACTTACCTGACAAATAAGGCTAATAGCATCAGCTGTCTTTTATGCTAGCAAATGTTAGCATGTAGCACGGTAGACGTACTTGGTTAAGCTAGCTCAAGTTTACTGTCACAGAGCTGTTGATGACTTTATCATCAGTTTTGGAAATTAAAGTTAGGTGCTGCATTTTTTTTGTCAGCTCTCACTGTGTCTCACTGACAGTTACTTGTAGACAACTTTTAATTCAAAAAGCTTAAAGTTTTTTTTTTACATGACAATGTGGTACTACTGTACAGAGTCAAGACAGTTTTAACTTAAACAGGACTCATTTTTATATGCTTCGTTTGAACAGTTTCCCTGGCAAATATAGTCCAGATCAAAAATAGCCTGAGAAATTGAAAAAATAAAACAACAACAAGACGTTATATCCCTTGGTTTTTCTTTATTACTTCTGACTGCTTCCTTAAAATATTTTATGAATTAATTAAAAATGTAAAACTTTTTTCAATCACTAAATGATGGATGAACTGTGATGATGAAAGTTAAAAAGACAAATTCAATTCTATTTATCTAACACTTGCTTCCGGTTCTTCTCGAATATCAGCTGTCCAATAAAATCAAGACAGAGCAGATCCTCTAACTTCCTAATATAAAGGATATTAAAACTAGAAAATTTCATATGCAAGCTCAAATGCCAGCCCCATGTCATATTATATCTGAGCAAACATTTTAGCTTGGCATCAAACTAAAGTAAACTAAATTAGCAATGACTGTGCTCTAGTCAAGTGAGCTTGCTCCTGGCTATTGCGCAGGCTGCCTCATTGTCATGGTTTACTGCAACACTCAGCAGAAATGAGCCAACATTAAAACACCTGTTTCTTTTCCTGATCTACATCCAAACAGATCTACATCTGAACACTCAGTCGTTTCAAGTTCCAGGCTCGCCATGCTGCAGTTTGACTTTAAGTCTCAGGTAAGTGTCTGTGAAAGGTTTCATACCTGTGACCGGTGCCTCGATGTCTAATATAGTTTTCTCCTGACGCAGGATAGCTGCTCCCTCATTGATGATTCGGAGCGCCACGGCCTCCTCCACACGACCTTCCTTGGTGAGATGGGCCTTCAGGAGATCCACGCGAGGTTTCCCTTCACAGTCAAACACTTCCTTCATCGTAAGGCGGTGGCTCAAGGGGAAGGGGACAGCTGAGGACAGAGCACAGGAACGCAGCGACATTTAAGCACAGGGACATCATGGTCACTATGGCTACTCTTAAAGAAATGGACACAATTTCCGACGGTTTTGTTGCCACTGTGCTGCATTATTATAGTAAACAGTCCTCAGGAATGATACTGACAACATTTTATCAAGGAACTCATGCAGCAATCATATAAGAGAAAACCCCGACCATGTTTTGCCTGCAAGCAATACTGCACAGCTGCTTCATTCCATCTTTGTTGATGGTGTGTGCACTTTGGCATGAAGAGCATTCTTAAGAGCACAGTTTTCCTTAAAACAGAAAGAATCTCCCATGAAAATGCAAGGACTTCTCTATCTATCTATCTATCTTAGCATACTGACAACTGTCCTTTATGTGGTTACTTGTATTTTCTGAGTGCCAGATAAAATATCTAAGCCATCTACTCATCCAACACTCTCCCTGGATCGCTAAAGCCTTTGGCCATTAAAATGCATCAGTCACCTACCAGCAGACAGCCTGTGGAACTGTGAAATCCAACCACCGATCATTACTTCAGTGGCAGCAAAGGTTATTTATTAGACCTGGTGCCGAGCTCTGTGTACTCTAAATGCAAGCTATCAGGACCTGTGTATTTACGTTAATCTACACCTCATCTAGCTTAACAAAAATCACATGAGGTCCAGTGGCAGAATTCATTTGAAAAGCTAGACACAAACAAAAAAGCCTGCCAGATTTGTGCAGAGAATAGCAAACAGAGCCACTCAGCACTGCGAAATAAAAAAAAAGACAAAGGAAAAGTCGCAAATCTCAGGCTTATACTGAACATGACCAACATGCTCTTCAATAATGAATGCTTGACTAGAGGAATCTCAAAGTCGCCACTCGTGGTATAATGAGGCAAGCCCCAGCGAGTGTTTTTAATGGGACTCAAATTTTTCACAGTGTGCAGCATGTATCTGTGACGGCAATGTGTACTTTGACACTTTACCAGCAAGTACAAACTCAGCACAGTCAGCACGGAGAGGAAGCGAAGTGAGCCTGTGGGGTATGTGGACAGTGCTCGCAAAGTATCTTTAAACGCCCTACCTGTTTATCCACAGGCTTTCGAAATGTCTGCATCTCCTGAATGTACTGGAACTAAGTAGCACTTGTCTTATGGTGAAAAACTCAGCAACAATGTCTCCTTCCAAAAGATAATGTCCCAGTTACTTAAAAAAAAGAAAAATCCACAAACCTCAGCGTGAACAATTTCAAATACCAACTATTTACTTTTATACTGAGGTACACGATGCAGTCTACCTCTACCCATGATGAGGGGCTTGCGCTCATGGCAGTATTTAAAAATTAACAGCCTGATGTGCTACAAGTCAGTGCATGGGTCGACTGTGTAATAAGTTGCAACGATATTCTGAAGTCTTGGTCTGCAGTTTTCACAGACTGCACTTGGGTTAATCGGAATGCCGCAAGCTATGGCTGTGTGCACATGAAGTCAACCCAAACACCAGAAACCAACCAAAACAGACTTGTAATGTGTTAGTATGAAAGTACTATCTACTCTTGTCCCATCCACTGCCCCTTCAGAGGACCAGTTGATGGTTGGGAGTGCTTTGAGAATCACCAGTTGACTTACATCCACTGCCTTATAAACAAGAAAAGGCAGACATTGCTACAGGCAGGCCAGATGAAAATATGTCATTTTGATTTAAAGCTGATAATTACCATAAGTCAGTGTAGCATATCTGACAGATGGAAAAGATTGAAAACATAACCTGTGTTGAAATACATTGGCGTAGGTGCTATTATGTACCTTACATAACCGTAAAAGGTAAATGTGGTGCAGGAGCCCAGATTACTCAGGAACCGTTCTTATTTCATTTTAAACTTCAAACTAGCAGAGCAATTTGACTGTAAAATGAGCTGAAACTAGCCTCATGTGGATACTTTAAAAGGAACATTACACTTTGTTTTTTTCTGTTTTCTTTCTTTTGTTTCTTTTTTGTGTTTTTTTTTAGCCGATTATCAGAAAAACCCAACAGAGATTATTTCGAGATAATCCTCAACAGCACATTTTAAAGAAACGCACATATGTTGACACAGACATGTGAGCGGTCTCCTGATATAGATGTATGGTGGAGAGATGAAAAGCTGACTTCTGCTCAGCACCCGAGCAGAGTTGAACTATGAAATACTGTACGTTGCCGGGCAACAGCAGCAGCAGCAGCAGCAGCAGCTAACTGTTGGAGTACAGCCAGTAGCTGTGCTCCGCAGAAAGCTGGGATTTGCATTGGGGGTTCACGTAGATACAGTGATGCAAATGCTCACACATTGGTCAAACCTTAAGCTCACAGTTATTCCTCTGTGTGGAGTTAAAAGACATTCAGCTAAAGACGGCTAAGAAGAGCTGCCTCTCTGCACTGTTCAATTAATAATAAATGTATGGTGGGTTTATGTGTTTGTTAACCATAGTTTGTCTTGTTAAGTGCAGGATGGTTTCACAAAAGTAAACAGTGCAATTAAAAGATCCATAAAATAAAATAAAACAATGACATAAGTATTCTGGTTTATTGCCCATATTCTCTGCTATAGCTTGCTTTGTATGATATTCAGTGTCTTACTGTATGTACCACCTGACTGATGTTTTTATTTAGATGCTATCAGAGCAGGTCTGTTCTGTCAAACCTAACTACTGCCGCATCATGGCCATTAATAAATTACTAATGCCAATACAAGTATTTGTATGGTGTTACCAAAGGCTGACATGAATGTGACAAAGTTGTACATTGATATATTATACCTCGGGGTGAAATATAAGAGCGCACCTGCACTAAACAGCCTGTGGTGACGGTACTGTAGCAAACAAACTGCACAGCCCAGCAGTTACTGTTACTGTACCACTTTAAATATGCTCTGTCAGATTAAGACATGTAAGACTAAAAGAGAACCAGTGAGAAACTGGCTGTGGTTTAAGTTGAAGCTATGTACACAGCAGGGATAAAAATAGCTTCGAGTAGCTTGTAGTGTCAGTGCTCGGTAGTTCACTACAAGCAGCGCACACAAAAACAGCAGGAAACGTCAGTCTTCTGGCTCAAAATTTTCACTACCTCAATAGCTTCCTTTGATCACCTGATGGATGCAAGATTCAGTTTCTTCTTTGTATTTTTTCTTCTTCCAATTTTCAGTCTTTTGGGGATTGTAAAAATGGCTTTTACTTCTTTTTCAAAGTGGTGTGCAAGAATAGGAGAGCAGATACAAGTGACAAAAGACACATTCAGTGTCGGCCAAGCAATAACACACCTTTATAGCACCTTGACAATTCAGAGCATGGAAAAAAAGAGGATTTTGAAAAATTATAATTCTTTCTCTATGATCAGCCAAATTAATCTGCATTAGAAATCACAGGTGAGGCTATTTAACAAGTATCCAGGGCACACAGCCTGAAAATGAAAGAAAATACAAAATACTTATCAACTCCTAAATCCTAAAGTGTTACATGACCATGTTACAAAAGCAGAAAACTGAGTCAGAATTCTTGGCTGTGTTACGTTCGCTGATATAAACCTTCTGTTTGACATATTTTTGAATTCCTGGGTGTCAGTGAAGCTGCGCCAGGAAATAACCACAATGGTTTTGTCACTGCTTTAAATTCGTGTTCAAATGTGCAGAAAACAGCACGGCAAATCAAAACCAACTTCTCCCTTTTATGATGGACGGCACGGAAACAGAATTCTGTTTGAAACCGAATATCCTGTGAAAAAGATGAAAGTACAGTAAAAGTATAATGAAACGAAAGTGTCCGCAGCACGAGACCGAAGCTATTCAGATGGCCTGTTAGATAAATCTCCACTTAAAGTAAAGCTAGAAAACAATATTGTTCAGGCAGCTCAGGAAGAGTGTCTTTTTCCTTTTTTAAATTTTCTTCACGTGACACAGTTCATGTTCTGTAATCAATGACAATTTAAGGCTCGTTTGTAACTGCTAGTGCACACAGTACATTTGTGCGCCTGCAGTCATTGTCATGTAAGTGCATCTCACAGTGCAGATTACTGTTTCTAAAACTCCGGAGGCTAAAGGACAAAGTTGTTAATGCTGACTGAGCTGCTCGGCCGTTATGATAATATACAGAATGTGGATACACACACACACACACACACACACACACACACACACACACACACACACACACACACACACACACATATATATATATATATATATATATATATATATATATATATATATATATATATATATACATATATATATATATATATATATGTATGTATTCAGGCAGAGTGCTGACTGTTGGCAGATCCACTGTAAAGAAGAGAGAGGGGGAAAAATGAGCAGGGCTAAGTGAGTTATGACATCCGTGGGCACTTTATCATCCTCCATTGATCCATCTACTGATTCAGCTTTTGGAATCCCCCCACACACCGCCACCCTTTTTTTCTAATCAAATTAAACCCTGACTTGAGCCCGGTAAAATAAACCCCCCAATAAATGTCCATTTCATGCCCTCTCCCTCTTTTTGCTGGCCCCCGTCTAAGCCCCTGAAATCCTGCTGCATCACTGCTCCAGCTTCTACCACAAGCTCGGCAATTCAGCTGTTTTTTCCTCCTTCCTCCTCCTCCTCCTTCTCCCCCCACACTCCCCCTCTCCTCCCGTCGTGAGCGAAAGCAAGCGTACAGTCAAATCATGACAGATACGATTAAACATAAATCAGCGGGCACAATTAAAAATGTATTACACTTCATATTTCCTGGTGCTGCCCGTGTGCTCGGCTCGCTCTCCGCGGGGGCTGTGCAGCAGAGGAACCCGGATTGTTTATCAACATCAAAGCTTCACTTGCCCACTACCAACACCACCACGAACACAACTTGATGGCCGCATATGCACCATTAATGCGCGACACGTTCATAAAGTCCGCGTCCTGCCGATCCGCAGAGAGCTAAACACCGGAGGTGTTATGTAATACAGCCATAAGCACGCAGAAAATATAGGCTAACTTACATTTCACCATCCGATCCGTGGCGTTTAAGACGATGTCAGCGTTAGACATCTTCATGGGCAGTTGCTGTCTTCGAGGCTGAAGCTTTTTTTTTTTTTTTATCTTCTGTTTCCTCCTGCTCCTTCTCCTTTAGGATGTACTCTCAGTATTTGTTGTCGAAATGCGGCTGATGCTGTGGCATCACTTAGATGATGCGCCCCCTCCGTGCGTCGGTGCTGCGCCGGGTAGGACTGCTGCTCCCCAGGCAGGGATGGATGCTGGGTGCTGGATGCTGTAGGAGCTGCTTCTGCTGTCCTAAGCTGTTAATGTGGGGGAGGATGCGCGGAGAGAGAGGGAGTGAGAGAGAGAGAGAGAGTGAGAGAGAGATGTGCACTATCCCGACATGGCGGTGAAGGGAACTCCCACGCAAATGTTTCACGGGACTGCCTGATGCTGCCATCAGATGGAGGCTGAGACGGGGTTGCCCCCACGCACGCACTACGCGCCATGTTTCGGTATTCTCGAAATTTGTACGCCTGATAATGACAGCGCGTGGACCTCGGCTTAAACGTGTTAGACGTTCATCACAATCAGACGGGCTCGGTTTGATTCCCGCAGCGGGCACACGTGTGCGCCAAAAGCAGCAGTCGGGTGCGTATGTTGGCGGAGACTTTTCACTTGGTGGCGACAAACCATCAGGTTTTATGCAAAGTAAGCAATCAAAGTAGCAACTTAGTCCACGGATCTTTCAAGGAAAATGTTTAATATGGTTAACTGTGGATCCTAATGATGAGATAATCACGTTTGGACACAGGGAAGGTAAATTAACGCGTTGTATGGTGATTACAATTTGCTCACTTTAAAATGAATGATATTTAATACTAGTCGTCTGATGCTCAGACTCATTTCCTTATTACGAATTGTAGTTCAGTTTTTAAGAAAAAAAATCATCAATCTATAAATATGAACTCTTCACATGAAAATACCAGACTGCAAGGTCAAGTGTGTTGTTGCTTTCCCCACATCACCACACTCTTCATACTGTCAACCATGACACATATAATGGTTCTGTATTTTCATCTAATCTCGCAATTTAGTCTAGTTCCACATTTAACTCTGCACAAATTGTAGCCAGAACAGTTAGAGTTTTTAAAAAAATCGAGTTAAAATAATTTTCTAGTTTGGTAACACTTAACACGGGTAAGTGCATCATTTATGGCGCACATTAGCATGTACATTAGCATGCATGTAATTTATAAATATAGATATTTTTGTTCTTGATTGATCAACTAATTGTTTGTGAGTGAGTTAATAAAGGTTTTATAAATACTTATTTCACATTTTAATTCATGGTTAATTCAGGCAGTTACTAGTTGTTAAGTGTTTTTGTGTGACCTCATTTAAAGTTAGGAGTATTTTTGCCTTTTACAGTATTTAAAAATGAAAATGAAAGTACCCCAAGACTCGAGCAAGTCTCAGCTATCTCCACAACAGAAAAACGACTCACCCAAAGCACAGAGAGATACACAACACTCAAACATTTATTGCCACCGGAGGTTTGCACATTACTGAAATCTAGGTAGGACCAGAGTCCGAGTTTGTAAGAGGGGTTTAAGAGAAAGAGATGCACTGAGCTTAGAAACAAATCTCATATCTTAATCATTATATGTATATAAATGTAGAGCTAAATAGTTTGTTAATCACCTACTCAGACTTTCGAAATGTTACCATGAGCACATTATATACAAGCTTATTAATCAAGAATAAACACTTATAAATGCATTTATAAATTACATACTAAATTGTATCACAATGAATCTGATAATATAGCAAAAAGCAAAAACAACAACAACCCCCAAACAAACAAAAAGCAAATCAAAGATGGAAAGGGGCATCATTTTTACTTTAGTTGTCAGCAAGCAATCTGATAGGGAATGTGCAAACAAGCATACGCTATACGATCACTATTCTGTGATTAAAAATAAATGTTACTTATTTTCTTTATAGGAAATCAAGTGAAGGATTTCACTTGAGTGAATGAGGATTATTCCTTTAGTTCAATCCATTGTGTTGGGTCTCTGCTTTCTGAAACACGAGACCAATTCAGTGATTTATTTCATTGTTGATGTTGAAGGCCGTGCTGTTTCTTCCTGGTTCACCTTGGTTTCTCGTTATGTGCCTTCTCTGTCTTTCTACTACATCTCTGATAGTTTCCATCCTGTATTATAGTTTCTCCTGTGTGAGTTGTTTGCCCTGTCTTAAATATTTACCCCCTGTGCCCTCTTCCAGCCCGTGCCTCACTGGGCCATCAGCTCTGTGTGCATATAATCTTATCTGTGTCTTTGTCCGAGTATCTGTTTGCACTTCACGTGTCTCCCAGCGTTCTCTTTGCTCCTGTTTTAGTTTCCTGTTTTGTTTCACCTTTTTCTTTTTTGGACTTTGTACTTCTCTGGATTTTTGCAACAGTCAGATAAAAGACCCACTTTCTCTTCAGTTCACCTGATCTGGAATTTTGTCCTGTCTTGTGAATCTGTGACAAAGTGAGGGTCGTCTCTCTTTAGATTCTGAGTTATGGTTTCTTCCCATAATAATGGTACTATTTAATAGACTGTTGTTAGTCCTGGCTTATCCAGCTCACAGTCCACAATTCACAGATTATTATAATGTGTGAGGTCCACAAAGAAAGTGATACGTTTTCATGTTATTGTTTGGCTACACTGCACAAACTAATTAGAAATCAAATCCAAACACTCCAATGAGTCAAAGAGGCTTGTGAACAATTTTGGCAGAAATTAGACTGCTTCATATCAGGATTACTATGATTCTAGTTTTGTTTTTTCTAATCAGTTTTACTTTTGACTTTTAGTTTTCAGTTTAATTTTAATTTAGTTCCAGTTCCAGTTTTAGCTTTTTAAGTGTTAGTGTATTTAGAAAAATCAGTACAAGTAAAAAAGAAAGAAAGAAAGAAAGAAAGAAAGAAAGAAAGAAAGAAAGAAAGAAAGAAAGAAAGAAAGAAAGAAAGAAAGAAAGGAAAACAGAATTTTTTCAAAGCAGCTGACTCACAATCTTGTAAGCATTTAAAGTGTCAATATACACAGAGATCAACGCCTCTTCAGTCAAGTTCTGATTTGATTAGTTTTAATAAATTAACAAATACTAAACCTAAGGATGTTTCCTCTACATTTTTTGCTTTATTACCTCTAAGATGGATTATGTTTTTGGTGGCGTTTGCATGTGTGCCTGTCACTCTGTCTGTAAACATGAAATGTATGCATCCACCAAGGTCTTCAAGGTCTACTTAATGATTTAGTGGTTGAAAAGTGACAAAAAGCCTTATGACTTAAAAAAAAAAGGGTAAATATATTAGTATAAAGATTTCAAATAACATGTCGCATTTGACCTCTCTTTCAAGGTCAGTAGACTGAGCTGAAGGTCAAAGGGATAATGCTATACGGAGCTATTTAAACCTTTGTTTCTCACTGCCATTGTTTGAATTAACAACATATAGGCATATAATCAATGATATAATGATGCATTACTTTGGACCTCTGACCTTTTCTTCAAGCTCAAATAAGGTCAAACTTTCCTAAAATATCTTTTATCTTTAAAATTATGGTTAAAATTCTACTACCTTTGTTTGTATTGGCAACATTTAGTGACACTGGGATATCTGCTTTTTAAATATCACATTGCCACATATCATATATCATGTCAGCTTTGACCTCTGACCTCGCTTTTACATTTTATTTCTGCCAGTTATGTCAGGCATATTAAAATAAATTTCAAAAGAGCAAATAAGAAAAACCCACACTTTGCATTTGTTTCTAATGCACTACAAACATCTCAAAGTTCATTTAAAAAGAACAAAGAAAACAAAATACAATAGTATTCCGTTAAATGTAAACCCTACCCAGGCAGCGGTACTTGGCACTCTTGAGGTGGTTCTTGTTTTATTAGGTGTAGTATATTTTATTTTAGGTAGTTTTCCAAGTTTACAAAATCGTTTCAGGTAGTTTAAAGTAATTTCAAAAGTCTTGTTTTTTTATTGTAGTTAACTAAAATGTTTTTTAAAACTAGTTTTGGTTAACTGCAACCTGTAACTAACCTTGTTATGACCACATATAGCCTTAAAAAGCATGAAAATATGTGGTGCTTTTCATAGCATTGCTTTGCTTATTTGTAAAAAATGTTTGGAATCATGTATGATTTTTGTTCCACTTCTCACGTGTACACCACTTTGTGTCGGTCTTTCACGTGGAATTCCAATAAAATTGATTCATGTTTGTGGCTGTAATGTGACAAAATGTTCAAGGGGGCCGAATACTTTTGCAAGCCGCTGTATAATCTGTTGGTCCCATGATTCATGGTGACAGTGTCAGCATTATGTATCTTCTGCTATGTTAAGTGTATATTTTATATTATGGTGTACGTATTTTTTTTTATTGTTTATATTTGAAAGTATTTTGCTGAATTTCTATCTGTAAAGGTTGAGGGTGAACTTGAAAGATTCACATCGTATGAAACAAACAAACTGGAAGAAAGTCATGGGACACGAGAGGTAAAGAAATCTCAAGTGAAACGGAGAAACAGAAACAGAGTTCACAGATGTCATTTTGATTCATAACATTTTGAGCTGGATGGATGTTGATGCCAATCTCTGTCCAAGACAAGTTTTATTTGGTTTAGACGTGAAACTTTATGGTTGCTTATACAGTCGTCACTTTGAAGACTTACCACTAGATGGAGCTCTAACCTTTATTTTAACTGCAGCAGCAGCAGCAACAGCTGGTTCTCTGGTACTGTTACATGAGGGGCAGCATTTGCTGCTTTGCATTATGAGACGTGATAATTTGAGAAGGCAGTGACACCGCTTATTTAGTGGCACAAGCTAAACAGTTGTTGATGTGATTTTGTCATGCTTTTTTGTCCTAAAACTGTCAGTCAAGACAACAGAGGCACTTCCTCGCTGACAGATGAGGCAGAACATGTGATGAGTGGCAGGATGAGTAATAAATCTCTAGAAATGGAACAAGTGTTGCTCATCAGGCAGAAAGCCTTTGCAGCTGTCAGGCTCACACAAGGTGTGACTGATTTAGGCCTATTCAGTGGGACAGGAAAACACTTCACACAAAATCCATACCACATTAGAAACTGAATTTTTTTTTCAAAAGTCGGTCCACTGCATGTTGGATTTGCACATGGTATGTCCTTGGAGTAGTCATTATTACCAGGACAGAAAAAAACAGAGTGGAGACGGTTTTCTGCCAATGTTCCTGTTTTTGCTTCACTTAAACACAAAAAACGAACAAATAAAAAAAACACCAAAATGAAAAATATTTTTTCAGAAACTTAATGCCAATCCCGATTTACTGCCTAAAAACATTACACGTCTTGTAATGACATATCCTTGGACGTGCAGAACCTAAATATTATTTTTGCTGGCGTGCTGTCCTGGCACAACAGTAGGAGAAAACGGTAGAGTGAAAGGAGCTGCATTATGTCCTGGAGTTTATCCAGCTGTAAGCTCCCACATTACTTAAGTCATTTTCTCGCAATCACATCACTAGGGCTTTCTGGCACTACTATCAAAGTGCAGGGAGGAGAAGGGGGAATTACCAAAAGGGGGTCTATTTATCAACATCTCAGACATTATATATTCTAAAAGTACAATAAAGTTTTCAGCGTACTACAAATGTTGCTGGAGTTTAAGCATCTTTGGTCATGTCACCACACAGACAGTTCATCGAATCACAAGCCATGCTGCATGTGACTCATACAGATCATAAACTTCCCTTGCTTCATAAATACTATTGATTCCCAAGTTTAATAAAATGCTGATTCCCCTGTCTCTGTCTCTCTCAGTGTCATCCTAAATAGTTTAAAGAAATACTTATGTAAATATATACATACATATACATGTTGTTTTATTTCTGATAGAAAAGCTGTGTCATCCATATGTAATGCTCCAAAAACTAGCCTTGAATTTGGCTAAACTTCCTCACTTCCATTTCCTAAAACCACAGTACCACTATAAATAAAAATGTTTAATTATGCCTTAGGAGTACCTTAAAAAATCTCTGACCAATAGTCACTAGGGTTTTTTTTTTTAACCATGAATTACATGAGTATGTTGACACCACAGGCTCTGGCTCAAGAGTTGTTTTGTGCGTCAGCTCTTGAGCCAGAGCCCGAAGGCACTTAGTTTAGTTTAACACGACGATCGGGAGCAAGAAGAAAGAGGGAAACCACCAACCTGTCTTTCTCCGAGCCCCCAAAATATGCCAACGTGCATCTCCGCGACTCGCTAATTAAACATTTGTAACTGATAAACAACAAGAAGAGTTGGCAGCGAGAACTGCTTGTCACCATGGCTGTAGTGACTTCTTGGAGTCTCTGATAGGACTCCAGGCCTGTTGAAGCTAGCGCATAGAGGGGCAGACTGCAATTGACACACAGGAGTTTTTACTAAATAGATAAAGTAGTCTGTGACATTTTAAAGCTGCTTGCATGTGTGAGAAAAACCAAACAACTGGAAAAAAAACAACAATAATTCAAAGCATTTCCCCTTCCTGGCAAGGGAAAAGAAAGAGCTATTGGAACACTCCGCTCTAACAACTGGTTAGTTCTGGTGACAGATGATCTGTGGTATTTTAAGTGACGTCACCTGGCACCAAAGACCAGTCAGTATGAGAGAGCTTTGTTTCCAGTGGGTCCCATGGAGACATAAAAGTGTGCTTTTACGACTAATGTGAACTGCGATTATTAGGTGGCATGATTACATGTATTGATGTGGATATAGGTGAGAGGTTAAAGAATCCATATCTGAGAGAAAAAAGAAAAACTTGTATATGGTAACATGGGAGAGACACTTGACACGAAGCCAGTCTTTCAGAAATACCATAAGTGGCATGTGCGAAGAGTGTTACAATGATTATTTAGGCAGTTTACAGGGCTTGTAATTGGAAAAAGCTGATGTTCATGCTTTGCTTGCTCCCGTCATCACTTACGTACCTCTTTCTGGGCCATCACTGGGGGCTTTCCTACAACGCTGGTCATGTGTGCAGCTGGAGATGGAGGCCATGCAACGCTAATCCTCCACCCCAGCTCAGGAAAGTACCCGGCCTCCCTGTGCAGAGTGAAAACAACAAAGGGCTGAGTGTGGCTGCAGCCTCCGGGGTTCAGTGCACCCACCAGAACATGTCCAAGAGTCACAGCTTGCTGCTCACTCCTACCCATCTATCCATGCATGACTCTCCTAAGCCATGGTTTCTCTCTTTGATCGTCTTTTCAACCCGGGAAAAGCACGTATGATTGCAGGCTGTCGTGTAACGTTCCAGCCTTTTCCAGACACAAATAGAGGACTTTAGAAGGTTAAAAGGGAAGGACGTCTGCTACAAAAGAGTCAAAGAACACGGTCGCTTCATTTTATCCTACGTGAATGTAGAATAGCGGTGACATAGTCTGAAACCCTGAATGCAGAAAATGTAGAAAAGTGAAACTCTAATCAGTTGTTTTAAAATGGAACTGCAAATGTGGACATTTATGAACCATATCATAGCTAAGTTATCTGGAAAGTTAATTAGCCACACGTTCACGTGCTCACATGTATATTCATCTAACATTTATATCTGCATTACATTTTGTTAGTCATAAAAAACACATGTCTGAGTAAAAAGTCATTAATGCTGTATACACAAACACCATAATTTATGAAGAGAGCAACGGCCTCTCTCTAATTTAATGTCTACTCCTCGAGTGTAGCTACAGTATAACTATCACGTGTTTAATCAAAGTGTAAGCAGGTTTATTGAAGCCAACTTTCATTCACTGTGAGTGCAATCATGATCATGTGGAACAGTGGATATTCAGTTTATTTTTGGGCAGCCTCAGAGAAGATAGACACCCAGATCTGGATTTTTTTTTTTTTTTTTTTGCCACCATAGCTACAGCCTTGAGTTCTCGATCTGAACCATGTTGCTTGCTTTGATGAATTGTTCATGCTCAAAAGAGGGGATAATCTTTCATTGACTAAACTCAAAAGCAATAAGAGGTGTAAAAAGGCAGAACGTAAACAATATTGTGTAAATATATATTTGTATAATTTTATATATATTTGAATCCCCATGTCACCAGAAAACGTGTGTTGAAATGTGTCTCCAATTAATTTGGTGAGTACTGGGCAAAATGATTACATGTGGTGTTTAAGTGCCGCTTCCAGGTGTCCACAGTAGATCCATTGTAGTTTTGAAAGTGACTAAAAGCGGAATGTACTAAAGATGCCTTTAATTATATTAATCCCAAGTCACATTAGGGTGAATCCCCGCTGCATTAACATTTCTTTGCTGAAGTGGAGAAGCTGTTAATGTCAAAATAACACACAGACACGCACACGTCACCCAACACTTCTTGAAGGGGATTTAATTTAATTTATGAGGAGTTAGAATGCAAAGTGAGACGCTCTTTTAAACAGATTTTCTTTTTTTTAAAGGAGCCAATCGTTCCCTGGCATTTTATTTCAAATGTTTCCTGCTCGGAGAAATGTGTTTCGGAAGTATTCACGTCAGAGTCATTTCATCACGAGGCAAGTACTGTGGAAAGAAGCGCAAAAACTTCAACAAAGTCCTTATTGTCAATGTTTTCGCACGCACAGAATATGGACTAGCCTGTGGGTGGACACCTTTATTGTGACCGAGTTTAGAGCACAAAGACCGTGCGTAATTACGCATGTGTCGGCTTTTTGACTTCAGTGTTTACGAAGTGAGTGTCATGTATATGAAAGCCGTAGCGTTATTTGTTTGCAGGGAGGTTGGCTGGCTACGGGCAGAGTTAGTCGAATACCCCCTCCTCTCCTCTCCCTCCCTCCCTCTCCCTCTCCTCAGCTGCCGCGATATTTTCCAGCTCTGGAGCCTCAACCGCAAAGCTCGATCGATTCGCATTGATTGTCCCTGACGAGCTGCTCCACTTTCTAGCCAATGTCAGCCAGTCTGCGATCGGGAAGGAGAGAAATGAAGGAAAATCTCTGCCGCCCTGGCGGTGTCATTTCCACACACTTGGGTTGGCCGCCTGCCAGCAGACAGGACAGTCGAAAAAGGCGGACTGGACTCTGGAGCTGAGGGAAAGGAAGAGCAACCGGGGATGAGACTGATTTATGTCAGCGTCATTTCTGCACAACCTCTGTGCTCCAAATAAACACACTGGTGAACTGAGGTTAACCCCGTTTATTCTCAGCTACCCCGGATCCTTCGTGATAACAGAGATCACTCTTTAAATCACACAATTAAGCCCACGTGTCTCTGCTGTTTGGGCAAAAAGCAAATAATAATTGTTATCATGTCGAATACTACTATCATAGCCAATACCGAGTATCTGAAGACAGGATAAACACAGCAAGTAATCAGTCGCGTAGATTGGTGCTGTCAGCTGTGTTTATTTATTTTTGACACAGCTCTCGCTCCACAGTTGTCCTGAAATCACACCAAACCCTCGCTTTCGTTTTGTTGTTGCTTCGGCTGAAGTGCGCGCACCGCCGAAAAGTCCAGGTCGGTTTTTCCGCGAAGCTCCAAAAATCTATGAAATGTGTTTGCATGTTCCTCTCCGCAAGCGGGGATGTAGAGGTGGGATTGCAAGGACCGAGAAAGCTCTGGGAACCCACGCGTTCAGCCTCTGAGAAAGTACGCTTTTCCGAAATAACTGACGGTGAATATTTTTTTTTCTTTTCACATTTACCATTAACAGAGAGGCACTCTGTAGGATTGTGTTCTCGGAGAAGAAGCTTTTTTGCCTCCCCCTGCCCTCTTCTTTTTTTTTGTCACCATTCTGCACGGCAGGCTGAGAGACGGACCGCTCGGACTGTGGGAGCCCTCCCCTCTGCTCGGATCTGCTTTGGTAGGTGCGAATAAAATGGGCCCGTGTTTGCAAATATGCAGATACATAGAAAAGGAGGGAGGAGGGGTTGGATGGAGGGGGGAATCACACTTTGTTGAAGTGTGCTGAAAGTTGGGATGTCATCTTTGTATAGGATCAAGTTATAGCAGGGTGAACCTGGGAGCTTCTGTGTGACTGCAGAGCATATGCTGGTACCGCAGATAGGCTACTGTGCTCAAACAGAGTCCGGGAAGAAGCCAGTTGTTTGGATCTGTTTAGTGATTAAATGATGAAGGGAAAAAAGCTGATGAGTTTAATGTGATAGGTTGAAGGAAATGTTTTACAAGCTTCTCCCAGAAGCCAATGTCAACAGGATTCATCATTTATCTTTATTTAACAAGTCGCCCTCAGCGCCGATACGGATCGCCACACCACCGGAACAAAAAGTCCGCTGGTTTATTGTGAATCAGCTGTTAATGATGCGCGCCAAACTTGACGTTTACACTTAATGAAAGAAATGCCTGGAGTCAGGTCACGCTTATATTTGACATCAGACTGTCAGTTTATGACTGAAACTTTTATTCAGCAGTCACCTCAAACCATTAACCGCAAAACGAATATCACAGTTTCTCACTGAGACCTGAAGAGACTATTGTTTCTTTTTTAAACATATACTATTCTTATATCTCCTAACCCCCCCGTTCTTCTCCGGGCATCATTAGAAAGTTCCCCGGCAGCGTTTCTCGAGCTACCTGCAGATTTTACAGTCAACCCCCCTCCTCCTCTCTTCCTCACCGCCTGCAATCCGCCACCGATGATATCGCAGCTCCAAGTCCTCCATATGCTGGCGAATAATTTGAAGTCACAGTGTGCGCGGCGTGGTTGTTTTTCTCCTCTAACTTTTGTGTGCATTGCCTAATTAGGGAAAATAGAAACGCAGCAGGTTGTGGACAATGGATGAAGCCTTGAGTCTAATTATTGTCACCAGGCTTTTCTAACTCCCCCTGCCTTTTTGTGCGTGTGCGCCCGTGTGCGCACACGCAGGAGGTAGGGGAAATAGAGTGTGTAGCTCACCGTGGACAAATAAAGAGTCCGCAGACAGCGCGTCTGAAAGGGGAGGTAAGGGAGGGAGGGAGTGCATTTGCGTCGCGCATCGCTTGAACGCATTAAGCTTTCTCTCTGGAGGTCTGGAGGTGTAGTCAGCTGCTCCGGAGTTCGTGGGGGGACCAAATGATTCATAACCATGCAGGAAATCACCCCCCCCCCCCACCTCTGTCAAAAAGCTCACCGCGATTACCTGACACGTGCGCAAGCAGTGACGTCAGTGACGGAAACTTACCTAGGAGTTAGCCCACTTCAGATCCCGTGATTTACACACGGACGTGTGCACCTGAAAGTGTCACACAGCTTCGTTTTGTCATCTTTTTGTGATTTTTTTTTTCCAGGTTAGTTGTTTTTTCACTTCAGTTTTTAAATGTGTAAATCAGGGATGATCACTGGATGACGCAAAGTGCCGTAGAGATTCACACCTGGATAATTTCACGGCGCAGCTCCAGAAATAGTGGAAAAGAGAGACGCACACTGGCCCTAAATGCTCTCTTCCTTTCCCCCCATCACCCATTGATCCAACTGGTCAATGACTGAACCAGCCAACCATTCATCCATCAGTCAGCTGGCTGTCACTGTTTTGTGGGCCGGCTTTCATTTATAAACACGGATCTCTTGGTATCCTCTCGCAACAGCTGGTGTGTAATCGGAGAAGAAAAACAGTTTAAAATTGTGTCTTTGAGGTGACAAGCCAGTCAGGTTTTAAGCTGTAACAAGCTGAGAGCAGAATCTGAATGTTAAATGAGCTGTTTATGTTCATACAGCAGTGCTGACAACTAGTCTTCCCTTTTTTATGGCGCTGTTAAAGTGCTACTTCATTCACAAATGATTTTCAAGCCTGAAAGTTTTTTTTTTTTGAGGTTCCAAAAGAACCTGAAAAACTCCACTTGGTTTGTGTGCACCAGATTTTTGCTGATCAGTCATACACCTGACATCATGTGGGCTTTTGAATGGCTTTTACAATACTTTGACACAGTGTTATGGGCAGCTTTGCCTCAGGTAAGATTGGATTGTACTGACCATGTGTGGCCTAGAAGAAAAAAAAAGTTTGACATTTCCAGAAATGTACTTGTTTGCTTTCTTGTCAAGAGTTATGGGGAGACTGATATCATTCACACACACACACACACACACACACACACACACACACACACACACACACACACACACAAAGTCATTTTGCCACTTACTGATGAGAAGGAACCTATGTTATTGATCTTTATTATTTCTTGGTTAGAAAATCATCCTGGTAGATAACATCCACTTTTTTTTTTGAAAAGAACTAATATTTTAAGTCATCAGCTTAAGGTGCAAGTAGGTCACTTTTTGAACCTTTGGACTAAGTTGCCCACTGTTTCCAGTCATTATGCTAAGCTAATAATTTCCTTGCCCTAGGTTCATAATTACCCAACCATGAGGGATATTTTTAGCTATTTCTCAGCAAGAAATACAGTTGATCTGGAACATGTTTAGTTTGACTGTGAATCTAAGGTCACTGATACTGAGCTGTGAATTTAATGAAGATTGTTAATCAGGAATATCTGGATTAAGAAAAAAATCATCTTTACATGACGCCCTGTGTGACAGTGCACAACAGCTTCTCTTTGTATCACACTGTCATGTTTATTACAGTATAAAAGTATAGAGTTCAAATCAGTAGACTGGATCGGCCGATGATGACGAAGCGTGCACCTGGCTCTAATTAATGTCCAGATTTTTGCCGTCTTTTATGATTAAACAGCAACCTTTATAATCACATCAAGCGCCCCGTGTCGTACCTTTACAGGCTAGTAAATATTTTGTCAGCTGCACTAAATGATTTACCGACCACTGAAACCAAAATTTATTCTACACTCATGTATGCTTCCCCAGTTGTGCAAGAAGAGCTTAAAAAGGTGATTCAGTTTTGACTATAACAGTGAGGGTGTATCAAAACCAGCTCAAAAACACACTGATGTACAGTGAGGCTTGTCCTGTTAATCTGAAAGGGGCGACACCGGTAGTTGTCGGACCTTATTGATCATTTTTATTCACACCTTTATCCGTAATTCCTGTGCAGAATGTCGCGTGAAGATAGATTAACAACAAAAAGGAGAAAGAGAGCGACTCGAGAAGACGACAAGCCACATTTTACTCCTCTTTTTTATTCTGAAGGAGCTGGAAAGGAGGAATAAGACTCATTCTGGCGTTAATATGTTACCACCAGTTACAGTGTAGGGGTCATGCCAAGTCACAGAAACTTGTGGTGTAAAGTTTTAATTCATTCCCTCTTAAAGATAACATTTGACCTTAGTATATATCAATAAATCTGTGGTTTGATGTTCATTAGAGGAGGTTATCCCTACTAAGCTGTATAGTCAGAGATCAGCTTTACTAACTTCTGACGCACACCCGGTCATTTTGTTCTGGAAACAGGCTTGAAACGTGCCAGAAACGTGTTCGTTTAGAAAAGAAAAACAGGGGTTATTCCTACTAGCCGTCCATTATGTAAATCACAGCAACAGGCCAATAAAATCACAGGAAGTTGAGCTGTATCGTAGTTACTCAGTAGAAGATGCAGCTGTGGCTCAGCAGACAGTTCACATGAGGACATAAACCTTTTCTGTAAATGATGCGGTGAGGGGATCTGAAGAGCCATGATGCTGGAAGTGGAGGAGGATGATTAGCCAAAGACTATATGCCATGCTCAGGGTTTATGGTGATGGAAAGAGTGTGACTGATAGGGCAGTGAGATGGAAGGCAGATGTGTACACATATAGACACACACATACACACGCACACACAGCAGAGGAGAATGAGTGTGAGTCTTTAGATAGGTGCCCTTGCTGTCATTTCTTAGATAATGTGGTTGACCAAAGTAATAAATGTGCCTCGGTGGGCAACACACATCCTTTAAACATGTGAAATATAAATCTACGTACATGTGTTTGTCATTCTGGGTTGGTTTCCTTAACGTCATCGATTTTTTTTCTCTTTTTTTTGCCATTGCACGCCATCATATCCGAATCGGTTAAAAATTTGTTGAATAATTGATTCCTGTGTTGCAAATCTTAGGACAGCTATTGTCCATTATAATAATTTAACTCATATTTTACTGATTATTCTTCCATAGACATACCAAAAGTTTGCATCACCCAGAGCTAGAATTGTGGTTTTAACCATGCTTCATCGAGGGAGACGATTTAGCTCAAAGCCACGCTTGTCAAAGTGATATTTGAGCTAGAGTACAAAAACAACTTATGCTTACCTACGAATCCCTCTTATTAAATATCGTTAGCCGTTTCCTGAAAGGCGGCTCTGAAGTGTAGTGGTCTACACATTCACATAAAATGTAAAAGATCCCTGGAGGAGACACAAATCCCTTGGAGGTTGAATCGGGAAGGACGTCCAGCATAAAAAATCTGGCAAATCAAATATGTAGAGTGACACCTTGTGATAAAGGAGGAGCTGAAAGTAGCTTACTGAGACTCTAGCATCAACATACTGTATGTGGGTGTTGGGGGATAGGGGTGCTAAGTAGGGCTGCCACAAACGATTATTTTGATAGTCGACTAGTCACCGATTATTTATGCGATTAGTCGACTAATCAGATCATCATCCACTGGACGTAAAACTACAGCTTATTGCACCAGCAGCATATGCTCTTATATAACTATCATTAGCTTACAGCTTTAAGCTTTTAAGGTGCTAACTAAAAATAAAGACAAGATGATAGTTTATTCAATTTTAATGAAATTTGCAGATTGTTTCGGTGAAGTTTAATAAACTCCTTGCTATCTAAAATATAACAGGACAACGGAGTATATTCTCCAGCATCTCACACTTCTGATAATCAGCTGTCTGCTTGACGTTTATTCAGCTGTGTAAAAACTATAACTTTAATCTCAGACAAACCGATTTACTCAGGAACAAATAAAATACTAAAAAAAAAAAAAAAAAAAAAAAGCCAAACAACAACATTTTTAATTTATCTAAGTGACTCATATATATTTAACCTGAGTAGCGAAAGACGGCGGTGGGTTTGAAAACAATTTGCCGGGAGTCCGGTGTTCTCACCGCGCTAGTGACCTAGCCCCCGGCTAGCTATCGAGCTAGTGGGTAACAGACGTCTCCGAAAACGTCGGAGCGCTTTTGAAAATATGTGGTGTCCTGATAAACTGAGCCGATATTTGAGGTTTACACAGCTACATTCTCGGCTGAAAATATGTTAAACGTTTATTTTGTGACCCAGAAAGAATAATAAGAGTAATATTAAAACTAACTAGCTGCCGCCATTGTTGGAAACTGAGCTGGGCCGCGCTATGAATTCTGGGACACAGCTGCTTCTTCTTCTTCTTCGGGGTTTAACGGCAGCTGGCATCCTTGTACATGCAATGCTGCCATCTTCTGTTTCAGTCCGTTATTACACTCTTAAATCCTGCTACTCATTCCTGCGTCTTTTGGGATCTTACAAAGCTTCAAACGACGCGTCGACTATTAAATCAGTCGTCGACGATTTTGATAGTCGACGTAATCGTGACTAGTCGACAAATCGTGGCAGCCCTAGTGCTAAGCAAAGCAAGTCAGAAGTACTCATGAAAGGAATTGTGGTATACTTATTACAACTGAGCTCCTGTTTGAAACAGCCAATGTGTTATCTGAAAGACTTCCCTTTTCTTAAAAAAACAACAAACTAATGGTATCATTGACAGGCCAGTTACTGGAGCTGGTGTTCTGGTTGGGTTGCATCACGAGTGATCAGAAGCCATTTTCATGCGTAATGATTTTCAGCTCGAGGACTCATTTATTCCAGCAATTGAAAATGAGCCAGTTCATTAATTATGTGGGATACTCAAGTCGTTTAGCATATTTACTGTATTTAGAGCACTGTTGAAATAGATCAGCCCTGATTAACCAGGAAACTCTTCAGTTTTACAATAAGCTGTTCATATTTAATTCGGGATCGTGCGTTTAAGTTCTCGCTGAAGAGTCACAACTGACCTCTATCTTCTATCTCTTCAGTGCCATTATTTCATGAAAGCCACAAACCTCCCATGCACTTCTCTGATGAGTTCACGTGCTGTTCGCACACAGCTGAGCAGAGGTAGCGGCAGTGAGGGGATGCTTCTGGGAAACTGGACCTGTAGTGGGCGAAACTGAAACTATGGGGCTGAGGGGCTGCGGCGCTGGCTCTGGTTCGCTGGCGCCACATCCCCCTGAGCTGGTGAGAATGTGGGGGCTGTGCTCTTGCCTTTGAAGCTTTACCTCCCACTAATTCTGGCCTTCCAGTTTCCACACACTGCACAGACACCCCCCCCCCCCCCCCCCCCCCCAATCCTCTTCCCCTCCCTTTCCCTTTGTTTCCCTTATAAGGACTTGCCCGGCCATTTCCTCAGCTTTTCTGTGGGAGGTGGTGTGCTTGTTTGTGAACACGGACAGGTCAGGAGAACAGCGGCGTAGTTTTTTCTCTCTTTTCATAGCAGTCACAGGAGTCTTACACTAAAAGCTTCTAGATGCATGTGTACTCATCCACTTTGTAGTCTGCTGTGAGTGACCCTCCTCATATCTCTTACCTGCCCGTTTGATAATAACACTTTGCCAAATTTTACTGCTCCACAGTTTTGGTCTTTAACAACAAAAAACCCCCCAAAAATGAAGGGATGCTCCGATGAAAAGGACGGTCATGAGAGAAGCCTGGACTTCTGGCGTATTTTTTTATCAGCAGAAACACCTGATATTGAGCTGTGTGAGAAAGTCTAATAACATAGATATTTATTTTCTCCCATATTTTGTACCAAATTGCTGTAAGTTTCAATAAATCCAGTCTTTTCTTAAATGACTAAACTGCAATTGGGTCAATACATGCTATTTGACTTTCACTGCCAGGTTGGTCTTTAAACACACCTGTACTTACATAACAAAGGTAATGATCAATTCTGGAAAGACAACAATCACAGAGAAGTATAAAATAATTTGACAGAAGTCACAACCGTGTTGCACCCAATGCAGATCAACAAGTCGACTTCACCTGAGCACCGTTCCACTGTAGGCAATGATGACGACATGATGATTCTGAGTATATTTTCATATATTTTCAAAGGTCTTCAGAGTATTTAAGGTGAGAATGAAAAAACAAGAAGGTATAATGAACCTTTGAGTTGCAATTTGTGTTGTTTACCAAAGAAATTTCTGTTCTTAGCACAAGTTAATTGGACAATAATGAGATAACAATAAGATTTGGCTCCCTACCTTGTAATTTCTTTTTGTCGCTAACCAATCAGAGAATCTCCAGGGGAGCCGGTGTTTCTTCACCAGCCCAAAACTGCGAGGTTTGATTTTTGTAGTTTGTTAAGAAAAGAATCAGAATTAAAGCTGATTTACTGAGACAAAATTTTGGTCCCTCTCGATGGGTGATTTCTTTCTTTTTTTCTGCCTCAACTAAAAATGAGTTGGCTCTTTTCATCCGAGTTTTAATCCCTGCAGGTATTCATTTATTTATATATTATTAGAAGTGTTATTTATTGTCTCATAAGCTAATTACTATGCATCAAAGCAGCAGAAGTATTGGAAGACCAACACAAATAGTTCACATTTCAATAATTAATTCAATTATTTGCACAATATTACACTATACAACATTAATAAAATAATTTTTCCTGTTAAATTTTGTGCATTTTTATCATGTTTTGCGAGGCCTGGAACAGGATGTGAGGTTTGGTAATTTTCTAATTTATTGATCTTCACCTGATCTCGTGTGAACCTGATGTCTTTAACGTAACAATAAAATTTTTTAATAAAAGCACAAATGATTAAATATAAAATTGTAACGTGAAAAGAGCAGAAGAATCTAAAAGTGTTCACGAGTAAGCCTGAACGAGAAGAGCCACTCAAATCTGTTGTTCTCCTTAAGGAGCTTTATGCTGAGTTTCATCTCATTTCTCTGCTGTGTGGCCTGCAGTGCCGCCGTTTTGGTTTCTGTTAACATCATTTCGTCCACACAAGGAAGCTGGGTTTTTTTGTCTTTTAAAGCAGAAATTCTCTGTGCACTCCCAGTGCAGTACTGAGAAACACACTTAGCTTCTAGCTGGTGAACAGTGCAACATCTAGGATTTGAAGAGATGCAAATCAGACAAAAGGAAAAGTGCGGTGATTGATCAAATGAACTGAAGTCTTACAGTGAAAAAGAAACAGTTGATATGAAATGAAGTGTAAGGTGCTGTTATGTCAATATTGTTTCCCTCCCAACATACTGGTTCTTTGTACTTTTGAGTTGATTTGTGTTTCGGAGAAGTGATCATCAATGCATAACGTACACATTTCTCTCCCTGTCTAAAGTTTCCAGATGGCTCATGGAAGAGCGTGGATGAGGGCTGAGCAGTAGTGGGGACAGAGGGCTTCGAGGCCTGCCTGTCGTCGCCTGGCTGACTGCTCCATCGAGGTGAGGTACCGCTCTCACTGGGGCACAGAACGGACCGAGGAAAGGTCCCTCCTTACTCACCCCTGCCCCCTTTCCACCCTCACCCCCAACCCAGGCACATACGTTCTGGACCATGTCTAGCGGGCTATCGGAGGGTGGCCAGACAGAGGACCTGGAGCGGAGTAGCTGCAAACAGGACTCTCCTGTTATAGAGCGCCGAAACCGCAGTGGCATCATCAGTGAGCCCCTCAGTAAGAGCCTTAAGAACTCCCGCACCCTCTCCCAGTATACAGCAGTCTCCTCTGCCACCACCAATGGACACACAGACAATAGTGAGACTAAGAGCCACCCGGCCAAGCCTCAGCCCACCCCGCAGCCCCAACCCACTGTCTCTGCACTGACAGCAGCCAAGTTGGACCGAACCCTAGAACAGGTTCTGGAAGGACAGAATGGCCTGCTGCACTTTGCCCAGGCAGCAGCACTGCTAAAGCGAGCCGGTATGGAGCACATGCTCCTGCCTGGGGGAATGGGAGTGGGAGTTGGCGGTGGAGACGCAGGCTCGGGGGCTAGCGATTTGGAGGGTACGTCTGTCACGGACGCCGTAGGTGGTCCTGTTGACTTCCCATATGGAGTAGGGGGTGGCTTCCCCTTCAACCCGGGGCTTTTCATCATGACGCCGGCTGGAGTGTTTCTGGCGGACAGCGCGCTGCACATGGCCGGCCTGGCCGAGTACCCAGTGCAGAGCGAGCTGGCCTCTGCTATCAACTCTGGTAAAAAGAAGCGAAAACGTTGTGGGATGTGCCCACCTTGCCGACGGCGGATTAATTGTGAGCAGTGCAGCAGCTGCCGGAATCGAAAAACGGGCCACCAGATCTGCAAGTTTCGCAAATGTGAGGAACTGAAGAAGAAGCCCTCTGCTGCTCTGGAGGTAAGACAGTGTTTGTTATGATGTGCCATTGCTTTAGGAGGCCCTTCTGATGCAAAAGGTCACTAAAAAGCTATTTGGATGCATTTACCATTCATTATCTGTAAAGGTAAAGAAATATGAGCCACACAGTTGTAATTATTGGCTTTAAGATTTGTAGCTGGGAAGTTAGCAGGGAAAATCCCAAAACCTTTGTAAAAGTTGCCACAAAGACTTTTAAACTTTACAAACAAATCTGAGAATCACACTGGAAGGCACAAATGAGATTCATACCTGAATGTCCTTGCCCTTTAATGTGGCTAGTACAGGGAGGCTTTTTGGTGGGGTGATGGCTCCACAAGCAGGAAAATGACAGGTGGTGAAGAGTGCGGTGGGTAAGTTCATGCCATGGGGTGTCTTTAATCTGTTCACCATAACTAACAAGCGCTGTGTCCACATTTCTTTACTGGAAGACTGATTCACCGGCTAAAAAACAAGCATGTCATTTTAAAATGATGCGACTTAATGTAGTTCCCTTTACTAGAGCACTTTGGATTTGATCCCATATAAAACTGCCTTGTGTGTTCCTCTGTTTAACTGCCAGGAAATGCAAATAAAATGGTGTGTGTGGAGGCAGAGTGGAAGTAATTGTGAATATGTGTACAGTATGCATGTAAGCATACATGTGTGGGCATTTTTGCGTATGTGTACACATGTAACAAGGTCCATCTGGCTACAGAGCTGTCATCTGGAGCACCAGGTGTCAGCGTGGCACATGCACCCCCACCTAACCCCCATCTCCTCCCCCCGCCACTGTCCTTCGCCGCCACTGTCCTTCTCTCCTGTGACACTCCTGTTCATCTAAATGGCACTCTGAACTTCCTGTCTGCTTCCGCCGTCACACTCAGCGGCCTAACTAACTCTGGCTGCAGTGACAGAATGACCAATCATGAAATCCATCTGAGCAGATGTTCCATCTCAAAGGAAATAAACTTTTGCGATCAATGCCTAATAGTGTCGCTTTGCCGTTACATAATGAATTGACAGATATGTAACCCTGTGAACCAGCGGAGAGGCCGCTGGTGTAATTGACACAAACTGGATCTATGATTCCAACTGGTTTTAGCTTTACCACTTTCGCTTTCTGATGTTGATTGAAGGTGACAGCTTGACCTCATCCTAGCAGGCTAAAGGTGTTCAGTCTCCACATTCTGACTTTGACCATCCAAAGTCAAACTTGATAGCATGTTCACTGGACACTTTGAGTAATGCAGACATTTTTTAGCTTGTGTGTACACTTTAATGTGACGTTAGAAAGGGATTAGCTTAGTTTAGCTTGATTAATGTAGGTTAATATAGCTCTTTAGCCCTTTAAGATTATGTCTTGCTAAGCAACCAACATTATAATGTATAAGTAATATATAAAAATATATATATATAAAAAAGTGCATAGAATCAAATTCTATTAACATCATCTTTACATTGTACTACATTCATAAACTGTGCTTTAGTATTCTTTAAAATGTCTTTACTGACAAATAATTTAAAGTCTTGCACTACATTCATTGTTCCTATATGATGGATGTGAATTAAACTTTTGCATACAGTGCATTTATTACCACTTTGAAATAATTGCACGAGGGGGTAATGTAACTTTTGTCCAGTATCTTGATCATTTTCTGGAAACAGTCGTTACTGACTGTGTTTAGTGGACACACATCTATGGCCAAAGTCAGACATTTGGTGATTTCAGTGCATCTCCGTGAGCTGGATATGTTGACACATCGTTGCGGTTGCCTTTCACAGACATCTGAACTGATGCTATACGATTTATGTTAGCAGCAACAATACGTTGTTTTTCTTGGTTTTAATTATATGCATTAAACGCTGCAGTTTGTGGTGGCTTCTCAGGCGCTTCAATAAGTTTGTTGTGTTTCTTTATGGGGCAGACACACAGCGCTCTGTGCATGTGATTTCTTCCTAGTAAACATCACTTTTGCTAAACCCAAAAGGATTTCCAGAAAACGGCCTGCTGGACGTTTGAGGTTTTTTCCCTGTTGTTTATCTGTTTTCGTGCACTGCTACTCGTCCAGACTAGTCCAGGTAACTTCAAGCGACGTGGTGCAGGGAACATCTGTGATTGGCACGTGTTGAGCGCTGATAATATTGCTCAGTCACGCTCATTGAATGGTGGGAAGACAGAACTGTGATCAAGATTACAATTGGATTGATTGTGTGGCCCTAATTTTGTCTGTCTAAAGCAAAGGATGAACTCATGAATCTTTTTTTTCTTCATTCTTCCCCCTTAAGTCTGCACAGAGAGGTACTACTACTACTTATTTCCTATTTCAGGGCATCACAGCCAGTAATGCTGTCTCTGTCTAATGAGCTCAGTCTAACCAAGTGCTTTTTATTATAGCCATGATATAGAAATACCTAAAAAAAAAAAGGAGAGAAGAAGAAGATCAGAAGAGTTCGTCCATAACAAGGTGGAAACCTCCCCAAATCCTATCCATTGCAATGCTCGTCAGCACGTCAGACTGAAAAAGGGCTTCTACTGTATGTGTAATTTTAAAGAATAGTGACTCAGCATTGATTTGATCTTATTTATCCTTAGAGGACTAACTGATTCTGTCAGAGTGGAGGTTGTGCCTGGTTTGACTGACTTGGAGCTGGAATTTGTAGTTTGACAGCATCCTTGGCAATAGTTTTTATGCAGCGTGTAAATAAATGTAAAAAAGAAAAATAACTGGCAACATTAAAAAGTTTACAGAAATGCTAATGGAGTAAAAACCTTTTACAAACACGCCATAACTTATTACTGGCCCTTCTGTGAGCTGAAAGTGTGAAACTAACCTGGTCAGACACGACCATTGTTAGGGGAAAACAGCCAGATGTTCCCTGATGCTGAAAATCAGACTGATCTGTATGAATATTATCATTTTGCTTTTGCCTCTCGCATTGTTCAGATTCAAATTGATGAGAAGATCCATTTGTCTTTGTCGATGATTCACCGAAAATGGTGAAATGTGTCAGCTTGCTATGTAGGTGGTGCGGCTCAATGTCTCTTAGAGAAAAGGATTTAATTTTAATTTATGATTTGCAATTGATGTTGTCATGGCAGTTAGCCTAACACCAGTTGTTCACACCGCGGATGCCAAACCCGAGGGGATTGGAATAATCACGGTAGTTGACGGAAGTCGTGTTGTTTGGAAGGGCGCAGACCGCTGATGTTCCTAGTGACCACCTCACATAAACCTGTCAAAGCTTTAAGTAGAATCGCACTGACTTCAGTAATTACTTGCAACTAATTTATTTAATAACCCTGTCAAACTGTTTCCCCTGTTTTTTCTGACCAGATATGGGGAGGCTAATCTTTTATTGCCGCTTAATTAAATGTGAAAAATAATACAGCAATACAAGAATAATGAATATTGTCAGCGTCGCCTATTACATCATCTCACGATAGCATCTGCAGAGCAGCGTAGTTGACCAGAGCACGCCGTGTGCTTTCAAAGTCAAGCATTGCCTGACCTAATCCATTAGTAGCTGGAGTAAACATGAAATGTTGTCACTTTTCACTTCACTGAATATGCCACAATAAAGTTGGCCGGTACATCAGATATTAAATAGAACAACAAGTGCTTTGTTGTTGTGCAACAGATGAAGTCTGACTTCTGTTGAACAATGCTGCAGTGCCTCCTTGGATGTGTGAATATTCCTGCAGATCCACAGATGCAGCAAGGCTACATTTGGGAAAAGGTGGGAAACGTTCATGATAAGGTGACTGGCAGTCTAACAAACTCACATTTTTTTTAGGTAATCCCTCTGATGCTGCTTTATAAACCTAGTGGTCTTATTAATTCAAAGAGGTCCGTGAGCTGTTACGCCTTTACCCTGAATGTTATTTGATATCTTTTCCCTTGGAGCAGAGCTCTGCCAGTACTACAAAAGTTTCATTTTTGTCTGTCTTTGTTCTTAAGCCTGCAGATCTTGTTTAGCAGGTGATGAGATCACAGATCAAAGCCCGAACTGCACTGTCAGAGTGTGATGTCATCAGTACATCACACTCTGAGACTGAGATTCACGAAGGGGAAATCATGTCAGAAGAAAGAGCAGAGACTCAGCGTAATTCACTAATGTCTGTACCGCCTAGATGCTGTGAAAATGTGTTTCACGCAGTATTTATTTAGTTTTTAAACACGGGCTTTAGAAGAGAACTTCCTACTTTCCATTAATGCATATTCAGGGCAACTTGGGAAGCACCTGCGCCAGAACAGAAGATCCTCCTGGCTTTCACAGTCCACAGTGAGCTGCAGTGAGCCTTAGCTGTAGCTCAGACAGCCCCTAAGTGTCACATTTCCTTCCAATCAAAGATAGTGCAGCACATCCCCGTCTGCTGTGGCTTTAATACTCGGCGCACAGTTTCTAAAGGAGCATTATGTCTTATTTAACACGTTGCGCGGTCAGTTTATCAGATGGTTTTGACTGTTTTTTCAGCTCGTCTATGTGTGCGCGCAGCTGCAGCTAGAAAAGACTGGCAGAAATATCCTGGCTTCGCTTCCCTGAATTTGCATTGAAAGGTTTTACTTCTCGTGTTTGTACCGAGCCTATGAGCGTATACACGTCGGTACACAAGTGCAGTCCAGCAGCAGTGTGCTTATTTTAAGGGTGTTGACGGTTTCCATTGAAAGCTCATGGCAGCTCAAAGAGGAGCGTAAAATTGGCAAGTGAGGGGGAGTCAGTATGCTGAGGCCTTTGCCACCTCATAGCTCACTGGCTGAAGGTGTCTGGATTTATTCTGGGAATGTTACATTTGATAGAAATAAGTGGGAAGGCAGTTCCTTTCTGTGCTATGTCTGAATACCCTCAAGTGATGTAAGTCTCAGCGATGCTGTTTGGCATAAAAAAAGTAAAAGGAAAGCCGGGGTTAGGAAGTGTACTTTGTTTTTACTTGAATGTCATTGTGTGCTTGGGATGTACTGTACTGGAGTGTCGGGACTACTTAAAAGATAAGACCAGCTGTTTTTTATGTTGTTGTTTTTGTCTACTCATAGAAGAGCCTGTTCTGTTATGAAATTCAGTGGTTGTGTGCTTCAGATGCAGCTAACACCTAAACATACAAGTGTTTTCCATTGGGAGCCACTTTGCCAGTATCAGACGCTGATATGGGAGTAGCATATTCCCTCATGGTCTTTCCCGGCTCCCAGACACTGTACATCAGGCAGTCAGGACAGCAGCGACTCACACAAAGTGACAGGCATGCAGACTGACACAGAGACACATGGGTGTGTGGGCAAGTTGCTGGGCGGGCAGAGGGACAAGTCAGAGTGGACAGTCAAGGGAGAGTTAGGTACAACGAGAGAGACGAGGTTTTCAGGCAGCCAAGGTGTCGTACTCACTGCTGCTATAAGCGAAAAGGACCCATGAGGCCCCGGGGGGCAAAAAAAAAAATCTTGAATTTCACAGAATATCCCAGTTACTGCAACTTTAAGCCACATTTATTTTCCCTGAACTGCAGCATTCTCTTTCACTTTAACTTCACAATACAACTACCTGACTGACTAAAGGGCAATAACCCAACCAATAGGCTGGCTTCTTTCATACTTAAAAAAAATGGTCTGATTGCCTTGTAGGCTGTATTTAACATTTTATTAAGTCAATCTATAATATTGCTTCTGCTGTAGCATTTCCCACTGAGTATTCTTTTAATATAAGATATAAAAGGTAGATTTAATCAATGCGGCGTAGTATTGTGTGCATCCATTGCTATAATCAGTCTAAAAAAAACAATAGAGATGTCTGGTCGGGCTACAGAGGACGGACGTCTAAATTGATGGTTTTGCAGTCAGATCTCTATAAATATTGTTGAAATTGTGCACATCGCATACAGAAAAAAATCTGACACTTTATAACTTGATGTTTGTCTAATATTTGGTCTAACTCGCGATGAATGATCAGTACTTCTGTGGTTGTAGTCGACTGTAAATGTAAATTAGCCATGGCTGATATCTCCGAAGGGCCCGTAGTAATAGAGGTAATGTTGCCTTGCTTACATCAATGTCCAGCTCAGAAATTTAAATACAGTAGTGTTAAATATTTTTAAAGTAAATGCTGGCTGGTTAAAACAATTTTAAGACATATATGTTATACACAACAACACAACAAAATCTTCAGGTGTCGAACAGATGAATATTATTGTTTAGAAACACTGTTGAAAGAGCTACAATACGTAGAGGCCTCTAAAAATCTTTCAGTTTAAACGCAGCTTTAAGATAGATGTCCATGTGTCTTTTGATCTGGGATTAATGGCCGTGGGTCTGATGGGTTAAAGTTAAGATGAACGTTGAAGTCAAACGTTAGATGATGAGTAGAAAAGTAATCTGCACCTATTTTGCAACAAAAGGCAATTTAACCACGGTACTTTGGACCGGGTAACATTTACATATCATTTTCAACAAACCACAGGTGTGAACTGCATCAAAGGATTCACGCACAAGATTAAGATATAAATCGTGGTATCTGCAAATCTCTCCTGCGCCACCTCATGAGCTGCTCGGCTTACTACGAGACATGATTGTTTTGGAGCAGGGGTGCCCAATCCCGGTCCTCGAGAGCTACCGTCCTGCAGCTTTTAGATGCATCCCTACTCCAACACAGCTGAATCAAATGGTTTGATTACCTCTTCAGCATGCCATCGTGTTTGGCAAAGGCCTGATAACAAGCCATTCATTTGATTCAGCTGTGTTGGAGTAGGGATGCATCTAAAAGCTGCAGGATAGTTTGCGGGAGTCCCCTGGGCTTTTTTACATACTTGCAGGATCCAACCATGAGAGTGGTGCACATTTTCATATGTAGCACAAACCTGAGAAAATATTTGATAAATTAGTCTGCCCCAGACATGGAGGCAGGATGGATGAGGATCTAATAATAAATATGACACTGTGTAGTCACAGAGCACACAGCTGTTAGCTACAGTTAAACTGCAATCCTCAGTAAAGGTTTGATGTGTTTACTGAACTCTAGTAAAGTGTCTTTGAAGGCATCGCTAATAAAACAAAATTAACTATTAAAATGACAGAATAACAGTTTAACTGAAGTTAGCAACTCCATATTCCATGTCTGAAGAAGACTTTGGTCACATTATACAATTAATAAGTAACTGAGATGATAATCAGCAGACAAATCAATGAAGACAACAACTGATTATGTCAGTGCATGTGTATGGTTTAATAATAAATAATAAATTCAAGGCCTTTGGGTTGATAGATCAGATTGTGTTTGTGTAATTACTCCGGTCCTGGCTGCGAGATGTGTTTAGTGGTCAAGTAAGAGGAATCGTATCAAATGTATTTACAATCAATCACAATCGACTCTTGGAAGAGAGCGCTTGCTTAGGAAAATGCATCATCGCCTCAGCCAGACAAACAGTGACTCTTTATGCCAGCTGGAGGTCATTCGCGGTTTTTGACTCAGTTGTTTTAAAGGTTCTTTTCTTTTCTGGTCATTGTGAGCTACAGACGCTGCAACATCCCACATGTGCAATTGTGTGCAGAGATGCTTTGTGTTTCGTTCCTTTTTTTTTTTTGTGGGTGTCTGTGAAAAAGTAGTGAAAACTGTTGATGATAAAGCAATGAGAACAATAGCCAGAACATTCACCGGTGCCCTGGGGCCAAAACATGATTTCATGATAGGTTAAACTGGTTTCCGGGGATCAGTAACAGATAACAATAAGCAGCGTAACCTGAGCTCTCTTAAAAAAAACATTAATTTCATTTGACTTTTGTGGTATAGTCCACACCGGTAAGACAAATGTGCATGCATTGTTCGAAAAAACACATCCATAGATTTTTAGTGATTGGCCACTTCACACCCACAGATCCCATCTGTTTGAACCTTTGCAATCAGTGTTGGTGAAAAAGGGGGTTTCTATTCCTGAAACGCTGCCATTTTTCCATTGATTGCACATGTTTAATAATGAGGAAAAACGGCGTTTACAGTTCGGTCGAGGGATGTGTTGTTTTTCCCTCCGCACACATTACGTCATGGTCAGTCTAGCCCCTACCAGATTTTTGACATCTGCGACAGTGCCAGATGTTGCTGTGTCCTCTGTCTGTCTTCTTAACAGCTGAGTACCACCACAGAAAGGTCATCACAGAGATGGATGAGAGGCTAGCACACTTTAACACACGGATCATCAAATCATCTTAGATGTACATTGGCTGTTAACCTCTGGGTTTGTGGATTGTATTAATATTCATTTGAGCCAAAAAGGATTTGCTGACAGGATCAACTGAAAGCTGTAGGGAAAATTTAGGCTATACCCAATTCAAACCTGCATCCGTAAACATGAGAAGTTGAGACGTTGAGAGGCAGAGCTACGAGCAGCGCCGTAATATTCTGTCAGATTATTCCTGTTTGAGTCAACATCACAAATAAAGCACAGTGTGGGTTATATTTGGCTGGGACCACCAGAATAATTACCTTGTTTGAATTCTTTTTACCCAAGCAAAAGTGTTTTATTTTTGTCAGCGGGAGTTAACTTTCAAAATGAAAGTACACGAAACCTGTGGAGCACGAACCCTGCTGTCATTCAGTTTCATGTCCAGATATGAACAATAGCAGTCAAAAGAACACTGTACTGCTGATTCAAGGGTAGAGGAATGGTTTAAGTGGGCCTGAAAAGTAATTAGAGCTGGCATTGTGTCTGGTTTCAAACAAGCTTCTTGAACTAATGGGCCATTTGCTGCCGAGCTGCCTTTGTTGAAAAACTTGTAATTTCACTGCAGCTGTGAAAAAGAGCTGCACAACAGTTTACCGGAAAAAAAAATCAAGTCTGATTATGTTCAGGTTACAAATAATTTTTAAATTTGAATTTCATTAGAATCGAAAAAAATTGTTCTGAGGGGAACTATAAATATGAGGCCGGTACACACCCTTAGTGCATCTTTTGTTTACTTTTCCGTGTCATCACGAGCACGTGTGTTTTTGTGTTTGCACTCGCAGTATGCATGATTCCTTATGAAACCTTCTGCTGTTGAGTACTGATGGAGAAGTGGAAATGAATCCAGCGTTTATGAGAATTTTAGTTCAACGGTCTCGCTGTTTGGTGCGATTTCGGGGGTGTATTGTGAGTGTCGGTTAACGTGCCGCTGTGTGTGGAGGTGTGTGACTGTACTTGAATACATATTGGTTCGGTGCGAGAGTGTGTGTGGGTGCATAAATGTTTCCCGAGCTCCTCCTGCCTCGCTCCAGGCAGAGCCGGCCTAAAGGAAGAATCCGTGCTGCAGAATTGAGTTGCACTTTACAGGACGCCAGCCGTGCTGCGGCTCCAGGGACCCGAGCTGCTCTCTATCTCCCGACTGGCAGGCTGCTGCTGAGCCCTGCAGCTGCATGCATGTGTGCCACTCCTGCTCAGTTCAATCAGGCACACAGATAACCACAGCGAGCGAGAGAGAGAGTGAAGGGGTGGGGGAGACGGGAAACGGCATCATCATTGATGATGGTGTGGGAGAGCAACGCGTGTGGTGGCTAAATAATAAATGTGGCATATTGGGTTTTGTGTGAAGCCAGGACTGAAGCCTGTTCCTGTGGTGCTGCCGAGGATAAAGATGTGAAGATTTCAGACCTAGTCATCCAGGGGTGGGGGATGGAAGTGGTGGACGACTGATTAGCTGCTAAACTTAATTTACATTAATCATTCCAGTCGATTGTCAATTGGAAATACTTCACCTTCATCTCAAGTTTTTTGTTTTTTGTCCTCGTCTTTTGTATGACTGGTGTGAGATTGCTAATTGAATCTCAACAAGTTGTCACACTATGGCCTCTGGTAGCAAACAATTTTACTTCATGCATTAAGCAATCACTGTTTCATTAACTAATCACTGGTTGGTGCCCAAAAATGAGGCAGAGGAACTCTCTGTTAACTGGAGGGAAACATTAGACACGCCTCGATTTTCAAGTTTCGAAAAATGTTTAGCAGTTAAGTGGTGGACTTGACATTATCTTTGCAATGCCAAATAGAATGTGTTGCTTTTCATTAACAACTACACCCGCATCTTCTCTCTGCTCTTCCCCTATCTGCTCCTCTCCTCTCCCATCCCCTTCCCCCCTTTTTCCTCCCTCTTTGTCTTCTGTTTCTCCAAGAAGGTGATGCTTCCTACAGGAGCGGCGTTCCGGTGGTTCCAGTAGGACTCCTCCTCCTCCTCCGCTCCCTACCCAAAGCTCTGCCATGAAGTGCAATGCCAACTCCTGGATTGTCTCCGGAACAGACACTGGCTAATAAACAAGCTAGCAACAAATAAAATTATAGAAAAAACCCCAACAAAAAACAAAAAAACTAAACTAATAAAAGCAGAAAAAAAGAGGAAAAAAATCAGCCGGATAATGGATGCACCTACTTATTCCTTGAACCAAAAATGAAAACGTAAAGAAAAGCATCTATGGCAACTTTCATTCCCTTTTCTATGTTTCCATTTTGGTACCTTTTGTCCTTATCCCAGCAGGTTTTTTCTGTCGCTTAAACATGGAACTGCTCATTGCCAGAAACAGAAATGACGGACTGAGTGTGGACAATCAACTAATTTCTGTGTTTGGTGTTAATGTTGTTCATGTGTGGAAAGATAAAGTACTTGTGTAGAGAATGTAAATTTACAGCTATATTTTAAAAACTAGTGGCTAATGGTAAACATTATTGTAATTCTTCACCATTATGTTACTCAAAGCCCTCGTCTTCTTTATGATTTCATTTTACTTTCCAGAAAGATTTAAGTGGTTGTCCTTTGACAGTCAAGAAAATGTTTCAAATTGTGGTGCTGTCCATTTTGGATTGTAATGAAACTTTTAAAAAAAAAGAAAGAAAAAAAAGTCATGTTAATGGGCAGATCACCTGAGATTCTTCGCTGGCTTGAAGATGTTGTTCGCCAGAGCCGTCACTACTGTAATCTCCTCAATCAGCCCTCCTCTGCATTTCCAAACTGTTCCTTTAGTGAAACTGGCAGCCTTGTTACTGTGGCCCTACTGAGCATGTGCCAATACTGCTCAGGGCAAAAGCACTAAGAGACAGCACTTGCTCTGAGTCTACCCTACTGAAAGCACTGGGACAAGCATTTTTTTTAAATTTATTTGTTTATTTGTCATATTTTTATGATTTAGTTATGTTGCTGGGTAGCTACAGCTTTTAAAAATAACCAATCTTTGTATTTGTTTAGAAAATTGGACTGGTTTTGTGAATAAAAAGGAATGCATGTATTCGTGTCAAAATTTACAAATCTGATGTTTGTCTACTTGTCTATTTGCATGTTTTTTTTAACAGCTGATTTTAAAAAAATGGTTGGACTGACAAAATAAATATTAAGGATACATTTTCCACAAATTAGAAGGAAAAAAAAGTTTCCTTTTCTTTTACAATTGGACGCTGCAGCATAATTTTGACTCAAACACAGCTCATTAAAGTAAATCAGGTGGTGGTATGAATCGCTAAGATGTTCTTGGGTTGACTGAGATCTCTTTTTTACTGCCTATGTAATACACTATATGGACAAAAGTACTGGGAAATCTACACATGAACCCTACAGGAGCAGCTAGGCCATAAAGGCGCGTGTCATGAAGCTCCCGGCACACAGTGTTTGTGCTGATGTTAAACCCAGAAGAGATTTGGAGCTCTGAAGTTATTGAACCAGCAGATCATTGGTGACTTTTACCTACTTTACTTCTTACACTTTATACTTTTATATCAATATTTTTGCCCATATAGTGTATCTGCCTACAGTGGAACAATGGACCCTTGCTATGCTAAAATGTAACCAAAATGATTTAAATAATGTTTGAATAAGATCTTTTTGTTTGCAGTTTTTCTTCAAATTGCATGAAACCTCTTGAAGCTCCACGTAAATGTTTTTTTTTTAATTCTTCGAGGATTTTTCTTTCTCAACAAGATGTTTGTGACATTTGCCCAACTTCTTGATATTTATAGTCCGAAAACACATGCAGAAGTTTTGAAAATTGATGATATTTGTGGATGAATGATTGCAAGCTCCGTGTCCAGAGCTATTTAGGCTGTGGTGCTTAACGCTGATAGTATCATGTGTACACAGAGTTTAAAAGTTTGGATCACAGCACTTCCATGTTAGTCCTTTATTTATTTATCCAGGTAAAAATCTCATTGAGATTGAAAATCTCATTTCCAAGAGAGACCATGTAGTTCACAATGTACTCTGCATACATCCAGTATGTGAATTTAAACACACTAGTGTCATCTTAAATTTAATGCAGCAAGTTGTGCACTTTCTGAGAATTGTTCCGCTAGCATTTTCCTGTAATACATAAGTCACTGTCTATTTGTTTGCCTGCCAACTCCTCTATACACAGTTGGAGTTGAGCAACTTGGCACACAGGTACTTCTTAGGCCCGTGAAGGTTCTTATCTATATCAGATATTATGATGTCATCACATTGCCTAGTAACCACCTACCAATAGGCAAAATTGACCCATTTGTAGCATTTATGCACCTGTAACACCATACAAAACCATCATATGATTTTAATTTCTCTAAAGTAACATCTATCAACAAAACCTTTATTATGAAGGGTATATCATGATCACATGTTGCCTTGCAACAACCTGTCGCATGGACATTTTTATTGAAAATTTACAAGTTGTCAAATATGTGTGTGTGTTTTGAATTTCGATTAGAGGGTGTAGTGCTTTGATCAGGTAAGGCTAAAAGCGGTATCCAGAGACTGTCTGTCTCCAGTGCACAGCTATCTACTAATTAATGTTAAATAACAATCCAATAAAATCCAAGCAGACTCTCCAAAACTGGAGCACAGATTTCTTGGATGGGCTGTACCTCACAGCGAGCCATATTATTTGGCAGATAATTCCTTTAAAACTCCTTTAAAAGTCACCAACACCACAAACTCGTCTGAGAGGTCTGGTTCTGTGACTCAAATTAGTGAAGTAGAAGCCCAGTGGAAAGCTTCCTGTGTCAACACCCGTCCCTCAGCCAACGTGGTCTAACTTTTAGGATAAAATAAGATGTAAACAGCTTACAGAGAATTTGTTTTATATCAGGCTGTGAAGATGGTGAACACATAAATCTACGGGGATTGACTTGCTTTTTGAGTAAGCCTCAAGTGGCCACTCCAGGAACTGCAAGATTATGAAGCTTCCACGTTGGCTTTCGTTTCCAGCCCCAGAGGCTGGCTCTTGGTGTGAACACACTTATGCACTAAAGATAGCGAGAATAACGATGGAAGCATGCGAGACTCTGAGACTCATCTACGGATACGAGAAGGCAGAGCTGATCACATTGGTCTTAGTGTAATTACTGAGTTGATTTCCATTCCCTGCTATGCAATGATTCTGTGATTAATTTAGTTTTACAGCTTCATACTCACTATCTCTTATCCAGGTGGGGAAGTAGATACAGACAGCCAAAGTGCGGAGTGTTTTTAATTAGAAAATATCCGTGGTGGAAGGCCCAGTATGGTGGGCTTGTGTATGAGCTTGTGATCAGCTTGGTGAGCAGAGACTTGGAGAGCATAGCTATATTCCCAGCTTCCCCCCCGGTGACAGTGCTGGGCTAGTGCCATCGCCATGGCGATGGGGGGAGTGTGTGTATGTGTGTGTGTGTCTGGGGGTGGTGGCTGAGGCCTTTCATTATTAATGTGCACCGCGGCGTCCTTACCTCCTCTGAGCCCGCACAGCTCACTGCCTGACCTGCCATCCAAGGGAGAGGGAGTGGGGAGGGGGGACTGAGAAGGCAGAGATAAAGAAAGAGAAGTGAGCCAGAGAGAAAGAAAGAGACAGCACGACGTGTGTACAGGGTGCAAGCGTCTGAGTGTAACGTAGAAACTGGATTTTACATTTAGCAGATTTCAGATTAACATCTTTTCACTGTGAGTGCTGAGGTTCTGGGTGTGGTTGCAGGTGACAGCGGCTCCTGCCTGCTGAGTTGTAGCAGCCCAAGGGTTGGGGTGAGAGGGTCATGTGGTGGAGGTTGCGGTTGTCTCCATACAGAGGGGTGTACGGCTGGTGAGCAGGCCTGTCACATTGGGAAAATCCTGGAATCTTATCACCGCCTCACAGACACTGAGCCGCACTGATCTACTCACCCTTGTTGCCAGCAGACATGCCCTTCCCCCATCCAAATGCCCCTGCACAGGCTGGCCCCTTCTCAGCTCAGTCGCCACCTTCTTCGAACGGGGAGATAGCAGCGACTGATGCAGTCCAATTGTTGAGGAGGGGAGGAATGTTGCTTGTAATATGTGACTAACAGGAAGAAAAACACAAGCTCCTCAAGTAAGTACAAGGCGCAACCCTGGTTTTAGTAATTGACCGAATGTAAGTCAAGTCACGGTAAAAAGCAGAATGAGGTACAAGAGGCTATTTAAAGATACATATGTCTTTAAAGTTGTTTTTTAAAGCATAATCTCACCAAACAACATTGTTGTTTTAGAGCTGTGGTGTAAAAAAACAACATTAGCCTTCATAAAAAATAGTCAATATGATGCCTCATTAATTGGACTATTTCTATATTCTCTTAATGTAATGTAGGAGGACTGTAAACGGTTTTAATAAAGCGATTCTATCTTAGGCTATTTATCTGTTTCAGCGTATTGCAGGAACGTGGATGAAAGATTGGTCTCATGGTAGACCATTTCTTTGTCTCACTGCATGCTCTGCAGAACAGTTACAGCAGCAACAAAGGTCATTTATGATACTGTTCTAGCTGTGTTAGAACTTGTATCTCCAACCTTACAAAATATTCAGTGACTTTTCACATATTAATATTAAATTTGTTCACTGGAAAAAATGATCCCGTGTGTTAGATGCTCCCAAAACATTTTTTTCCTCTTACTCGAACTGTTGATTGCTATTGAAAAAAATTGAATTAAATTCAGATGTAATTATATATTGCCAGGTCACAACAACAACAACAACAACAACAACAACAACAACAACACTCCCTCAAGATCCTTTTTACTTGTAAAGGTAAAGAAAAAATAGTCTTCAGAGAGTTTTCTCTGTGATTCTTCTGCTTAGGACATTCAGTTTAAAGACTGTGCACGCCTTTTTGTTAAATCCTCAAAAAAAGCTCCCCTCTGAGTCTTTTACTACACAACCATTTTTAATATAGTTATGATTAGGTTATATTAGTAAATAAACTAACTTACTAAGTTAAATCGATTCTTCACTTGTGTGAAAACATGTACAATAATAAAAACCTTGTATAAAATTCTACCTTTGCATTGATGCACCTGATTCAAGTAGAAATCTGATGAAGCTGATGTTTGTTTCTCCAGTGCTGCCTCATGAACTTAGTGATAATGCTAACATATGTATGTGCTAATATATATCCGTACTCAAGGAACAAATTCATGATGAAGGAAGCAATGCATGATTACAGTTTAATCTTGAAACCCTCGGTCATAGATCAGAGCAGACTACAGCTATGGTGAAATTAATCAAAGTGATATTATGTCAACCAGCTGAAGCTCCAGTTATTAAATGTGAGTCTGGGTGTTTTCTAATTATCTGTCTCCACTGTCTTATTATTTTTACTAGAGGTCTATTAAAGATATAACATACAGGCTTAATGGTAACACTGAAAGCTATGACATGACTCATAAAGAAACTATTTCAGGTATTTAGATGACATTTGGGTCTTAAGGCCCATCCACCACCATCCCATTTGAGCTGTTGCTCATATTTGTACTGAAGAATAACAAAAACTGTCAACAAAAGAAGGAAAAGTACAGTTAATATATTTTATACTTAGTTTTTTTCTTCATCATGCTTCTTTTAAAAAAGATTATTATGTACATGCAGTAGTAAGTAATAATCAAGTCACCAAAGACAATGAAGCAATAACACAGAAAAAACCTTCGTGAACCCCAAACAGTTTAGCAGCTTTCTGATATTTGGTGAAACCGAACTGCCTTAAAAGCGATTAGAAAGGATTTTAAAGTTAGTCCCATTTTTATTTTTTTACAGAAAGCTGATGTGATGAAATCAACACTTTGTCACCAATGGAGTGCAGCTGAATCAATCTTTTGCAAACTACCTGCGTGTGTGAAATAATAACTCGCACAAGTAAACACATAAGATCAGAGAGGAATCTGTCACAGTCTGGCGAGGGCAGACTGTAGATGTTGGCAAAAAGGACCCAAACGCAACTCCATAAACTGAACGTGGCGTAGATTTAACAGAAAATAAGCCGTTTATTGAGGCCAGCAAAAAAGGAGTACAAACAGCAGGACACAGGTGAACACTAAACCATAACCTAAACTGGGTGAACTAAAGCTAAACACGAAAAACCTTAAACGTGGCGAACTGACATAGAATGCTGAAGTGAGGGTATGGATAAGCAGACGACCTGACAAATGACATGCAAAAACAGAGGACTTAAATACACACATGAGGTGATCAGGGGAAGTGGAGACACATGAGGAAACAGCTGACTAACATGAACCTAATGACAGGAGCAGTGAAGCTAAATACAAAGAACCAAGAACACACGACTCCTTCCAAAATAAAACAGGAAACATAATGAAACGCAGACATGACAACCAGAACTTGACAACGTAAGACACAGACATGAAACACATGAAGAGCAGGGGAGACTTAACATGGGTTGGAAACACGAGGGGGAATTAATAAGAACTAAAATCACCTAGATATGGTAACAAATGAACTTAGAAAACCTGAAGGGCTTAACATAAACTATAAACATCAAAATGAACTCAAACTCAAAACACTGGGTCATAAGACCCAGGACCGTGACAGAAATCAAGCATAGCAAAGGATTCATCTCATTTTGGGTATGAATGAGAAAAATAGTCACTTTCTCCTTTGCCACCGCAGCCCTGTCCTCTTGACACCTGCGGATGGAACAAAGTTACTTTGAGCTGCTTCGACAAGTATTGTAAAACTCACTCGCTCACTAAAGGCATTATGGCGCTTCCTGCTGAAGTCTAAGTAAACTAAATAAAAGCCAACAGCTGCGTCTTCATAAATAAAAATGATGCGTTAAGCAGAGTCTCAATTGTTGGAGTCAGACTGAAGATCCGTTGTAACTTTTTAACCTGAAACTCTACACAGATGGAATCAGGGAAAGTCTGTTTGTGGGTGTTTCAGCACAAATGTCGTTAAAATATGAGCTGGTGGCTGAATTTAATGGAGCACTGTGCAGTATTTTTAACTTCTTCTGTTCTGAGTGGTGACCAAAAAAAAAAACCACCACGCTGAGCTCTAAATGAAACCTTTCTATTGAAATTATTACATTAAAAGCTGCTGCTGCAAGAAGCTGTAAGTATACTTCATGCTGCTCTGCTGTAATATATAATCAAACTTCATTCATAAACTACCTTTGAACGAATCACGACATTTCTATATAAGGCTTGAGACTTGTTATATGAGTCTGCTAATCCAATCCATTCTTAGTAATTACAGAGAATGGATTGGATTATGAAAGCACGGTTCATTTTTATGTGCAATAAATGATCTAAAAGCAATTTTGATCATCAGATTTATGCTTTCATTTATCTAAAACTGGGAAGCAAAAGAACTGAGTAACTAAAGTTCATCTGTCAAAATCTCACCAGCAGTTTCTCGGATTTAAATATATTATTGATAACCAGAGGGCTGACTAAGGGCATGTTCATGATTAGGAAAATTACAGAGGATCGGCACAATTTAAAGTGACCTCTAAGACCTCTAACCTCTAAGTCCATTTATACTTAAAAAAAATAAGTTAAAACAGTTAAAAACAAAACAATTGAGGCTACAAATGTATGACATTCTTAAGATGACACACAGACCAATGACTCTGTGACACTGGCTAGACTGTGAGATTAAAAAGGTTGGGGGTGAATAGGATGTGAGTTGAACAACACTAGGCCAGATTTTTTACACATAAATATCTGTGAATGAGCACAGTGACACAATCTTGCGCAACCCATTACAATTTCTATCTAACTTTGAAAAAAAAAAATCCTATTAAACAGGCCCTGAAGACATGTCCATGTCAACTCTGATAGGGACACTGCTCGGGACAAGCATGAGGATAAAGCCATCTCTGTGTAAAGCTTTAAAATGCAGTTTTTTGGTATGCTTGGGCAGGTTGGGATGTACTCCTGCACGCTGCTAAGATCATGCTCCAGCAATGATATAAAAGCCACAGAGTCTGGGTCAGGCCTTTTCTGGTTTTGGTGTTTTCTCTGAAGATAGAATTGAATCCTAAATGTCAATATTAAAAATGGTCTTGATATGTATTTATGATTTTTTTTATACCAACTTAGTATATTTAACAATTTTATCTCTTAACATGAAACAATCCAGTTTAATATAACAGGCCTACACCTGATGTATTATATGTATATATATATATATATATATATATATATATGTGTGTGTGTGTGTGTGTGTGTGTGTGTGTGTGTGTGTGTGTGTGTGTGTGTGTGTGTGTGTGTGTGTGTATATATATTAGGGGTGCAACGATACTCGTATCGATATTGAACCATTCGATACAGTGCTTTCGGTTCGGTACGCATATGTATCGAACAATACACAATTTTAATTTATTTTATCAACTTTCCTTCTGACGATGCTGTCTGTGTTGAGCGCTCAGTGGATCTGCACTCAACAGTGCAGCCTAGGCGGAGTAGTCGAACGCAGATCCACTGAGCATAGGGCAAGCTAGCGAGACAGAAGTTAAGCTCCCCTTGTAACATGGACCTCCCCCACCCTCATTCAGATCTGGCGTTTGGAATTATTTTGGTTTTCATGTGACGTATGACCCTGAAGGTAAGCGAGTCATGGACTAAAGTAAAACAGTATGTTGGATGTGCCACGCAATGCTCAATTACATTGGTGGGAACTAGTGTGTTAGCGCAGTTAGCTCGTTAACGTGTTGGCCGTCCAGCCCCACGCTCAGGGCGATCCGCGGTAGCTCGTTAACGGAGATTTGCCGTGTTGTGGCGTTAACGTCATTTCAACGAGATTTACGCTGACAGCACTAGTGGGAACACAACGAATATGACTGCACATTTACTCCGACATCATCCTAGTGCAAAGACAAGTGGAAGCAGTCAAAAACAACAAGCACGCATGCTACAAACTTTACCTGAGTCGTTTAGACAGCCGTTAGCACATGATTCTCCTTATGGGGACCTGATATGTTTAATATGCTGCTGAGAATATAGCCCAGAAGAAGCGGATAGTATAGCTTTTATTTTGGAAAGAGACATTTCTCTGTAATAAACTCTCTTTTCCAAAGATGATTAATTTCTCGATCAGATAGATTTATTTATTTTTATTACTTTGTTGTTTCAGCAACATTAAATTTAAAAACTGTACTTTTGAGTTAAAATATATATTTATAATTTTAATAAATGACAAATTAAAAAGGCATGAACATTTTATTTTGTATCGAAAAAATATCGAACCGTGACACCAAAGTATCGAACCGAACCGAACCGTGAATTTTGTGTATCGTTGCACCCCTAATATATATATATGTATACTTTTGAGCGTGCACAACCACTAATATACAAACAGAAATATACAAATAAACACACAGTTTTGAGCAGACACAAAGACAGTCTTTCTTTCTTTCTTACACACACACACACACACACACACACACACACACACACACACACACACACACACACACACACACACGCACACGCACACACCCGAGAACACGTAGGAACAGATTAAGTCCAAATCAATGGCTGTGGCTGGACTGGGAGAGAGATTTCACCCAGGGTTCTCGTTAAGGTCTGACACATGCGGCAAAGGCTCGAGGGAGTGTTATTACCAGGGTGATGGTTGATAAGACACTCGTTTCTCCACGGTGCGTCCTGCGGGAAAATGCATCGTGCAGCCATGGAAACCATAAGGCTAGGTGTTATGCTATAATTGGGGCAGTGTTTTTAACGGTGCAGCTGCACTGCCAGGTATGCCACTGTCTTCAAATGAGAAATTACAGTGGAGCCACAGCAGAGGAGATGCAACTGATTTTCAAGAACTCTTTGTTTTCTTCCCGTGTGATTTCTTTTTGATTTGTTTGATCAAACGCACTCCCACACAGAGACCGGGACAAAGATAATTCTATCAGACAAGTTGGAACATTTAAATAAAAAGCCTGCGTTAACCATACCTGCCTGCTCCTACGTGTTTTTATTATTATTTTTTCTTGGTGTTTACATTGTGCAACCTGTTTCAATTTGCTGACTAGCAATTATTCTTCAGTCTGGGTAAAACCGGCATCAGGAACCACAGCATAAGATGGAGGAAGAAGAGGAGAGAAAAGAAAGGAGGAGGAGGGACTGTGAGGAGAAGAGGGGAAAGATGGTCGCCGGCCAATCCCTGCTCAGTCTCTGTAACTTGGTTGATTACAATCAATTTCCTTGGTATCGATGGCCTCCCTGGCCCCGAGCTGCACTCCCTCCTGCACTTTGCATGGTACGTGCTTTGTGTACCATGACATGACTCACACTCAACCACGTCCAACACCCCCACCCACTCCAACCCCGGGCTTTTACCACCTGCAGTCCTCCGATCCTGGCCTTGAGAAATGTCAACAGCTGCGTAACTGTGTTCTGGAGGAGGGGGTATAAGCAAGCATGTGAACGACCCAAATGTTTCCACACCATGCTCTCTTTTAGAGTTGGTTTAAACTCTGGGCTGTGCAGCATTTTTATTAGCTGGCGAGCTCGCGAGCGTGATAGATGTGAAGCAAGCTTGGGTGGTGCTCTTGCTGCAGTGAGGAGGAACTCAGGAGAGACGAGGTGGAAATGATGGGATGAAGTTTGGTCGTGACGCGTTGGGCTGAAAGCCCCCCAAATCTGTATTTGTTCTGGGGAATGTGAAACTGTCCTCCCTCCGGCATGTGCGAGGGCGCATCCCGCTCGCTCTATCTCTGCACACTTGGCACGCTCCATCCGAATTAATTGCATCTCTGTGAGGGAGAGAGTGAGATGGATAGAGAGCGAGAGGGAGAGAGGTTTAGTCCTTCTGTTGGGCTAGTCTTGCTACAAGGGGAGTCATTTAAAATTCTGCCTCCCATGTGGCTCCTGGTTTTCACTTTAATGACCCCCCCCCCTTCCCTCCACCTTTTCCTTTTTTTTTTTTTACCCCATGACTTTCCTGAGTTTGGAGCCCCGAGCACAGAGTCCTATGTCTGCATGATGCTGATATCATCTTATTCATTCATGTATGCAAATTTAAAAAAAAAAAAAATGTTGTGTTGACTGACATCACAGCCGACGGTGACAAAATACTGTATGCACCTTTTCTTTGTCACCACACGTCTCCACCCTCCTTCACCTCTGGAAGCATACATTGCCGAGATCAACAATGCTATAGCTTATGCTACAGGTTACCATGGGCGGTTTTTCCTGCCCGTTTGAGCACCACATTTTCCCAGTTACTGCTTCAACTGTGGCAAAGATAAGTGTTCTTTAAATTACTCGCATTTATATTTGACTAGACACATTGCTTCGTTTTGTAACACATTAGAATAAAATCCCCCACCTTCTGTTTACAGTGTGAAAACTGCCTGCTACTAAGTAATGAACCATCAAATCAGGATCATAACAAATACTGTATATTGACCAATTTCAGCGATTTTTCCGAGGTCCAGCTCTACATGCGGACATGTCTGGGTGTTTTTGTAGCAGAGGCAGCAGAAGAAGGCCCTTGCGGACTGTTATCTGTTGCCGTGTTTCCCGGCGTTACAGTGAAGATTCTTGAGAGACACGATAGGAAATGGCCTCAGTAAGATAAAGCCAAGCTTTCTGCATGGTTCTCTGCAGGGGCCACTGCCTCTCTCTCTCTCACACACACACACACATTTTCTGTTTGAGGTGGGGGTAGAGTGGTATGGGCTGTAGGACAGCGACGGCCCACAAGGTCAGAGTAGGCAGTGTATATGGTTGTTTTTCTCTGTTTTTTTTCCTCTCTCTGTCTCTCAGCAGTGGAGCTGTGTGCTGCCTCCCCGGGTCTCTCCTCTATCTGGTCAATACCACCACGCAGCTTCTGACGATCAATGGAGGGTCAATACCTCTCAGACGCCTGCCTCTTTGTGCTCTCACTGAGTTAGCAACCACCTACCCTGGCCATCCTTTTTTTTTTTTTTTAACTTTTTCTTTTTCACTCCCAGTTTTTTTATTACCCCAGCTCTCACTTAAATACATGAACCTCCTAAAACTGGAGACACGCTGCAGTAAATCTGAAGGAAAGCGCGTACACTTTCTGCCAGATAGCATAAACCTTTTCCCCTCATCACGCATGCAGATGAGCGTATAGTGGCCGATTGTCTGTGGAAACGTCTTCTCATCTTTACATTGTACAGAGACGTTATGAATCACAGTAGTATGATGTACAACTAAAGCTAAACACAGTCTTTACTCAGTGATTATTGCATTTAATGGCTCTGGCTCAGGCCACCTACATAATGAACTTCACTTCGCTTCACGGGTAGGTGGGGCCAGATTGAGTTTAAAAAGTCCACTCCTGAAAGCGCAAAGTCAAGCTTGAAGCAGTTCATATAGGACACTCAGTCATGCATGCTATCAGCTGACCCATGAGCAGCCAAGTTACAATCAGACTGACAATAAGTCGGTCTGTTTAAACCAACGTGGCTCACACTCATTCCTGAAGCACATTCACGCTGCTGCTGCTCATGATCGTTTTTTGTGACTCTTTCCTGCACCATTCCACAAAAACAGTCTGTTGGTGGTATCTGGTGACTTTTGGACGAGTTTTGTCAGTACAATATATTTCGCATTGTTTGTAATCCTGGAAGGCTTTGAGCCCCTTGCCATTTCATAAGGGATTGCACAAAAATACTGCAGTGGGAAGAGGGACTGGGTTTTAGAGGAGGTCCTGGTCTTTAATACTCATTTCCAGCATCATGTTTTTATGCTTGATTGTAGGTTTTCTGGTCCAAACTAATTCTAACGTTCCCATCTCAGTCACTAAGATAAGAGATTTTAGCTCCCCGTCATTTAAGGTCACTTTCCTTCGATTGGCCGCACTTCACAAACAAAAAGATTTAAACAGCACATGAGTGGGGCTTCTGTACTCATAGCTAGGGGTTTGTGCCTCAGTTGGCAATATTCAGAACATCCTAGCAGACATAAGAGAGCTAAGATGCTAAACATGGAGCTGCCAGGCAGGAGGAAATGAAGAAGACCACAAAGACGATTCATGGATGTAGTGTAGGAGGACATGCAGAGGGTGTGACAGAAGAAGATAGGGATAGGGTGAGATGGGGCAGATTGTCCACTGCATTGACCCCTAAAGGGAGCAACTGAGAGGAGAAGTCTGAAGCTGAGCATTTAGAGCAGAGTTAAACATTAGCTTTTGTCTAACAGGGATTATTTTCTGCCCATTTTTAATATGAACATCTAACACTGTAAGAATACTTGTATCCATCCATCCATTCATTATCTTTCCAATTGAGGGTCTGTCCCAGTTCTCATAGGGTGATACACCAGGATACAACAGTCCATAGATTGCCAATCCATCATGGGGCAAAAACAGAGAGACAGACAACACCTACGACCAATTTAGAGAACATATAAACTCTACACATAAAGGCACTAGCAGCAAGACCTTCTTGCTGTGAGGCCACAGTGTTAACTACTGCAGTCTGTGCTGCCCAGACTTGTACATGAGTATTTCTATTTGAAATAAAATAAGGAAAAGCAAAATAGGCCCCACTTAAAATCTCATTATGGATCTCTTATTATGCATCCTAACGTTGCAGAGAATCCAGGTATAATACACAGCGAAGGACACCTAAATCTCTGTCTTATACATATACTGTACATAAAAGATGTAGCTGCTGGTTTGTGAAGGTCCCACTCTAAAGCCTCACTGTTAGCACTGATAAGTGCTGTGTCAGTTTTGTTGGAGCCAGAGGTTACCATATTTGGATGAGCATGTGGAGTGCTAAGTTCTTACCCAAGATGGGTGCACAGACACATACACACAGACACAAACACATATGCAAATTCATGCTAAGTAATATTTATTAGATAGTGTGTGAGTAAAAATAACAACTCATCAAACCCTAGTTTTTGGCTGGTCAACTGCATTAAAATGTTGCTAAAGACAACAGCACAACAAATACAGTCGAATGGTCCAGTTTGAGGTTGGCTACAGCTGCCTGTGTTGGCATCCACCTTTCAGGTGATGCAGCCAGAAGCAAAACTTCAAGCCAAGACAAAATTTAAAGGGTGACTTATTGAAAACATCAATGCCTGATTAGTTATTATTAAGGGGTAAAACATGAGATATTGGTGTTGAAGAGTGTGTAAAAGCATCATTATAAAAAAGATGCTACATCTGTTATGCTAACTATAGCTGCTGGATATGAGCACTTGAAGAGTCTTAAGTTTGGCTACTCTGCTTCTAAAAAAAAATCATATTATTAGCTGTAGCAGTTTTATTCTATTATAAGAGTAACAGTTTTTACCACAATGCAACTCTTTTTGTAGAGGTAGGAAAAAATCTCAGCAGCAGGCGGCTCACACCTACCCACCAGATGTTAATCATATAGAAAGAAATAAAAGGAACACAAATATTAGAAAACAAAAGTTTATTCTTTGCATTTCTAATTAAAACAAACTGAATCACTGTAATGCACGACAGTACTCATGAGACGGGGAAAAGTAGAAGGAAGATTGATTTTTTCAACACTGAACAGCAAACACAAGCCAAACACAGTAGGCTATTAAAAACACCCACAGAGCCATTTGGCATTGTTCTACTGGAAACCCAATATTCTGCAGAGAAAAATCAAGTGGGGATAAACAAACAAACAAACTGTATTAAAACTGTATTTTGACTATATTTTGACCCCTCAATAATAACGACACTAAGCGATCTGTGCTCTGTTTTTGTCACAGTCACCTCGCAGTTTCAGACATGCAGATTTTCAGTAAGGTCAACAAGTTGTTGGACAATGACAGACCTTTTAAAATTTCCCCTCTCTGCACGATATATAATTAAAAAACAAAGCAAACAAAAAAAACAACAACCGCGATGTGATTGAAGTCCAGACTTTAACTTTTACTTCAAGGGACTTAACACAAGTTTTGAATTAAATGTTTAGGAATTACAGCCATTGTTATACACAGACACAAGTTTTCAGAGGCTTAGAAGCAATTGAACAAATTAGCATTGTTTTAAATATAAGAACAGTCAATGACTGAAGTCTCTCTCTGTCTTCATATTTCTCAGTAACTTCAGTAAACACATGTTCTGTTGGGCTGAGATCAGGTGAATGGCTTAACTATTGAAAAATATCTCATTTCTTTACCTCAAGAAACTCTTGGGTTGCTTTTACAGTAAGCTTTGGGTCATTATCCATTTGCACTGTGAGCCACCATTTGATTAATTTTACAGCATTTGGCTGAATATGAGCGCAGAGTATTGCGCTGTACAATTCACAGTTCATCCTGCTACTTCTATCAGCAGTCACATCATTAATAAACACTAGTGAACCGGTTCCACTGGCAGCCATATATTCTCATGCCATAACACTGACTCCACCATGTCTGACAGATGAAGTGGTGTGCTTTGGATCATAAGCTGTTTCTCTCCTTCTCCATCCTTTTCTCTTCCCATCATTCTGGTAAAAGTCCAACTTGGTCTTTTTCAGATCTGTGCCGCTTCTTTGAAATGTTTTCTGGCAAATTGAAAGTGTGACCTTATTTTTCTTGAGTGTAACCAGTGATTTGCTTCATGAATGTACTTCCATTCATGAAGGTGTTTATTGGTTGTAGATTGAGACAATGATACATCCACCTCCTCAAGAATGTTTGAAACTTGGATAGATTTGTGAAGTCGTTTTCCTTAACCATGAAAATAATTCCATCATCATCCGCTTTAGAGGTCTTCGTTCAGGCCTTTTTGGTGTTACTGAGCTTGCCAGTGCATTCATTCTTTTTAAGAGCGCACTAGATTTTTCCTGTATCGAGAGTTCCAGTGAACAATTACCAACAAGATCAACACTTAGAATCAGCTCCACATGTTTTATCTGCTTAATAGCTTCATTTAATAAGGAGGAAACAGGCCTCACCTGACCATGAAACTGATTATCAATCAACTGTCCAATTGATTTTCAGCCTCTGAAAATGGGAGACTGTGTTTAGAAATTCTCAGTACAGGTCACAAGTCTGCACTTAAATCACACACTGAAAATTTTTACATTAACTAGGGTTGTGTCCAAAAAAAAAGTACACAAAAATCATACGGTCCTAACTGTAACTATTGAAATGAAAATTTGTAAAGAATGCTCTTCAAATTCCAGCCTAATCATCAAAAACACATAAAAAATAATTTTTAAGTCAGACAAAGGTTTCATAAGGTTTCGTACTGAGAAAGTGGATGACGTTTGCGGCTCTTGACCATCTGTGGTTCGGATTTTTTTGTAGGTTTTTGACACCTCCCCAAAGAAATCTCAGTAATAAACAGAGATGGGCAGTAACGCGTTACTTGTAACGCGTTACTGTAATCCGATTATTTTTTCAAGTAACTAGTAAAGTAAGGGATTACTATTGCAAAAACGGTAATTAGATTACCGTTACTTTCCCGTAGGAACGCTGCGTTACTGCGTTACTAAAACCGTGATTTTTTTGCGAGAATGTCTCATGACAGTGACGTAAGCGAGTGCTACGGTTGTGACAACAGCTGTGTGCAGATCAACAATGGATCATATATCGAGTGCGGGAGAGAGTATGAGTGTGCAGCGTTTAAAGCGTGGAAGTACTGACCTTACTTTGAGTTTGATTCCATAAAAAGTGACAAAAACATTAGTGTCCATTAGCATTGTGCGTGGGAAGAAAACATCTTTTTACAGCGAAAAAAACCCCTAAACTTCCAAGCAAGCTCCGAGTGCGCTATGACATAATGGAAAATTCACAGAGAAACTGCCGTATCCTTCCACTGACCGCTGCGGCACACCTGCACCAGGGTAAACCTCCGCCTACCCAACTCCTGCTGTACAGGTGAAAATAGAGCAACAGGACCGCTAGTCTTTGATTTTATTTATTTTCTGCTGTGTTTTACTTGCATCTATTTGAAAGAGTGAGTGTAAACACAAAAAAAAAAATATTTTATGTGCTGGAATGTGCAGAAAATAGGTTTAAATATTAAACAAATTTCTTCCAGTCAGAGAATGTTGCATATAATTAAATTTTTGCTTGATGCATAAAGTTAAAAGATTAAAATTAATAAAACTATAAAAGTTTTAAAAAGAGACTTTTCCATTTGATTACATTTTGTATGATAGATTATGCAGAAAAAGTAGAATTGGGCTGAAAGATCTATCGCTTTATCACCTATTCAGGTTGTAAATCGTGTTTTTAAAAAGTAACTAAGTAACTAAGTAATTAATTACTTTTGAAAATAAGTAATCAGTAAAGTGACGGGATTACTTTTTGGGTGAAGTAATCAGTAATTAGTTACTGATTACTTTTTTCAAGTAACTTGACCAACACTGGTAATAAATGTAGCAATTTCTTTTCTGATGTTTCAAGGTGACTTGTTTGGTAACATGGACCTCTTCAGCAGGGGTCAAAACATGCACCGAGCTTAGCTTATTGACGCATAGAGCATCCGCATGCTCTTAAGAGGTCATGCACGTCAACACTGATTGTTTTAATCCCTTTAAACAATTGATCACTGCTGTCATTTTCTGATGACTCTGGGCAATAAATACATATAAAATATAGTATAGTGTAGTATATAGTAAAATAGGTGTGTTTTTCTTGTAATAGAAGAGGAGTATTTGGCTACTTTGTGAGTCTTTAAGGTCTTTGAATGTCTCTGACATTGAGACAAACCATTTTCACCTCCAGAAAGAAAACAATTAAACAAACAAAGGAGAAGAACACAAACAATGCAGGACAAAAATAATTAGTAATAAGAAAAAATATCGATATCACTGGCGTCCTTCTTTCCCAGAGGCTGCACGTGGAAATGAGTTTAAACGTAGTGCGAGCCATTTATTTTTCTTGCGAGATTATTATATTTTTGGGGTTGTTTTTTTTTAAGGCAGCACGCATGTGTGTGCATGGTCGGTATAAAATCTGGTGCACCCTGGTGATTAAGAAACAGGTTTCAGTGCGTGAAGGTATCATAATCAAATACACTGTTGCACCCTTTGAATCTCTGGCAGCAGCTGACTAACATCCCCTCTCCCAAAATGACAGATGATTGGAAGGCCCCCACAGGAGCCTGGTGACATTATGGTAATTGTCATTACTGGGGTTGGAGTGCGTGCGTGACTGACGCCATTAGAGAAAGTGCAATTACAGTAGGCTTTGGTGACCTTGCTGACTAGTGGAGGTCAGGGCTTCTCATTAGAGTGTAGTGGAAGGCAGCCCAGTGTCTCCACTGTGCCAATCAATAACAGCATAGCTTGGTCCGCGCTAATCATAGCATTGACGCAACCTCACGCCCTCCCACCCCCCTCCATCGCCACACATCTCCACCTAACCTTCCTCTGTCACACCTTTTAGCTTCTTAATTCCTTCCGAGCACTAAACACACATATAGAGAGCACATACAAAACATAATAGCATTTTAAAATCAATTTTTGTGATATCTTAATCTTACACTGCAGTATTTTCTTTGGATTTTTAAAACAAATTTTAGGACTTTTTATGCAGAATTATGGGTTTGTACCGTAACTGTGTATTTTGGATGCATATTTAATCTTTGGGGGTTGTTATGTATTGTTTCTTTTGTTTTTATGTTGTTCTTTGTCACATCACATTACATAAAATTGGGAAATGTACATTTTTAACTTATATTTTAGCGGTCTGGAGGAGAAAAAAAGGACCAAATTTACCAAAGCTTTGGGTTTTGTAACTTCGCTGGGTCAGTTCAGGTGCAGTCTATCATTTCCTTCTATTCCTCAAGCTTTTATTCACTGGCCTAGACTTCATAACCTGTGGGTGGTTTTAAAAGTTCCTTTCAGATAAGACTGTTTTGACCACAAGGTGCACTGAAACCAAAACTCTGACAAGGTAAGATTTTTGACGTGCTTCTCTGTTTCAGATGGTGAGGTTATGTAATGTATAGACATCCACGTTTAACCCCCTAAATGCTGACCAGTTGTACTGTGGGAAATACCTGATACATGGAATTTTCTCATTTAGATATAAGCTTTGAAATGTGAGAAAATGTGTGCATTGATTTGGGTTTATTTATATCTCCCCTGCAGCAGTTACCAGCAAATCTATCTATTTTTGACTACAGGGTCTGGTTGGAATTGTAAATGACTCTGTACTTTTATCAGAGCTTTTAGCATTAGCTGTTCCTCAGTCCAAGGACACTTTGGCGTGTTGCAGTACTGGGCATCAAACCTGTACCATGTGAGCCACAGCCAGAGGAGGTGAAATACATGTATGAGACCTGTGCAGGTTTGCACGCTCTATCTCTTGATTTACTACATGTATTTAGTTGAGCCAAATGCATGTAGTAAATCAAGTAATAATAATCTACTCTTTTCAAGCCTGACATGTAAGGTCTATTTTAATGATGGCATGAATTAATTGAAAAAAATATTGTTTTTTTTTTCAGCAGGGTTAAATCTGCAACAGTTAGAAACAATTATTTTTGGGATAATTTGGAGATAACACCCTTAAAATAAATTAATAAGGTGTGACTTCTTTTGTTATCACTTCTAATGCTGAATAGGTGAAAATTGCCCTCCAGCTGCTTATCTTTTTGTGGCCTTTGACTGTGCTAGACCAATGTCTAGCAAGTTGTATGTGATCCAGCAGTACTGTACATCATATGTAAACCTCACTACAGTATGCTTACTCTGTGCATTTGGCTAGCCTAAGGTAGCAGCTCCATGTGCAGTGAAATCCAGCTTTTGTTACATATCAAGTCCATGATCTTCTATATTCTTCAAGTTAAAAGGTGCTTTGATGGGGAGTGAGCATACAGCTGCAAGTACATGGCCCCATATAGTTCTGCAATAGCTGGTATTATGCTGTAATGTACCTGATGAGGTTTCAGGAAGGAAGCTATAGACGCTCCTTCATCTGTGCTGTGCTAAGTCTAGTGTAAGGTTAGAGGGTATCACATCCCATTTGTAGACTGAGTAAAGGCTGCTCTGTCACACGACCACACTAAGGTGTACGCACCTGCTGCTGCTGCTGCACTGATCACATAAAACCTCTGGTCTGTAGCTCTCCCTCTTGTCAATGAAGGGATGAAATCTTAATATGGTAGGGAGCTGATAATGGCGCTGTGTTGTGAATGTGTGTAGCAGTGTGCACCGCACATGGTGGCAGGGTGAGATATGCAGTGTGGCTTGGGTGCAAGCAGTCAGGAAAACAGGCTGTGAGCTAGTTGCTTGGTTGTCTACAGAGACAGGGAGGGGGAGGGGAGGGGCGGCTGGTCAGGAAACTCCAGATCTGCCTCAGCTTTTTCTTCACTGTTTGCACTCCAGTGGTTTAGTCACCAGACCTGCCTATTAAATCAAGGGCCTCCTTTGACAAAGACTGCCAATTATGCCCCGATGAAATGCCCCGTCCTGTTCTTTTTTGTGTCCCCAACAGGGTTTTATCATTCTCTACTCCGTTTCAACTCGCTTCAATTCCTTTCTCGCTTGCTCTGTCTAACTTATTTTTCCATGTCTCGCTCCAGTGGGAAAACTGTGTGTTGCATCTCTGGCCTTTTCCCCGTGTCTGTGCAACTCTCACTAAGGCCCTGTGAAGAATGAAGAAAGACTTATGGAGGTTTTTAGTTTGGTAAAGGGAGCACTAATTGTACCTGAGGTGTAAAAATAACAGCCAGAGGCTGCTGGGAGGTTCTGCTGTTTTGTTTGCTAACAAACAGGTTCTGTCAATTTCAAGACAAGAATGAGATCAAGATCATGGCGGGGCTTTGGGGAGGGCAGTGTCCTTTCCACTATGCTGCTGAAAAATCTCAGACACATTTTTCATGCCCATAAACTTTAGTACGGACAGTTTGTATGCCTGACAAAATGAATTAGGCTCATATTTGTGCAAAAATACAACAATATACAAGCAAAAAATATAGTTACTACTACTACTGGCTAACTGGCCTTTATAGAGGTAGGCACTGATTATAAGAGGTTAGCTGTTTTTCCAGCGTGTGTTTTGCAGAATAGATAAATAATTTTTGAAGATATGATGTATACACTCACAAATTGTGACTGACCAAGAAGAAAAATTACTGAAGCCTTTTCTTTCATATAAGAGAAACATAAAATACATTTTATTTCTGCTATTATTATAAATATTATATTTTTCTGATGACTCTAACCCTTGGCCCTTTGGCAGACTTGGCCTGGTTCATTCCAGCATCAGGAGGAGAACTCATCATCGAACTATTTTTCATCTCTGTCACAGCAAAACGAATCACATGAGTCAGAAGTTTAAATTAGATAGCACCACATTAAGTGTCGACTCACTTTTAAAGTATAAAATCATGTTAAATTGAATTTTTACCTCACACTAAAATGGTTTGGATTTTGATGAAAAAGAGACATGCTACAGACACCTTTGTGCTTTTTGTGGTTGCAAATATATTGTAACCCCCTCCCCCCCCCCCCAAAAACAAACAAACAAACAAACAAACAAACAAACAATGAGACATTTTATCATCTGTCTGTATCTTTGGATTTCCTACCTTGCCCACCACACAATGAACCATGACACATATAACACACAAACAATGGACTTTTCTAGATTGTCTTATTTTTGAGTATTTAAACTTATACTGCTCTAGGACTCGCAACACTACATGGCTTCACAAAAAAAGTAATAAAGTGTGCAAAAATCAAAATTGTGAATATAAAGACTTTCAATATGACAGATAACACACAATGTATCCATTCTACTTTCTCTTATGCATGCTGCACTTGTTGCTTTGAAGTGAGACGTGCATGAGTCAGAGCATTTTTTTAAAATAATGATGCAATAGTCACAATCAATTTTATTAACAAGAAGAGCCCAGCAGGATTAAATAGTGCAGCGAAGTTCCCAGAGGTGTGAGGTATTATCTTATGATAAAGCACTCAGATACAAAACAAACCCAAAACACTTCTTGTTACACTGTAGTAGCAAGAATTCATGCCCTAATGATATACTCACTAATATACTTATAACTAGCCTGTGATAAATGTAATCTTCAGGAATGCTTATATGATCTAGTAAGCCTTTATGGGTATAAAAATAATACTGTATTTAATAAATATCACATTTTACATTTTGTTTCAATCAATTCCTGTGTGAGCATGTCGAATTTTTAAAAAAAAGTCCAAATTCATCAAATTTTGTGCGCAGGGCTTTGCAGGACTGCACAAGCTTTGGCAATGAAGCCAGTGAATGAAGAGCTTCTCAAGCAATCAGATAGTACTTGGTGTCACATTGGGAAGTGGAGTACTGCTGAAACAAGATAGGAAATGTGTGATTTTGTGGGGGATCGTCATTCATTTGCTGGAGTATAGGACCTCACGCAGTTTAAACCTTGTTTACAACACTCACCCAAATGAAGCTGAAAGCTGCAAATCAGATTTTTTACATAAAAACATTTTTTTTAAAAAGGTCAATAAAAAAAAAATTAGAGTAATTGTTTTTGAACACCACTACATGTTAAGAGGCCACTGCAGATCTTAAAACCTAACGATGTTGTACATAGCAGAGATATAATCACATTTTTTGGTGAAACGTAGACTGGCAGACCTCGCTGCTTCCTGTGATGTCGATTTCTGTGCATCACTCAATCCACTGGCTGCCTGTGGTTCGTTCGTAATGGATTGTAAACCCTGGTGCAGGCACATAGTGCTGCCGAGGCAGCCGCACCCCCCATACCTCCAGGCAATGCTCCAACACTGCACACTGCTTGTACTCCACGCTCTGCTTCCCTCTCTTGCCTGGCCCTTCCTTCTCTGGTCAGCACTCCACTGAGCCCTGGCTCTTCTATCCTGCTTCTCAAATGCTCAAATAACCTTCTCTCTACAGTCTGAACAGCAGCCACGACCTGCCTTCGGTTCTTAGGGGGGGGGGAGACATATTACAGAAGCAAGATTTACCCTAAACAGCTTAGTATATTTTCTACTTTACACTTCACCATCATTTTTTTTCTGTTGAATGTCTCACCCTACATATCTCTAAAAATTAAGGAACTAATGATTTTACACTTTAATCAAAACAAATTTGCACTCGTCTTGATACAAAGATACAATTACCTTGGAAACTATTTTTAAAAATCCATAAAGCGATTTCAAAGACGATAAAATGTGACATTCACCACTTCTTCAACAGCTATTAGCGGGGAACTTAGAAACCTCATGAATATCATGGATCAGGCGCTCAGGAGAGGATATAGTGAGAGCGCCACCATGCCAAAAGGGAGCTCAACAAGGCAATCAGACTGGAGAGTCGGGTTGCCAACAATGACTCATACTACAGGAAAAGACTCAACAGTTCTCCTCACCCGCACTCTCCAACAACCTCAACCCCCGTTACTGTCTTACGGAGCAATAAATCTCTCCTCTGCCTCATTCCAGTCCTTCTCTATGCAAATGCAGACAATGTAATTTGTATCAGCATGTTTACATGTGTGTCACACGTATGCCTTCTTCATACAAAGGCATGCAGGTGTAGCTGAAATGCAAACTCCAGTGCAGTTTACCACCGCAGGACGCTGCCTGACATTTGCACTGACAGCACCTGCGCTGTAATATAACATGCTGTTATATACATGCTTTGGTAGCACTCCGCAACAAACCAAAATGATTTATGGTGTGATTTAGGGAGTCATTTTCAGTACTTATGAAACCTTACCAGCCATTAAGATACAGTAAAGGCAAACTGTGGAAGAGCAATAAATGCAGCATTAAAGGAAGTCTAGTCTAGTCTCGTCACAGTTTTCACCAGCACTGACAGCATGGCTGATATTGTTTTCACCTCTTGAGTCTGTCTGTGTGCTATCACGGCACAATCGCGCATTAGAAAATGGATTAGTGTTTACTGATATATGCAAGAAAAATGATTTTACTCTGGTTTGACCAGAACCTTCAGAGATTTCCATGTCTCACTCATTAGACAGAGTGAGACTTGCGTGCACTTCTCGAGACTTGTGTTTAAATCTATCAAGTTTGACAGTGTTCAGGAATATTGCTATATATCTTCGTAGGGCTCGATGACGGTGACCTTGTGACTGAAGTAGGCGGCACTCAAACGGTTCATTTTCAGTGGAAGGAGAGTAAAATGACTTGTAAAACACCCCCCTATTTATGTGAGCGTGCACAGAGTCTGAGGAAGAAAACAGCCGTTAAGAAAGAAAGTTTTCTCTGTCTGTAGTTTTAGGATTTTTCGATAAAGGAAACCTGCTGATGAAGATTTTGATGACTTTGATTATAAATTTTCACGATTCTCCCCCCCTCCCTCTGGAGTATAAACACATGTAATTGTCAAAAAGGGGTGTGGTCATTAGACCCCATTTAAGAGTAATATAAATATAGTCTGAGTTAATTGTTTTCTGTGGAATAGATGGGAAAAAGTATTACTGTTTGTCTCCTAATATGTTCTTAATTTTTTTCCCTTTTGTTTTATTTTCTTCATGAATTGTTAGGATGAGCTTTAATGCCGAATCTTGTATGTATTGTAGCCACTGCATTGTTGGGTATGTGGGTGGAGGTTTCCCAGCTGAGACAATGTGATTATGGAAATTAGCTTTAGTAAGTTGTCTTCCAAGTTATTTTAGATGCTATCTGGTGCATTGATGATACTGTTCTTTGTACTAATACTACAATGTTCCTAGTAGCTTATGGTTGCTGTTATTTGAGATGTCGGACCACGAGTGAAATAGTGAGAGCAGATTTAATAACCTTGATTTAATACAGAAAATTACATGTTTAAAAAAATCTGAAAGCCCCCATTTTATAGATATACAGATATGGGATTGCATTTTATGGCTATTACCAAAATAAACACTTTTACCTAAGCGTTTGCTTGCTTGTAACCTCTCAGCTAATGGTTCATTCCTTTACATCTAGTGTGTCTCACCGAACTCTAGGTCATGAATGTTGACATATTCACTCAATCCCTTATACTTTACAATAGTCTGCTTTCGCTGTGAGTTTACATTCCTCACTGGTTCTCACTGGCCATAGTTAATATAGGAAGGAGGTTTGAAATCATATTCCAACAAGATAATCAGACTAAATAAGAAGGGAAGCGAACTCTGACACTTTTGAAGGACGGGAACTTTTTACATAGTCGAAACTTGGTACCACTGTACTTCTTGGAAATATTAATTTAGTTCTTTCTTAAGCATCAGAGGGAGTTTGAGTTACATGTGTGCTGTAACTGGTAAAGATATGAAAGCACATTGTTTGGACAAGCACATAAATAGAACATTGGCAATTTCCATTAATTAAATACTCAGACATCAATGTTGCAGTAGCTCATCCAGCTAACGAATCAGAATTCACAGGTTATTCCCTGTAAAACCACAAATGTGACCTTGACAATGAGCTTTGTTTGGGTAAAGAACCATTAGGTGATCACTTTGTGTAAGTTTCACTAAAATCTGACAAGCGCAGTTGGAGGAATAGTGATTCTCTTGAAGTGTGAATGGATAGAAGGAAGGCGGATGCCTCTCAGTGACGTTAGATCATCGGTCCTTCAGCCAGATGAGTTAAAAAGTGTAAACATTGGTAAAACATTAGCTGTGTAAGCAGCAGGCCATTAACCTCTGAAGACAAATGTCGGAGCTGGGAGTGACGTCACTCCTGATTTGAGCGCGGTGAAGAAGACGAGAAAAATCAGGGTTTATTTTGCCCCTTAGAAAGGTAGAGGCATTCATGTATTACTAACAATACAGTGCACTGCTTGCTATTATGCGGTAAAAAAAACACAGAAGCGCATTTACGAATATACCATGGTCAAATTTTTGCATATGGATCATTTTTCCAGTCACAAATACACAACAGTGCCCGATTTTACAATTTTACTAAGCTTTACCTGCGCTAACATTCTGAGCTGAGAGTCCATCTTCCAACGTGGCGTTTAAGTTGTCCAATTCTGACTGGAAATTTGGAAATTCGAACTTCCAGCTTTAAATGAATACACCACAAAAGCTGGTTGGCGTCTTAGCTCAGCTGGGCCTATATATAAAACTCTTTGCTAATTTTCCCCCAACTTGCTACAAGGCATCCTGCGCACAGCGATGAGATGTAGACTTGAAATGAAACAAGCTGAAACAAGAAAATAAAGGAACACTAGCAGAGGTGAGATTGCACTTCAAAGTTCCTATTAGTGGTGTAAAAAGAAAATAGGGGAAAAAGGGTTTGGAAATTATTTCGTTCATGAGGGTGTCACAGGCTGGGTCTCTGACCCAGCGCTCTGAGTTCATGTTTGTATTTGTCTCATTTTGTTATGTGATTTAGTTTGTGTTATTTCCTATCTGCCTTTAGTTTAGGCAGTTATTGTTCCTGGGTTTTCTATGTTTTGGGGTTTTGTATTTATTCATCACATATTAGGTCTGTTAAGTTGTGTTGTCATGTTTTAGTTTTAGTATTTCCTGTTTTATTCTGACAATGTCATGTGTTCTTTGTTTATTGTATTTAGCTTTCCTCTCCTGGTCCTGTCATTAGGTTTATGTCTGTCAGCTGTTTCCCCCATGTGTCTCCACCTCCCCTGATCACCTCATGTATGTATTTAAGCCCTTTGTTTTCTGCATGCCATTGTCAGGTCGTCTGCTCATCCATGTCTCATCTCCAGGTACCCATGTCAGTTCACTATGGTTAAGGTTTTTCATGTTTTGTTATTAGTTCACCCAGTTTAGGTTATTGTTTAGTTTTCACCGATGCCCTATTATTTTGTACCCTCGTTGCTAACCTCAATAAACGGCTTGTTTTGTTAATCCACACCACGTTTTGGTCTGCGTTTGAGTCCTCCTCTGCAACACATACGGTCTGCCCCAGCCAGACCGTGTCAGAGGGACCTTCCGTGTGGGTACTTACTCCCAGGTAGTCCCCAGAACTGTTTGTTCCAAAGCCCCTAAGAAGTGTATACTCCCTGAAAGCATATTACTCCAGATAAATTAATAACAATGGTAGTTTGTTCCTACTGTCTGAAACATCTTTGTAAGCACCCCTAAAAGGACACATAGGAGTGTTTCCACTTTAAAAGGACGAAGTCAGCATCAAGCAACAAGTAGTGTAGAAGCAGCACAGCAACACACCCAATTTTTAACCAGGTTAGCATTTGTAAAAGATTGCTAACCAGGTTAGCAATGTTTGGTTTAAAATACAAATTTGTTATAACCTACACTGAAAAAAAAAGAACGTTGGATTTACTTAATTCATTGGTGGACATTGGTTGCACACAAATGTTTTGCTCTGGAAGCAATTTAAACAACTGAGTTAAATTAACACAAGTTATTCATATTCATAAACCTGTGCATTTTGTGTTGACATAAAACTTCTCATGTGGATCTTTTTTCCCTCTAAAATTCACATAGTTGTCACTCCATCCATCTGCTTGTCACAAAAGCTGTCACAGGGTCAGAGGCAGGGTACACCCTGGACAGGTTGTCAGTTTATCGCAGGGCTAACACAGAGAGGCACTCGCATTCATTAACCTAACCACGCTAACCGCATGTCTTTGGACTCTGTGAGGAAGCCAGAGAACCCACGCAAACACAGGGAGAACATGCAAACTCCACAGACAAAGGCCCCGGCTAGTTGGTGGAGTTGAACTCTTGATTTGATCTTTCTCGCTGTGCGGAAACAGTGCTAATCACTGCGACACTGAGATGTCAATCCATACTTTAAAAAAGTAGGAAAACTATGATTACCAGGGTCGATAGAGAATTCTCTTTATATCTTGTGACGACAGGTTAAACAACAATAACTTTACAGCGTGCACGTCGTGTGTGTATGCTTTTCTGCCTCTTATAACCCCAGTAAGTCTCCTGAGGTTTGAAATCGTGTGTGATCTTGTGATATCGCGAATCCAGGCAACTAACCACTCTTGCCAGATTGTATCACGTCATCGCAACAAGAACAAATTAAGCTGTTTAATTTTATACAGATCCTACATGATATAATTATGTTCACCATATAAAAATTTGGAAAACAAGTTGGACTCTTGTAATTTCACTTTTTCAAGTGTAAAAACATGGTCTAAGTTTTAAATTGTAACTAGTTTACCTTTACACAGACCTTACATAAAAAACTGAATGTTTTCTAGATGAGGACAGCATCAGTCCTGTTCAGGCCTCTAAAAATCATCCTGGAAAACTTTACCAATAAACAACCAAAACCCACTAACTAACCAACGACAAATCAGGAGCAACCAATCAGACAGCACTGCTACATGGCAGAAATGAACTGAATATAATTGAGTACACAAAAAATTAGATCATTACTGAAAAAAGAACATGCGTGAGTTGATAAATCATCTTAAATATTCGCATTTGTGTAACAGTAGAGGGGTTTAAATACTATGACTTCTCTTATCTCTACATTATAGCCATTATAGCCATAGGCTTATGGGAGATCCTATGTTTTTACTGTCTCCAGTTTGACCATTTGCAGAATCCCAGCTTAAAACTCACAATGAGAAAGAAGGGAAGAGAATTGGCCTGGTCTGAGTGAGTTTGCCTTTCAGTGGGTGAGACAGATGCTTGTTTACTGGCCTCATTATGTCAGCAGCTGTCCTGAGCAGGTCACTCTGTGGTCCTCTGTCCACCTACTGAGACACAGAAGTCCAGCACCTGACAATGGACACACTGTAAAAGGTTTCGAATATGAGAAAAGCTTGAGAGGCTCTTATTAAATTTCTGTCACTTGGCATCTGTGTTTATATAATGGAATGTTTGGCTTCCACTATAAATGGAAGACACCTCTTTCAGTGGATTAAGAACTATAATTAAGATGGTGTACCTATTATTAAAAATTTAATGCTCAAAAAAAATTCCTGTTTTTAACAAAACTTTTTGTTATACAAAAGGTCCCTTGAAATTGATTCACTCGGTGCTGGTTCTAAAACTGTCCACAGATTTTTACATGCATATTGTAGCTACAACAGCAGATTGAATGACTGATTCCAGGATCCTATGTTGCTTTTTTGATGGCACTTTTAACACAGATTTTTTTTAAATGAGACTGTTCTCTATAAGTCTTAAAATTATTAAGCCAAAATGTTTTCTTGTGTGTACACTGCCTATTTGCAGCCATGTTTTTGCCCCAAATGTGTACATGAATGTGTTGTTTTTCCCTCTCTGCAGTCCCCACATCTATAATCCCTTTTATTGAAATCCGTGTCACCTGCCGCCTGCGCAGTCCAGCACCCTGAAGCATTAGACGGCTGGCATAGTGACGGGCACTGCAGTGAGAGGAGAGAAAGGGAGAAACATGCGAATAAAGTCTTTCATTTAGTTTCGTTGATCGGCTTTTAAAAATAATACAAATTACTGGTTCGTTTCATGTCTAAAATTAACTGGGAGGCAACAAGCGACGCATCAGCAGGGTCTTCAAAACATACAAGGCACTAAAAGCAAGTAAATTCTCACTGACAGTGCTACCAAAATCCACTGCGAGCTGGATGTGCCCCCGTTGTTATGGCAGCACACTGTCACCCGGACTGCCCACGACTTTGGTCAGAAAGATGGAGTCATGGTGGGCATCTTAGCTGGACGCTTGGTGCCTCTTTCCCCACGAGTGTATTAACATTTCATCTTCCCTTGAGGCACACAGCAACACCAGAGTGAGCATTGTGTTTTGAGAAAGATTGAGATGGAGAGGGTGAGGTAGCCAACGCCACGAGGGAGGTGGAGGAAGAAGACAGAGTGAAGGAGAGAAAGGAAAGCCAGAGGGAGAGAGGAAGAAGGGAGGATTGCGCAGAGGGAGCGCGAGGCAATTTTGCAAACCTGTGACACATTAATTATTAACAAACTCGGGCTAAATGCGTAAACTCTTCCTCCTTGTTCATTCTCTTTTCTCTTTGCTTCACTCTCACCTTCTGCGGAAAACAGTCGCACACACACACAAAACCTAACAAGGTGACATGTGACACTCATAATATGAAGTGGAGCATGTCAAAGGGCTGGGGAAGGTGTCAAGCATAAGACCCACAAAGGGTGGGAGACAGGCGGGAACATGCCAGTGAGGATGAGGTAAAGAAAAGACCGGGGACACAGCTATAATATGAAAAAGAAGTACGAGGCACAAGGAAGATAGAGCTAGAAAGTGAAAGTAAGACAAAGATATAAACAGCAGGGTAATGAGAGACTGCGGGGAAGAAGAGTAGAGCATTGTCCTTAAAGTAGGTGTGTGTGTGCGTGTGTGAGGGGGGGGGGGGGGGTGATAGGACTGATAGTTGTATAAAGCAAAGAAATACAGACAGGAACATGTGGTCTCACTTAAAAAAAGATAAAGGGTGGAGGAATAAGGGTGTTGCATTAAAATGCAAAAAAAGAAGGAGAAGTGTGAGCACTCACAGCAGTCAAACTGAAATCACCCTTTGTTTGGAGAGCAGCATATCCTTCACACATATCTCAGTTTGCTGCTAATCATTAATAGGCAGTCAGTCCGTTAGGCATTCATTGTTGTCTAATCAATTGGCTAGGATGTTGCAACGGTCTAACATGAACATGCCTCTGTGTGTGTGTGTGTGTGTGTGTGTGTTTGTGTGTGTGCAAGTGTTGAGGCAGGCACTGCTTGAGCGGTCACTCTGCCCCTCAGGCGATGGTGTGTGTTTGGAAGGGAATGGATCCTCCCCCAGGATTGCAGGGAGGAGATGCGTGTGAATGTCCCTACAATACTTTTGCTGCAGTCTGTCCTTCCTCACAACAGTCAGGCATCCATGAGTCCACAGTCAAACAAAGAATGGCTGGCAGCGAAAATCTCAAGGAATTGCCAAGTGAACAGCAACGCGTAATTATGTTTTTGTACTTGATATGTACCTCGCCAATGATCACGTGGAATTTCTTGAATGACGCAATGAGACACAATTCAGAATTTGATTGTCTAAAAAGTGTTTCATTCATTTCATGATAGACGAAAAAAGAGCCAAAATCAAAATCATATTGCAGAGTGTCCTACTTTCACGTCAAAGACCTAACGCCTACATTACCCACAATGCAACCTGACCACTGACAACTCAGTTGTTCTGTGATAGAAGCACCTAATGTAGCCTCTGGCCTCAAGCAGATAAGAGGAGCAGGCAACAGAGTTCTGATAAGCTCACACCTTTCTGACTCCTCTCCTTTTTCCATTTTAGACAAACGCTGAGTGAACTTAGTCAGCTGATCAGATTTGTTCAGCTCCTTCTGGAGCAACAACAGACAGAGCGGTGCAACAATTTCCCATGTGGATCAATTTCAATTCAATTCAATTCATTTTATTTATATAGCACCAAATCACAACAGCCGTCACCTCAAGGCGCTTTGTATTGTAAGGTAATGATCCCATAATAACGCAGAGAAAACCTCAACAATCAGTTGACTACTTATGAATAAGCAGTCTATCTATCTATCTATCTATCTATCTATCTATCTATCTATCTATCTATCTATCTGCAGTAGAAACATAAATACAGGGATAACATTGCCATTAATCACTTAGTGCTACAAATATATTTCTCAAAATCAGAGACAGATGAGGCAATTGACTGCTTGATTTTTAATTAATTAATCATTAATTATCAGTGCAAATAAATCTAAATCTACACACAGATGTAAGAGTAGCACCAATCTTTTAAACTTTAAATGTTGTAAATCATTTTTAAAAATTTACATGTCGTAAAATTGTATTAATAACCTTGATTTTGGCATGTGTTACACTTGCATCCATCTGGCAAATTAATTGGAGACTATATATTTTACCCAGCTGTTTAACTCCAGTTCCACTGGTCTTGTTTTTGTTTGTTTGTTTCTTTTGTCATGACGGCTACATTTCATTCTGTCTGAAGACAAAAACAAAGAAATGTACTTGTTCTTGCATATTAATGCACGAGCAAATGGCCATACAAGACTGCATGCACCCCTATATCACAATGGATAACTTTACATCACAATGGGCACCATTAAGAAGGTGGCTACTTTGATGCTTGAAGCAGGGTGGTTGACATTTCTGTGATTTCAAGAAAACAAGCACTTTGTTTCCAATTGAGATCAGCATAAAAACGATTTTGTCAGGTTGAATTAGTACTTGGTCTCATGCTGGGCTATGCATATGTTGGATCTCAACATTGCCCAGTTTGTGGAGTCTGCTTTCTGTTTCACTTATAATTTCGATTGTGTAGCCTTTTGACACTATATTAATAGGTTAAGTGGAATTGTATTCAGTATTACTCTGGAAAGTTTCTATGACCTTTGAAACCACTAAAAATACATGAAAGGCTGTTCCACACACAGTGCATTAGTTCCACATTTTGTCACGTTATAACTTTATTTTATCCAAAATGGATTAAACTCATTTTTATTCTCAAATAAAAATGAGTTTAATCACAATACCCCATACTGACAATGTGAAAAAAGACACAGCCATTGCTCAACATGTTTTTCAAGCACTTTTGGCAGCAATTACAGACTCAAGTGTTTTTGAATATGATGCTACAAGCTTGGCACACCATCTAGAGTGCTCTGCAGCAGGTGATCATCAAGGTTACCAGGTTCCTGAAGAGCCTGACTAGTCTTCCAGTTCCTGCTGCCAAAAAACATCCCCACAGCATGATGCTGTCACCACCATGCTTCACTTTTGGGATGGTATTGGTCAGGTGATGAGCGGTGCCTGGTTCCATCCAGACATTCAGGCCAAAGAGTTTAATCTTTGTGTCATCAAGCCAGAGAACTTTGTTTCTTACAGTTTGGAAGTCCTTCAGGTGCATTTTGACCAACACCAGGTGGGCTGTCATGTGATTACTTTTACAGAAATGGTTGTCCTTTTGGGAGGTTCTCTCCACAGAGCAACACTGCAGCTTTGACTAAACCCCTTCTATTCCTTTCGTTCAGATTGGCTCTAGGAAGAGTCCAGGTGGTTGGAAATGTATTTCACTTATGGATGATGGAGGCCATTGTGCTCACTGGGGCCTTCAATACTGAAAACATTTCCTGTATCCTTCTCCAGATCTGTGCCGATATAATCCTGCCTTGGCGGTCTTTAGACAATCTCTTGGACTTCATGACTTGGTTTGAGCTCTGACCTGCACTGTCACCTATTGGACCTTATATAGACAGGTGTGTGCCTTCCCAAATCACAACTTTACAATTTCGACAGGTGGACTCCAATTAAGTTGTAGAAACATTGGACAGACGATCAGTGGAAATCAAATGCCCCTGATCTCATTTTTGAGTGTCAAGGCAAAAGCTGTAAATGATTATATTATATATGTTATATATTTGTTTCATGTTTCTAATAGATTTTCAGTGATTTCAAGTAAGGAATTTCAAGGTGAAAAATGTTGGAATAAGGCTGTAACATAAAATGGGGAGCAAGGGAAGCACTTTGAATACCTTCTGGATGCACTGTATGCTTACAAAAGGGCCGATGCCTCAGTGAGTCACTGTTAACACTGTAACTTTATCATCACATTCTGTTATATTATGAGTCGTCTTCAAAAAAGCGAGGCTATCAAAAGATCTCTTGGAGTTTATTAAACTTGATTTTATAAAATTGGAAGACATGCCCGATCGTTATAGCTTCTTCTTTTTTTTTCTTATGTGGCAAATAGAGATGATTAGTGAAGAACCTTCAGTCATTACTTGTTCCCAGTCCAGCTGCACTGCACTGCAAGATTTTGCACATGGTAGCAGTTGCCATGTTAATTTTTACGCATCAGAAAGCTTGGGTGGTAGCCAGTTGTTCAGGCACGTCACATCACCTGAGAGCTTCATATCACAGCTCAGCTAAATAGAAAAACAAAAAGTGTGTGTGTGGGGTGGGGTGTACAGTATATCAAGGTTTTATATGCACTTAAAGGTCTATGTGAAAGTTATTAGTGACAGTCCTTGAATAAAAGGAAGACCACACGTGCAAGGTTATGTGTAAGCAGTTATCCTTACAAACGTGCTCCAAAAAGTAAAACAGGAAGTATCTAAAGACCAAACAACAAACAGTGAAACATGGAGACAAACATGAAGAACATGTAGCACAGAAAACAGGAGAAACACAACAAATATAACCAAAAATTAAAAACCCGGGACCATGACAAATTCAGTCTTTATATAATTAATAAAAAACAATAAACTATATTACGGCACTGGCTTTTTTCTCTAACAGAGGCCTTTAGAAGATATTGTGCGACTCCACATTTGTGACAAACGTGGCAAAGTGAATAAAAGGACAACGCAAACTTACACTGAGATGTTCTGATGTCTGAGAGGAGTTCTGCAGACACTGGGGCTACACCCTCTGCAGATCATGGCTGAATAAAGAGGCAAGAGGATGAGTCAGCATGAGTCATGTTTTAAAGTCTTGCCAGGACGGACATATTTCACCTGAAATTGCGATAATGTCATGTACTCAGTTCTCGGCATCTTTGTCATAGCATGTCTAAATCTGACGCACAGGACACTGTGGCTTCTCACCAGTACAAAGAGTCTGATCTGACAAATCTTCATGCTGTTACACGGAAATACTGTGAGAGGGTGCATCAGCAGCAGCAGCTACAGCTTCAGACGCTTTGCACTCAGGCTGTGAAGTCTTAAATAATTTCCACACTAAGTGACAGGCTTTGTCTGATTGACAAGAAACAATGCAGTTCCATAATATCATGACAAGACTGCCAAAAGTTTCTGACTTCTGATTGAAAGCCAGTGAAAGTTTCAGTCTCACTTGCTGTTCATTTTATTTTTCAATCAGAGCCACAATAGTTGGGTGGTATGCGCTTAGCTGTTTTTTCAGAGGAAAGCAGATATGTCTAGAGAAATCTCAATCATCAAACTTCAGCAGAGCACAGCCTGTTCCACTGACCTGGCTACCGAGAGCCAGACTTGATATCTTTTATATATTTTATTTTATCTTCTGCATCTAAGGATTAGGACAGCATTTAAAAAGCAGTGTGCAAGGAAGTGTTTGAAATATTTTTCACCTTGTAACTAACCTCAAGTTTGCTCTTCTACAGTAAAGTACTTGAAACCTACAATACTGTGCAAAAGTCTTGAGCCCCATTTCATTTTCTTATATAAGCTAGGAAAGGGGCAACAACAAACCACAATTTGTACAATTCTTACAAGCTTGAAAGTCAATTCTTGGTATGACCACCTTTATTCTTCAACACAGCCTAAACGCTCTTAGTCAAGCTTCTTCTAATTAAGAAAAAAGAATCTATTCAGGAAGAGCTCTTCAGGCTTCTTGAGTCCTTCAATAAGCTCTTTGTTGGATATTAACACACTTCTTCAATAATTATGAAGTCCGGGCTCTGGGGAGGCTGATCCATAACTGATAGTGCTCCACTGTGTGTTTTGCAGCTATAACTAATCAGATGCTTTCTGGATGGTATTGCATGGTGGGTGAAAATTGGACGGTATTTTTCTGTGTTCAAATAAGATTCCCGAACCAGTGGCTGAAATGGAGTCCCAAGCCATGACAGAGGCTGTAGACACTCACTGTTGTACCTCTCTACTCACCTGCTCTGTCCATATTGAAGACAATCTGGAAATTTGGATTCATCACTCAAATTGATTTTCTTTCTGTTTAAAGCCATGACTTTCAGTTACTGTTTATCCTCTGTAGATAGCCACTTCATCTTTTGTCCTCTAATTGTCCAGTTTCCTCTTTTTTTAAACGGCACGCTGCCCATCATGCTGAGATACAGTAGACTAAGTTTTCAGCTAATAGATCTCTGGGAATCACTTACTGGTGCAAAAATAATATTTTGTGCCAATATTTGAGAATATTTTATTCTCAATATTTTTTTATTCCAGCTAAGCAAGAATTTGTCTATCAGCAAGATAATGGATACTGGAGTATTGTTTGTGGGCCTAAGGGGCCAGGGACCACCCGACAGGCCCATCCTGACTGCCCATGAGAAGCATTAGTAGTATCAGTAAGCAAAATACTAAATGTGTTTGTCTTTCTAAATAAGTAAACAGCAAACCTATTAGGTTATCACAGGCAAATTCTGACCAATCGCAACAAGCCGTTTCACAGTGACCAACACCTGCTACATCTGAGCAAACACGCCATGGTTCAGAGGTGGCTGAGGATGAAAAGTTCCTTAGCTTAATTTGCACTGTATACAGATGTGATTTCCCCAGTTTACACCATTTGTCATGAGAATTCTTACCAAATAGTTCCCCTGTAATTGTGTGGATGCTTTAAGCATCCACACTATTGAGTTCCTGTTTCTCTTTATTCTTTATACTTTATTGTGTGGATGCTTTAAGCATCCACACTATTGAGTTCCTGTTTCTCTTTATTCTTTATTATTGTGTGGATGCTTTAAGCATCCACACTATTGAGTTCCTGTTTCTCTTTATTCTTTATTGTGTGGATGCTTTAAGCATCCACACTATTGAGTTCCTGTTTCTCTTTATTCTTTATTATTGTGTGGATGCTTTAAGCATCCACACTATTGAGTTCCTGTTTCTCTTTATTCTTTATTATTCTTAGGACTTCCGTACACTTTTCGCCGTGGAACTACTTCCACAATTTTTGTGCTATTTTCACCGTTCAAACTTTAAACTATTCAGCTATTTTTGCTAATGCCGGCTATGACTTTTGCTATTTTTAACTATTATACTTTTTAAAATATTCCACTTTTTTCCTTTAATTTGTCCCATTGAAATGAATGGGAAACTTCTGCAATTCTGCTAAAATTTGCTTGTTTTTGAAACTTAACTACTTCCTCATATTTTCACCTAGAACAACCATTCAAACTTTAAAATGTTCACAAATTATTGGGCTATTCAGGTATGATTCAGCTTTTTCAAATCTTTTACTGTTTTACTTTTATGCCTCTTAAAGTTTTGAGTTGCAAAATTGTGATTTTTCACAAAATACATGCGTTGTTATGGTTGCTATGCTCTTGGCTTCCAGTGTGACACTGAAGCTTTTGCAGTCTTCTCTTCATGTCCGAACAACTGTTTGCTACTTGCTCAATTTTCACTCAACTTCCACAAATTATACATCAAAACGTAGGTATTTTTGCTGGCTTTCAGAAAATGTCACTATCATTGTTGTGGTATTCATAGAACTTTCGCAAATCTCCTCAGACCAACACAATGTCAGAAAACTCTCCATAGAAAGTCAATGGAGAGTTTGTTCAAAATCACCGCTTGATTTCTGTAATGAGAGGCATATTCGAATCGTCATATCTCCTTAACGAAGCAAAGTTAAGACATGAGGCTTGTCCCCGAATATCTTCAGACACCCCTGACGCTCACAATTCAAGAATTTCTTTCTCACCTATTACCGTTCTGAAATGAGTTGGACTTGTTTGAGGGTAGGAAATTCGTCCTTCGCTCAGATTTCTTCAGATTTCAAACTGTGGAAATGAACCACTTTTTTCTCTCGTCATAACTTTTTGTTGGATTTCCACAGAGACCTGAAAATTTCCATGATTGTTCACCAAAGCCTGCTGTCTCTTACGGTGAAAGAATGATATCGATACTCCAAATAGATTTCAAGTCACAAAGCGTTGTTTGAGGGCAAGTCAAGGCAGTTTTTGCTTCGCTCTACTCAGTTATGGTGCATTAGAAGTCAAATATCTTTAATAATTCATATTTTAATGATAAATTGTAAACACTGGAAGATTCCCCCATCTCTTCTGAACAAAACGGTGTAAGAATGACCGCTCTAGCCCCTACGGTTTGGAAATTATGGTCATTTGTTTGAGGGGAGTCCTCACTATGAGAAATAGGCTGCAATAATCCTGTGCCTCTCTCTGCTGCGTGTGTAAAAAGAGGCACATGTTTTGGCGGGAAAAAGTACACAGGCTCTCTGATTGGTGGATTCAAATTCAGCAGCTCCCAGGCTGACCTAGAAACTTACTTCTCTCTCCCTGTGCATTTTTTTGCTGATTTTTTCATTTAACAAGTATATTTGAGGGACCCTCAGCATGTTCAGCATTTTTTCAGCTGTCCATTTTGCTTTTCCAATTTTTCTGTTTAACGTATTACTATTGTGCTAAATCATACTATTTCTGCTATTTTATAAGATTTGTGCCTAATATAGTATTTCTGCTAAATTACAGTATTTCTGCTTTTTATACTATTTGTGCTAAAACATAGTATTTCTACTAAATGTAGTATTTATGCTTAATCATACTATTTCTGCTTTTTATGGGATTTGTGCCTAATATAGGATTTTTGCTCAAACATAGTATTTCTACTAAATGTAGTGTTTATGCTTAATCATCCTATTTCTGCTTTTTATAGGATTTGTGCTTAATATAGTATTTCTGCTAAATTATAGTATTTCTGCTTTTTATAGTATTTGTGCTAAAACATAGTATTTCTACTAAATGTAGTATTTATGCTTAATCATAGTATTTCTATATATTTCTGCCAGGTCCCCAGGCAGCCAATCCTCTGTGAGGACTTAGACATTCAAATTTTCAAATCAGGGCCTGCACGGTTTCCCAGCCAATCATATATGTGTCCTGAGGCATTCAAATTTGCATATTGGGGCCTTCATGGCTTCTAAGCCAGCCAATCATATCTGAGGGCTGAGGAATTCAAATCCACAAATCAGGGCCTGCACGGCTTCCCAGCCAGCCAATCATATATGTGGCCTCAGGCATTCAAATTTGCATATTGGGGGAATTCGTGGCTTCTAAGTCAACAAGTCATCCATGTCGTATATCTCTAAAAATTCACATTTTAATGATAAATTGTTAACACTGGAAGATTCCCCCATGTCTTCTGAACAAAACGGTGTAAGAATGACCGCTCTAGCCCCTACGGTTAGGAAATTATGGTCATTTGTTTGAGGGGAGTCCTCACTATGAGAAATAGGCTGCAATAATCCTGTGCCTCTCTGCTGCGTGTGTAAAAAGATGCACCTGTTTTGGCGGGAAAAAGTACACAGGCTCTCTGATTGGTGGATTCAAATTCAGCAGCTCCCAGGCTGACCTAGAAACTTACTTCTCTCTCCCTGTGCATTTTTATGCTGATTTTTTCATTTAACAAGTATATTTGAGGGACCCTCAGCATGTTCAGCATTTTTTCAGCTGTCCATTTTGCTTTTCCAATTTTTCTGTTTAACTTATTACTATTGTGCTAAATCATACTGTTTCTGCTATTTCATAAGATTTGTGCTTAATATAGTATTTCTGCTTTTAATAGGATTTGTGCTTAATATAGTATTTCTGCTTTTTATAGAATTTGTGCTTAATATAGTATTTCTGCTTTTTATATGATTTGTGCTTAATATGGTATTTCTGCTAAATTATAGTATTTCTGCTTTTTATAGTATTTGTGCTAAAACATAGTATTTCTACTAAATGTAGTATTTATGCTTAATCATACTATTTCTATATATTTCTGCCAGGTCCCCAGGCAGCCAATCCTCTGTGAGGACTGAGACATTCAAATTTTCAAATCAGGGCCTGCACGGTTTCCCAGCCAATCATATAAGTGTCCTGAGGCATTCAAATTTGCATATTGGGGCCTTCATGGCTTCTAAGCCAGCCAATCATATCTGAGGGCTGAGGAATTCAAATCCACAAATCAGGGCCTGCACAGCTTCCCAGCCAGCCAATCATATATGTGGCCTCAGGCATTCAAATTTGCATATTGGGGAATTCGTGGCTTCTAAGTCAACAAGTCATCCATGTCGTATATCTCTAAAAATTCATATTTTAATGATAAATTGTCAACACTTGAAGATTCCCCCATCTCTTCTGAACAAAACGGTGTAAGAATGACCGTTCTAGCCCCTACGGTTAGGAAATTATGGTCATTTGTTTGAGGGGAGTCGTCACTATGAGAAATAGACTGCAATAATCCAGTGTCTCTCTCTGTGCTGCGTGTGTAAACAGAAGCACCCGTTTTGGTGGGGAAAAAGTACACAGGCTCTCTGATTGGTGGATTCAAATTCAGCAGCTCCCAGGCTGACCTAGAAACTTACTTCTCTCTCCCTGTGCATTTTTTTGCTGATTTTTTCATTTAACAAGTATATTTGAGGGACCCTCAGCATGTTCAGCATTTTTTCAGCTGTCCATTTTGCTTTTCCAATTTTTCTGTTTAACTTATTACTATTGTGCTAAATCATACTGTTTCTGCTATTTCATAAGATTTGTGCTTAATATAGTATTTCTGCTTTTAATAGGATTTGTGCTTAATATAGTATTTCTGCTTTTTATAGAATTTGTGCTTAATATAGTATTTCTGCTTTTTATAGAATTTGTGCTTAATATCCTATTTCTGCTTTTTATAGGATTTGTGCTTAATATAGTATTTCTGCTTTTTATATGATTTGTGCTTAATATGGTATTTCTGCTAAATTATAGTATTTCTGCTTTTTATAGTATTTGTGCTAAAACATAGTATTTCTACTAAATGTAGTATTTATGCTTAATCATACTATTTCTATATATTTCTGCCAGGTCCCCAGGCAGCCAATCCTCTGTGAGGACTGAGACATTCAAATTTTCAAATCAGGGCCTGCACGGTTTCCCAGCCAATCATATAAGTGTCCTGAGGCATTCAAATTTGCATATTGGGGCCTTCATGGCTTCTAAGCCATCCAATCATATCTGAGGGCTGAGGAATTCAAATCCACAAATCAGGGCCTGCACAGCTTCCCAGCCAGCCAATCATATATGTGGCCTCAGGCATTCAAATTTGCATATTGGGGAATTCGTGGCTTCTAAGTCAACAAGTCATCCATGTCATATATCTCTAAAAATTCATATTTTAATGATACATTGTCAACACTTGAAGATTCCCCCATCTCTTCTGAACAAAACGGTGTAAGAATGACCGTTCTAGCCCCTACGGTTAGGAAATTATGGTCATTTGTTTGAGGGGAGTCGTCACTATGAGAAATAGACTGCAATAATCCAGTGTCTCTCTCTGTGCTGCGTGTGTAAACAGAAGCACCCGTTTTGGTGGGGAAAAAGTACACAGGCTCTCTGATTGGTGGATTCAAATTCAGCAGCTCCCAGGCTGACCTATAAACTTACTTCTCTCTCCCTGTGTGTGTGTGTGTGTGTGTGTGTGTGTCTGTGTGTGACAGGGAGAGAGAGAGAGAGAGAGAGAGAGAGAGAGAGAGAGAGAAAGCCTTTTAATGGGATGATCTCATTGTAAGATTCAAATTCAATATATTTAGACTGGGTGACTGAATTTGATCTTGTGTGTGTGTCTCTCTGTGCATGTGTGTTTCCTTATGTGTAGATATTTGTGATTGTGTGGCTGTTATAGATTTTTTTGCTGATTTTTTTCATTTAACAAGTATAGTTGAGGGACCTTCAGCACGTTCAGCATTTTTTCAGCTGTCCATTTTGCTTTTCCAATTTTTCTGTTTAAGTTATTACTATTGTGCTAAATCATACTATTTCTGCTATTTCATAAGATTTCTGCTTAATATACTAGTTCTGCTTTTTATAGGATTTGTGCTTAATATACTATTTCTGCTTTTTTATAGGATTTGTGCTTAATATACTATTTCTGCTTTTTATAGGATTTGTGCTTAATATACTATTTCTGCTTTTTATAGGATTTATGCTTAATCATACTATTTCTATATATTTCTGCCAGGTCCCCAGGCAGCCAATCCTCTGTGAGGACTCAGACATTCAAGTATACAGATCACAGCCTGCACGGCTTCCCAGCCAGCCAATCATATCTGAGGTCTCCCGTTTCCTCTCTCGTCATATCTCAGCGACAGATGTACAGAGAGCAATGAAAATCGCAGTCAAAGTACACCAAAGTCCGCTGATTCAGCCAGTAGAAGAATTATGCTTCTAGTCCACCTAGTTTTTGAGTTACACACTGTTTTGTAACTCCAAAAATGGCATTTTTCGCCTCTCACCGCGATCTAATTCTGACTCCTCATCAGCCTGTTTTTCAAAACGCCTGCTCTCTTTCCCAGTGGCGCAGTTGGTATTGACACGGGTCTGCAAGCCAAAGATCGTGGGTTCGATTCCACCTTGGTCAACATGTTTTTTTCCCCTACAAATTAATACACTGTCACAGACCAGTAATTCATATTCATCATTTATTACAATTCTGCAAACTTTTATGATTTTACCAGCTTTTCTAATATAGACCTCACATTCTTGTTAACACTCCATGGCACAAATACTCTTCCCTTTACGCTCTGTGTATGTATGTGTGTGTGTGTGTATCAATATTTCTCCCATTTTAAAGTATTACTCCTCCATAATTGTATTTCTGTTAAATCAAAGTACTTTTATTACATCTTAGTACTTCTGCTCAATCATAGTATTTCTGCTAAATGATAGTATTTCTGCTACTTTGTGGTACTTGTGCTAAACACAGTATTTCTGCTAAATCATACTATTTCTACTATATTATATTTTTCTTTCTAAATATAGCATTTCTGCTATATAATAGTATTTCTGCTATGTTATAATATTTGTGCTAAACCAGAGTATTTGTGCTGAAACATAGTATTTCTGCCAAATGATAGTATTTCTGTCAAATTATAGTATTTGTGCTAAAAAATAGTATTAATTTAAAATTACAATATTCATAGTTCATCACAGTGTCTCTGGTAAATCAAAGTATTTGTGCTATGTTGTACTATTTTTCTAAATCATAGTGTTTCTGTAATGTTTAAGTATTTTTGGCTAAATATATTCTTTCTGTTATCTTATAGTATTTCTCCTAAATTCTTGTATTTTTGAGAAGTTATGTTTCTGGCAAGTTACAATATTTCTGCTAAGTTCTGCTATGCTATTGTATTTCTGCCAAGTATTATGTTTCCTCTAAGATATTGCAGTTCTGCTAAATTATTACATTTTAGCAATGTTCCTTTGCTTCTGCAAAGTTTTTACAATTTCTGCAACTTTTCAGCTTTTTCAGCTACTTTTTGCATACAGCTTCAGCTTTAAGCATCCACACTGCATTTTCGCAGGAAATGCAAATTTTTCTAGTTATTATTATTATTATTCTTAGGACTTCCGTACACTTTTCGCCGTAGAACTACTTCCACAATTTTCAGCCGATTTTCACCGTTCAAATTTTAAACTATTCTGCTATTTTTGCTCTTTCCGGCTATGACTTTTGCTATTTTTTGCTATTATACTTTTTAAAATATTAAGCTTTTTTCCTTTAATTTGTCCCATTGAAATGAATGGGAAACTTCAGCAATTCCGCTAAAATTTGCTTGTTTTTGAAACTTAACTACTTCCTCATACTTTCACCTAGAACAACCATTCAAATTTTAAAATGTTCACAAATTATTGGGCTATTCAGGTATGATTCAGCTTTTTCAAATCTTTTACTGTTTTACTTTTATGCCTCTTAAAGTTTTGAGTTTCATTTTTTTGATTTTTCACAAAATACATGTGTTGTTATGGTTGCTATGCTCTTGGCTTCCAGTGTGCCACTGAAGGTTTTGCAATTTTCACTTCATGTCCGAACAACTTCCTGCTACTTGCTCAATTTTCACTCAACTTCCACAAATTATACATCAAAACGTAGGTATTTTTGCTGGCTTTCAGAAAATGTCACCATCATTGTTGTGGGATTTATAGAATTTTGGCAAATCTCCTCAGACTAACACAAGGTCAGAAAACTCTCCATATAAAGTCAATGGAGAGTTTGTTCAAAATCACCGCTGCATTTCTGTAATGAGAGGCATATTCGAATCGTCATATCTCCTTAACGAAGCAAAGTTAAGACATGAGGCTTGTCCCGGTATATCTTCAGACACTCGTGACGCTCACAATTCAAGAATTTCTTTCTCACCTATTACCGTTCTGAAATGAGTTGGACTTGTTTGAGGGTAGGAAATTCGTCCTTCGCTCAGATTTCTTCAGATTTCAAACTGTGGAAATGAAGCACTTTTTTCTCTCGTCATAACTTTTTGTTGGATTTCCACAGAGACCTGAAAATTTCCATGATTGTTCACCAAAGCCTGCTGTCTCTTACGGTGAAAGAATGATATCGATACTCCAAATAGATTTCAAGTCACAAAGCGTTGTTTGAGGGCAAGTCAAGGCAGTTTTTGCTTCGCTCTACTCAGTTATGGTGCATTAGAAGTCAAATATCTTTAATAATTCATATTTTAATGATAAATTGTAAACACTGGAAGATTCCCCCATCTCTTCTGAACAAAACGGTGTAAGAATGACCGCTCTAGCCCCTACGGTTTGGAAATTATGGTCATTTGTTTGAGGGGAGTCCTCACTATGAGAAATAGGCTGCAATAATCCTGTGCCTCTCTGTGCTGCGTGTGTAAAAAGAGGCACATGTTTTGGCGGGAAAAAGTACACAGGCTCTCTGATTGGTGGATTCAAATTCAGCAGCTCCCAGGCTGACCTAGAAACTTACTTCTCTCTCCCTGTGCATTTTTTTGCTGATTTTTTCATTTAACAAGTATATTTGAGGGACCCTCAGCATGTTCAGCATTTTTTCAGCTGTCCATTTTGCTTTTCCAATTTTTCTGTTTAACTTATTACTATTGTGCTAAATAATACTATTTCTGCTATTTTATAAGATTTGTGCCTAATATAGTATTTCTGCTAAATTACAATATTTCTGCTTTTTATACTATTTGTGCTAAAACATAGTATTTCTACTAAATGTAGTATTTATGCTTAATCATACTATTTCTGCTTTTTATGGGATTTGTGCCTAATATAGTATTTCTGCTTTTTATAGGATTTTTGCTCAAACATAGTATTTCTACTAAATGTAGTGTTTATGCTTAATCATCCTATTTCTGCTTTTTATAGGATTTGTGCTTAATATAGTATTTCTGCTAAATTATAGTATTTCTGCTTTTTATAGTATTTGTGCTAAAACATAGTATTTCTACTAAATGTAGTATTTATGCTTAATCATAGTATTTCTATATATTTCTGCCAGGTCCCCAGGCAGCCAATCCTCTGTGAGGACTGAGACATTCAAATTTTCAAATCAGGGCCTGCACGGTTTCCCAGCCAATCATATAAGTGTCCTGAGGCATTCAAATTTGCATATTGGGGCCTTCATGGCTTCTAAGCCAGCCAATCATATCTGAGGGCTGAGGAATTCAAATCCACAAATCAGGGCCTGCACGGCTTCCCAGCCAGCCAATCATATATGTGGCCTCAGGCATTCAAATTTGCATATTGGGGGAATTCGTGGCTTCTAAGTCAACAAGTCATCCATGTCGTATATCTCTAAAAATTCACATTTTAATGATAAATTGTTAACACTGGAAGATTCCCCCATCTCTTCTGAACAAAACGGTGTAAGAATGACCGCTCTAGCCCCTACGGTTAGGAAATTATGGTCATTTGTTTGAGGGGAGTCCTCACTATGAGAAATAGGCTGCAATAATCCTGTGCCTCTCTGTGCTGCGTGTGTAAAAAGATGCACCTGTTTTGGCGGGAAAAAGTACACAGGCTCTCTGATTGGTGGATTCAAATTCAGCAGCTCCCAGGCTGACCTAGAAACTTACTTCTCTCTCCCTGTGCATTTTTTTTTCTGATTTTTTCATTTAACAAGTATATTTGAGGGACCCTCAGCATGTTCAGCATTTTTTCAGCTGTCCATTTTGCTTTTCCAATTTTTCTGTTTAACTTATTACTATTGTGCTAAATAATACTATTTCTGCTATTTTATAAGATTTGTGCCTAATATAGTATTTCTGCTAAATTACAATATTTCTGCTTTTTATACTATTTGTGCTAAAACATAGTATTTCTACTAAATGTAGTATTTATGCTTAATCATACTATTTCTGCTTTTTATGGGATTTGTGCCTAATATAGTATTTCTGCTTTTTATAGGATTTTTGCTCAAACATAGTATTTCTACTAAATGTAGTGTTTATGCTTAATCATACTATTTCTGCTTTTTATAGGATTTGTGCTTAATATAGTATTTCTGCTAAATTATAGTATTTCTGCTTTTTATAGTATTTGTGCTAAAACATAGTATTTCTACTAAATGTAGTATTTATGCTTAATCATAGTATTTCTATATATTTCTGCCAGGTCCCCAGGCAGCCAATCCTCTGTGAGGACTTAGACATTCAAATTTTCAAATCAGGGCCTGCACGGTTTCCCAGCCAATCATATAAGTGTCCTGAGGCATTCAAATTTGCATATTGGGGCCTTCATGGCTTCTAAGCCAGCCAATCATATCTGAGGGCTGAGGAATTCAAATCCACAAATCAGGGCCTGCACGGCTTCCCAGGCAGCCAATCATATATGTGGCCTCAGGCATTCAAATTTGCATATTGGGGGAATTCGTGGCTTCTAAGTCAACAAGTCATCCATGTCGTATATCTCTAAAAATTCACATTTTAATGATAAATTGTTAACACTGGAAGATTCCCCCATCTCTTCTGAACAAAACGGTGTAAGAATGACCGCTCTAGCCCCTACGGTTAGGAAATTATGGTCATTTGTTTGAGGGGAGTCCTCACTATGAGAAATAGGCTGCAATAATCCTGTGCCTCTCTGTGCTGCGTGTGTAAAAAGATGCACCTGTTTTGGCGGGAAAACGTAAACAGCCACTCTGATTGGTGGATTTAAATTCGGCAGCTCTCTCCCTCTGTGTGTGTGTGTGTGTGTGTGTGTGTGTGTGTGTGTGTGTTTAGTGGGAGAGAGAGGACCCTGCCCTTATTTGGCAGCATGTCATTGTAGGATTTAAATTGAATATAGTTAGACTGGTTGACTGAATTGGATCTTGTGTGTGTGTCTCTCTGTGCATGTGTGTTTCCTCATGTGTACATATTTGTAATTGTGTGGCTGGCATAAATTTTTTTTCAGATTTTTGTCATTTAACAAGTATATTTGAGGGACCCTCAGCATGTTCAGCATTTTTTCAGCTGTCCATTTTGCTTTTCCAATTTTTCTGTTTAACTTATTACTATTGTGCTAAATCATACTATTTCTGCTATTTTATAAGATTTGTGCTTAATATACTATTTCTGCTTTTATAGGATTTGTGCTTAATATAGTATTTCTGCTTTTATAAGATTTGTGCTTAATATAGTATTTCTGCTAAATGTAGTATTTATGCTTAATCATATTATTTCTGCTTTTCATAGGATTTGTGCTTAATATAGTATTTCTGCTAAATTATAGTATTTCTGCCAAATTATAATATTTGTGCTAAAACATAGTCTTAATTTAAAATTACAATATTCATAGTTCATCACAGTGTCTCTGGTAAATCACAATATTTCTGCTCTGTTGTACTATTTTTCTAAATCATAGTGTTTCTGTAATGTTTAAGTATTTTTGGCTAAATATATTCTTTCTGTTATCTTATACTATTTCTCCTAAATTCTTGTATTTTTGAGAAGTTATCATGTTTCTGGTAAGTTACAATATTTCTGCTAAATTCTGCTATGCTATTGTATTTCTGCCAGGTATTATGTTTCCTCTAAGATATTGCAGTTCTGCTAAGTTATTCCATTTTAGCAAACTTCTTTTGCTTCTGCAAAGTTTTTACAATTTCTGCAACTTTTCAGCTTTTTCAGCTACTTTTTGCATACAGCTTCAGCTTTAAGCATCCACACTGCATTTTCGCAGGAAATGCAAATTTTTCTAGTTATTGTGTGGATGCTTTAAGCATCCACACTATTGAGTTCCTGTTTCTCTTTATTCTTTATTATTCTTAGGACTTCCGTACACTTTTCGCCGTGGAACTACTTCCACAATTTTTGTGCTATTTTCACCGTTCAAACTTTAAACTATTTAGCTATTTTTGCTAATGCCGGCTATGACTTTTGCTATTTTTAACTATTATACTTTTTAAAATATTCCACTTTTTTCCTTTAATTTGTCCCATTGAAATGAATGGGAAACTTCTGCAATTCTGCTAAAATTTGCTTGTTTTTGAAACTTAACTACTTCCTCATATTTTCACCTAGAACAACCATTCAAACTTTAAAATGTTCATAAATTATTGGGCTATTCAGGTATGATTCAGCTTTTTGAAATCTTTTACTGTTTTACTTTTATGCCTCTTAAAGTTTTGAGTTGCAAAATTGTGATTTTTCACAAAATACATGCGTTGTTATGGTTGCTATGCTCTTGGCTTCCAGTGTGTCACTGAAGGTTTTGCAATTTTCACTTCATGTCCGAACAACTTCTTGCTACTTGCTCAATTTTCACTCAACTTCCACAAATTATACATCAAAACGTAGGTATTTTTGCTGGCTTTCAGAAAATGTCACTATCATTGTTGTGGGATTTATAGAATTTTTGCAAATCTCCTCAGACCAACACAAGGTCTCAAAACTCTCCATATAAAGTCAATGGAGAGCTTGTTCAAAATCATCGCTGGATTTCTGTAATGAGAGGCATATTCGAATCGTCATATCTCCTTAACGAAGCGACTTTAATACATGAGGCTTGTCCCCGAATATCTTCAGACACCCCTGACGCTCACAATTCAAGAATTTCTTTCTCACCTATTACCGTTCTGAAATGAGTTGGACTTGTTTGAGGGTAGGAAATTCGTCCTTCGCTCAGATTTCTTCAGATTTAAAACTCTGGAAATGAACCACTTTTTTCTCTCGTCATAACTTTTTTTTGGATTTCCACAGAGACCTGAAAATTTCCATGACTGTTCACCAAAGCCTGCTGTCTCTTACGGTGAAAGAATGATATCGATACTCCAAATAGATTTCGAGTTACAAAGCGTTGTTTGAGGGCAAGTCAAGGCAGTTTTTGCTTCGCTCTACTCAGTTATGGTGCATTAGAAGTCAAATATCTTTAATAATTCATATTTTAATGATAAATTGTAAACACTGGAAGATTCCCCCATCTCTTCTGAACAAAACGGTGTAAGAATGACCGCTCTAGCCCCTACGGTTTGGAAATTATGGTCATTTGTTTGAGGGGAGTCCTCACTATGAGAAATAGGCTGCAATAATCCTGTGCCTCTCTGTGCTGCGTGTGTAAAAAGAGGCACATGTTTTGGCGGGAAAAAGTACACAGGCTCTCTGATTGGTGGATTCAAATTCAGCAGCTCCCAGGCTGACCTAGAAACTTACTTCTCTCTCCCTGTGCATTTTTTTGCTGATTTTTTCATTTAACAAGTATATTTGAGGGACCCTCAGCATGTTCAGCATTTTTTCAGCTGTCCATTTTGCTTTTCCAATTTTTCTGTTTAACTGATTACTATTGTGCTAAATCATACTATTTCTGCTATTTTATAAGATTTGTGCCTAATATAGTATTTCTGCTAAATTACAGTATTTCTGCTTTTTATACTATTTGTGCTAAAACATAGTATTTCTACTAAATGTAGTATTTATGCTTAATCATACTATTTCTGCTTTTTATGGGATTTGTGCCTAATATAGTATTTCTGCTTTTTATAGGATTTTTGCTCAAACATAATATTTCTACTAAATGTAGTGTTTATGCTTAATCATCCTATTTCTGCTTTTTATAGGATTTGTGCTTAATATAGTATTTCTGCTAAATTATAGTATTTCTGCTTTTTATAGTACTTGTGCTAAAACATAGTATTTCTACTAAATGTAGTATTTATGCTTAATCATAGTATTTCTATATATTTCTGCCAGGTGCCCAGGCAGCCAATCCTCTGTGAGGACTTAGACATTCAAATTTTCAAATCAGGGCCTGCACGGTTATCCAGCCAATCATATATGTGTCCTGAGGCATTCAAATTTGCATATTGGGGCCTTCAAGGCTTCTAAGCCAGCCAATCATATCTGAGGGCTGAGGAATTCAAATCCACAAATCAGGGCCTGCACGGCTTCCCAGGCAGCCAATCATATATGTGGCCTCAGGCATTCAAATTTGCATATTGGGGAATTCGTGGCTTCTAAGTCAACAAGTCATCCATGTCGTATATCTCTAAAAATTCACATTTTAATGATAAATTGTTAACACTGGAAGATTCCCCCATCTCTTCTGAACAAAACAGTGTAAGAATGACCGCTCTAGCCCCTACGGTTAGGAAATTATGGTCATTTGTTTGTGGGGAGTCCTCACTATGAGAAATAGGCTGCAATAATCCTGTGCCTCTCTGTGCTGCGTGTGTAAAAAGATGCACCTGTTTTGGCGGGAAAACGTAAACAGCCACTCTGATTGGTGGATTTAAATTCGGCAGCTCTCTCCCTCTGTGTCTGTCTGTGTGTGTGTGTGTGTGTGTGTGTGTGTGTGTTTAGTGGGAGAGAGAGGACCCTGCCCTTATTTGGCAGCATGTCATTGTAGGATTTAAATTGAATATAGTTAGACTGGTTGACTGAATTGGATCTTGTGTGTGTGTCTCTCTGTGCATGTGTGTTTCCTCATGTGTGCATATTTGTAATTGTGTGGCTGTCATAAATTTTTTTGCAGATTTTTGTCATTTAACTAGTATATTTGAGGGACCCTCAGCATGTTCAGCATTTTTTCAGCTGTCCATTTTGCTTTTCCAATTTTTCTGTTTAACTTATTACTATTGTGCTAAATCATACTATTTCTGCTATTTTATAAGATTTGTGTTTAATATAGTATTTCTGCTTTTAATAAGATTTGTGCTTAATATAGTATTTCTGCTAAATGTAGTATTCATGCTTAATCATACTATTTCTGCTTTTATAGGATTTGTGCTTAATATAGTATTTCTGCTTTTTATAAGATTTGTGCTTAATATAGTATTTCTGCTAAATGTAGTATTCATGCTTAATCATACTATTTCTGCTTTTCATAGGATTTGTGCTTAATATAGTATTTCTGCTAAATGTAGTATTTCTGATTAATTATAGTATTTCTGCCAAATTATAATATTTGTGCTAAAACATAGTCTTAATTTAAAATTACAATATTCATAGTTCATCACAGTGTCTCTGGTAAATCACAATATTTCTGCTCTGTTGTACTATTTTTCTAAATCATAGTGTTTCTGTAATGTTTAAGTATTTTTGGCTAAATATATTCTTTCTGTTATCTTATACTATTTCTCCTAAATTCTTGTATTTTTGAGAAGTTATCATGTTTCTGGTAAGTTACAATATTTCTGCTAAATTCTGCTATGCTATTGTATTTCTGCCAAGTATTATGTTTCCTCTAAGATATTGCAGTTCTGCTAAGTTATTCCATTTTAGCAAACTTCTTTTGCTTCTGCAAAGTTTTTACAATTTCTGCAACTTTTCAGCTTTTTCAGCTAGTTTTTGCATACAGCTTCAGCTTTAAGCATCCACACTGCATTTTCGCAGGAAATGCAAATTTTTCTAGTTGTGTGGATGCTTTAAGCATCCACACTATTGAGTTCCTGTTTCTCTTTATTCTTTATTATTCTTAGGACTTCCGTACACTTTTCGCCGTGGAACTACTTCCACAATTTTTGTGCTATTTTCACCGTTCAAACTTTAAACTATTTAGCTATTTTTGCTAATGCCGGCTATGACTTTTGCTATTTTTAACTATTATACTTTTTAAAATATTCCACTTTTTTCCTTTAATTTGTCCCATTGAAATGAATGGGAAACTTCTGCAATTCTGCTAAAATTTGCTTGTTTTTGAAACTTAACTACTTCCTCATATTTTCACCTAGAACAACCATTCAAACTTTAAAATGTTCATAAATTATTGGGCTATTCAGGTATGATTCAGCTTTTTGAAATCTTTTACTGTTTTACTTTTATGCCTCTTAAAGTTTTGAGTTGCAAAATTGTGATTTTTCACAAAATACATGCGTTGTTATGGTTGCTATGCTCTTGGCTTCCAGTGTGTCACTGAAGGTTTTGCAATTTTCACTTCATGTCCGAACAACTTCTTGCTACTTGCTCAATTTTCACTCAACTTCCACAAATTATACATCAAAACGTAGGTATTTTTGCTGGCTTTCAGAAAATGTCACTATCATTGTTGTGGGATTTATAGAATTTTTGCAAATCTCCTCAGACCAACACAAGGTCTCAAAACTCTCCATATAAAGTCAATGGAGAGCTTGTTCAAAATCATCGCTGGATTTCTGTAATGAGAGGCATATTCGAATCGTCATATCTCCTTAACGAAGCGACTTTAATACATGAGGCTTGTCCCCGAATATCTTCAGACACCCCTGACGCTCACAATTCAAGAATTTCTTTCTCACCTATTACCGTTCTGAAATGAGTTGGACTTGTTTGAGGGTAGGAAATTCGTCCTTCGCTCAGATTTCTTCAGATTTAAAACTCTGGAAATGAACCACTTTTTTCTCTCGTCATAACTTTTTTTTGGATTTCCACAGAGACCTGAAAATTTCCATGACTGTTCACCAAAGCCTGCTGTCTCTTACGGTGAAAGAATGATATCGATACTCCAAATAGATTTCGAGTTACAAAGCGTTGTTTGAGGGCAAGTCAAGGCAGTTTTTGCTTCGCTCTACTCAGTTATGGTGCATTAGAAGTCAAATATCTTTAATAATTCATATTTGAATGATAAATTGTAAACACTGGAAGATTCCCCCATCTCTTCTGAACAAAACGGTGTAAGAATGACTGCTCTAGCCCCTACGGTTTGGAAATTATGGTCATTTGTTTGAGGGGAGTCCTCACTATGAGAAATAGGCTGCAATAATCCTGTGCCTCTCTGTGCTGCGTGTGTAAAAAGAGGCACATGTTTTGGCGGGAAAAAGTACACAGGCTCTCTGATTGGTGGATTCAAATTCAGCAGCTCCCAGGCTGACCTAGAAACTTACTTCTCTCTCCCTGTGCATTTTTTTGCTGATTTTTTCATTTAACAAGTATATTTGAGGGAACCTCAGCATGTTCAGCATTTTTTCAGCTGTCCATTTTGCTTTTCCAATTTTTCTGTTTAACTTATTACTATTGTGCTAAATCACACTATTTCTGCTATTTTATAAGATTTGTGCTTAATATACTATTTCTGCTTTTATAGGATTTGTGCTTAATATAGTATTTCTGCTTTTTATAAGATTTGTGCTTAATATAGTATTTCTGCTAAATGTAGTATTTATGCTTAATCATACTATTTCTGCTTTTCATAGGATTTGTGCTTAATATAGTATTTCTGCTAAATGTAGTATTTCTGAATAATTATAGTTTTTCTACTAAATCATAGTACAGTATTTCTGCTTTTTATGGGATTTGTGCTTAATATAGTATTTCTGCTAAATTATAGTATTTCTGCCAAATTATAATATTTGTGCTAAAACATAGTCTTAATTTAAAATTACAATATTCATAGTTCATCACAGTGTCTCTGGTAAATCACAATATTTCTGCTCTGTTGTACTATTTTTCTAAATCATAGTGTTTCTGTAATGTTTAAGTATTTTTGGCTAAATATATTCTTTCTGTTATCTTATACTATTTCTCCTAAATTCTTGTATTTTTGAGAAGTTATCATGTTTCTGGTAAGTTACAATATTTCTGCTAAATTCTGCTATGCTATTGTATCTCTGCCAAGTATTATGTTTCCTCTAAGATATTGCAGTTCTGCTAAGTTAATCCATTTTAGCAAACTTCTTTTGCTTCTGCAAAGTTTTTACAATTTCTACAACTTTTCAGCTTTTTCAGCTACTTTTTGCATACAGCTTCAGCTTTAAAGCATCCACACTGCATTTTCGCAGGAAATGCAAATTTTTCTAGTTATTATTATTATTCTTAGGACTTCCGTACACTTTTCGCCGTAGAACTACTTCCACAATTTTCAGCCGATTTTCACCGTTCAAATTTTAAACTATTCAGCTATTTTTGCTCTTTCCGGCTATGACTTTTGCTATTTTTAACTATTATACTTTTTAAAATATTCCACTTTTTTCCTTTAATTTGTCCCATTGAAATGAATGGGAAACTTCAGCAATTCTGCTAAAATTTGCTTGTTTTTGAAACTTAACTACTTCCTCATACTTTCACCTAGAACAACCATTCAAATTTTAAAATGTTCACAAATTATTGGGCTATTCAGGTATGATTCAGCTTTTTCAAATCTTTTACTGTTTTACTTTTATGCCTCTTAAAGTTTTCAGTTGCAAAATTGTGATTTTTCACAAAATACATGCGTTGTTATGGTTGCTATGCTCTTGGCTTCCAGTGTGTCACTGAAGCTTTTGCAGTCTTCTCTTCATGTCCGAACAACTGTTTGCTACTTGCTCAATTTTCACTCAACTTCCACAAATTATACATCAAAACGTAGGTATTTTTGCTGGCTTTCAGAAAATGTCACTATCATTGTTGTGGTATTCATAGAACTTTCGCAAATCTCCTCAGACTAACACAAGGTCAGAAAACTCTCCATATAAAGACAATGGAGAGTTTGTTCAAAATCACCGCTGCATTTCTGGAATGAGAGACATATTCGAATCGTCATATCTCCTTAACGAAGCAAAGTTAAGACATGAGGCTTGTCCCGGCATATCTTCAGACACTCCTGACGCTCACAATTCAAGAATTTCTTTCTCAACTATTACCGTTCTGAAATGAGTTGGACTTGTTTGAGGGTAGGAAATTCGTCCTTCGCTCAGATTTCTTCAGATTTCAAACTCTGGAAATGAACCACTTTTTTCTCTCGTCATAACTTTTTGTTGGATTTCCACAGAGACCTGAAAATTTCCATGATTGTTCACCAAAGCCTGCTGTCTCTTACGGTGAAAGAATGATATCGATACTCCAAATAGATTTCAAGTCACAAAGCGTTGTTTGAGGGCAAGTCAAGGCAGTTTTTGCTTCGCTCTACTCAGTTATGGTGCATTAGAAGTCAAATATCTTTAATAATTCATATTTTAATGATAAATTGTAAACACTGGAAGATTCCCCCATCTCTTCTGAACAAAACGGTGTAAGAATGACCGCTCTAGCCCCTACGGTTTGGAAATTATGGTCATTTGTTTGAGGGGAGTCCTCACTATGAGAAATAGGCTGCAATAATCCTGTGCCTCTCTGTGCTGCGTGTGTAAAAAGAGGCACATGTTTTGGCGGGAAAAAGTACACAGGCTCTCTGATTGGTGGATTCAAATTCAGCAGCTCCCAGGCTGACCTAGAAACTTACTTATCTCTCCCTGTGCATTTTTTTTGCTGATTTTTTCATTTAACAAGTATATTTGAGGGACCCTCAGCATGTTCAGCATTTTTTCAGCTGTCCATTTTGCTTTTCCAATTTTTCTGTTTAACTTATTACTATTGTGCTAAATAATACTATTTCTGCTATTTTATAAGATTTGTGCCTAATATAGTATTTCTGCTAAATTACAGTATTTCTGCTTTTTATACTATTTGTGCTAAAACATAGTATTTCTGCTTTTAATAGGATTTGTGCTTAATATAGTATTTCTGCTTTTTATAGAATTTGTGCTTAATATAGTATTTCTGCTTTTTATAGAATTTGTGCTTACTATAGTATTTCTGCTTTTTATAGGATTTGTGCTTAATATAGTATTTCTGCTAAATTATAGTATTTCTGCTTTTTATAGTATTTGTGCTAAAACATAGTATTTCTACTAAATGTAGTATTTATGCTTAATCATAGTATTTCTATATATTTCTGCCAGGTCCCCAGGCAGCCAATCCTCTGTGAGGACTTAGACATTCAAATTTTCAAATCAGGGCCTGCACGGTTTCCCAGCCAATCATATATGTGTCCTGAGGCATTCAAATTTGCATATTGGGGCCTTCATGGCTTCTAAGCCAGCCAATCATATCTGAGGGCTGAGGAATTCAAATCCACAAATCAGGGCCTGCACGGCTTCCCAGCCAGCCAATCATATATGTGGCCTCAGGCATTCAAATTTGCATATTGGGGGAATTCGTGGCTTCTAAGTCAACAAGTCATCCATGTCGTATATCTCTAAAAATTCACATTTTAATGATAAATTGTTAACACTGGAAGATTCCCCCATCTTTTCTGAACAAAACGGTGTAAGAATGACCGCTCTAGCCCCTACGGTTAGGAAATTATGGTCATTTGTTTGAGGGGAGTCCTCACTATGAGAAATAGGCTGCAATAATCCTGTGCCTCTCTCTGCTGCGTGTGTAAAAAGATGCACCTGTTTTGGCGGGAAAAAGTACACAGGCTCTCTGATTGGTGGATTCAAATTCAGCAGCTCCCAGGCTGACCTAGAAACTTACTTCTCTCTCCCTGTGCATTTTTTTGCTGATTTTTTCATTTAACAAGTATATTTGAGGGACCCTCAGCATGTTCAGCATTTTTTCAGCTGTCCATTTTGCTTTTCCAATTTTTCTGTTTAACTGATTAATATTGTGCTAAATCATACTATTTTTGCTATTTTATAAGATTTGTGCCTAATATAGTATTTCTGCTAAATTACAGTATTTCTGTTTTTTATACTATTTGTGCTAAAACATAGTATTTCTACTAAATGTAGTATTTATGCTTAATCATACTATTTCTGCTTTTTATGGGATTTGTGCCTAATATAGTATTTCTGCTTTTTATAGGATTTTTGCTCAAACATAATATTTCTACTAAATGTAGTGTTTATGCTTAATCATCCTATTTCTGCTTTTTATAGGATTTGTGCTTAATATAGTATTTCTGCTAAATTATAGTATTTCTGCTTTTTATAGTATTTGTGCTAAAACATAGTATTTCTACTAAATATAGTATTTATGCTTAATCATAGTATTTCTATATATTTCTGCCAGGTCCCCAGGCAGCCAATCCTCTGTGAGGACTTAGACATTCAAATTTTCAAATCAGGGCCTGCACGGTTTCCCAGCCAATCATATATGTGTCCTGAGGCATTCAAATTTGCATATTGGGGCCTTCATGGCTTCTAAGCCAGCCAATCATATCTGAGGGCTGAGGAATTCAAATCCACAAATCAGGGCCTGCACGGCTTCCCAGGCAGCCAATCATATATGTGGCCCCAGGCATTCAAATTTGCATATTGGGGGAATTCGTGGCTTCTAAGTCAACAAGTCATCCATGTCGTATATCTCTAAAAATTCACATTTTAATGATAAATTGTTAACACTGGAAGATTCCCCCATCTCTTCTGAACAAAACGGTGTAAGAATGACCGCTCTAGCCCCTACGGTTTGGAAATTATGGTCATTTGTTTGAGGGGAGTCCTCACTATGAGAAATAGGCTGCAATAATCCTGTGCCTCTCTGTGCTGCTGCGTGTGTAAAAAGATGCACCTGTTTTGGCGGGAAAACGTAAACAGCCACTCTGATTGGTGGATTTAAATTCGGCAGCTCTCTCCCTCTGTGTGTGTGTGTGTGTGTGTGTGTGTGTGTTTAGTGGGAGAGAGAGGACCCTGCCCTTATTTGGCAGCATGTCATTGTAGGATTTAAATTGAATATAGTTAGACTGGTTGACTGGATTAGAGCCTGTGTTTGTGTGTCCCTCTGTGCATTTGTGTTTCAATAAGTTATTACTATTCTGCTAAATCATAGTATTTCTGGTACTTTTCGGTACTTGTGCTAAATACAGTATTTCTGCTAAATCATACTATTTCTGCTTTTCATAGGATTTATGCCTAATATAGTATTTCTACTAAATTATAGTATTTCTGCTTTTTATAGGATTTGTGCCTAACATAGTATTTCTGCTAAATTATAGTATTTCTGCTTTTTATAGGATTTGTGCTTAACATAGTATTTCTGCTAAATTATAGTATTTCTGCTTTTTATACTATTTGTTCTAAATTATAGTATTTCTGCTTTTTATAGGATTTGTGCTTAATATAGTATTTCTGCTAAATTATAGTTTTTCTTCTTTTTATAATATTTGTGCTAAAACATAGTATTTCTACTAAATGTAGTATTTATGCTTAATAATAGTATTTCTATATATTTCTGCCAGGTCCCCAGGCAGCCAATCCTCTGTGAGGACTGAGACATTCAAATTTTCAAATCAGGGCCTGCACAGTTTCCCAGCCAATCAAATAAGTGTCCTGAGGCATTCAAATTTGCATATTGGGGCCTTCGTGGCTTCTAAGCCAGCCAATCATATCTGAGGGCTGAGGAATTCAAATCCACAAATCAGGGCCTGCACGGCTTCCCAGCCAGCCAATCATATATGTGGCCTCAGGCATTCAAATTTGCATATTGGGGGAATTCGTGGCTTCTAAGTCAACAAGTCATCCATGTCGTATATCTCTAAAAATTCACATTTTAATGATAAATTGTTAACACTGGAAGATTCCCCCATCTCTTCTGAACAAAACGGTGTAAGAATGACCGCTCTAGCCCCTACGGTTAGGAAATTATGGTCATTTGTTTGAGGGGAGTCCTCACTATGAGAAATAGGCTGCAATAATCCTGTGCCTCTCTCTGCTGCGTGTGTAAAAAGATGCACCTGTTTTGGCGGGAAAAAGTACACAGGCTCTCTGATTGGTGGATTCAAATTCAGCAGCTCCCAGGCTGACCTAGAAACTTACTTCTCTCTCCCTGTGCATTTTTATGCTGATTTTTTCATTTAACAAGTATATTTGAGGGACCCTCAGCATGTTCAGCATTTTTTCAGCTGTCCATTTTGCTTTTCCAATTTTTCTGTTTAACTTATTACTATTGTGCTAAATCATACTATTTCTGCTATTTCATAAGATTTGTGCTTAATATAGTATTTCTGCTTTTAATAGGATTTGTGCTTAATATAGTATTTCTGCTTTTTATAGAATTTGTGCTTAATATAGTATTTCTGCTTTTTATATGATTTGTGCTTAATATGGTATTTCTGCTAAATTATAGTATTTCTGCTTTTTATAGGATTTGTGCTAAAACATAGTATTTCTACTAAATGTAGTATTTATGCTTAATCATACTATTTCTGCTTTTTATAGGATTTGTGCTTAATATAGTATTTCTGCTAAATTATAGTATTTCTGCTTTTTATAGTATTTGTGCTAAAACATAGTATTTCTACTAAATGTAGTATTTATGCTTAATCATAGTATTTCTATATATTTCTGCCTGGTCCCCAGGCAGCCAATCCTCTGTGAGGACTTAGACATTCAAATTTTCAAATCAGGTCCTGCACGGTTTCCCAGCCAATCATATATGTGTCCTGAGGCATTCAAATTTGCATATTGGGGACTTCATGGCTTCTAAGCCAGCCAATCATATCTGAGGGCTGAGGAATTCAAATCCACAAATCAGGGCCTGCACAGCTTCCCAGCCAGCCAATCATGTATGTGGGCTCCAGGTATTCAAATTTGCATATTGGGGAATTCGTGGCTTCTAAGTCAACAAGTCATCCGTGTCATATATCTCTAAAAATTCATATTTAAATGATAAATTGTCAACACTTGAAGATTCCCCCATCTCTTCTGAACAAAACGGTGTAAGAATGACCGTTCTAGCTCCTACGGTTAGGAAATTATGGTCATTTGTTTGAGGGGAGTCGTCATTATGAGAAATAGACTGCAATGATCCTGTGTCTCTCTGTGCTGCGTGTGTAAAAAGGATGCACCTGTTTTGCAGGGAAAGAGTGCACAGGCTCTCTGATTGGTGGATTCAAATTCAGCAGCTCCCAGGCTGACCTAGAAACTCACTTTTCTCTCCCTGTGTGTGTGTGTGTGTGTGTGTGTGTGTGTGTGTGACAGAGAGAAAGGCTTTTAATGGGATGATCTCATTCTAAGATTCAAATTCAATATATTTAGACTGGTTGACTGAATTGGATCTTGTGTGTGTGTCTCTCTGTGCATGTGTGTTTTCTTATGTGTACATATTTGTGATTGTGTGGCTGTTATAGATTTTTTTGCTGATTTTTTTCATTTAACAAGTATAGTTGAGGGACCTTCAGCATGTTCATCATTTTTTCAGCTGTCCATTTTTGCTTTTCCAATTTTTCTGTTTAAGTTATTACTATTGTGCTAAATCATACTATTTCTGCTATTTTATAAGATTTGTGCCAAATACCGTATTTCTGCCAAATATAGTATTTCTGATTAATTATAGTTTTTTCTACCAAATCATAGTACAGTATTTCTGCTTTTTATAGGATTTGTGCTTAATATAGTATTTCTGCTAAATTATAGTATTTCTGCCAAATTATAATATTTGTGCTAAAACATAGTCTCAATTTAAAATTACAATATTCATAGTTCATCACAGTGTCTCTGGTAAATCACAATATTTCTGCTCTGTTGTACTATTTTTCTAAATCATAGTGTTTCTGTAATGTTTAAGTATTTTTGGCTAAATATATTCTTTCTGTTATCTTATACTATTTCTCCTAAATTCTTGTATTTTTGAGAAGTTATCATGTTTCTGGTAAGTTACAATATTTCTGCTAAATTCTGCTATGCTATTGTATTTCTGCCAAGTATTATGTTTCCTCTAAGATATTGCAGTTCTGCTAAGTTATTCCATTTTAGCAAACTTCTTTTGCTTCTGCAAAGTTTTTACAATTTCTGCAACTTTTCAGCTTTTTCAGCTAGTTTTTGCATACAGCTTCAGCTTTAAGCATCCACACTGCATTTTCGCAGGAAATGCAAATTTTTCTAGTTCTAGTTGCTTCCGTACACTTTTCGCCGTTAAACTACTTCCACAATTTTCAGCCGATTTTCACCGTTCAAATTTTAAACTATTCTGCTATTTTTGCTCTTTCCTGCTACGATTTTTGCTATTTTTAACTATTATACTTTTTAAAATATTAAGCTTTTTTCCTTTAATTTGTCCCATTGAAATGAATGGGAAACTTCTGCAATTCTGCTAAAATTTGCTTGTTTTTGAAACTTAACTACTTCCTCATATTTTCACCTAGAACAACCATTCAAATTTTAAAATGTTCACAAATTATTGGGCTATTCAGGTATGATTCAGCTTTTTCAAATCTTCTACTGTTTTACTTTTATGCCTCTTAAAGTTTTGAGTTGCAAAATTGTGATTTTTCACAAAATACATGCGTTGTTATGGTTGCTATGCTCTTGGCTTCCAGTGTGTCACTGAAGGTTTTGCAATTTTCACTTCATGTCCGAACAACTTCTTGCTACTTGCTCAATTTTCACTCAACCTCCACAAATTCTACATCAAAACGTAGGTATTTTTGCTGGCTTTCAGAAAATGTCACTATCATTGTTGTGGGAGTTATAGAATTTTTGCAAATCTCCTCAGACCAACACAAGGTCTCAAAACTCTCCATATAAAGTCAATGGAGAGCTTGTTCAAAATCATCGCTGGATTTCTGTAATGAGAGGCATATTCGAATCGTCATATCTCCTTAACGAAGCGACTTTAAGACATGAGGCTTGTCCCCGAATATCTTCAGACACCCCTGACACTCACAATTCAAGAATTTCTTTCTCACCTATTACCGTTCTGAAATGAGTTGGACTTGTTTGAGGGTAGGAAATTCGTCCTTCGCTCAGATTTCTTCAGATTTCAAACTGTGGAAATGAACCACTTTTTTCTCTCGTCATAACTTTTTGTTGGATTTCCACAGAGACCTGAAAATTTCCATGATTGTTCACCAAAGCCTGCTGTCTCTTACGGTGAAAGAATGATATCGATACTCCAAATAGATTTCGAGTTAGAAAGCGTTGTTTGAGGGCAAGTCAAGGCAGTTTTTGCTTCGCTCTACTCAGTTATGGTGCATTAGAAGTCAAATATCTTTAATAATTCATATTTTAATGATAAATTGTAAACACTGGAAGATTCCCCCATCTCTTCTGAACAAAACGGTGTAAGAATGACCGCTCTAGCCCCTACGGTTTGGAAATTATGGTCATTTGTTTGAGGGGAGTCCTCACTATGAGAAATAGGCTGCAATAATCCTGTGCCTCTCTGTGCTGCGTGTGTAAAAAGAGGCACATGTTTTGGCGGGAAAAAGTACACAGGCTCTCTGATTGGTGGATTCAAATTCAGCAGCTCCCAGGCTGACCTAGAAACTTACTTCTCTCTCCCTGTGCATTTTTTTTGCTGATTTTTTCATTTAACAAGTATATTTGAGGGACCCTCAGCATGTTCAGCATTTTTTCAGCTGTCCATTTTGCTTTTCCAATTTTTCTGTTTAACTTATTACTATTGTGCTAAATCATACTGTTTCTGCTATTTTATAAGATTTGTGCTTAATATAGTATTTCTGCTTTTAATAGGATTTGTGCTTAATATAGTATTTCTGCTTTTTATAGAATTTGTGCTTAATATAGTATTTCTGCTTTTTATAGAATTTGTGCCTAATATAGTATTTCTGCTAAATTACAATATTTCTGCTTTTTATACTATTTGTGCTAAAACATAGTATTTCTACTAAATGTAGTATTTATGCTTAATCATACTATTTCTGCTTTTTATGGGATTTGTGCCTAATATAGTATTTCTGCTTTTTATAGGATTTTTGCTCAAACATAGTATTTCTACTAAATGTAGTGTTTATGCTTAATCATCCTATTTCTGCTTTTTATAGGATTTGTGCTTAATATAGTATTTCTGCTAAATTATAGTATTTCTGCTTTTTATAGTATTTGTGCTAAAACATAGTATTTCTACTAAATGTAGTATTTATGCTTAATCATAGTATTTCTATATATATATCTGCCAGGTCCCCAGGCAGCCAATCCTCTGTGAGGACTGAGAAATTCAAATTTTCAAATCAGGGCCTGCACGGCTTCCCAGCCAATCATATATGTGTCCTGAGGCATTCAAATTTGCATATTGGGGCCTTCATGGCTTCTAAGCCAGCCAATCATATCTGAGGGCTGAGGAATTCAAATCCACAAATCAGGGCCTGCACGGCTTCCAAGCCAGCCAATCATATATGTGGTCTCAGGCATTCATATTTGCATATTGGGGAATTCGTGGCTTCTAAGTCAACAAGTCATCCATGTCATATATCTCTAAAAATTCACATTTTAATGATAAATTGTTAACACTGGAAGATTCCCCCATCTCTTCTGAACAAAACAGTGTAAGAATGACCGCTCTAGCCCCTACGGTTAGGAAATTATGGTCATTTGTTTGAGGGGAGTCCTCACTATGAGAAATAGGCTGCAATAATCCTGTGCCTCTCTGTGCTGCTGCGTGTGTAAAAAGATGCACCTGTTTTGGCGGGAAAACGTAAACAGCCACTCTGATTGGTGGATTTAAATTCGGCAGCTCTCTCCCTCTGTGTGTGTGTGTGTGTGTTTAGTGGGAGAGAGAGGACCCTGCCCTTATTTGGCAGGATGTCATTGTAGGATTTAAATTGAATATAGTTAGACTGGTTGACTGGATTAGAGCCTGTGTTTGTGTGTCCCTCTGTGCATTTGTGTTTCAATAAGTTATTACTATTCTGCTAAATCATAGTATTTCTGGTACTTTTCGGTACTTGTGCTAAATACAGTATTTCTGCTAAATCATACTATTTCTGCTTTTTATAGGATTTGTGCCTAACATAGTATTTCTGCTAAATTATAGTATTTCTGCTTTTTATAGGATTTGTGCCTAACATAGTATTTCTGCTAAATTATAGTATTTCTGCTTTTTATACTATTTGTTCTAAATTATAGTATTTCTGCTTTTTATAGGATTTGTGCTTAATATAGTATTTCTGCTAAATTATAGTTTTTCTTCTTTTTATAGTATTTGTGCTAAAACATAGTATTTCTACTAAATGTAGTATTTATGCTTAATAATAGTATTTCTATATATTTCTGCCAGGTCCGCAGGCAGCCAATCCTCTGTGAGGACTGAGACATTCAAATTTTCAAATCAGGGCCTGCACAGTTTCCCAGCCAATCAAATAAGTGTCCTGAGGCATTCAAATTTGCATATTGGGGCCTTCGTGGCTTCTAAGCCAGCCAATCATATCTGAGGGCTGAGGAATTCAAATCCACAAATCAGGGCCTGCACGGCTTCCCAGCCAGCCAATCACATATGTGGTCTCAGGCATTCAAATTTGCTTATTTGGGAATTCGTGGCTTCTAAGTCAACAAGTCATCCATGTCATATATCTCTAAAAATTCATATTTTAATATTAAATTGTCAACACTTGAAGATTCCCCCATCTCTTCTGAACAAAACGGTGTAAGAATGACCGTTTTAGCCCCTACGGTTAGGAAATTACGGTCATTTGTTTGAGGGGAGTCGTCACTATGAGAAATAGACTGCAAAAATCCTGTGTCTCTCTGTGCTGCTGCGTGTGTAAACAGATGCACCTGTTTTGGTGGGGAAAAGTGCACAGCCTCTCTGATTGGTGGATTCAAATTCACCAGCTCCCAGGCTGACCTAGAAACTTACTTCTCTCTCCCTGTGTGTGTGTGTGTGTGTGTGTGTGTGTGTGTGTGTGTGTGTGTGTGTGTGTGTGTGTGTGTGTGTGTGTGTGTGTGTGACAGAGAGAGAGAGAGAGAGAAAGCCTTTTAATGGGATGATCCCATTGTAAGATTCAAATTCAATATATTTAGACTGGTTGACTGAATTGGATCTTGTGTGTGTGTCTCTCTGTGCATGTGTGTTTCCTCATGTGTACATATTTGTAATTGTGTGGCAGTCATAAATTTTTTTGCAGATTTTTGTCATTTAACAAGTATATTTGAGGGAACCTCAGCATGTTCAGCATTTTTTCAGCTGTCCATTTTGCTTTTCCAATTTTTCTGTTTAACTTATTACTATTGTGCTAAATCACACTATTTCTGCTATTTTATAAGATTTGTGCTTAATATACTATTTCTGCTTTTCATAGTATTTGTGCTTAATATAGTATTTCTGCTAAATTTAGTATTTCTGATTAATTATAGTTTTTCTACTAAATCATAGTACAGTATTTCTGCTTTTTATGGGATTTGTGCTAAAACAAAGTATTTCTACTAAATGTAGTATTTGTGCTTAATCATACCATTTCTGCTTTTTATAGGATTTGTGCTTAATATAGTATTTCTGCTAAATTATAGTATTTCTGCCAAATTATAATATTTGTGCTAAAACATAGTCTCAATTTAAAATTACAATATTCATAGTTCATCACAGTGTCTCTGGTAAATCACAATATTTCTGCTCTGTTGTACTATTTTTCTAAATCATAGTGTTTCTGTAATGTTTAAGTATTTTTGGCTAAATATATTCTTTCTGTTATCTTATACTATTTCTCCTAAATTCTTGTATTTTTGAGAAGTTATCATGTTTCTGGTAAGTTACAATATTTCTGCTAAATTCTGCTATGCTATTGTATTTCTGCCAAGTATTATGTTTCCTCTAAGATATTGCAGTTCTGCTAAGTTATTCCATTTTAGCAAACTTCTTTTGCTTCTGCAAAGTTTTTACAATTTCTGCAACTTTTCAGCTTTTTCAGCTAGTTTTTGCATACAGCTTCAGCTTTAAGCATCCACACTGCATTTTCGCAGGAAATGCAAATTTTTCTAGTTATTATTATAATTTTGTTTTATAGTAGAAATATTCCTTCAGTTTCTGGCTGCACAGAAGGCGGGTAATGCGTAAATCAGTGGGGATGAACTCACTGATTGCAGCAAATAGTCTTTTTTTTGTTCAAAGTAGAAGAACCTATAGAACAGACAGGAGTCGGAGCTGAAAATGTCTGCTTGTTTTACTTTCTCCTTGAAAGCACAGGTGGTTTCTATTGAGATTAGTGAATGAATTTACAGCACAGTGCATCACTCTCTCTCTCTCTCTGTTGATGTGACACAGTGTCGCTCATCCAACAGGCTCTTTGTTTCTCTCATCTATGTGACAGTAATCCTGCGGATAAGATATCTACTTAATTACACGTTGCATTTCAGCATTTAAGTGAACAGATAGCGTGTATTGGTCTTCACAATCCACAGCAAAAATGGCGATGATAGATTGGTTGTTGTTTTCTTAATTTATACATGCACTTACCAGCAATAACATATAGAAGGTGTAGGATTAAAAGTATTAACGTCTGTAGTTACAAATTATTCTGCCCTGTCCATAATATGAATCCTTGTGTGGATCATGCTGAAATTTAAAAAGCTGAATTTCATGAAGTCGAGCAGACATGCAGCTGGGTGAATGAAAGAACCCATTAGATTTGAGCACAGATTACTTTCTGTAATAAAGGATATTTATTACGCCTTGGTTAAACTACAAGCTCTGTCCCTCTTTTCTTTCTTTCTTTTCGATTTTTAGTCTTGTTTGCATCTATTTTCCTTTTTAAAAGCAGTGTTGTATTAGCATCCTGTGTAATGAATCTTTATCTTCCAGAAATACAACTTGCAGCCATTAAGTTAAGAGTTCAACATTTTGGCATATATACTTAAATGAACATTTGTGATACCTCTCTAATGTTTATGTGTAGTAAAAATAAAGTTAGAACCTGCAGCCAAATGTTTTTTTTTCTAATGTACAATGATCCGATTTGAGGGAAGAAACTGGCTGGAGAAAGCTGGCCGAAAGACAACACAACAACACCCACCTAACAGCAACAGATTTTCATATTTAACAAATTAGATGTTATTTATTCATTAGTCAGCTGTAAGATACTGCTAGATGAAGTTTGTTACCGTTGGACAAACCAGGCTAGGTGCTATTTGGAGTCTTTTGTTATGCTAAGCTAACAGACTGCTAAGTCAAACTCCATAGTTAGCACACAGACATGAGTGGTGTCAATCTTCACATCTAGCTCTTCAGATAAAAGCAAATGAGGATATTCCCCAAATGTCCAACGAATCCTTCAAGTATTTGCTCATATTTGCTCACTACCCTACCTTCTTTGACAGCCCTCAGAGAAACAAACACCTCGTAAGATCCCTCTTCCTTAGCCTGTTACACATGGATGACTTTAGCAGACACATTGTTCTTGGACACTGTCACTGTGGCTCTCCATAGGCTCTGCCTCCACAGCACTGTTCCCAGTGGACATGATCCCTGTGGACGTCTCACTCTGTCAGCTGCTGTGTCTGAAGAAAGGAAAAAGGAGGAAGCACAGTTTGAAGTAGCTATTGGGTTTGAACATTACTGCTACGGCTGTTTCTCTGTTGCAAGGGTTTAAACCTCACTGACACATATTCACTATTTGTGAATATTTGGGTAGAATAATACACTAGCACAGACAGCATGCACACACCATTTGCATTACCAGTAAAGTCAGTTGCACTGACCATGAGGACTGTGTGGATGGTCTCTCTCAGGGCCTGATAACCCAGCTCACCATGGCAACACTTCCCACTGCGCAGGCCCTGCAGCTGCATTAGTCTTCTGCACACAGCATGCAAACCAGGTCTCCAGTATTCCTAAAGAGACCCTAAAGAATACATACACCCACAAACACATCTTTTTCACAAGTATGTATGCACATACATAATTAGAACAAAAACAGCTGGCCACGGTGACATTTAGTTTTCTCAAAACTCCATACTTATCTCTGCTGTTGGCAGGTATTATGAGCGGGAGTTATTTCTGTGGAATTAATTTCAGAGTGAAGGTTTTTTTCAAACAATAGGAATTCTTTTAAAGAGCTTTAGTTTTCAATCTTGTGATTCTCATGAATTTATCTTGTCAAAGATGAAGGATAAAGAGTTGAATCAGTGCTTTGTACTTTGTTCAAAGTGCTTGGGGTCTTTGGTCAGTGACACTGAACAAGCAGCTGCCTACAAGTCATACTACTGCCTCTGCAGTTCAGACCAGAGGGGCCACCTGCTGCTCTCTGGCCAGAAAATCATTAAAAATCCGTTACCTTTTCTCTAAAAATGTAACATTACGAATAAAGTCACCTTTAAGGTATTTGGCCTTGATTCTGCTTATTATTGTGGCATACTATGCGGTGGCAATATCTTAAAAATCTCATTTTTAAGCCTATACCAGCTCAATTATGTGCTATATCTTCTGTGGCTATAGATGTGTGTGCTCAGCAGTTCTTACACTCTTCTTCCATACATGAACTAAAATACGCACTACAGTATCTGCATGCACCAGTCTGGCTTTTTAACAGCAAGCTACTTCACTTTTCTTTCATAGCATTAATCAGTAATGTCATTGCAAGTATATGTTTGTGGCCTTTATAGGTAGAATTACAAAATGAGCACTATCTACTGGGTTTTGTCATATAAATGTATTGTTATAATGGCGCCTAAGCTGTTCAGAATCACACGGAGAACAACCTGGAGAGCAGAGCACATTGCACCGACATGAAGGCTTTGTAACATTTTGTGCAGCAAATGGCTCACAACATGTGCTCCTGACTTAAAGTCTATAATTTGGATCAAAGATATTTCACTTCTTTTTCCAAAGGAGATATTTTAGCAGTGAAAAAAAGGGGTAAAAAATACCAAAAATACATCTTGGGATCAAATTCTGAGTAAAAATGTGCAGTATTGTGCAAAGGTTTTAGGTGATCAAGATGCTTAGACTCTGCCAGTACAGTCAGGGAGAAATCTGATTGATCACAAATGAATTCTGCTGCATGAATGCGCAGCAAGTCACAGAAAACTATCTTCAGCAACAAGAAGAATAAGTTGTCCTCCGAACAGATGGTATGGATCCAAATAGACCCCTTGTCTACTCAGTGGGAGGGAATAATTATGTGAAGAGGCAGAAGACAGCAAGAAACAGTAAGACAGCTTATATTAAAAAAAGGATGGTTCTCCAACAAGCTTGGAACAATCTACTCGCTAAGTACACTGAAGAAATGTGCACTTGGAGAACTAATAGTAATGATCATGTAGTTTCTCTTGATTTACTGCACTCTGATTGGAGTTAACTGGTGAATACGTAAACAGGCACCTGATATTGAAACCTAATAAAACTTAGAGTTCTTAAAACCTTGACCTAAAGCACGTACACATCTGCTATGTCTTTATTTGCAAATTTATCTTACTGTTCATGCCTCTTTAACTCTCCTTTACAGAAGAAAGGGAGTCATCAAGTAGTCATAAATGTCAGGCATGAAATCCAAAATTTTCACACTGAAAGAGTCAAAATGTCAACAGAAATTTTTCAAACAACGCCTTCAAACTAGCCACTCTCCTCCACAAATCTGTATGCTCAGCATGTTCCAGATGGAAAAAAATTTGACACATTTATAGGACTGGTGTTTGAGATTTCAACAGAAGCAACACTTTTAGCAGGACAAAGAGTTCAGCTTCTCTGCCTATTGATTAAAAGATGATGCTTTCATTCATCTCCCAAAATAATAATGCTGCCAATTCAGAGATGGCTCAGCAAAACAACACTCAGAAATAGTAAAGCGCATCTTACAATAATGCAGGAAGTAACAAATAACCAGCACAAAGAAGACCGTATATAGTGAACACTCAGAGAGCTCATGCTACCGCTGAAAACTGTATAAAACACATAATTCTGATTAACTACATGTGTGACACAGTGTCAGCTAAACTCAGCCAACCTATTTGTATGAATGCTTCTATAAAGCCTCTTTGAACTTCTTCAGATTCATTTTTTTTCTCTTGAAAACACATTGCTAATATTAGAAGCTATTCAAAGGAGACAGGCAGGGGACAAGGTCATTTCTCCAAATATATTGATCACGAGCCAAAGCTACAGTCTCTGCCAGGTGCACAGGGTTCAACAGTGATTTGAACTGGTCTGTCTGTTTCATTCTGTAACATATACAGTCACTTGAAAAATATGCGAATGTGTGCCTCAGCCAGAGTGGTGTACGCAGTCTTGTGTGCGATCAATTGCAAAAAAAAAAAAAAAGTCTGTCAATTTGTATACAGTCTTTATTGAAATACACAAAAAGTCAAAAGAGATATTCTGTGTTTACTGAATCAAGTGAATACAAAATTCCACAAATACAAATAGTGCAAAGATTACAGAACTAAGAACCACCACCGCTGTCTGATCCAAATAAGCTGATTGTACACAATGACAACTGCAAGGTAAAGAGCCTAAAGGTCACATAAGGGTCAAAGTATAACTTTAGTAAGTAAAATTTATTTATATAGCACATTTCACAGATAAAAATCACAAAGTGCTTTACAATAAGATCAGACATACAAGTTTAAATTAATTAAAAGCCCGTTTGTATAAAAATGTCTTCAGCTGCTTTTTAAAGGAGTCAGTAGAGTCTAGACAGCGTAAAGACAACGGCAGAGAGTTCCACAGCCTAGGTGCCAGTGCCTGAAAAGCTCGATCCCCACGTGTTTTAAACCTAGTACGTGGGACCACCAGTAGCCTCTGACTTGAAGACCTAAGTGCTCGGGATGAAGCATGAGGTTTCAACAGGTCAGAGATATACTGGGGAGCTTCACCGTGCAGAGCTCTAAAAGTTACAACTAAAATTTTAAAATGAACCCTAAAATTTACAGGCAACCAATGAAGAGAAGCCAAAACTGGAGTAATGTGTGACCTCTTGTTTGTACCAGTTAAAAGTCTTGCCGCTGCATTCTGTACAGACTGAAGGCGATCCAGAGCTGATTTGTTGAGACACATAAAAAGACCGTTACAATAATCCAAACGAGAAGAGATAAAAGCATGAATAATCATCTCAAGTTCTGCCTTTGACACCAGTAGCCTGAGTTTAGAAATGTTTCTTAGATGATAAAAACAGTTCCGGGCAAGTTGTTTAGAGTGTTTCTCAAGAGACATCGAACTGTCAAATATAACACCTAAGTTTCTGAGACTCGACTGAAATGAAGGGTCTAAAAAACTGATATGCTGCCTAATTTCTGAGAGCATGTGATCAGGTGCAATAATCAAAGTTTCTGTTTTATCTGCATTTAACTGAAGGAAATTGTCATTTAACCATTGTTTGATTTCTGACAGACAATTATTTAAACAAGACAATTTATACAACTCAGAAGCTTTGAAAGAAAAGTACAACTGAATGTCATCAGCATAGAGATGATAAGAAATATTATTGTAACGTCTGATAATGTGGCCTAGAGGGAGTATATACAGCAAAAAGAGAACAGAACCTAAAACAGATCCTTGAGGTACCCCAGAAGACAGAACTGATGTTTCCGACAGCACATGATTTATACAGACAGTAAAGGATCTCTCAGATAGATACGACATAAACCATTTTAAAACAACACCAGTAATCCCAAACAAGTCCTTCAGCCTATTTATCATGATGCTGTGATCAACAGTATCAAAAGCAGAGCTGAGATCCAACAGAACCAGAACAGTGTAACTTTAAAGTGAACTTTAAATAAAGCTCAAATATATTCTTTTAAATATTCTAATGAATCCAGGCTTAAAGTTTGAAACTAAGTACTGATCGTGCTTTAAAGAGCTTATGAGAGACATTAAAGCATTATAGTACATTTACTGCCATTTCAACTATTTTTAACGAGCGTAAGAAACTGATCCTGGGTGATTTTGTAGACCTGCAATACCATCAATAGAATCACGACCATCAAAAAAAGACGGTCATCTGATCCCAACTTTTTTCTTTTTGAAGTCGACCAACACTCGTGTCCCTCCATTAAAATTAATTGGGCCATTTCCACACCCTGTTGGATTACACCTGAATGATGTGATTTTATGTCATCTTGAATTATCGATTCAGCAACATGTCCAGGATACAACATTAAGAAGGAAAGGTGCTTACAATAACAACGTTTAGCATAATAGCACAGTATATAAATGTACTTAATGTACTTTCATTAAGGATTCATTAAGTTGTTTTCAGTTTTAATGTCAAGCAGCTGCAAGCTGACTTATCCATTTTTCTTGCAAAAAGCCACAGTGAGCTGGAATAACATGGCTGCAGCATGGAGTGTGTAGCCTGCCTGATTAGTTGGATTTCTGCTCTTATGGTGCATCAGATGTAAATACATACATACATACATGAACAACTGCCAAGGTCCTCTTAAAGTAGCTCAGATACAAACACACGCACACACACACACACACACACACACACACACACTGAGCCCCTGGTTTGTCCCCCTGCCCACTTCCTCTGCAGCCTATGGTGTTTCCGCTGGGGTGAGACAGTGCCAGCTCCCTCCCTCTGCTTCCCAGTGGGGTCCTGCCTCCCGGCATCTGTCAGGGCAGCTGTCTCTCCTCTCCACTCTGCACTGCACCACACTATGCCAGGCCTCCACACAGGATCGTGAGCCACACATGCACGCTAGCATTAAAACACATCAAAACACGATGGGACGTGTCTTCATAGTTTTTAAACAAAAAGGTTTTCACGAATGGTTTAATCAGGTGATGCAGACCACCGAATTGCTCCGACGGCAAAAGACCGCAGTCAAATGAAACACATATGTGAAAGCGAGGGCTCATTAAATCTTTCTCATGTATATTTGGTGTTTCTTAAAAATATAAACAGCCCCCAGTGATAGCAGAGTACGCTTATACATCCATCTTCGTAAACTGAGTCTGTCCTGTCTGTTCCAAGCCCTCTACAAGCATTTGTTTAACGGCCGGTTTTTAAAAAATGAATATGAAATCAAGTTCAGTTCTTTTTTTGTTTTTTTGTGGAAGCCTGCAAACACTGTCTGGCTTTATATTATTTTATTTGTTAGTCATATGAACAAACCCGGAAAGGGATTTGCGACATAACAGCCAAACACAGGGAGAAGAGAAAAAAAACACAGAGAGCAGAGATGAAAGAAGGAGGGGTAGCTCAGGTCCAGGTGTGCCAGAAGCTTCAGGAAATAAACATACAGACACTGAGCTACACAGGTGCTGAAAAATGACCCTTTTCCTTGTGAGGCACAGCAACCCAGGGAAGTGTGCATATGTGTGTGTGTGTGTGTGTGTGTGTGTGTGTGTGTGTCTGGGTATGCGTTGGGGGGAATGAGGTATAGCCGAAACTGAAACCGGATAAAGAGGACAGTGGACCGAAGAAGGTTACCCATGACTCTAGTTCTGACTGCAAGGCTAGAAGAAGTCTGGCATCAACAACCTCCTCCCATCTCTGCTGGTAAATACAAAACACACAAAACTCCCTTCGCTCCCATACAACATACACACTGTGCACTCTTACAGGTAGTACACACACACACACAATGCATGTGCATTTACAGACGAAAAACACCGTCTCTGCTCCACCCCCTCCCCTTGGGGTAGAGGTCCATCCAACACAGATGTAGCCCTGATTAATTGGGCGCAACGCAGGGAAGTGGGTCTGGAAACTACCTGGCAATTTCCTGCAGCCTATCCTCCCCCACCACCTTCTCTCCCCAAAACACCCCCTCTCTTCCTAAAATTTGGATCACGTAAGTCAGCAGGTGGGCTGCTGGGAGGAGTGTCTGCCGTGTGGCGTTGATATTCTGCCTGCGTCCAGCTCGCTGGGCGCCCTACATTGCAGGCACTCCCTCTGGCAATGCTTGCCTTGGCTCTGGGCTGAGTGCTGGAAATGCTGAGAGTCTGACAGACTCCATGGGCGCACATACAGGTACACACACACACACACACACAGACATGCAGAGAATGGACCACTCTCCACTGGCGAACAAAGCACATCATAGAAAGAGTGAAAAAGGGAGCACCAAAGGGAAAGAAATGGCAAAATAGCGCAGAGGATGGACAAACAGAATTTACCACACACTTTTTCAGAGAAGCATGTGGATTACCCCAGCGAAACACAGGGAGGCTTTTTAATGAAAGCACAGGAAGGGGGCAGCAGCTGGTGGCATGTGTTTGAGCCGGGAGGATAAGACCCTTGCGCCAGCTCCCCCTTCCTCTCTTGCTTTCCTCATCTCCTAACGCCTCCTTCATCCTATAACCCCCCCTCATACACACACACGCACATCCAGTAGAAAATGAAGTCCTTTGTCCGCTTCACCACTGCCTGTCCTGGAGTTGGGCCTGAGCTGTGGGGGCCTGCTGGTCAGCCAGCACCAGAACCAGAGGAGAACCAAGTTGAGCCCCTCACAGTGCTGGATACAGTCTGTCTCCACAGACCAACACAAGTCCCCAGTTACCCGGTGTTGGGAGAGGAAAATACAGAGAGAGACATCAACAGAATGGTTGGACAATGCCAATAACAAAGATGGACAGCAGAAAAGCATGGTCAAAAGTGTGGCCAAAATGACAAGGAAAACAGGATATTTTTCACAAAGTCACGCAGTGACAAGATGTCTCAGTTCTTTTTTTTTTCTTTTTTAAATAAACAGATAAAGTGCTTGAGGATGGGGAAAAAATTATTGGGAAATTATTCAAAAATAAAGAGAATTGAAAGGAAACACAAAAACATAGATATTACAAATATTCAAACAGTGAAACAGAAAATTGTAGTTGAGTTAAGTATGTCAGAGTTAAAGTAAGAACAAATATGTAACAAACAAATGTTTCAAACCCTTGGGGTAGTTGTTAAAATAATAAAAGTGAATAAAAGTGAAGTGCATGGTACAGAATTTATCCAGAACTGCTTGTGATGAAGGACTTGTACATTTATGTGTAGTTAAGTCACTGAATGAATAGTGACATTCAGCAGTTATTGCCTTATTTATTTCTTTTAGTTGTAGTTATCAGTAGAAGTACACAACAGTGGAATGTATGTATGCATGCATTTAGTCAACTTTTTGTTAAGTCTTGTTTTTTCAGCTCTGTTAAATTACTTTATTTTGTATTAATTCATACCTTTTTTAAAGCTTTTTTTTTAAATATTCTTTTTTTTGCCTGTGCTGAGGGGTCTGTTGGCTGAGAAGATGCCCTCTTAAGAGAAGAAGTTGGGCCTTTCAACACTACTCAAAACAGGAAGTGTTAACTGGGACATGCCAAATGTTGCTACACGACTGAGGGTAGTGGGGTAACTTGTATACCTTAAATTATGTTGCTCATTTTCTTTGACTTTTAAGTTACATATTTTCTTATTTTCTTGTATTTTATAGCTTTAAAGTTGTAAAGTAAGTATTTAACAGATAAACGTGATTAGTTGTAATTTGTTATCTACTTCAGTCTGATTCAAGCTTCTCTTTGACTCTTGTTTGTCTGGTCTGTTGTTAGTTTTGTTTGAGCAGTTTATGATGAAACTTTTGTTTCCTGTGTTGCCATGACAACTTGAGTTTAGTTCTGTTTAGGGATGGGAACTGATACGAATTTAGTGATGGATATCAAATTGATATCACTTACCGATTTGATTCAATATCGATTCTCTTATCGATTTTCATTATGTTCTAACTGCCTCTTTTTTGAGAGTGGTCACCATCACTAAGCAGCATATCAGTGACATTATATTCATGCAAATTAACTTCATGCTGTGGGTGAAATGTTTGTCCGTCTTTGAGGTATTTTCCCTGCTTTGTTGTGATCAGTGTTGGAGTCGTTACTCAACAAAAACAATTATTACACATGTCACTTTTACTTTCATGCTACTCTGTGAAGTAGCTGAAAGACATCAATATAACCCAAAGCTACTGCCACACACACCAACATAATTCCCTATCCTAATGAGGACACACAAATAATTTTTCTCTTAGTATTTAGGTATGAACACAAAGCAAAAATGAAAATCAGCACAGAGACATATTAAAGCGATGCCCACAGTGATTCTACTGTAGAAACATGAACAGGTAGAAACAGAGGCAGCAGCCTGTCTGTTCAGCAGGCTGGGCTGGGGTCAGCATTCACTCATCTTTAACATCATTCTGGGTTCTTAGGTTGCTTAGCATTAGCATGCTGTCTGTGCAGATGCTTACAAGGAGCTGAAGTTGTGTTAGCAGCAGAATACAGCTGTTTCTGTCTTGCATGCAGTTTCCATCACGCTCTTCTCCTTTTGTGCAATAAAAATAAAGGTTATGCCCATATCCACGCTGTAGACTGAAGACCTCCTCCTTCCACACACAACTGAAATCAGCTGATTGGAGCCCAAGTGCAAGTGGAACTGGTAAGTGGGATCGTTGTATATTTTTTCATGAAAAAAACTTAGTAATCTGTAAAGATATTAGTGTGTGCAAGTGTATTAAAACTAGAGATGGACCGATCCGATATTACGTATCGGTATCAGTCAGATACTGACCTAAATTACTGGATCGGATATCAGAGAGAAATAAAAAATGTAATCGATCCATTAAATATCAAACAAGCACCTCACGAAACTTGCATAACTCGGCTCATAACCGAGCAGTATGCACCACGTGATAGAGCGGCTGTGGCGTGTGAGACCTGTCGGTGGTCTGGTTGAGTATTTGTAGCCCTGCTACCAAACTGGCATTTCATCTCCGAGGAAGTGATCCCATAGAGAAGTAAAGCAAGTGTGTAAGTTCATCTCTGAATGTTTGTAAAGCATTCCCGCGTTAAGCTTAACAACGATATATGGAGCGACTGCCTCTTCTCTCCCTCCCTCTCCTGCTGCTACTTCAATCGAAACTGATCAATGATCAGCTGATCGGCTTTTCTGTCGTGAGTCCATCTCTCTTGTTTGTTTATTGCCCACTTCCTGTCAGAAAGAGGAAACCAGCGGCTGAACAACAGCAGCACGTTTAAGCTTGATAAGCTGTTGTTAGAATTTATTTAATATTACTTTCTACTCAAGGATCCTTTTCTATGTAGCTGACGGCTGGTAACTGTGCAGGGGCGGATCTAGCAAAGTTTAGCCAGGGGGGCCGATAGGGCATGAACAGGGAAAAGGGGGCACAAAGACATACTTTTCTTTCTTATTCTCATTTAAAATATCTAGCGTTTAATAAATAATTATCTGAATCTTACACCCAAAGTTATAGTAACTATTAAGTCTAATATACCCTAGTAAGCTATACTACTTTTTCCTTTGGGAAGGTACCATCTCTGCAGTTCTGTTGAAGAAAGATGTTGAATCAATTTAATTATTCTTGAAAAATAATTGATTTCTGTGCATTTTGTTTTCACACTGCATCAAATTAAAGTTGATTACGTCGATTAAGCATCATGAGGTGGGGGGTGGTTCCCCTTTTTTTTTTTTTTACTGGGAGTTTGCAACCCTATTAGTTAGGTTGCTTAATATTTCTGCTAAGTACTCTTTAAAATACCAGAATTGGGAGGGTGGAGTAGGTAGGTTTAAGTTTATTAGATTGATCTGTATTGCTGAACTATGAAATATTTTGGGTGCAGTGTATTTTTTGCATACAGGTATAAAATAATAGCTTTAGTGTTTTGTTTTGTTTTTTAAAGTTGAGTATAAACTTATACAAAATGCAGCAAGATATTTAAAAAACAGTTTTATTGATTAAAATAAACTTGAACTATATCGGATTCATATCGGTATCAGCCGATATCCAAATTTATGATATCGGTATCGGACATAAAACAGTGGTATCGTGCCATCTCTAATTAAAACATGGGTGTATATTGAGGTTTGAGCCTACTTCAACTGCAGTCTTTAATACTTGGTTCATGGATTAAATTTTAAGGCCCAAGGTGGTCACTTGCTAAAACATTTTTTAGTGTTTGTAGGTTCAGTACATCGGGCTCTGAATTAACCTTTTTTCCACATTGTAACATTCATTGCTTGTCTTAGTCTTGGCTTATTTATTTTTTCTCACTTTTAATCTGGTCTTCAGTGCCTTTTACTACCATTATAGAAACTATTGTTCATATTGTATTTTCAGTTTGTTTATGCCTGACAGAGATCCCAGTAATGTCAGTATAGTTATATAAGTGCACTATGATGAAAGTCAGGGCTGGACTGACATACCGGACATTTGCCCGGTGGGCCGGAGCACTTGTGGGAATTTATTTTCTTTGTCAATATATTATATAGCCTACAGGCTGGCTTGAAGGGCCACTATACACTGGCCCTACAAGCACTGACGAAAGCCCATTGGTTCATTGTCATTATTGACAATGGATTGCCCAATCAAATTTCAAAGCTCTCCCCTCTCCTACCTTCCCTGTGTGCTCATACACCTTGTGGATGCCAGGACCAATTTTTGTCCCAGTCCAGGCCTAATGACAGTGCTTACAACATGTTAGTGATTATAGTTAGTACTGTCATTGTTCACGAGTGCCACGTTTGCTTCTTTATTCTGGATGCACATCTGCACACATATTTGCAGTAACTACTTCTTGAGATATTATTCCAGTAACAATGCATTTTTCCTGTCTACAGTTACAGTCCAAGTTTTCAGTTCTTCAGACACAGCTAGTGTTATTTGCATTAGGCTACTTCTACAGTGTTATGTGCCTTCAGTAAGAGTAGATCTTAAAAATACTACTTATTAGAAAAAGACTGAGTAGATAAAAGATCTTGTTAGTTTTTCATAAATGGATCTGCATGACCTTGTCACCCCACTGACCCACCAAATCCATGTTTGCTTCCCAACCCCTCTTATTTACCTCCTAGCATTTAATCTGCTATTGCAACACATTCAGGAATCATTTTGGACAAGCAGGCCACAACTTTTCTCTCACTCATTGTTCCCTCAAAGCTTGCAAGGTTCTTGCCGCTCACTGCATTTAAAGAATATCTTATTTGACCCATACTGACATTGTTTTTGTTGTATTGGGGCTATTGAAACTTACCTTTCTGCAGGTAACCAGTCTGTTCATTTGCTTGCTCAAGGTGTCTATGAGTGTGCATGCTGAGGTCTTGTATTGATTTCAAACAAACAGCTGCTGCTTTTTCTTTTCTGGTAATGTAAGAGTTCTAGTGCAACAGAGAGGATCATTCCCCAGAAATAAACATGAACTGTGTACTGGATATTAGTTGTTTGTTCAGAACAGCAAAAGACACAATGGTTAAAGCTTAGCCGAATGGGCTATTGTTGTGTTAAAATAAGCGCCCTTTAAAAACTGAAACGCAAAAATTTACAACAATTAGCCACAACTCTAACCCATCAGGACACAGAAAGCCAGTGGTGGTGCCTGGGACTTTAAGAGGTTGGGAGATTTCATTGCTGTGTTCCTTTAGCTGTCCCTGAGCAGTATGGTGGCACACACTAGGGATGTTCTTGATTTGCAGCAGTCTTTAAAGTGGCTGGTATGTCAACATCACATTCACATGAATGCCTGAAAGAACTTAACCTAGTGGTGAGAGGTGTCGAGGTTAGTGGTCTCAGGAGCTCAGCTCTGCTTTTTTGCAGATGATGTGATCCTGTTTGATTGATCATGATGACCTCCAGTTCTTATGCACCTGAGTTTGAAGCAGTGTGAGCTTCAGATGGGGAGAGGAGCTTGGTCATTCAGGAGGGTCTCAGAATAGAGCCTTTGTCCTCAACAGCAAAAGGATCCATTTGAGGTAGTTTGGGCATCTGAACCAAATTCCGCTTGGTGAGGTGTTTCAGGAATGTCCACATGGGGAAAGACCATGGAATAACCAAGAAACAGTGGACAAATTGTGTCTCTCAGCTGGCTTGGGGACACCTCTATGTCCATTCATAAGAGTTTGTGGAGATTGTTGAGGAGAGGGAAGTCTGGGTGTCTTCACTTAAACTGGTCACCTAGATGGTGCTAAATGGATGCATCCAAGATTTCCCAGAGTATTACTTTATTTAGAAAATGTGCATAGTTTTTACATGGAAACTGTATATCAAACCCTTTACTTAAATAAAAAAAAAATGGACTGAGAAGTGAAATCCTTGTTGATGATATAGTTCGACTACAGGGTTAGCTGCAGTAGGCGGTCTGTTTGACAGCAGAAGGGCTTGAACCTGGCTTCTCTGGTTGAAAGATTTGCTTCACAACCAACTCTGTACACTGACTCTCCTGAAAACCTATTTACAGTAATGTGCAATATAATTTAGTTCCTGTGAGCCTGGGTGAGTGTAAATATCATTACAACCCATGGAATAATTATCTCTTCGGACAGAGAGACACCCCATTGTATCTGCATTGCTACGCTATGGTGCAGTGTTTTAGACTGATTATTATACACTCAGGTTGTTTGCTGCTGTAGAAACAAAGTAAAAGCTTCATATACCTTAAATATAGAATGTGAGCGTGATAAACCACAAACCTCCAGAGATGGATGGGGTAAAAACAGGAATACAATCTTGAGTAAAATGTAACGGAATTGACAATAACAACAATAAGCATAAGTCTAGTTTATCTCTACTACACTCAAGTTGTTCACCCAAATGGTTCTTATTGAGTTTATCTGCTCTGTGTGAGGTTTATCCACAGTTACATGTAAAAACATAACGTAGGCTTCTAAATTCTAGTATTTTGTAACTTTCTATATTGTTGAGCCAGAACTATTATACCTTGCTGTGTGTTTTATGACAGTCTAAAGCCAGAGCCAATGACTGGTGATAAACAAGCCTGGCTAGTTTTTCCTCTGTCATTGCCACTAATAGCAGCATAGCCCGTCCTCATTAGGCAATTTTCAAGCGACTTGAATTCATTCTTTCTTTGCACATTGACACCTCATCCTCCATCCATCTAATGAACCATACACTGGTCTAAGGAGGATGGACTGATCACCACCAATGATCATGTGTCTGTGACATCCTTTTTTTTTTTGCAGCTACACATATTGGACTGGTCACATTTCCAAGGGGGGAAAAAATCTGGCTGAATTGGTCCTGTGACTCAGGTGGTGAGGGTGCCCCCTAGAGACAGGGAAAGTCAGTACTGCTCTTGGATGATGCCGATGGACCACAGGTTTTGTTTTGGGATTTTTTCATGGCTCTTAAGGTCTTTTTGAGCAGGATGCTGACTGAAAGTGCACTGAATCCTTGTTCTCCTGTGTATTCGAATATGGCAGGCAACAGCCTCCACACATGGCAAAACACCAGCCCGAGAGCCATTTCCTAGCAACGTAGGTCTTCTGCCCCAGGAGGAATCTGGAGGCCTCTGCTGTAGTTGTACCATGCATTTCCTGGAGGGCAATCGGCTTTTCCCTCATCTCTTCACTGACTCCCTCACTCCTGGCCTATGTCTTTGTGTTTGTCTTGTGAATATTCTTCATTTTAACAATTTTTTTTGATAGTTTCTCGTAAATAGCTTTGGAAAAGGGAAATATTAACAAAAAGCAAAGCTAAGAGCATAACTAATACAAAGCCCAGGCTTTTCTGACCTAAAATCTCTTATTTTTGATCACAGGTGGCTGTTCTTGTCAACATTGCCTCACTTTTTAATTGTTTTTTAACCTGTACCTATACGTTACTTTTGACTAGCACTTAATTAAATCCATTTCAGGTCAAAGGTAAGTAAGAACCTGGGGACAGCATCGACCTCAGAACCAGTGGGCTTTATTTGAAGTCTGTACCAAAAAACACAAACACTAGAGTAGAGCTCAGAACAGCAACCGTAAACGTCCCCCTGTGGCCTGTACACATGGCAAAGGTGTACACTGCATAGGAATATTATATCACGAACTATTTATTAAATTGGGTAAAGATGACATTTACAATAAATCTTGACAAAATAAATAATCTTGCAATACCTTAGCCAATTACCAGAGATTACTCAGATTTAATGTATAAAACAGTGTTATGTATCCTGCCAAAAGTGAAGTTTCCCATGACCTTGCATGACCTTTTATATTCTGCTCTAAGAAGCAAACCGAAAAAACAGAACAAACTCCGCTGAGCTTTGGTGTGACAGAAGGTACTCAGTGAAAACAGCCTCTGCATGCAACTGCTAACATGCGTGTACTTTTCCTCTCCGTGCTAGTCTCCTTCTTCCCAGCTCCATCACCACAAACCACCGTTCCCACAGTATTCCCATGACTCTCTGCTGCTCCCCCTCTCTTCCCGCGAAGGGCCCAGACTTCACCAAAAGGCAGGAGGACTGCGTTGGCGAGCAGCAAGCTGCTCTAGCCCACCTTCCTCACATCTGAGAACCTCTGTGAAATCCTAATCCCCAGAGCAGGGTGAAGCGCAGGCCCAGCTTGCCTGACCTCTCTGGTTGCCATGGATACAGTGCACTATAAATAAAACAGAGGGGGCTTTTTTTTCAAGCAGTTTGGCAGGGCTGTGTGGCCTGCTCACTGGTGGGGCTTATTTTCTCTCTCCCTCCCTCGTTCTGTCTCTCTTCTCTCTCATTCTACTCCCCCCTTTCACTTACTCTCTCAATCACCGAGCGCCTGTCCTTTCTCTCTGTCTTGCGCTTCCTCCCTCTCTGTGTCTCTGCGGCTCATTCAGCACTTTCATACCTGTATTCAATGAATCCTTTGCAAAACACTTCAGCACTTTAAACGTGTCATTGTTCAAAGTAAAAGCGCAGGCAGGCTACTCATTTGGCTGGTAGCTGTTTACATCTGGCAAGTAAACACATGCACAGACCAAGTTGGCAAAAGGAAGACCTATTTTCTTCGTGGTGGCAGAGAGGCAACAAGAGACAAGGGAGGCTGAGTGTGCTCCGCACCGATTCAGGACTGCGCTGCAGATTTTTGTCTGGCAAGGCGAATCTCGGGAGGCTGGAAAATAATTTGGTCATGGCTGTGGGAGGCTGTTGGGAGTGGGAGGGATGCGGGTGATGTGGAGGAGAAGGTTTGAGGGGTGACTGGTTGGTGGGAGGAGGAGGGGGTAGGGTTTTGACCGTCTCGCTGTGGTGAAAACATGCTTGACACTTCATTCCTTTCCAGTTAATGTGGAGCGTACTGCAGGATGTTAACCCTCTGCCTGCCTTTTGGTACTTGGTCTCCACTGTTGCACAATACCCGGTCCTCCCCAACACTTCCTGCTTTACAGCAGCCCAGGGCTTGAACATTCCTATGAAAGAAAGTGCTGCGTACCTCGGGAAGGACAGTTACGGTGTCTACATTAGCCGAAAGCGTGGTACTGAGAGACAACACAGACCTGCTGTACTGCATTGAAGTAGCTGTCACGGCTATTTGAAAATTTGACCACTTACACGCCAGATACTCTTAGGGAGAATTTTAAAGAGCAAGCCGCATTTCTTGGACCATCTGCTTCATGTGAATTACACAAAAAGACAAGACCAGGAAACATCCACAATGTTGCCTGGGAGACAGAGGTCACATGAGACTATGACTCACCGAAACCCAGAACTACCTAGAAACCAATGACCCTTGCATCATGGTGGTCTTTACAGTTTGGCAACATGCAGAAGGTTTAGTGTCGTGTCAGTGCATGAATAACATGTGAGACGCTGCCCCTTGGCCACCGACAAATATACAGTTCAACTTTCAGAATCAGATACCTCAAAGGGAATCAACTTCACTGCCACTCACTATTCTTCACACACACACACACACACACACACACACACACACACACACACACACACACATGCATGCATATACACTGCATTGTGTGGTTAGCAACCTGTATCCCTGCCATGGTTCTAAAGCTGGTGTGTGAGTTTGTGTGTGTGTGTGTGTTCGTGCAGACCTGGAGAGTAGGGAGTTAATGCAGGCAGGGCTGTGGCAGTCCTCCTGCCCCTCAGCCAGATTAATCATGCAGGAGAGACACAGCAGGCCCCCGTTCATTCTGCCTGGGGGTGAAGCTGTGCCCGCATGCTCTCCATATCACATGGCCCTGGCCCCCCTCTCTTCTCTCACTCTCTCTCTCTCTCTCACTACTAGGGTTGCTGTGGATGGGGCTGGTGCTGGAGGAGAGGGGGAGTTATTGGTGGTGTGGTGGAACGCCACAGCACGCAGTATAGCTTTCTTTTTTTCCTCCACATTGTTCGTTTTTTTCCCCTCTCTTTCCTCTCCTCTCTTCACTTCCCCTTGTGTGAGCGCAAAACGAGTGAGGCAGAGAAAAAAAAAAGAGAAAAGAGAGAGAGAAACAGGCGTCCATCTCTCCTGCAAGGAGACAACAACAGCTTCTTTTTTATCTCCCATCGGAGGGCCCTGACGACAGCAGTGGCCGCGCTCGGTGGATGAAGAGAAAAGTGTGTGTGCGTGTGTGTGTGTGTCTGTGGGGCCAAGGGGGGTGGGGGGCATACCAAGGGACTCGCCACAGATATCTCCTGGAAACTGCTTGACGATGTCTCTGCGCATCAGAGAACAGCCACAGCCATTGTTAGGCTCATTGAGGGACGGAGATCTATAGGCGGCATTGCACAGTTGCGTGCTTCAGCACTTTCACTGTGTTGCACAAGTACCTAGAGCGTGAACAATAGAACCTACTATGCATGCTACATGACGTGTTGTGCTGTAAATCCTAAAAGACGACCTCGGTGATGAGACCTGATTGAGGAGTACATTTGGATGTGGACTCGCAGGTCGTTTGTCAAGTTATAAAGCACTTTCCTGCAGGAGAGAACACTGTTGCCCTCTGTGTGGGCCTACGCAGATACAAGATCCACACCAGTCTAGACAGCAGTGTTTTGTTTGCAATGACTTTGCAGTGCCAGATGGGAATATTAGAGTAGCTCATCATATCATATGAAAATTATCTTACAGTCATAATCAGGAGAAAAAAATTGTTTGGTTCAAAAGACATCAGGTGAGAACAGATGCATAAGCAAAGGCCTAAGGCTATATTTTATCTGGTTTTACAAAATAGTCATGTTCTAATAAATATTAGCCCTTATCTGAATAAATGAGATGAGAGCCACAACTTAAATTTCAGTAGTCATCAGGCATAAAGACTATGTACAGAATGATCATCCGAAGGAAAAATGAGTTTCAGAAGTTTCCTTATTTTGCCCCATAATAAGGATTAAAAGGCGATTTTGTCTTACTACGTATCTGCAAAGAAAAATGAGAAGGAAACTTAGCTACTTCTTCACTACAGAAACAAGCAGATATGCTTGCCACTGCTTAGCTGAAACTGTCATTAACCTCTGCTGTGTGCATGTGTCAGCGCAACAACACAGGGGGCTTGCATGTTTATTGGTTCAGCTGTTGCATGCTTTTTGAGGGGTGGGCCATCTTTGCTGTCGCAGAGTTTTCCAAAAGATTTCCATTCAGGAATTCATGCTCATCTCCTAAAATATCCCAGACGGATGCAAAAATCATTCTACAAACACAATGACATGAAATGCATTTGCCAATGGGTGACCAAGACAAGGTAAATCAAATATTCTTTAAATACATATAAAGAATATTTTTTTACTTTAATATTGTCACTTTTTCATACTATCTTAATTACCTATGCTTATCTAATGAAATCATTCTCTACACCAACATTTTCTTATCTTCTGTCGATTACTGTATTGCTGTTCTTAGATTAAGTGATTAAAAGACCAAGCAGTGTTTACGGCAGAGTGAATGCAGTCTTCCTACATTATCCATTTTTGTAACGGTTTTAAATTCAAGTTAATAAAACCCACAGCATACACACACACCTACTATCTGAAGTCATCACAATCATTAAGGCAGAAGCTGGTCTCTCCAAGGTGTTCATGGATCTGAGGCACATCTGGTTCCAGGTGAAAAACTCTGACGTATTCAGTGTAATTAATACAATAGCTTGTAATGAAACTTGTTAAAATGGTGCCAGTGTGTGCTTGTGTTTGAAAGGAGTCTCGATCAATCAGCAGCGTCATGACACTCTTACACTGTGTCTTTTGTAGAGTATAGAGCTAGCGCTGAGTCATGGGCTCTGCTTTGTAGACCTGTGCATGCATGTTGCTGCCTATCCAGACATTACAAAAACATCCATTCTGTCACCCCAAACTTGCGTGCCATTTTACTTCCATCTCATGTGCTCCTGTGACTCCTGCCTTAAAATCCAGTACCAGACTTTTTTCTGCTGGACAAAACACAGACAAAGACCACTTCCTGTCTAAATGTTGTTAATTATGGCACTGTAGGGCATCAGAGGGCCATTTGCAACTCACCATTAATAAGTGAGTGGTGCATTAACTTTAAAGGTGCTGGAGTGTTGCTGTTACTCACCCCCAGTTGGCTGATTTGTTACAGGGGATGTTCTTTAAACAGATTAGCCAGGTGCCAAACATTAGCCAAGGCAACTGCAATCTGCAATGGAAATCGCAGGTACAAATGTGAAAATATGCCTCAATTTTTGCAAAGATTTGAATTTCATCTGCAGGCTTGGAGAGCATTACTGGAAATTAAGCAAGAAATGTCTGAGCACAGCGATACCAAGCGTGTGGGTGTATCTGTTGTGCTGCTGAAATTAAAATTTTACACTGACCCTGGTGAAGCATGCAAGTATATTTGCTGAGGCTGGACATCTAAAAGAGGCAGATATTCTCAGTTCACCAGCTGCAACCTACATGTTACAGAATTTTTTTTAATTTTTTTTTTTTTACAGTAAATAATCAAATTATTTCAAATGTTTTGCCCTCTGAACGCCACATAAAAATTTTTTTAATTTCTTTTTTATTGGGATTACAGTGATGAAAGTTAGCTAAACTATAAATTCTATGAACAGAATTATCCGGTATTTCAGAATTGGTAGGAAAGGGACAAGATTATTTGCTTCTTGAGCTGACTGGTTACCTGTTGTAGCTAGTTTCTAGTTCAAGTTCAACTGACCAATCACATTGGAGCAGATTTAAAAAGAAAAGCTTACATCAAAAAGAGACTGAACACAAACTTTCATTAAAAGTGGTTGTTGTTTTTTTTTTTTTTAATCTTTGCAAACAGTGACTAATGGACAACATTCTTGGCTTGAATATCTGGTGGCTACATCAGAACCCCGAAAAATTGGCTGTTGCTCTCAGAGGCTAAGTCAGCAAATTAGCTGAAGGATTGCCAGACAGAATAAATAGAGACAGAGTGAGAGGGTTTTTTTAAGAGAGTAAGCACACACACACACAAACTTTAAAAGACTCGGGTATACAAGTTATGCAGTTTTATTGTTTCATTGACTGTACCACAAAACCTTGACATCAAAAAAGAGAAAAAAAAAATGTCCCTCATTTTATAAGTGAACATTGCTGTAATGTTAAATATCCCATCACAAAATCTCACTCCTCATTATAGAAAAATTTAAAAAACAAACCAAAAAAACAATAAGCAAAAAGTACAGTCACACAGCTCAAAAACAAGAAACGCTGGATTATTTGGCAGCAACTGTCTAACTTGCCAGGATTTGATCCACTGGGAGTGACAGATGAGTGCATTTGGCACTGTCATTGGTCCACAACAGGTCGCAGTGAGCCTCCTGCCAGGTGGCAGAGGGAGACATACATTGCATTATGACAAATAAACAACTCTACACTATTCCCAGGGAGGAGACAGCAAGATAAAGGAGGCCTCTACTGTGCCTTCTTTCACACCCTCATGCCCCCCCATGCCCATTCTTTTGTTCAAGAAGACAGAAATAAGGAGGAAAAACAGAACCAGGCATGTGTGCACACCAGCGAATGTAAACTGTCTTATAAGCAATCAAAAGAAAAGGCAACGTGTCAGTAAATATCGTGTGCGCGGACTTTGTGAATTAGGGTAAAAACTGTGTTTTAGAAAAATAGCACATTTTTTCATGCTTGTATGAAGTGAAAAGCATCAGTAACAAGTAAATTCATTTGAAAATATGTGCGCCATCATTTTCCTGGCAAAAATGTTTAAAAACTTTCAAATGCAATCCACTTCTTTGGAATTCTTTTGACTTAAAGAGTGTTTACAGTACTGCAGCATCAAAAATAATAATAACAATAAAAGAAAACCATTACATTCAAGCATTTCCATCACTGTGCATTCAGAGTGACAGCAACAATGCAAACGTTACCACTTCTAAACCACCTTTGGAGTCCATCCCATTAAGCCTCTGAATGAGGCATCACAGTAGGTGATCTGAATCACAGAGATGCATGAAGCTTGGGTGGGTGCCTGTTCACCAGTGTACGGATTACCTGACAGTAGGTGTGCTCGTTTGACGCAAGTGGCTAGGTTTTGTGGGAAGGGGTGGCTTAATCCCACGGGAAGGGGTCTGTGCAGGGTTTGTAGCGCGATCGACACTGAAGGTTTTCATCAGCTGAGCCACGCGGCCACGCCCTGCGCAGACTGGTGCACTCCCTGACGTCCAAGGCTCCTCTGAGCTAGCCTTTTGAAGCTTTTCTGATTCGCGGATATCTGGAAGAAAAAGAAAACAACACACAACAGTTTACGTTTTGCCTTTAAAACCACAGCAACACGATCTCTTTAGTTCCCTAATGCTTACAAAGCTTTGTTAAAGGAGAGATGATGCAACATGGTGGTAAACATGTCACATGTTCCAGGTATCAAGTTTAGAATGGAAAAAAATAAAATTATTTATTTATATTTATATATATATATATATATATATATATATATATATATATATATATATATATATATATATATATATATATATATATATATATATATAGGGATGTTTGTGTGCGTCTTCAGTTTTCAATTAGATATAGGAGCTTAAATGCTTTGCAAATCACTTATTTAGGATTTTATGTTCAGTAGCTGTTGGGCAAGCAGGAATTAACCACTACCCTTCCCGCAATGCCATGTTAGCTTGCTCTTCACCCTTTTCTGCCTTTTTTTCTCCCTTTCATTCGCTTTCTTTTATCCCGCTACGGCTGAGCAGAGGTCATCCTCAGTGGAAGTGTAGTAGGGACACAGCTGGGTGTAGTTTGTGCTTTTGTGTGCGTGCGTGTGTGTTGCCGAGGTACTGTGTTTGGAAGAGGGTGTAATTGAGGGAGGAATGGAGGGAACAGGAGTAACGAACGAAGGGGAGGGAGGGCCGCAGGGACGGGAATGGAGAGCAGACAGACGCTGCTCAGACACCAGAAGGCTTGAGGAGCCACATATTTTTAGCGTCATCCCCGGGGGACAGAGATATGTGAGAGCACCCGTGTGCGTGACTACAGACACACACACACACAAACGTGCGCACACGCAGAAAATAGAGTGAAAACACACACAGGCGTGTACAGAGTTTCTAACAGCTGAATTTCAAAAGACATGCACATTCTCACGTTACGTTCGGGTCCGTGCATGCTCTCGCACACATAAACACGGATTCAGACCCCCCCACCCACTGCACATGGATTCAGTCACGCATGCAGCCAACGCTGACTAACGCCACGGCATAGTGTGCACACACGCACAGTCACACACAAAGAGGTGAGGTACAGCCAAAACCACATGGGCACTCCTGAGGCCGGGAAACCTTTAAAGCTCTTGATGTCTTGCAGGCATGAAAGGGAGAGACCTAAAGTAGCCTTTAAGGTTGTGTTATTGTTTATTGCTGTTTACTCTGCTTTCGCTTCTCTTTCTCATTCTCTCGTGCACCTCTCCCCGTGGCTCCAACACCTCCCCTCTACCTTCCTTTTGCTCTGCCTTCCTCTGCCCCCTGACCCATAGTTCCTGTGTTAATGTCCTCTCGCTGCGTTTCGTGGGCTTGCCTCTGATTGTCTCGTTGTGTTGTGTGGTCACCACGGAAACCTTGGATAGGCTCCAGCAATTGAGGCTGACACACATTCAGGCACGCACCGAACACACACAGATGCACACAGACACAGACGCGGGCACGCACACACACTCATGGCCAGAGAGTTTTTTGAGCTCAGAGCCTTCCTGCAGGTCTGGAGTGGAATGCTTAATAGAGACAGAGAGATAGAAAGAGCAGGAGAGGGAGGATTGGTGTATGGGCAGGGACTAAATGAAACTCTCCTCAGCAGCTGCACCCCGAGCTCTGTCCGTCCGCCGAAACAAGTCATTAAAGCTACCTGCGAAAACACCTATTTAAATTAAAGAGAACCTCTGCAACGAATTGCTTGTTGAGATTGATTAATCTCCCAATCGAGCATTCAAGATGCCACCCATCACGTCCCGGGGCAGCTCGTAAATGTACAAAGAGGACAAAGAAGAGGGGCGGGAAGAAGTGTCAATGATCAGGCTAGCACAAAAATTAAAGACTAATCTATCTCTTTAAAGACGTCCACATGTCTCGCAGAGAAAGAGGAGGGGTGCGAGGGTGGAGGACTTGGGTGGGAGGTGGGGGGCAGAAGTGGGGCAGAGGGCAGAATTCCCCAGCAGCACGTCTGTGGACTGAAGCGTGGGGAGGAGGAGAGGTGTAGGTGCGCTTGTTGTGTGTGTGTGTGTGTGTGTGTGTGTGTGTGTGTGTGTGTGTGTGTGTGTGTGTGTGTGTGACGTGTGTGTAAGCGTTGGGGCAAGCTCCTGCATGGGGGCTGGGGCCCCTGTCACTTATCAGCTCTGGCTGAGCGTCGCCCAGGGCTAGAGTCGGAAAGCAGCGCTGGAATGTGTGTCCTTCCCTCTGAAGGTGAAGCCAGAGGAGAGCGGACGGAGACACAGGGAAGAGTTATAAACACAAAAACACGCGTGCATGTATTAGCTGCAGAAGACTTTGATGTTCTTGAAACCATCCTCAAATCATATGGACTGTCTCAACATATATAGGTTTATTTCTTGCACCGGCTCTGCCATCCTACCTTCATTATCTGGAATGTTAACAGTTTCTATAACTTTAACTAAGAAATAAAAATCTCAAGATTCAGGATTTATTTTTGCTGCCAAAAGAGGAGAAAACCCACGCGATCACAGGGTGAAGCTCCACACAGAAGGACAGGTCCAAACCCAGGAACCTCTTTCTGTGAGGCAACACAGGTTTCACTTTTTGTGCAGAGTCCCAGTTAACAGTAAGACTCATTTTCAGATTTACAGGCTTTCAGTGTTTACGTTTTCAAGCATGAACTGATTTTGTTTTTCTCCACGCAGATGTTACACCTGTTTGTTTCCAAAAAAGTCTGTTTCCTGCCAAAAGAAACTGAAGAGAAAACTGGTGAGAAATATGGATTTTTCTCACCAACATTAATTACCAGATTATTTGTTATAAATACATCAACACTGTGAAAAATACCAGGGTTTAATTGCCATTTTATTTGTTCACTCACAATTTCTGCCAAGAAGGTTTTGTGGTTGGTTTGGTTTCATTGTTTCTCTGTTTATTAGGAGGATTACTCAAACATTTTAGCAGAGGTGGGACTTGGCCCAAAATTTCATGCCACATCTTCACAGATAGGTATTTAATTGAAATATGGGGGGGGGGTTAATGTCTTATTGTTTTCAAGAAAATATCACAAACTGATCTGCGTTCATATCCTCTTGGATTCAGGAACTCGATCCATGTATAGCAAGACTTTCTTTTGCTTTTGTCGAGATACACGGACTTGGATACTCTTGTTCTTACCCAACCTCTTACCTGACGAATGTAAAACCTTTAATCTTTTTAAGCCATTTAAAATTTATCAAAGATGGGATAACGGCATCCTGTCAATATCCAGAACCTGAGACTTTTAAATTGGATTTCGTCTTATCCTCCTGGGTTAGCCTAAACCATACTGGCTTGTCATGACATCCAGTCTACCTGTGTAAAACATTTACAGCATGAATGCTCCAGTGTTAGATTTCAGAGTTTTATGTTCCTCGTTGTAGCTGTAAATCCAAATTTATACTGTCACTAATACAAAGTTAGTTATTCTTTGGGAAAGCGAGGCGTGAGCCACGGTAACTGCTCAGGATGCATGAACCCTTGTCATTACCCGCATTCAAATTAAAACAGCTGAGGCATGAGCCTCATCTTTGTTGGCCTCCTCCTCCTGTTGGAACAAGCTTCCTGCCATTGTCAAGGACAGACACTGTGTCAGTATTTTTGCTCCGGAGTCGAACACATTTATTCAGCACTGTGTTCAACCCACCTCAACTCCCACCACACCAGCTGTTCTTTTGGGTTTCCTTTCCCTTTCTTCCCTCTACATTTTGCTCTTATTCACTGTCGTGCTAGCGCCCAGGGAGCATAGATGTAGCCACTAATCTAACCACCAAAGTGGGTGAAGACACACATGCCACCAAACTTCTACAATACATCTTTGCAGCCAGATCCACATTTAACTAAAAACAAACAAGAAAAACAAAAAACAAAACAACAACACACTTTGTCTTTTTGCGACATTCTCACGAGTGTGTGGGTTTGACCGCCAAAAATCTGTAATGATCTTGAATGTTTACAATAATCAGAAAAAAAAGGGGCGGGGGGCAGGAAATATTTTCAGGATTGTTCCCCCCACCCATTTTATATAAAATGCTAAAAACATGTGGCTAAACCAATAGACAGTCACACAGCTATGAGGAAGTTCCTGTTAAGGTGCTAGGAACTTGGTTTTGTTGTATGGCTTTCTAAAGGAAACTGACTCTGTCGACATCTGCCTGGTATAAACTTAAGTTGACCCAATAAAACTGCTGCAATCACCGTTGAAAGGAAAAATGTGATTTTATTTAGGTTTCTTTGTTTCTTCCAAATTAAAAAAAAAATGGTTCTGGAGGAAGCCAGCCTTCAAGTTCATGTTGCAGTGAGCGTGTGGTGTAGGGAGAGCATATTTCCAGCAGAGGGACCTTTATGGAGATGAGATTTTCTGCTCAACTGGACTTTTCTTTCCCTACAGTATCACTGATTTCCACTGGATGGTGCTAACTTCACCCTTACAATGACCATTTTTATACTTAACTGGGTCACTGTGTGGTACATGAGCTTCCAACAGGTATATTAGATATTACCAGAGGTGGGACCAAGTCATTGTTTTGCAAGTCTCAAGTAAGTCTCAAGTCTTTATCCTCAAGTCTCAAGTCAAGTCTCAAGTAATGTCAGGCAAGTCAGAGTCGAGTCTCAAGTCACTGGTGTAAAAGTCCGAGTCAAGTCACAAGTCTGAAACTTTGAATTTCAAGTCCTTTCGAGTCTTTAAAAAAAACAAAACGAAAAAATAATGTTGCAGTTATGCTAAATGTAAATATTAGACCATGTAATTTTAAAATCTGTGTTTTTCTCAACACATGACAAAATAGTGAACTTAGAAAATATACACAAATTGTGAAATTGCACCTCTATAAAATGCAGCTCAATTAAACTTAGCTCCAAGAATAATTTTCACCGACAGTTCTGAGATAAGCTGCATGTTATTCTTGGATGCGGTTGTAGGACCGGCTTTAAAATCGCATGACAAAAATATCATACACATTAAAAAAAACTGTATCACCAACGTAGCCTGGACAACATTTGCTAGTTAGATGAAGTCAGCTATCTCATCTTAGCATATTTATATGCATATTTATAATCATACGGTTCTTGGAGTGAGTGCATACACTCATGAAGTTTAGTAACTTCCGGTCACTGCAACAAGCCCAGGTACAGTTTACCGACGGATGGGTGCAGGACCTTGAAATGCACCGTGTAGAACGAAAGACCATCGTACGTATCATAAGTTTACCAGTCTCACAAATCGTCTTCATAAATACACATTCCTTAACCGTTTATTAATAGGACCTTTGAGCTCAACGGTAATTAATTAGTAGTGGAAATAATTTCTGGTAGCATCACAGAAATGTAGCAGTAACAACAATATTGTATGCTGTAATCGTACTGGGCAATTAGTGATACAAAAAACCTGTTTTATCCTGTGAATAAAAGTATATGTTTTTGTCAATGTACCATAATAACAGAAGCGAAACGCAATATTGTGTCAGGACAATTCACTATTTATGCACAATAAACAAAGGAGCATAGCGCGACCATTTCTGTTCAGCGCCAGACTTGCTTGTAACCTATATCACTAATTATGTTATGAAAATGACGTATTAACTACTAAAAAACACTGACCTTCGTGTAAATGCTTGGAGCAGACTAACCTGTGAGCTGGAGTGTTCTGGGACGTTATATTTGGTCTTTGAATGGCTGCGATCCAGGCCATCCGTCGCGTCTTTGTTACTTCGGAAACATGGCTCGAACAATTTCTCTTCAACGACATAATCCGATAACAACCGATCTCTTTACCCGTCGGCTTCCCGTGGCTGTCATGCGACCGGCTATTGCAGTTAATAATACAACAGCTTCTTGACATTTTTGTGTTTCTTTTTATCGCTGTATAACTGATTTTAATTGAAAGCCTGCGTGCGCTAGTACCGATTGCCACGAGTTCCCAGAATCCTTTGCGGTTCTACCCGTGAATGACGTCACATTTTCAATCTCTATATAATATGCATGTTAAATTTTATATTTGGGGTAAAATATCAAGTCTTTTCAAGTAAACCGGTTCAAGTCCAATTCAAGTCCCAAGTCATTGGTGTAAAAGTCCAAGTCAAGTCACAAGTCTTAGAACATTTTTTCAAGTCAAGTCTAAAGTCATAAAATTAATGACTCGAGTCTGACTCGAGTCCAAGTCATGTGACTCGAGTCCACACCTCTGGATATTACAACGATAACTCGAGAAAGATTCAAACAAGAAGTTGGTTCATCTCTACAACATAAAAAAACTCCCCATTTTATTTAACACTGGCACAAAAGGAAAGGAGGAGCAGACCCATAAAAGACTAAAAGAGAAACAAAAACACTGATACATTACCCTAACAGGAAGACCTCATCTCAGCCCAAATTGAAACAAAATTAATATAATATACACAATACTGTACAAAAGTCTCGTTTCACACCTTATTTTGCTCCATTTTGGTTGCAACAAGCCAGACTTCTCCATGCTTTCTGGAGGTCTTTCAAGGCTTTTATTTGAATGATGAATTTTAATAATTTGCTGAACCCATTTCCCTTTTTCCTAGAAAAATATAAAGAAATGACGAGTGACTCGAGACTTTTGCACAGTAATGCAGCTTTGAAGAACAACCTTTGCCAAGATTGACACAGAAAGATAGATAGGGCATTATTTACAAAACCTTTTGTTTTAATTTTTTGACTGGTATCCTTTGTTATTACTAAATTACCACTTAACAAAGGCATATGTTTACACTTTTATCCACATTTATGTTGCCTCCATGAAATAACACAGAAGAACAAGTTGAGTTTTAAGTAGTCATTCTAGGGAACTAATATTTTAGTTTTACTGCTGGCAGATAATTCTCCTTCACATTTTTCCTTGACTTCATGATATTTTTCATCAAGGTCAAAAAAAAAATTTTTTTCTTCTTTTTTGTATTTGCTCACAAACTTAGCACGACGCTCTGAAGAAAAGACTGGAGAATAAAGGATCTGGAGAGAAAGGGCTGGGGAGAGGATGGAATGAGAGGCAAAAAAATGAGAGGAGAGAAGAGCAGAGCAAACACCCCTGCTGGCCACCAATTTCCATCAGGAAATTGGTTTTCACATTTAGATTTTTTTTTTTTTTTTTTGGGGGGGGGGGGGGGAGAGGAGGAGGGGGAATTGGACCCTCAAATCCAGCAGATTTGGTCCCACCAAATGTCGACTGCATTGCCACGGCTGTTGACAAATTAATTGTTGACAGAAACTGATCACAATAGAGAAGCTATCAAAAGAGCAGGTGTGCACGAGCAACATGTTACAAGGGGACAAATCCCAGTCGCGTACGTTTTCCCCTGCTTTTTTTCCCCTCTAGGCAGGCCTCTTTTACTCTGCCAGTCCATAAAGATTCCAGGGGGCTGAGGCACTATTTGGCGAGCACATTGGGTTTCAGGAAATAAATCCTTCTTCCTTGCTGCAGCACAGAGAAATTTATCTAGTATGAACTTTGTTCAGACTGGTTCTGCTCAGCTCTCCAAAGCTATTATTACTCTTAGAGAAAAAGCTGCGGCTGGCTCAGAGAGCGGTGGTGATTGTCACGTAAGGCAGTAACCATGTTGTGAACTCAATTTTAAACCCATATGTTTAAAACTGGAGTCCAGGCTTTCCGCAACAAATGAAACTTAGCCAGAAATAAGAATCATGGACTTCCCACGAATCTAGATTAGTTTATCCACGGTGACACTGATCATAATCAGTATGGTTGCTTTTGCTTATTGGATTACAGGAAAACCGAGAAAATAAAAAGGTAGAAGGGGTACAAGCCCCTCCCACCTGATACTGTGAAAGATGGATGGCACACCATACAGTTTTCCCAGTACATCACAGGGGTTAAAACAATACCATGTCATCAATTCACTCCAACCTTAGATGTGTCATGTACTTTTAACTCTGAGTTAAATTCACTCACCTTTACCACCCGGTGACTCCTGTGGCTTCTGGGGTTCTTTTGACTGCAGGCTCCCTTTGGTTGATGACGTCATGCCAGAGTCTATTTTGACAGCGCTGCCGGGAGAAGAGTATGGCACGGCGGTAGCCAGCCTCAGATTTGTGAGGCCAGGTCTCATGTTGACATAGTCTGGTGCTGCATTTGCAGAAGCCGGTCTCGTCTTGACAGCGTTAGCTCTCGTGGGAGGCCTGGAGCAGATGGAGGGCTGGGGAACTGACTTCTCCTCGGTTGCATTGGCTGACTTCAACTCGAGCTGCAGAGTGAGGAGTGACAAAAGAGAAGCGGGGAGTGCGATCGGTGTTGACAGCTAATTCACATACAGTGGAATTACTGTCATGTTTGATTAAATCATTGGATAAATGATTCACTAAATTAGAATCCTCCAGTGACATGGTGCTGGAATGAAACACGCAGAACTATGACCACTGATTAAGAGTTTAAGGATGTTTGGAGAGAAAATTATAAGGTGACTTGAAAATCAAGCAGCCTTGCTAATCTTGCCTCCTGATCTTACGCCTTCTTAATCAACAATCTCACTCTCTCCTCCTCCCTCACGATGACTCCTTCGCTCTCTAAATCAACTGGAGAAAAGCTGCAGCGGCGTTAGCAACAGCCACATCACCAAAGCGCCCCCGTTTCCTTTCTCCTCCAGGAACAAATCATTCAATCTATAAACAAGGCATTCAACCAAATTATGAATCCTATAAAGAAAGGCTTATGCTGTGAATTCTTGGCTGTCACACTTGCCAAACCTCCTAAGGTGTGAATGCTTTCTTGCCATGTGCACATGGGGTGGGCCAAAGATGTGCTGGGGCCTGTAATGGAGAGAGGCTGGTATGGATATAAGATGTGAGGGAGAGAAATTTCTGTCTGTGGCAAAGAGGAGGGGAAAAAAGAAGAAGAAAAAAAATGGAACAGAGGAGAGCTCACGCGCCCAAACCTCAGGAGACTATCCCACAATCCCATCCATCTGCGACTGACGCATTCTCTATCTCTGGCGTTTTAATTCCCTGATCAAGTTCATCAACCATCTGTTCTAGGGCAGTCCAGAAATCCTGCCTTGTCTCTGTGATTCAGCTGTTCTTGCAAAGCGTGTCACCTGCACACACACGCACACGCGCACACACACACACACACACACACACACACACACACACACTTGTATGCACATAAACGCAGAAGAAAGCAAGGGGATATAGCAAGCCTACTCCCCAGACGACACAAGGCTGGAGCGGCGATGGAGCTAGTGGGAGTACAGGACAGTTCAGCTGTTCCCCGGAGAGAGAACTGTGAGGGGTGCGGCAGCTTAGACAAGCGGGAGCACAGAGAAGGAGAATGCTGGGAGAAAGATGATCTGCAGAGAGGCTGGGAGCGAGGGGACAGCTGGCCCCAACCACCATTTCCTGTGACTCAGAGGGTAGGACTGCCACAAAAAGTCATATAGGCACTCTGTGGTGGTTGTGCTTCAAAGAGCTAGAGATTTTACTGCACATCGTATACAGCACCTTGCTGAAACATGTCTTTTAAAGTGTTTTTCTGCACAGGTATGCAAACATTTCCTTTCTTAAAAATATTTCAAAAAGCTAGAATGAGATCAAAACACCTGCAATGACTTTAATTCACAGATACCTTTGCAGTTGCTGTAGGCGGTGAATGCTCGCTCACTGACACCTGTGGGTTTAACAAAGACATTACATGAGTGATCTAGGCCATGATGCAGTGTGAGAGCACACAGCTCTGTTAGTGCAGGCAGTTACTCCAACTCACCGGCAGAGGGAGTAAAGTGCTCGCCTCCTCACTTTTCCCCTGCTGGGAGAGAAAGAGACACAGTTAGTGCTGATGGCGACTCGTCATCTTCCTCAACTTTTAGAGCTCAGTGCTTGGAATAAGCTCTTAAATCTATACTTAAAGGAGTTTAAGAAATAGAGATGAGATAAAATACTTAATTGTGTGAATATATTTCAAATTAAAAGTTGCTTTTAAGAAAAAAAACATCTGTGCGGTGGTTTTGTTTCTGCAGGAAAAACAATGATGGGCTCTTATTTCCACTGAATGAGCAGCAAGCAGCTTTAGCTTTAGAGAAACATCATGGTCAGGCCAGATGAGACTGTGTACGCTGGCTCGCTGTGGCTCAGTGTGTGCATGGTTGCCATGACAACACAGCAAATCTCTTTTTGAGATAGCATGGAAAAAGGAAAAAAAAAAAAAAAAAAAAGGAGGCACCCACCAGCACCCCCAACACACACACACACACACACACACACACACACACACACACACACACACACACACACCAAACTAATACACTGCTGTGCACATACACACACACCTAAAATATCACCAGGTCAGAAATCATCAGCACATTATTTTGACACAGAAACAGGGCAGCGATTGATTTTCACCAGCTATGCTCAAGAACCTAATGGAAAGTTTCCACAAACTGCTCTGCGGGTATGAGAAGTGAAAATGACTCCACCACAGTGTTGAGATTGAGATGGAAATATTGAGTTGAATGGATAAAAGATAAAGAGCACCGTGAAACTTTATTTTATGTCGATCTGAAAGCCCACTCCATCTCAGTCATTTTTATTATACACGATGTTTTGATCAACTTTAACATATTTATTAGGTGTATGTTTTTATTTAAATCAAGAGGCGATAGCAGTGTTTAATATTAAAAAATAATTATGACTTTTTTTTTCTCCAACCAAAATGATTTGATTTTTAAGGATCACAGAGAGCTACACACACCTTTAGATTCAGGGAGACGTCGGGTTGCGTTTTAGAAAGGAGGTTCTCTCTCTCAGTCTTGACAGGTTCCGTGTTTTTTCTGTCCTTCAGTATAGTTTGATGGCTGGAAAACATAAACAGAATGTGTCACGTATAAAACCCAACCAAATCTCCTTAAATGACAGTCTGTTAGCAACACATGCACACAAAAAAAGAAAAACAAAAAACTGAAACACTGATTCTTCTGTTACACGTTGTTCTCTGCCTTTAATCTTAATTATTTAAAAAAAAAAAAAAAAAAAACATCACTGTCTGTTTTGTATTACAAATGTGTATTACCTCGTGTTGTTCTGCAGGCTTGGAGTCTTCTTCTCTCCAAATCCTGAGCAGATGAATTTGGAGCTCAGCTCATCCACCTCCCCAATCACAACAACCGCCACGTCCCCATCCCGGCCGAGCTGCCAGCTGACACTCTTATTGTTGGCTGTTAAAAACACGAACACACTTAAACATTACAAGTCAACTAGCTACTGAAACAAAACTGAAAGTGCTTTTGAATTTCCCTCAGTGAACCTGTCAAAAAAAAAAGAAAAAAAAAGAAAATGTGGGATATGCCTACAAATCTTATAAGGCTATATCAAAACAACACAACAGAATAAATGATGAAATATTGAATAGACTATTTAGAAGGCCCACCCCTGATTTTTCAAACGATTACTCTGAAATGTTTTATTAACATTGATAACTAGTGATCAACATAAGCATACTTTGACCCTCACATAACAACTTGTAGTGCTGGTTAAAGACATTCTAAATCACAGTCCAGTCTTGGTGATTCTCCTTGTGGTCTAAGGCCACAAGGAGAATAATTTATAGATTTATAAATGATGATTTATTCATTTATTTATTCATTTATTATATTCACTCTGCTGTTTTGCTTTCTAGATGGGGTCCGCGGCTTCCAGCCAAATATAATATACGCCTGAAAAAAAAAAAAAAGTCTAAATATATGTGATTGTGTTGTATGGTAACGCGGCTCACTTAAAAGATCACTAGTAAAAGTTACCTGTGATTATCTCGCGGCTTCTGACTTATCGCTTTGTCTTCACTGATTTTACTGCAGCTCTCTGTTATTGCAGTGATCACAACATTTAACAGACTTGTAGCGCTTACTTAGATGGAGATACATATTTGTCTGTGTGTGTGTGTGTGTGTGTGTGTGTGTGTGTGTGTGTGTGTGTGTAAATGACAAGTCTTTCTCACACGATAAAAGGTTATTAAGCTGCAAACACTTACACTTGTTTTAGAACTGATGCTTTTCATCCTGTACATGAGCTCTTTAGGCAACATTATAAAATTCAGGTTGCCTTCTTAAAGACCTCATAGTTCATAGAGCCTGGTTCTGCTGGAGGTCTCTTCCTGTTAAGATGGTTCTTCTTCCCCACCATAGTTCATAGTGGATAGTCTCATTTTAGGCCCTCTCTTTCCCTCTAATATTGTCTAAATGACAATACAAGACTTGTTTGTGAACTGGTGTTATATAACTAAAGCTGAACTGAAACGCACATTATTCTCACACTCATCAACCCACTCACTGATCCTTTATGCCCTGGGGCTGTCTTGTTATCCTGGGGTCGAGACTGCTATCAGAATATAAATGATATTCGTCACAGGCTAAATGTGACCACTCAAAACAACTTTGTATTGATTTGCAGTCACCCATCTGTGTAAGGGGAAAACATGGACCCACAGTGAGCCAACCAAGAAAACAAAGACACTGGATTTAAGTACACGTCAAGAGTTGGGTTTTTCCTTTAATTTGTCATCGGTCCATATGTCACATCCTTGTAACTATGTTTGGAGCACTGAGAAGTTACTTTCATAGTGAACTGGTTTTGCCAGCCAACCCTGTGGATCACATTCCTGCGAGGCATACCAGCATGACGCAACCGTCAGAACATACCTCTAAACACATTTCCAACAAAAAACTGACAGCAAAAGCCACAAAACAATTGTCAGACGCACATGACATGAACCCTGTCATCTGAGTACAAGGATGCTACATTTTATGGACAGAATGTACAAGAGGCATTTCCACTGTCCTCACCAAGAATGTGTTGCACTTTCTTATAAACAGAATATATCTGTATTTGAAATAACAATCTGTTGCTGAAGAACAAGATCATTGATTCTAATCAGTTTTTTCCGCCTCGTGTAAATGTCAGCAGTCTAAGAACAACATAAACAAAGGCACAGAAACAGGGCAGCATAAAGTCAAAGTCAGCACATAAACACTCATTACCACGAGGACAACCTTGTGGTAACCAAAAAAGTACTTCCAGAAACAAAATTGTACTTAGAAAAGTAAAAAAAATAGCAATGTCTTTAGTTTTAGTCTCTCTCAGTCTGACGTCAGAACAAACAGCACAATAAGGCACTGCTGCGTGTGTATTATTTTGGACTAGGATTTATATGTGACTGTGAGTCATGTGTTTGTATTGTTGTATTGTGTTAATGTACTTCTGTGAGCTTCTTTAATCCTCCAGTCTGACAAGTGCGCTCCTTGTCACAATAAGACATTTCAAAAGTGCCACCAAACCGAATTAGACCTGCGACAACAACAAAATCAAAACAAGCACATCCTGCACTGGAAAACTAACCAAAACTAACCTGAATCGACAGGCAAAACCGGAAAACTAAAGAAAAACAAAAACTAATGGAAAACACAAAAGTGCAGGAGCAACTGCTGAGTGGGATATGAGCTTCATTTTGTGGCTAAAAACCCATTTGGCATTTCAGCTCTCCCACAAGACCATCCAGATAAAAATCAAAGTCTCCATTTCTTTTTCAAACACATACATTTCCTGCTAACTTCCCATTTCAGACTCTGCTAATTGTTTAAAGGCCTGAGTCTTGACTCATGTCCTATTTTTACATCAATTATCCACCATTTCCTCTACACGCAAGACAGAAAAAGAAAAAAAAAGCCGTGTTTGTGGAGAAGAGTTGTAACCATGTGTTCTCAACCTACAGCCTCCTAGAGATGACTGCACTGGTCATTAAGACACAGTGCATTGTTCTCTCGCTCTGTACCACAGTTGATAGAAAGTGCTTTGATTAACCAAGACCAGACAAAACACATCACTGTGTCAATCATCAACTGGCTTTAAGTCATGCTGTGATATCATTGTAGTTTAAGTAACTGCTGCACTCATCCAAATAAATTAACTTTGCCTCTGATGTTTGGATTAAGGTGATAGAACAATTTGTTATGTTCGCGTCGTTACGCAACGCCCTTCTTCCAGAAGTCCTTAATACAAAAGACGTACAAGAGAAAATGCAGACACGCAAGATTTTGCCAAACCAGTTTCACGACCGGCTTGCAGCTTCCTGAGTTTCTGCTTGTTTTGTTTTTCCCATGCATACTCTCACCACCTAGGTTGAGCAAAAGAATTTACCAAATATGAGGAAAAAGACAGTATTTGTAATCATATCTTATGTCAGCTTCTGATAAACACATGTGCTCTTCGTTTAACTTGTAAATTTCCCGACAGGGCTGTTATTTTGCCATCTCCTCCTGTCCTGTGGATGTTTTCTTCTGACATTTATTTGCCATCAACCACAGAATTCCAGATATGAGCAACATCTGGGACCTCACATTGCAATGTTTCAATTGGAAATAAAATGATCTAATTTAGAGTTTCTGTCTGTGTGAATGAGGCTCAGAAGACAAGGAAATTAGACCATACGGTCAAACTATTTTCACCTTGTGGAGGGTGAAGCATTTAATAAAAAGTGCAATTATAACAGATCTTTAAATAAAGATCTGCAATAGTTTAGGACCTAAGCTGTAACCCCCCCCCCCCCAAAAAAAAAAAACAAAACAAAAAAACAAAACAAAACAAAAAAACTTATTTTGATGCTCACTTCATGTTTTGACAAACAGCTGTTCAGATAATTGGGAGCATGCAAACTCCAGAAGCTTAGGATATCTGTCACAGCCAACGTACACATGCTTCAGTGGTTCCCTTATCAAGCTTTGTAACGCTCTATCGGGTAATTCTCAGCACACTACGCAAATATCTCAACTCCAAGGACTCTGAAAGCGCTTGCTCAGAAGAGAACAGATGGTTTTCTGTGGAACCTTTGTGAAAACGTGACAGTCGGAGTGCCTGAAAAACCTGAAGCTGCACCCTGCAGCTTCAGGTTTGAGATAAACAGGAAGAGAGAAGGTTAAAAAAGGTGAGGTGGCGGCTGTGGTTGTTGATGAAGAGTCTTTACTCAGTGTGGTTACCTTTTCTTGGCTTTGCTCTCTTGGACTCTGCGTCGCCCCCCTCTCTCTCCAGTTTCTCCTCCCGCTCTTTCCAGCGCCGCACCTGCTCTTGGCGCATTTTCAGGAACAGTGTCTTTTTCTGCTCTTCGTTGAGGGCTTCCAGCACCTCAGGGTCAATGTACATGTCCTTTAAGATCTGCTGCAGCATGTTGGCGGCCAAATGGTTGGTACGTTAACCTGGTACCACTTGGCAAGCAGTTGAAGCTTGCTTCTCGTAGTGCACAGTGTGTAAGGATGATTTATGGTCTCATGTCAGCAGAGGACTTTTGTAGCTTCTTATTTGTCTCTAAAGTCACTCTTGAAGTCATGAATTAAGGTTCTTGCTCTTTCTACACATGCTTTTGTACAAGCTGTACTATCTCACTCATACAGACTGTCTTTCTCTCTCTCTCTCATACACACACTTTCTCACACACACACACACACACACACACACAAATCCTGCTTCCTTTCTATAATGTGCTCAGTTTCCCCATCAAGATGTCAGATTTCTTTGGAGGTCATCTTTGGCACAATCTATGAGAAAAACAAAACACACAGTGAAGATCATCTTGCATGATTTTCAAAGCTGCAGTGTCTTAAATATTTTCTTAAGAAACTTTTTTTCTTATTTCCTAGAAATATCTGTTTAAAGCAGTTGTCTTGTCCTTCCGTGCATGAATACGGAAGAGCCCAAAGCCAATTTCAACACTTTACAGAAAGTCTGCTACCCAGAATGGGAGGAGATTCCAAAGGAATGGGACTGCATCTGACATCAGTGTCCCACCCTGCTCCTTCCTCTCCCCAAAACCATGTTCGTTTCTCTCTAAAACTCTCACAAGATAGCGGCCCCCGCCTCTTTTTCCTTTTGTAAAAAAACATGGCCAGTGTCTGGTTGTAATGAGGGATAAAAATCTGGGTCATAGCACTGGACAGCGAGAGCCAGGTTGTCTAACAAGAGGATTGAAATGGACTCCTCCAGTCACAGTGGGTAATTAAACAATGGCTACCACATAGGCAGCACTTGGAGGGAAAGAAAGCTCGTCTCAGACTGAAAACTATCACACTGGTGGAATACAGATTGGTGTCTGCTAAACACACCGCAGGGTGCAGAGAAGGAAACCAAAGAAAACAGGGGGGAGGGGGTGAAGTGGAGAAAATGAGTGCTACAAAACAAAAAGGGAGTTGTAGGAGAAGGTTAGAATTTGCTGAAGTACTCACAGTGGGATGTAGACAGCCGCTCCACAGCAGAGTATGCTAACTGAGCTGAGGGAGTCACAGCGCCTGTGGGTCCACCTCGTCTTTGTGTGTATGACTGAGCTGATGACATCACAGCATTCCATAATCTCTTTACCTCCCTCTCCCTTCCTCTCTCTCTCTCTCTCTCTCTCACACACACACACACACACACACACTAAAGCTACATTTAAGGCTACATTTCAACTTCCTGAGTTGGTCTCAGGAAGTTGAACTCACACTTTAAAAAGCTAGAAAGAAAGGCATGCGTTCATGTTCATAACACACGTATTTTCCACATCTTCACACATTTTCGCTTACACATATAATTCTACACAAATAATATTAAAAAAAAAAATACAGCAAAGAAAAATGAGCTCTCTTCCTCCTGTATTTTCTTCCATTTTAATGACGCCTTTTAATTAAGAAATGCTATTTGCTAACGTTCGCGTTTAGTATTACCCAAAACTTTAGCACAGCCTCTAGCATTATGTGAAACAACCGATGTGCCTTCTAGCATTATGCAAGTAACTGTTTGCTGTTTAATTTACCATGTCTGCTGATAGTTTGCACATTCAAGCCAGAGGAAATTTTCTCAGCTAACTGTCCTCCTCTGCTTATGAGCCACTCATTTTTAGGTAAAGAGCGGCCTCTACTGGTTAAGGCAATTGCTGTGATTTAAAAAAAAGAAAAGGAGCCTGCCATGGATTACGTCACCACCCAAGCCAGTGCTCAACTACCTTAAACTACAGCACTAAACGAAAGCTGAATAAAAACTGTGTATAAGCACTTATGCACACTGACCGCATGGCTCCATAAATTTCCACTGCAAAACAGCGTAAATATACAATGCATGCAGACACCTGCACCTAAAACGTAACGAGGGGCAGGATGCTTTTGTAGCAAGCCATTTGTTATAGTCAGCGGTGGCAAAGTGCTCATGTGATAATGGTCATGCTTCAAAATTAATAAAATGTAAGTTCTCTAGATTCAAAGTGTGGCACCTTGGATCAGACTAAACACATCAGAACACATTACAATGTGTTTTATGTTTAATAAGAGAATTTTTGTTTGATTAAATGGGGTTTATCCTTTTTTTGGATGCTTTAATCATGCTGTGACGACAGAGACCAGTTCTCTGTGTAGATTCTGGGATGAGGAGCAAAGTCGGAGTGTAAGCTGGCATCTGGGCTGGAGTCCATCTCGGTATAGCACATCCACTTCAGTTTTTTCACCCTCCATCCCCCTCTGGCAGGCTGGGACTATGAACTAACAACAAAGCACAAACATATATATGTCCTGGAGAAATACCTTTGGGCATATCTAGAGAATGGACCTCCCAGCTCGTTATGCTGTATTTACTCTTATGTGGGTTCTTCTGATAGGAGGAGAATGGTTGAAGCAATACAAAGGTACCGCGTGTGGATGGCCCAGAAATAAATCTGCCTCTATGCTCCATGATTTAGAACCTAGAAGCAACCCAAATGGTGCTGCTTTATCACTTTGCCAATTTTCAGAATTTACATAATGATAATTAACATTTTCTATGTCATTTCATTTTATTAACAGAATTAAACCAAGACTTCAACTTGTTACAGGGAATCAGTTTTACTTATAAATAGCTATAAACTCAAGATAGTGAGACGCATCCTAAAAACATCTGGAAGCAACTTTTTTAAGCTCTTTTTTAAACTTTGATTTTTAGCTTAACTCTGACACCAAACGTATTAAAAAAGAAAAAAAAATAAGAAAGAAAAACAATCATTACAAAAATGTAACTTGAAACATGTGCAGGTTCTGTTGGGTCACGATCAATAAAGTCTAATTTCTTTAGTTTTAGATTAACAGAAAAACTCACAGAAGAGCAATTGTTGCATACAGATGATCAGAAATTGCATAGTCGGGATAGTCAGAGAACAAAGTAACGCTTTATTTTACAGCCTGGTTTTACACATACAGTACTATTGTAGAAATCTCTAAGAAGACATGAGTCATCAGGTACTCGCCATTGCAAAATTTGCATTTTATAGGCTGTAAAATTAAGCTTTAGCAATTAGTATCATTGCAAATGTATAATCAGACATTGTAGACAGCACTACATAAAAATTAAACAGACTTTTCAGTGATTTCCCCCACCCCCATCCCACAACAAGAAATGAAACATGAAAAACACATACATTTTGAATATAGATTTTTTTCACCCTCATGGGTAAATTAAATTTATTCTTTTTTTTTTATAATTTGTCAAATGTACATAAATTATATTTAATGCATCAAAAACCAAATGAGCAAATCAAATAACCTCATTTTTTTTTAAATAAAAAGAGGTAACAGAAAAGAGAACAACATTCTTTGTTGAGATCATTTTTAAACAAGTATTGGTCAGGCATTTCATTAACCTGGGAAAGCAAAGTGCTACACACAACAACCACTGAAGACAGTTCACCATACACCTTAATGAGGATTGGACTGAAGCACCTTTTCTTAGCTTAAAGCTAAAATGGAGATTCCAGGGATTTTTTTTTCTTCTTTTTAAATTTTCCTTTTCACAAAAAAACAAAAGAAAAAACAAAAGAAAAAACAAAACAAAGAAACAAAAAAAAAAAACCTCCATTGTATGTTTACAGTCTACCTTGAACAAACCATTAGCCAAGTTTACCCTTTTCCTTGAGAGGGGCATACTTGCAGGGACAATGTTCGATTTCAAGTTAAAGTAAGTACGTGAACTGCTTGACTCAACAGGCTGCTAAGACCTTGGTTTACTATATTTTCCTCCAGGATAGAGCTTTGTGTGCAAATAAAGGCATACAATTCCTTCATGAGAAATAAACATGGAATTCAGCCATATGCTTTCAAATAGTAATCATATATTTAATTGATATACATATATTGCCACCATTGGCACATATGATATTGCACACAGTGATGAAATGTTGCACAGAAAGAAAAAAAAAACAAAACGATATTTTTGTGGGCAAAAACATTCCAAAATTACAAATAATGTGGAATAATGCTGAAAAGGTAAAACTACATAAAAACAAACAAAAAACAAACAAACAAAAACCCCCACAAAACAAAACAAGACATGCTTGCTACTCCCCATTAATTGAGCAACTTACAACTTACACATAACTAACCCAAGCCATGAAACAAGCATTTTAAGGGGTGGGGTGGGGCTTTCCCGTAACAACGGATACCATTTCAGGCCACTACTGATGTTCCCAATCAGCCCCTGCTCTCCCTGCTAATGCATATGGCTGGTGAAGAGCCATCTCTTCTGCATCGTCTTGCATCTAGGTGACCACCCCCTTCCATGTTTACATGTAGGCCGATACCTGGATGGCTAGGGAATGGGGATGGCAATAAAGTCGGGGGGGGGGGGGGGGGGGGGGGGGGGGGGCTGAAAGGTAGCAGAAAAAAGTTAAGAATTCTGCTCCTATTTTTCTAAAGAGTTTGTAACAGACACTTTTAGCACCACGAGTCGTGCGCTAGCACACAAGGGGGCTGAGACACAAGAAATAGAAGAAAAAGGAGTTTTGAAAAAAGAAGAAGAAGAAAACAAAAAGAAGCCATAACTGCGATCCAAAGCACCAGGCCAGCGTGTAAGCATGCGGAGTGTGTAAGGCACCAGGTTGTTTATATGCTGAAGAGGATGCTCCCAATCAGGTATCATTTAGGCTATACCAAAGGCTCCAAAAATAGGTGGTCAAGGACAGTCTAGTTTGCTGGTTTCCAGTCAATCTAAACATGGGAGCAATCATTTAATTCAATGCTGAGGTAAATCTGACAGTATCTGATTGTTGCCAGTTTCTCTGGAGTTTACTGACAGAGTTTATAAAACTGCTATCACACATCTATGAGATGCGACTGAACTGGATTAGAACCAGTTGTTTTCCGTGTGGCAGCCCAAATATTTACAATTAGACCAGAACAGAATCTCATCACCCCAGGTGGGTATTTGGGCTTACAAATCTAAAGCAGAGCTATGAGAATGTATCCAAAGTAGCCCCACACTGAACTTCACACCCTCAGATCTTAAAACGCAAGAAAGGAATGTGCACATCCAATGACATAACAGACATTCACCAACAGGTGAACCAGGCCGTCTTCACCTCGGCTAAGCCAGGCAAGCGCCTCAGTGGCCGTCCTCATAGTGTGATGGTGACATTTCGATTACTGTTCACAAGGTCGCTGCTTTTACAATCATGCTTTGAAACAACTTCCACTAGAACTACACCGAGCCTTTTGGATGGTAATCCCCCCCCCCCCAGTCCTCGAACTTGAGATTCATACAACATAGGCAGATAAAGATACGTATGGAAGGGTCTTTGAGCCAATATTTTGGGAGACCAACGAAATTGTAGTGCAGATAAACATGCAGCAACAGCACTCCTTGGCACCATTTAGACTTTTATGACTAAACAAGATCACAAAAAGTTTGTTTCATATGTACTAACCGATTGCGCTCTTCCAGTTTTTACTATGCCAATCAACACAGTATATTCAGGGTCTTTTGCCTTGTTAAATAATCTGCAGTTCAGGCCATTTGCTACATGTTGTCTCTGCATTTCCTCTATCAAATACACATTTAGTACCTTTAAACTGAACACATTGCATTAACAACGAGACACAAAGGTAGTCTATTATATATCCATCTGCATGGCAACAATTTCAACTGAAACAAAAGTTACAATATTAATATATCTTTGAATGCCTCTGGCAAATGTCAAGATCCAATGACCAGTTCCTTATATGCAATGCATATTGCACAATAAATAGAGCACTTATTTCATTTCATGAAAATGCCTACACGTTCCTTTGTTTTGTTTTGTTTTTAATATATATATATATATATGTACTGCATGAAATCTTATCAGTTTCCGAAGCAGGCCTAGCCCTCATATGATTTATGTGTAAACACCTCTCTACTCACAGGTAAAGGTAAATAGGATGGCAAGTACATGTGACAACCTTTTACAAAGTTTTGGAATTTTGGTCAAAAAAATTAAAACATCTGATTTGTGCTGAAGTCATTTAACTCACATGAGAAGGAAACTTTTTTGTCTCTCCTTTGAACTCGGCAATAATTCAATTTGAACATTGCAAACACTTTTTTTTCCTCTCCTCTTTACAATAGCTTTAACTGGTACAAAAGTTTTCTGTTAATAAGGGAAATAAACAGTTCAATATCGTTTGTCAAGTAGGAAACAATGTTCAAATATAATGTTATTACTTTGTTTAGCAGCCTGTTACTGTATTAATGGTGGTTAAGTGGGGTAACATCCAGCGATGAGTGACAACATGTCATAACTGTCAGGTCGTGGAGGTTTCTTATATTGTGGGTGATGCTCCCTTGGTTAAACCAATACAGTTAAATCTTTAGATTTCTTTCATTATACAGTAGAGTGTTTTCTTTTTAATTATAATTCTCTTGTTATTTTCATTACTCTGGCATGTTTTTCCTCTCTCTCTCTCTTTTTTTTCTTTTTTTGTTTGCTGTCTATATCAATCCTCGTCTCCATCGTCCTGCTGCATCTCCTCTTGTTGCTGCAGCTCACATGCCCTTTTCTCCCGCTGTTTCTCCTGGATCTTCTTCATCTCCTCGGCATATTTACAGAAAGTATTCCCAAATTTGGACCACACTTTGTAGGGCACTGTAATTGAGTTGCGGTACGTTGGCTTCACCTCGCTTACCCTCATAAACACACCGTACTTATTGGATCCGACGTCGAAGAAAAACCGTTTGTTGTCCACAGTCAACGATGACCCTTCGGGCAACTCTGCAGGTTCGTCCTCTACACCATAATCGTCAATAAGTTTAGCCAAAGCGTCACGAAACTCAATAAGTCCCTGGGCAGGCAGAGCAATCGTCTGGCCTTGCGTGAATCCCAAACCGGGCCCCCGGTTAACGGTCTGTCGAATCCTCAGAAACCGTCCCCGCTGGTTCTCTTTCAGATCCATATAGTATTTCCGATTTTCTCGGACCAAGAACTCGCTTTTGAGGGCTCGCCTGGGCTCGTCTTGTACCATCCCCGGGTTGCTCGGACCCAGCTGGGCATAATGTTCGATGAAGTCCCCCAAGTAGTCACGGAACTCAACCGCCACGGACATGGAGAGAGTGAGGCGGCTCTTGTTTCCACCGGCCCCGACTTCTGCTATCTTTAAGAAGCGGCCTTTCGCGTTCTGCTTAACGTCCAAATAGAAACGTTTGTTTTGGATGTCAACCCTCTTCGATGCCAGCTCTTGGGTCTCATGCTGGAGCCCGGAGGCCGAGCCCGCCCCTCCTGTCGCTAGGTGCATGGAACCGAAGCCTGGGCCCGTAGCTGCTCCTCCCTGCTCACTTCCACTGTCTCTGTCCGCCATGATGCTGCCTGCCTGCCTTCTCCCTCTGTCTGCTGCACAGCCACAGCGAGCCGGAGCTCTCGCGAGATCTACACAAGAGTATAAAAAAATAAAACGAGAAGGGCGCTTAACGCAGAGCGATTGCCATGTGTTTTAATGCCCTTTATGCCACACCGCACGACTAATGTCATAAGCTGTCACTAACATTGAAAGCGAAACCTACGGTTGTTGGAGGAAATGCGTCTACCAGCCCACTTAAGTTTCATTTCGTCTGTACAACTCCCGAAAAGCCAGGTGCTTTTCCAACCTGGAAAGACCCAAGCTTGCCCTCAAGTTTTTATCTAAGAAAATAGCCTTCTAATGCATCACCGACTTCACATCACAAGTGTATCTGTTTACGTGGGATGTGCTAACGAGTTTACAGATCACCGTTTGCTCTCAAAGAGTTGAAGAATTAAATTTTTTTTTTTTTGATTTACAAGTCACAAGAAAATCGGTCTATACATATTATTTAACAGGACCACATCAGCAGCAATACAAATAATAGCAGGACTAATAAAACGAATAGCTTGTAACGAATAATTAGTTTTCACTCTAGGCGACAGTCAATTATTACATAATTTATAATACGTCTTACCTTTTATACATTGTATTGGATTTCTAGGCTATACTAAACACTGATATCAGCATTAGAATTAGAAAGGAAGGAAGGAAGGAAGTTTAGTTTAAAATATATGCTATGTATAGCTAATAATACAAATAAAAAAAATTATATATATTAATTTTTAGTTTCCGATTCCCGTTTTATTTTATGAATGAGCAGTTTTGTTCTATAACGCCAAATCATGTCAGAAAGGGAGAGAGAGCTGCCATGTTAACTGTGTGGGAATAATATGAGCAGAGGTGGGTCTCACACAACATTGTTTCAGCAACTCAGCTAAGTTTCCCCACCCTAGAGGCTACTTACCTCTGCTTAGATAAAAGACGGAACAACTAGGCTAGCTTTAATACCACCAGTCATTCCTCAGTTTGAAATCTGTAAAGGTGCAAATTTTTTTTACAAAGGTTACATTTTTTATGTAGCAAAACATCCAATGAGCGTGCTCGGTATGCCTACGGGACATGCAAAACAGCTGCCAACATCAAGGCTAACACACACAGAAGGCGTGAAAGTGTAGCAACCCCTCCTGTAGCTTACGTTCATGAAAGAAAGGTGCTGTTTCTAAACTCTGACTTTGTGGCGACTATTTCTAAGGTAATCTTACCCACTTATTCACGCCTTAAGATAGAATTGTGTCACCCAGGTGTCCGAGCAAGGTCTGAACGCTGTCTCAGCGGAGCCCCCTGCAGCTCGCAGGCCTGCCTCATTAGTACTCGGGCCTCCTTCTCTTCAGCTATTCAGCGGCGGCAATGTCTGCTCCGGGTCAAAGCTCTTTCTTTCATTTTATTTTTTTTACTTGCGCAAATGTGAAATTTGATGGGCAGACCTGGGCTATGATAGTTCAGCTCATTTGCTCTGGTAATATTTTGCGCATTTCAAGTAAAGCCACTGCATGGATTGATAATGGGAAAAGATCAAGGCATGCCCATCTGGGCCTACACAGATTATTACTGACTAGACCATGACGATCTTAGAGCATAAAAATAAGTAGTAATAAAGCCCCAAATAAATAAATAATAAACCCATCTTAACTTAAATTCTGCCCAAAAAATAAAATACAATAATCAATGCTGGCGATACTTTTTTTTTTTTTTTTTACACGAAGGACCTTTTTTTTAGTCTTACTTCCGATTTACCTGGAAAACGATTTTGTTTTTTAAAAAAGAGTGCCAAGACCTTTCACTCGAGGCATCTATGAGCCTGTATAGGGTATCTGTATTTTTTATTTAGCATAAATCTTCTGCCCTTCTTCCGCCTTTTCTAATTCCTTTTTCATATTTACCTCAAACTACTTTAGATTGCCTCCAAATCATTTTTACGACCAAAGATAAACAGCGCAAATAGGTTTTAAATGTAAAAATCGCTCAAATAGTGATTCCAGAGTTTTATTCAAGCGCACTACAAAGAGTTAGTAGGCCTATTATTACAAGAAAATAAAATTTAGTATTCAGTCAGTGACTGTGAGACAGCTGTCCTAGGCCTCGTCTATATGATTACACTGCAGAAAGCCCAGAATTTAAAACATAATTGTTTCCCCCGCCGCTCATTCTTGCAGACTCGTTTATGTGTCGCTGCCGAGTCCAAATAAGGGAAAATGGTAAGATGTTTAACTGTGGGTATCCTTTAGGCACTATTCGTTCTTCACTTCACAAACAAGACCGAGAATTGAACCTCAAACTTTTATTTAGAATAGAAAATATCAACTGCATTGATGAAAACGTTGAGATACGTGATTAATTTCCCTCTCAAAGTTGACCTTTCTTCTCTACCTTTCCACAAGACTGTTAGGCCTGACTGAAGCCAGTCATACAAACAAACCCAACGCAGAAACTTAAAAATAAAGTAAAATAAAATAAAAATAAACATGTATGCATCTTGACTTATAGATACTACTTGATTTCTCAGGCGTTAAATATTAAAGCAGTAATTTGAAATGCTTTACATTTAAAATGCTGTATGCATTCTGTATGTTTATAGTAATCATTTCAAATGCTTATTGTTTAAAAAAGAAAATTCCGGGCTGTGAAAAAAATATTGGGTAATTTAAAAAGTTACAAATATTAAAAATTATAATTTATTTAAACAAATAATGAATAATAAAATGTGAAGCAGGAGGACGCTGAAATATCCGGACGATGCTAAGAGAGAAGTCGCGTTCAAGAAAATTATTCCCTCTAAAATTCCCTGAAGAAGAATTTAGGTCGCTCTTCTACTCTGTCCATCAATAGTGTAAATCAGAGCTGCAGGTGAGGAGACAGAAGCATGTGGGCCTTAAGAGGAAACAATACACTTGACTAATTTTCTCCTTCTTTTAAACGTTCTCTTAATCTTTACCCACCTTTTATATTTTTTATACACATAAACATTCAAATATGACCTATTCTGCGCCTCAAAGGGTGATTCATTCCCCAGTAATTCCCACTTTGATTAAAAAATAAATGAATAAATTGTGATTAAAAACCTAACAACTGCGCGAGGATTAAACCAATGACAATTTTAGAGTCTAAACGTGTAACGTGTATGACTGTGATGTTCAGCGTGAGGTTGGCCTGTTGGTTTTCTATGCAAAAAAAAATCAACTAAGTTTGTCCGCACCTGCTCGCAGTGAACCTCTCTCATTATTTCATTGCCACTCCCCAGGAAACTCTGAGTACAAGCTTGTATTCTTTTCATTAAGTGTTTCTGCTGAAGAGAAGTCAACTCTATGCTGTTTTTTTTTTTTTTTTAAATGATGTGCCCTTTCTTTTTATTGTTAGTTTTTCTAAATAGATGAGTCCAATAAACACCGCTGTGGATGCACGCGAAATGGGTAAGTCATTCCTATTGCACTGAATGAAGGAACAGCACTGCAAACTTACAGGCCTCGTTTGTGAATAATGTGTCGGATTTAAAATGGCCTTACCTCTCTGGGCCTCAGATTGCAATGGAACCACTCATTTAGAATTTCATCAGACTTTCTAATCAAAGCGTTTACTGTGACAAGCTCATCTTTGTCTGTACAAAGTTACACCTAAAACACTATATACGCCTCTATATACGCAGATTTATGAAGACCCACTAGACAGATGAATAACTTATCAGTTAAGCAATAAATTCATCACCAGTCGGTACTTGGCCTATTTTCTTTCTGACAATTTTAAATTATGGACGTGGATCATACATGCAGGTCTTTTTCGGATCCCGAGATCGCATCCAACGCAGTTTTCAGCCTCAGAAAGTGTTGTCGCAGTTGGTAAAAGACAGCCGCTGTGATCACCTCCCAAAGTTTCTCCCTACATCCCAGCATAGGTGGCATCGCTCCAAATGCAGCTCCATTTTTTTTTTTTTTAATTTTTCGTTTTTTGTAGACAGATCGGTCGTACAGTGAAGTATTCATGCTTCTGTAAACTCTCCTAAGCAATGTCATATGCTTGGCTGCACGTCAGGACACTTACAGCACAGCAACAATGCGAATGACTTGTAAATAAAGCGTCATTCCACCGAGCGAGACTCCATAACCTACCTTTACCCCGCTCAGTCTGCAGGCGCAGCGCCTTAAAACCTCGACGGTCTGCCGCAGATGGCGAGACGAGGCAAAAGACACATGTGAATGCGCTCGGACTCCTGCGTGACAGCGACACGGACTGCTCCTGCTTGCTTCACAAGATGGACAAGAAACCGAGAGTCGTGGCACGAAGAGCGACACACGCACAATTCAACGCCGCTGCACGTTGCATGATGTCAACACGCAAATGTTGGAAACTCGGTTCAAGGGCGCCACTTCTCGGCGACACTGGGGAATTACAGTATTGTCTTTTTGACTGTAACAGGTATAGGGCAACATTTCTGGGAACTGTAATGCAGGGTAGCGTCTAAAGAAGTGAAATCCGAGCGTAGTTTTTGCGTTAATGTTGTGAACTTGTGTGTCCCACTTTGCCAGTGGCAAAATGAATGAATGAATGATCTCCAAAAGTTGATTCTGTTCATCTGGACGCAGCGTTTTCAGTGGGAGAAACTTTTAATCACTCTAATTATTGGTTTTCCTATCAAAAATATATTCAAAAACATATGACCCCTGTACAAAGTCCTATGTCCTGGCTCTTTGAGCAGCCACTGAAAAACTAAAGTGACTATTTATAGTAATTCCCAGCCAAGAATTGATAAAGTAGCTCTGATCTTAAAGGGGAAATCCATTACCTATTATGTGATTGCTCCTTAAATGCTTGTTCCACCAATTCCTACATCATCGCATCTATCCCGCACTGGTCTGCAGAGTGCTGTTTAAAAATCGCATTCTCAATTATAGGTGCTGACAGGAGGACTTTAGTCCACACAGTAATGTCTTGTCTATTGTGAGCGTGTTTGACATTAACACTCTATAGGTCTAATTCAAATTTCAGCACCACGGAGAGCAGCCAGGTCTGTTTCAAGCTGGCAGGTGGTGCACGCAAGTAACTCCATTGTGTTATTATAAGTTACAGTATGGTTTTGAGAGTCTTTGGCTTCCTGGTTTTAGATTGATTTATTATAGAATTTATACCCTGACCTTTTTACCTTTTAAAGGTTATTTCACTTAATCTTGTGCACCTTTCATTTGAGCCAAATTCAAATCTAGCACCCTGCTGTGTCGCTTGTTTGATGAACATCAGCAGTTAGAGGTATGTTACTGTCTCTCAACTACTCTCTGGTCAGCAGATGTCGCTCTTTGTGATGCAGTTACTTGAACATCATGTATCCGCATTCAGGCTAAAACCAAACCATTATAAATTTCAACTTTAGTTATATTTGGTATGACGATAATCAGTATTCCTATGTTAATTTGTGTAGTTATGTAACGTGACGTTTGTCAAAGTGCTCTGTCAGAACTACCCTGAATGAACACGTTTAAATATATATTTAAAAAACAACAACACTTTAACAAATAGTTCATCTGCGGTTTGGACCCCGGTGTTGCAGCTCTATAGATTTAATGCGGTCTTCTTTCAACAGCGTTTTTTTTTTCTTCTTCTTCTTCTTTTTCTTTCTTTTTCTTCTTCTTCTTCTTTTTTTTAGAGGCAGAGCAGTGAATGTGACCTGAATGCAGGGCATGACTTAATGGGATGAGACGCAAAACTCATTCAAAACAGTCTCTTGAAGACTCCGAAATGCTTTCGCAGCCTTAGTCATCGCAGCCATATGATTTCTCTGGGCTCAGCGGGTTTCCGTGTGAACCTGTTTCGGTCTTTGGAGCGATGCCTTGGCTACAGTGAAATGCGATTTTGAGGAGGGACAGTCATGGATTTTGGATTTCGTTTGTTTCGTTATAACGTGAGGTCGACACCGATAAAAGACCATGGAGTGATCGGCACACAGTAGCGGGGTTTGGGGAGTGAGGAGAACGACCCTTCGGTGCGTCGGTTGCCCGTGTCAGAGCTCCAGTTCTGCGTTTTTTTTCTGTTGAGGGAGCCTCTTGGCAATCGGCATTATTTTCTGTCCGTCTGTGGCTCGTAGGGGAGGCGGAGAGAGAGCCGCGGTGGAAGGCGGCGTATTAGCGCTATAGCTGCCGAGCAGAAATAATTGCTTTATTTTAATTTAATTTTTTTTCTTTTCTTTTCTTTTCTTTCTTCTTTTTTGAAGGGGTGGGGGGAATGAAACGTGGCTTTTGTTTTGCGAGCGGACTACCAAACTTGTGGTTCACTGCAGCATTTTGCGTCTTTTCTCTCCGCTGCAGATGATACAGAAAACCATCATAGCGGTACCCCACCACTGCAATTTTTGGGCAAAGATAAGAGTGGCGTCGTCTTGCAGTTAAGGCTACTATGGCAGCATAGGAAGCATCTTCTGGAGAGAGTGAAACCGCCGATTCCTTGCTTAGCATGTCTACGATGCCTTATTATTAGTAGAAATCAGTGACTGGGTTTGAAACCCAGCGTCACCCCGCGGTTCCAGAGCTACTGTTTACCCACTGAAAATCACCCGAAAAAGCAGCGGATCCCGATGGCATGGACACTTATGCAAGGTCTGCCGCGCTGTCGTGCTACTGGAGCCTACTTGCTGTCTCTTCATTCAACCCAGCTCCATCACCATCGCCCCGCAGCCGAGAGAGCCCTGCCGCAACGCGACCAGCGACCACCGAGCCAAAGCAGGCGGCATGAGGCTTGATTCAGTACATTTATCCATGCTGGTCATCGGGGTCTCATTCGCCTGCTACTCCCCGAGTTTGAATTCCCTGCAGGACCAGGCTTACAAATCCGCCGTGGTGATCGAGGGCAAGGTGCAGTCTACGCCTGTGAACGTCTCTGCGGAGCCGTACCGTGTGAATGTCAAAGTGCTGGATGTTTGGCCCCTAAACAGCGGGGGTCTGGAGCGAGAACAGCTCGTCACCGTGGGGGAATTTGGATCTGAGGCTCCGTGCACCAAAGTGAAGAAAAACCACAAGTACATTTTTTTCATGGACCCCACTGACGAGCCCTTGGTTTTTAAGGCATCGTTCGCGCCTCTTGACACCAGTGGAAAGAACCTAAAAAAGGATGTTGGAAGGATCTTGTGTGAGGACTGCGGTAAGTGAATGTAGCCCTAATGTGGAATACCGGTGAAGTCCAACCCGGAAGAATCAACGTTGTGTTAACAGCCCCGGGCTTGGGGCTTTTGGTAACAGGCACTCTGGTGAATTGTGGTTATTGTGGCCACAGCATGGCTTGGAGTCACTGGGTACCAAATAGGTGCCTAAGGGGCGTCTATGCAGCAATTTTCGACAACTCTCGCAGGCTCCCATAGCCCACATGATCAATCAAACTCTCTTTCTCTCTCCCATTCTCCCTGAACTGCAATAGACAAGCGCCTCGCACTGTTGCTAGTGAGGAATTGCAGTTTATGTGTACTTTACTATCTGCAGCCAGGAAAGCTGCTTTATTCTTTGACATTTCAGACACATTGCAGTGCACGTTTTACTTGTCGTTAGTCATACAATCATTGCAGTTTTCCAAATATCCTCGTGGCTTCTTTTATGAAACGTCAAACGCTTACATTTAAAGGAGCGAGCACAATTTCAGGACCAGGGACAGCGGCCTGTATCACCGGTATCACGTGTTGAAAATCACGCTGCCCTAGGCAAATTGGCTCCTAGGCTATATTTAGGCTACCGCCCTGCTTTAATGCTTTAATGCCACACTTTGTCGTAGCAGCAGCAGAGCAGGTCTGTCTGTTTGCAGACAGACCTGCTCACATGCTAAGGGCTAGCAGTGTGCTGTAGCTGAATCCTGAAACGTGATGCTGTGATTGAAAATGTCGAATTAACAACTTTCCCACGTCACACTCAAGCATTTTCCTTTTCTTGTTAGTAGTTTAAGAAATAACTTTGGTCTGTAGATGTTGTTCTTAGAGAGTAACGTGAAAACAATATCCAGGGCATTATGTTTGCAGTGAGGCATCATGACCCTGTTAATCGCCATTGAGAGAATCAGGTTTATTGACAGCAGATATTTCAAAGGAAAATAACTTTGCTCTTTTCTTCTTTTGTTAGATTATTTTCTTGAGGATGTGGAAATTACGGAGTACAAAAAAATAAAGGAAACTGCGGTGCAACAGGCTGCACTCAAATCCTGAATTATTGTACATATGTAGATGGACACAGATTTTTGCTTTTTCACTTGATTTGCATAAGCAATGTTGTTTTCAATGCCCTTTACTAGGCTAAAATGAGCCCCTACTACTTTAATTAGAAAGTAGTGCAAGTGTCTGTAACGTGAACTTAAAGGCCACATAGTTCCTTCATTGTGTCTAGGCTATGGTGTTTGCTACTCAGCTGTAAAATCTTACTTGCCTGTCTTCCACACTTCTTCCACAATGTTTAGGACACACATTTGCACTTCCATTGAAGCACTGCGGCCTAAAATGTGATGCGTGTCCTGTACTGCTGCTGTCTTAAATCCACTTAGTCTGTACTCACGAGACACAAATTCTCCCCTCTCCTCTTGATTGTGCCACTCTCACTGTGGCTTTTAAACTCATCATCTTGTTAGAGAGGTAACAGAAAATGGACCCTATTCCCTTTTGGATTCCCTGAACAGCCCAAACAGCCCTTGTCAGTTTTTCTGGCACTTATCAAAGCTTGTCAGTGATGTGATCAAACTGGCACAGCCACCTATTGTGTCACTTTGAGTTACCACACCCAGTTCCTGGGCCTTTTATTTACTTCAAAGAACCCATCAAAGTATGTGGTTATACATGGATATTAAGATCTCCCCAGAGTTTCTTTTCTGACCCCCCTCTCCTCCCCATTTATGGCTTGTCATGCAAACAGTAACAATATCCTCGTGATACTTTCAGTTCCTTTCTTTGTTCAGCACTAACCAAAGATCACCAACTTTATGGTGACTGTTTTAGGCATTTAACTATCTCTTAATGTTTGCTCATATTTTTTTGGCTTAACAAATCTTGTTTAGGCCCAGAGACTGATTCCAGGTCTTCTTAGGACCTCCCCAAAACTTGCCTTTAATCCCTTTTTGGCACCGTACAGATGCTGTCTAGTGTGTTAAACATATATACTGTGCAACTCTCAAAATTATGTGGTTGTGTGACTTCCACTTCCTATGAGCTGCCTTAAACTCAGGCTACCTACAGCAGTTAACACAGGTGTTAAAGTGAGCTTGAGCACCTTTAGTAAAAGAGTAAATCTGATAGGCAGAATAATACATATTACTATTGAGTATGTTTTTTTTCTACCTGTACTTGCTTATAGCCAAAAGGATGGAGTAATAAGAAAATAATGGCATGAAATCCCACAACCTCATTGTGGGATTTCGTGTCACATCCCCTTGTCCGTCTCATCCCTACTGAGTGTTAATGGTGCAGATGTAAATGAAGCTGCTGTGGTGGAAATTTAGCATCTAGCTCACTCCTCTTCAAAAGAGGAGTTAGCATAAATGTTGTTTATACTTTTGCTCATAAACATTATTTTTTGGTGGGCAGTAATTTTAAATGTATAGAATCTTGTTTCTGCCACTGAAAAAAATGCTTCCTTCAATTCATCCATTCTCTTCTGCTTATCCAATTTTAGGGTTGCCAGCGACAGCTGTTGTAGGGCGAGAGGCAGGGTACACGCTGGACAGATCACCAGTCTATTACAGGGCCAACACATTGACACAGACAACCATTCACACTCACATTCAGGCCAATTTAGAAATGCCAATTAACGTAACCCCACTAACATGTCTTTGGATTGTGGGAGGAAGCCAGAGGAATGGGAGAGTACCCACGCAAACATAAGGAGAACATGGAAACTCCATGCAGAAAGTCTTGCTGTGAGGTAACAACGCTAACCACTGTACCACCAAATAAAAATAACAACACTAAAATAAAACCAAACCAAAAAAGGCAAATTTCTTTGCCATCGATAAATCAGAACTTCAGGTTATTATCTTAAAATTTAAAGTTATTATATCTCAAGAAACCCCAAATTCGGAGATATTTAACTTGAAGTTTTGGATTAATGGATGTCATTTTTTTTCAGTGGCAAAACAAGCTTCTGTACGTTTTGAAATGATTTCCCACTTAAAAATAAGTGGAAACAAGCTTAATAAATTCAACAAATATGATCACACACAAGCTGTTTATATGCAGTTTATATTGCAGTGTGTCATGCTGGCTAAATATACATGTGCTGCCTATTTACAATAGAGAAATGTGTTAGGCAAAGGAGGAAGATGAAACATAATTTTAGTTAAAGTTAACCGGTTATTTGCTGAGCAGATATTTGATAAACTGGAAATTTAAAGTTTACTTGTAATGCCTTAACTTTGGAGATTTTAATCAGACATGCATGACATGCTGTAGTTGTGTTTTTTCATATTGTGAAACATCTTGCAAAGGAAATCAAAGCATCATAATTTTGTGGTGCTGTATTCAAAGTTTGCAATGAAATACTAGGTACTTCAGTACAGTTTCATACAGGCTGGTTAGCTGGCAGTACTGTGGTGAATGTACAGTCATGTGCTATGTTGGACAGGTGCAGAGCAGATTGTGGTATTTATGGTCAATGTAAGTTTACATCAAGGGTAGCAGATCTTAATGCAAAAGTAAGCTGATGATGCCGATAAGCTTCACTCAGTGGAATTTACCTTTTATCTGAACTTTATATCATCTAGTGGTTTCAGATCAGGGACGATAGCTCATACAACATCTGCGTCTATCTTGTTGAAAGTTAAGTGGCAAAAATCCACAAAGAGCAGGGACTCTCACAGCAGCACCAGACCACAGCCTATACACAAAGGAAAATTTTACTGGATCTCACAATGCAAAATATAATTGCTTATTTCAAAGTGGTTCTTATGCCCACATTGCACTGCTACACCCGTTTCCTCACCTGCAAAATCCCACTGTAACTCCCTGTTAACACCTGCACTTTGGCTGCAGGACTCAGTCAGCTGGGTGCTCTGGGTTTCTGTCAGAGCAGAGATGAAATCAGCAACAATTACACTTCTTATGCTACAGGTTACAGAAAGCATGCACAAACACAGGTTCATGTTAGCTATGAAAATGCTGCCCTCACACTGGTTGTCCATGTCTGGCTGAATCAGTAGCATTATCTGTGACATTACTGTGTATAAAAAAAGTTATACAGTAAGCTAGCAGACATATAAACATCTCACTCAAGTATACATTTCAGTATCATTGCATGACAGCCAGTATTTCCTTGGAGTTTAGTGCTGCTCTGCAACAGGTCACTGTTGATGCTATCACTTTTAAAAAGGAAGTTCGCTTATTATACAAAGCAGGCACAAGCATGTCAGATATACTGGTATTCCAGAATAAGGAAATCTACACAGTGGACCATAGTCAGTATTAGTGCACCATAAGGCCCAGTGACCTACTCCTCAGTACACAATTTGTGTTTAAATCTCTTTTTAAGCTTGTTGAACATATGTCAGTTGACTTGGCGCACAAGTACTGAAGTAGGAGGCAGACTGCTCTGTACACACACACACACACACACACACACACACACACACACACACACACACACACACACACACACACACACATTGTCATCCATTTGTCTATTCAGAACCTTTTTCAGAGATCACATCTCAGGATTGTTTCATTATTTTATGTATTTATTTATTTATTTTAGCCTAAATCAAAAGTGTGCAGACTGAAACAAATGTGGTAGGTGCCCCCCCCCCCCCCCCCCCCCCCCCCAGCTTTTTGTCTATCCACAGACTCATTGAGGAGACCTACATAGCTGTATTTTGCGTGTGCATGTGTGTGGGTGTATTCAGGCTGGTGGGAGCACTGTATGAGTAAAATGAAGTACAAATCAGTGCAATGTCTATGACAAAAAGCTCTCATTTTAAAAGCTGTACATTGTACTGCAAAATGCATCAAACATGCAAATCACTGTCACTTGTGTGTATTTTTAAAGTGCTCATTCTGGCCATTTAGTTTTTTTGAGCTTGATCAATGTAAACCTGTTGCAGTGAATGCACACCCTGTTACTAATCTGTCACTGCAAAGTCCAACTGTATGCAGGTCACAGCTGCTGCATTGAGGTGGTAGACAGGCAGAATTTTGCCTGCAAGCAATTTCTGTGAATTGGAAGAGGTCCTTAGAAGAGCCAGACATAGAACAAGAATGACAGCTGCTGATGGCTACTGGGCTCTGCTTCTACCCCACAATTTAGTCTTGTGGCAGCATTAATCAGCATGCATCTACAAGTTGGTCATTACACCCCAATGACACTCTCAGGGGCCATTTAGCAAACAGTTGTGACAAAGGTGCTCATTTACTGTATTTCACCAGCAAAAATTATTGCCATGCAAAGGATGTGTGCTTGTTTAGGTGATGACTGAAGCGTTTTTCGATGGTCAGTGTTGTGGCCTTCCAACTGAACGTGACTGAGATTACACTTTATATTATGCGATTGTGTGAGGATTGTTTTCTATGTTCACATGGTGGTCATTTATGAAGAATTTCTGCCCCATTCAATCTCATCTTGGCTATTTTACAGTGACAAGATTGCTTGATGTATAGTCACAAGATCTGTGGGGGAAAAAGGCATGACCATTTTCAGTAATTGGGTGCCCATTTTCTTGTCCATTAGGTACTTTCTCACAATCACTCAGACTTGTGCTCCACGTTTCTAGAGACAGATTTTTAAAAGCTATTATTGTGACAGGGTAAGCATTTAGGATATCTATCTTTTGCGTCTCCATAAGTCACACTGCCCCAGTAACAGAGCAGCTGTCATGGCACAGTTGAGGTTTTCTGATTTGGGTCATGGTTGTACCTGTTTGTACAGCAGAGCTATTGCAAGTGAGCAAGCGGTGTGCTTCGAGCCTTTCCTCTACACTCCTAAAATTTCAAATCAGATTCTTCCCAGCTCGTGTGTTGTAATTGTTGCTCTTCTGCGTTACGTAATGAGCTCTATAGAGCCATGATATGAAAAAAAGAAAGAACAGTCATAGCAGAAATAAGAGTTAGAAAAAGATGATGATTTAGAGCAGAATTCATTCTTTTTTTGGAGGTGAGGCACATATTTGGTTATTACTGTTACTGAGTAAGCCAGTACTTTAACTACAGTGTTAGTTGATCCATTTATTGTTTAAAACAGTGTGAAGCTCTTAACGCTGATGCATGTTTGTGAAAGTTACACAATTATCTCACCAATGAGGAATGTCAATTTCCTTTCTGCTCTAGTTGTGGCATTCACCAGATATGCAATGTCATTTGAAATACTCAAAATCACAGTGGATGAAGATGGAACATATTAGCTTTAGTTACTACCACCTAAAAACTTTCTGTTATTATGTAAATGTACTGTGTTACTCCTTGCCTTCCATGATTTAGAACATTAATACGGTTACTGTACAATACTGTGCAGAAGTCTTGAGCCACCTATCATTGCTTTATACTTTGCTGGGAAAATGGGAAATGTGTGCCGGGATTTTCTGAAATATGTGCAAACACGCATGGAAATACAGTATATAAAGCAAAAACAGAGTATGTACATTTATAAGGTGCTTGAAAGTCAATATTTGGTATGGCCACCTTTATTCTTCAACACAGCATGAGCTCTCTTAGGCAAACTTTCTTGTACTCTCTTTAAGGATTATTCAGGATTAGTTCTCCAGGCTTCTTTAAGGATATTCAGAGTTTTTCTTTGGATGCTGTTTGCTTCTTGTTCTGCTCTCTCAAGATGATCCCACACTTATTCAATAATGTTGAGCTTCTGATTCGAAGGAGGCCAATCAATGACTGATAGTGTTCTTCTGTGTGGTTTTCTATGCAGGTATGCTTTTAATGCACTGACAGTGTGTTTGGGGTGTTTGACATGCTAAAATTGAAGCTATTGCCAATTAGATGCTTTCCGTATTGCATATTTCCATATTGCGTGGTGGATCTGATGATACTTTTCTGTTTTTTGGCAAGCTCTCCAACACCACAGGCTGAAGCGCAGTCCCAAACCAAACAGGGCCTCCACCACAGTGTTTTACAGCTGTAGACACTCACTGTTGTACCTCTCTCCAGTCTTCCTCTGTACACGTTGATGGATTTTTGGTCAAGTTCTTGTGTAATTTGGCATACCTTAGTCTTTTCTCCTTGTTTTCCCATCCTTAAGAATAGCTTCTTGACAACGCCCCTCCGCTGAGACCAATGATGAGGCTCCAGTAAAGAGTATTGAAATATGCTGAAAGGTTAGTTTGTAGACCTGCCACTTTTTATTGTCCTCTACTTGTCCAGGTTCCTCAAATTTGTTTAAGGACACACTGCATACCATACCAAGTTTTCAACTAATAGATCTTTGAAAATTACCTTGTTAGTGGAAAAAATACTAGCTTGCGTTTGTATAAGTATACCAACTGGAGCATTTTTCACAGATTTACGTAAAGAAATGAAAATGTGTTTTTGCAGCAGGATGGTAGTAACAAAGTGCAATGCAAAGGTGCAATTTAAAGTTGGTTCTTTGCTAAGCCGTCTGTTATGTGCAGGTCTACAGGTCAGTGTTAAGTGGCATAACAAACAATAAACATTCCACTGAAAATGGTCAGGTACAAGGACTGGACTGAAAATGAGTGAAAAAGCAGCCAATATATATATATATATGACTACAGTAAACATAAATATATGACAATTTTGGTATATGAAAGATACAAAACGGGCCAAAATTATCTATCAGCTGCAAACACAATATTTGATTTCCAAATTATATTCATATCAGTAATTTAAGATGGGCACCGATTGGTAGCAGGTATTTGAGAAATAAGATTCAGGTTTTCAGCTTGCTTAATGGTTCTTGCTGGTTAGACAACAAATGTTAGAGAATGTCATGTACCTAACGGATTTCATACAGTATTACGGTTATTAAGGTTAAGCACCATTTGTGATGCAAGGAAAGCTCTGGACAAAGCACAAAATGGAGTTATCACTTCCTAATTCTTCCCGATCCACAAAATGCTGACAGTTTACTTATGTGCAGTTTAACATATCCAGCATCAGAGATACTTGCTATAGTTTAAATGTCTGTTAACATAAGCTTTAGATTTCACACACACACTAAAGCAATGCTTTGGACGATTATAAATTTCCATGTAATACAGAATTATGTCTGGGCTCATGGAGAATAATGGGCTTACTCTAAGTTCAGCTGGATAAGAACTATGAAAACAAGTCTGCAATGCCATGCAGTTTAAAACTTTCAATTTTATATCTGGTTTATTATTTGCTTCCATAAGTGCAAACTGCTTAAGTGAGAGTTTAAAAGTATTTCGTAAGATCACGAGACTGGGGAAATAACAGCCTGCACGATGCCATATTGGTAGATATGATAGTAGACAAACATGATAGACTGCCTGCTTGTTCAGTTTCTCGCTTAAACATGATTAAGCAAAATATGCATGTGATATCATTGGCAAAAATGTGGATTTAAAAAAAAATTGCAGTAATTTAATAGCTGTGTCTGCTTTTATTTGTATTCATGTATTTGTAATTTTATGGAAAAGGTTTTTTGTTAATAGATCAATACTGCATGCACCTTCTGCTGCAGGTAAACTGCACCTTTTCACCAGCTTTTATCAAACATTGCATCGCAAGTCTCTGACAAACGGGTCAATATTTTCTGTGTATAATTAGATAAACAGTCATGTTTTATCCAGAGCATTTACCTTAACTGTAAAGCCACAGATCTTTGTGTCATGGCTGTTATACTGCAACACTGCAGCTTGCAAACAGCTGGCTGAAATCTACCATCAGACAGAGAAGCAGATTTGGATTGGTTAGTGGTGTGAATGCAGATTAGTCTTACAGTTGGAACCTAATCTCGCAAACAATAATCTCCATTAATCTCCAGCCTGCTTGAATTCACAAACTGGGATGAAGGCTGCGTTTGAAATGGCAAAACTATTTAGAGCAGAACACGAGGATAGTCTGTCTGATACTTTCTGCGACAGGTGGAAACCCTGTCACAGAAAGGGTTTCCACCTGTGTTTTTTATACTTAACAGTCAGAAATATTCAGTGTCAGTTCTGTCACAGTTTTATTATATTTTAAAACTGTGCTAATGAATTGGTACAAAAAAGTTTACTGGTCCTTCTAAAGCAACAGGGACAAAAAAGAGGATATGGTTAGAAGTTGCAGGAAAATGTGGACCAGCACATTAAATCAGCTCTCACTCAACCCATCTCTATCACACAAGGATCTTGCATAACCCCAAACCCTATCGCCCCAATTTTGCCTGCTGGCTGCTGCCAGGAAGATCCGAAGGAAGACAAAAAGATAAAAATAATATTTAAAAAACAAATAATAATAAAAACGCTATCAGAATATCAAAAGGAGAATAAAAAGGGCAACCTTGCCTCCACATAACCCAGATTTGTGTGTTCTGATAAAATGATCCAGGTTCAGTCTAAATACTTAATTTATTCTTCAACTTTATTAGATCTCATGGCATACCTCAGAGGAAAACATCCACGTCCATGTTATCAGCTATTCAGTTAAACAGCTCATTCACCCTGGAAGACACCATTATTTTTTATAAACCTCCCTGTAAAACACTAGCACTGGATTTAATGTACAGTGTCAGCACCAAAGGACATTTTAAAGGATGGTTGAACCTTTAATTATACTTTACAGTGGGGCAAAAAAGTATTTAGTCAGCCACCGATTGTGCAAGTTCCCCCACCTAAAATGATGACAGAGGTCAGTAATTTGCACCAGAGGTACACTTCAACTGTGAGAGACAGAATGTGAAAAAAAAATCCATGAATCCACATGGTAGGATTTGTAAAGAATTTATTCGTAAATCAGGGTGGAAAATAAGTATTTGGTCAATAACAAAAATACAACTCAATACTTTGTAACATAACCTTTGTTGGCAATAACAGAGGTCAAACGTTTACTATAGGTCTTTACCAGGTTTGCACACACAGTAGCTGGTATTTTGGCCCATTCCTCCATGCAGATCTTCTCGAGAGCAGTGATGTTTTGGGGCTGTCGCCGAGCAACACGGACTTTCAACTCCCGCCACAGATTTTCTATGGGGTTGAGGTCTGGAGACTGGCTAGGCCACTCCAGGACTTTCAAATGCTTCTTACGGAGCCACTCCTTTGTTGCCCGGGCGGTGTGTTTTGGATCATTGTCATGTTGGAAGACCCAGCCTCGTTTCATCTTCAAAGTTCTCACTGATGGAAGGAGGTTTTGGCTCAAAATCTCACGATACATGGCCCCATTCATTCTGTCCTTAACACGGATCAGTCGTCCTGTCCCCTTGGCAGAAAAACAGCCCCATAACATGATGTTTCCACCCCCATGCTTCACAGTAGGTATGGTGTTCTTGGGATGCAACTCAGTATTCTTCGTCCTCCAAACACGACAAGTTGAGTTTATACCAAAAAGTTCTACTTTGGTTTCATCTGACCACATGACATTCTCCCAATCCTCTGCTGTATCATCCATGTGCTCTCTGGCAAACTTCAGACGGGCCTGGACATGCACTGGCTTCAGCAGCGGAACACGTCTGGCACTGCGGGATTTGATTCCCTGCCGTTGTAGTGTGTTACTGATGGTGACCTTTGTTACTTTGGTCCCAGCTCTCTGCAGGTCATTCACCAGGTCCCCCCGTGTGGTTCTGGGATCTTTGCTCACCATTCTCATGATCATTTTGACCCCACGGGATGAGATCTTGCGTGGAGCCCCAGATCGAGGGAGATTATCAGTGGTCTTGTATGCCTTCCATTTTCTGATGATTGCTCCCACAGTTGATTTTTTCACACCAAGCTGCTTGCCTATTGTAGATTCACTCTTCCCAGTCTGGTGCAGGTCTACAATACTTTTCCTGGTGTCCTTCGAAAGCTCTTTGGTCTTGGCCATGGCGGAGTTTGGAGTCTGACTGTTTGAGGCTGTGGACAGGTGTCTTTTATACAGATGATGAGTTCAAACAGGTGCCATTCATACAGGTAACGAGTGGGGGACAGAAAAGCTTCTTACAGAAGATGTTACAGGTCTGTGAGAGCCAGAGATTTTCCTTGTTTGAGGTGACCAAATACTTATTTTCCACCCTGATTTACGAATAAATTCTTTACAAATCCTACCATGTGAATTCATGGATTTTTTTTTTCACATTCTGTCTCTCACAGTTGAAGTGTACCTCTGGTGCAAATTACTGACCTCTGTCATCATTTTAAGTGGGGGAACTTGCACAATCGGTGGCTGACTAAATACTTTTTTGCCCCACTGTATCAGTGAGGCATTGTAACATGGCATGGAAGCCTCCTGCACCTGATGCATTGCTTTTTGATACGAAGAACCTTCCACTAATATGCCCCATTTCCTTCTCTTTACCTGTTTTACGGTACAGCAGAATCTCATGGGCCTTGACGTCTCAGACACTACAGTGTAGTGCTGGACTGTGACTATGTAGTGGACCGAGCTGGGCTTTTAGATTAGCTTACAGCCCCCCAACCACTGCCAACATTTATAGAAGTCAAACCTATTTATTCTTTAACACATTTAAAAACGACAAGGGATAACCGAAGTGCTGTACAACTAAAAGCAGTATAACCGAGCTGGGAAGACAAACAATAACTCAGTCACATTTAGGTGTTTTAATCTGCTTCTACCAGAAGCATCTGATTAGCTGACTTTAAAGACATATCAGGAATATCCATAGTTAAAAGTTCAAAAATGTAAAAGGATTCTAATCTGTTTAAAACCATTTATTTAAAAAAAACAATCAATAAAATCTTAAAATCAATTCTGTAACCGGGCATCAGTGTAAAGAAGCCAAAAACAGGGGAAATATGGTCTCATTTACGTGTGCCTGACAGCAGTCGAGCTGCTGCATTCGTTGTAGACAACAAAGCAGAGCCTGGCTGATTACGAAATAAAGGCTATTGCAATAATCAAGCCCGGATGAAATGAAGGCATGAATTACTTTCTCAAAGTCAGCAGATGGGAGAACGTTCTTAATCTTCGCGAGGGCTCTCATCTGGAAGAAATTGGTTTTAACAACAGAATTTATTTCTTTATTAAATGACGCTGCCATCAAAGATCCCCTCCAGTTTTGTTTTGTTTTGTTTTTGTTTTTGCAAAGGGCCAAGGTCACCTTTAAATGAAGAATGTGAGTCACCAAGCGCCCCCCCCCCCCTTTTTTTTTTTTGTTCATTCAGGTTCAAAAAGTAAGCACGTCATCTTGACCACACTATTGTAAATCTTTCCTTCAAGCTTCCCATTTCCATTTAATCACCTTAAGCAATGGCGTCATTAACAGATTAAATATTATTGTCTGTGGCATTATTGGAGACTCCTTCAACCCAAACAGGGAATCAAACAATCCTCACTCCATCCATCTTTACAACCGCTTATCCGATTCAGGGTCAGTTCAAGGCACCCTAACGCAGGGCTAATATATGATTCCTATTATATTTTTGTATGGTAGTCTTTACTGTGTTTTTCTGTGATTTTCAGTCACTACTTTCTTGTTTCCTATTGTACAAGTACTGTAGTACTGCAGTGGTAGTGGAGAGCACAATGTTTGACTATGTCCACTAAATAGTCACAGTGTTCAGTGCACTATTTATTAGACTAAAAGCTGGGCCTACAGCTAAAATTTTTAGCAAAGGTTAAGCAGTGTATCTCAACCTCACTGTTCTCTCACTAAATCTTTTGTTAAAGCTTCCCATTAATGTTTAATCACCTTAAGTGATGGCGTCATAAACAGATTAATTATTACTGTCTTTGGCATTTATTGAGAATGCGTATCCCACCCCACCAGAGAAACAAATGGAATAAAAGCCATGGATCTCTTCAGTACCAGATGCTGAGCAGTTTCTTAGCTGAAAATAATGCAGTGTAGACTAATCATCCAACCTTGTAAAATAATTTTGCTAATAATGCACATAGCACGATTTGAACAGCATTCCTTGAGCATCCAGACAGCCAGCCATTCTCTTAACTGTTTATTCTTTTCAGGGTCATTTCGGGACAGTCTACCACAGGACTGATATGTTATTTCTATTGTATATTTGTGTGACGGTGACTTTCAGTCCTTACTTTCATTTACAGTTTCTCCTCATGTGTCCTGTTTCACTGTATGTGTCTTTTCTCTGTCTGTGTGTTTTGGAACTGGGAAGATGTGCTTAGTTTCTTTAAACGACGACAACACAATGAAAATCTGCTCGAAACCTTTTTTTTTTATATTGTTGGGATGTGTCAGTTCATTCATAAACAGATGTCCTCAAGCTCTTAGAGCCACATAAAAGGATCTGCATTTAAAAAAATATATATCTACTGACTACATCGTCAGTAATAAACCTGACAAGTTAAAAATTTGTAGGTTGGTATTTGTTTGTGATTTGTGTAAATTAAGACTATGCATTAGAAAAAATTAAGTAGGTCAATATTTATAAAACGGCCAGTGGCTTATTCTTTGGACTACCTTGAGAGATGGTATAAGAGGGGAACTTTTATAAGCATAGGGAAACTGTAAATGGCTTTAGGTGTTATCATATTTTACCAGTTTTATAAATTCAGTTATTTTTGCTGAATACCTAAAATTGCTGGCCAGAAGTTTGGTAACAAAATGTGTATATAACACTTGCTAGGGACATTTTAGATAAATAAAAGAAGAAATCAAAGAACATCTGGCACTAAAGAGAACATTAGTCTAACACAAATGTTGGAAATATTGTAGTTCTTAGACTTTGGCCTCTGTAACTACAGTTTACACCCTGCAAGTGGACTTTTTAGCAGTTAGAGTTTTTCAACCCACTGAAGAATGTTGACTTCACCACAATGAGGCAGTATATGATCAGGATCAGGACGAGGAAGTGGGAGAAACACCAAAAAGTTGAAAGGGATGAGTCCGTTGGGAATGTCCCAGCAGTTGTTAGGCTCCTTGCCTCTACAGCTGGAGCAGTGTCAGCAGCGCTCAAATGGCCACAATCGCCGCACAGTCCGCAAGATATCAACAGCACAACAACTGTGAAACTCACAGCCATTTGGATTTTACTTTGATGACAAAGGCAATCTGTTTTTCCTGTCCACCCCTGAATGCCCTGGGGTGGACATTCCTAAAATACAAAGAATCGACTCTTTCAAATACTACAGTATTACTACAGGTATACTTCAGAGCTAGCACTGAATAACATAAGGCATGTACTGAAATTTAAAAAGAAAAAGAAAAATACTATAGATGAATGACTAAGAAAAAAACACAAAATTGCCAATGAAATGGAAAAACACACATATACCTGGTTTGCAGCGCATGTTTCCACACCATAGACCCCTATTTAGTGTGTTTACGTTGGCCTGATCATTATGACTTGTATCCTCCTGCTTTGTGAAGGCAGTTCAAGTTTACTCAGCCTTTTGAATTATTCAGTAATTTGCAGCTATCTTGGGCTGCAATACGCTTCCTTCACAGGCTGCAGCTAGTGCACGTATTTAAATATTTAAAACTTGGTTTTTTTTTCTTTATATTGTGCACGCCATGAAAGGCTGTCACCAAAAATAACCTCTTAAACTCCTTTGGTATTATCATTAAATAAGAAATCAGTAAATAAAAAGAGACACGATCCTATTTTTAAACGTGAAGTCTAAATATGAGACATATACAGTTCTGTGGGTTACCACCCCTTGTTTCTCTCAGAAAATGTGAAATAGTTGCAGAATTTATTGAAACATATGCAAACGCACACAGAAATGCAGCATATAAGGCAAAACAGAATTTCTAACAAGCCTGAATGTGAGTATTTGACCACATTTATTCTTCAACACAGCCTGCACCCCTTAGGGAAGTTTCCTTGTAGTTCCTTTATGTAGTCTTCAGGACTAGTTCTCCAGGCTTCTTGAAGGACATGCAAAGCTCTTCATTGGATGTTATCTGGTTTGGAGTTTTCTTCTGTTCACTGTCAAGATGATCCTGCACTGCTTCAAAAATGCTGAAATCCTGGATCTGGGGGGCCAATCCATGACTGATATGAGTTTTTACTGAACTGGCACTGTGTTTTGGCTCCAAACCATGATGGAGCCTCTACCATGTTTTATAGATGGCTGTAGATACTCACTGTTTTAGCTCCCTCCTGACCTCCTCAGTACATATTGATGATTTGAAACACAAATTTCAAATATGGATTAACACCTCTTGCCAGATTTTTGGTCCAGTTGTGTAATTTGGCATACATCAGCCATTTCTCCTTGAGACTGTTTCTTCGACAGCTACCCTTCCACTGAGACCATTTCTAATGAGACATCATTGAACAGTAGATGGATCAGCTGAAGGGACCGATGCGTCTCTCAGGTCCTGTGTCCTTCTTTCCTAAGCACGTTACATTCAGACACTCGTCATCTGTTGTGTATCATTTTTTAGGCCTCCCACTTCTTCTTTTGTTCTCTACTTTGCTCAAATCTTGTAAGGACACGCACGTTTTCAGCTAATAGCTCTTTGGGAATCACTTTGTTAGTGCAAAAATCCAGTTTTATGCCTGTTAAAACTGCGTTATTTTTGGATTGTTTCATAGATTAAAGTAAAGAAATGAGAACAAATTATGTGTTTTTGAAACAGGCTGTTAGTAACAAAGTGCCTAACTTGTCTCTTACGTGTCAACACAACACTGGTTCATCCCTTGAGTTATGTGCCTTTTGCATGCTTGAATGAGTCACAGGTCCGTGTTAAGTGGCTTAACAAACAATAAACATTCCTCTGAAAATGGTCAGGTACAAGGACTGGACTGAAAATGAGTGAAAAAGCAGCCAATGTACAAAGAAAAACTTTGAAAGACCTTCAGAATTATTGCTCAAGACCACTTTTAAAGACAAATAAGAAAGTCTGGCTCCTTGGAAGTTAAATATAGAGAAATGACAAATGAGCAAAGACTTTTGCACATGCATAAATGTAAAACAAACATGATTTTTTTTTTAAACTTACGCTGTATTTCAGTATGAAAAAGATTAGACTGCAGACTAGTCTTTTTGTTTGGAGCAAAGAACAACAGAACATTAGAAGTTAATTATTCATTGACACTAAAAAAAAAACAATGTGGCCCATCTGTATTAATGGCATAGAGTGTAGATCAATGTTGGAAATCTGCACTGCATACAGTTTATCCATCATTCCAACTAAATTGGGGGAAATAATTCTGGGCTATTAACTTTGTTATATACAGATTTTGCATTCTTTACATCGATCAACAGGTTAATCACATCACATATTAATTAATATCACTTTGGATTAATACATGTGAACGGCATAACTCACAAACTACTCAGGTAACCTCCTTTTTTTTTTTTTGATCGGAAGCCTCGTGAAGCTTCTTGGTTTGCCCCAATACTAAACTGGTTACTCTTTTCCCTGCGTCTGATACTTGTTGTTTCTGCAGCCCGACAGAGCACTAGATTCACTTTTGGTTGATAATTCTTATGAACAGAATAATTGCTTAAAGCTGGAGGCCTGTGGTCATGATTGTGCTCACACAAATTACTCTTGAGATCAACACTGTTTTGGCATGTTGCAGAAGTAGTCTACTATTGCTCAGTCCACAGAGGGAGGGCATAGCTGGCAGGCACACATTTCGCTTGTCGATCTTCGTAGCTGCAGGCGTATCATGGAAGAAAACACATTCCATAAACATTCCATAAACTGGTTTATAGGTGAGAATAGAGCTCCTCAATCACAAGGTATAAAAGGTTTGTGTAAACAGCTTAACGTCTTCGGCGGCATCTTTAGCTTTGGCTCTAGCTTCGGTTACTGTAGAGCACCACACAAGTTTTTAAGTATACATACGTGCGCACTGTGTTTGTAATGTCAGTGACACTGTGGTGGAGAACGGGAGTTAACACAGTCTTACTTAATCCCTAAAATAAAACACAAACACTATAATCAAAACACAAATGCAACTCTCGCTCTTTCATTGGAAATTATGACTCGATGTAGCCAAAGCCGTGTAGCTTGTTTTGGCTGGAAAAGGAGAGGAACAGTATCAACTGACAGTGTAAAATGTCAAGAAAGTGCCAAGTCTTTGGAAGAATTATAGTACAGCTTATTATTGCTTCTTATTATTGGGCAACAGTAAGAAGCAGGTTGCATTAACGAGTGGCAAACATGACTTCATTTGTGATTTGTGTAATTTAGTATTCACAGCCTTAATTTGACTTATTGCAGCAGCATTTTTTTAACCTACTCATCAGTTAACCATTTGTAGCTCTGGGCGATTCTTCATTACACTATCACCTCAACAAATTGTCCGGTAGCTTCACAGGAAACAACGTGGCAATAAAGAACAGTACGGATGATAACCTTTCACTGAGGCTCTCTCTCTCTCTTTGGCCTTCAATTACTATAGGCCCCGGGCTACTGCTTCACTCTCATCAAGCATCAGTTTCTTGTAGTCTGCTGGTTTTATCAGTAGATTCGGGCAGGTTTTATTTAGTCACTACTTGATGACAGACGTACCAGCGTTTTGTACTTCTTTTTAGGTCATGTCACGGTAGTAAAATTTGTTCAGTCACTGGGAACAGAGTGTTGCTTAGAACGTGGAGCACATAACTCTCAGAGTAGTTTAGTTGTTTTGTTAATTTGGATATCTCACATTTCAGTCCACCTTCTTAAAAGGTACATACAGAAATAGTTCATCCTTTCCTCATCTGAATCTGAACACTTTTTTGTTTTGTTTTTATGGGGAATGCATGCAGATCGAGGAAAAAAGAAATTCCCAGCTCGATGTTGTTGCTTGCCGGTGCTTGTGCGTGTTATCCTTTTGGATAATTGGCTGAATTTCTCTAAATACATATGCTATAATTCTGAGTCTGCAAGCATATGCATGCTTTCCTACGTCAGCTGGTTGTAGAATGGCTAGCTTCAAACCTTGCCTGCATTTGCGCCGTGATTCAAGCGTGAACACTGACATGCAGCCTCTGTAAGATTTAATAGACTGAAATAAACATTTGTCCGAAAACTGTGTAATATGACAGCCAATTATGCATTTTAGCAAAGAAAGCTGATGGTGTCCATGACAGGAACTTCAACCAAAAATAAACAAACAAAATGATAGGGAACAAAAGGACCATGGGAAGGGCAACGGTGTTTGTGTGCAGCGTGCCGAAGTGTTGAAAAGAGGGGCTGCTGGCACTCCTGCTGGGCGCCTCCCGGTGTGTTTAAGGGACGTGTCCGGCCATGTTCACCCCCCACACACAGTACATATCCTGAGAGAAGGTTTGTTTCCTCAGGTATGTTGTAGGTGTGGATTGATGTGTGTCTTAACATGAAATAACTTTACACAGAATGGAATGGCTTGTTAGCGGTGTTTGGAAGTGGACCAAGATAAAATCCTGTCTCCCTCAACAGGGGTCTCCGACCTTGGGACAGATGTTTACTTTACAACAAAACTAACGAAAATATGCATCATTTGCAGATTGGAGATAAATTGCCTAATTCTGTGTTCTGTGACTGAACGTAATACCGAGGAGGAGCTGATAGAAGATTATGACGCTGCTGACTCGACCAGCAATAACATGTCGACGACTCAACCATTGTATTCCTCAGTATTTACAATATATATATACGGATATTTCATTCATCACACCATACGATGACTAGATACTTGACGCCCATGCACAAAGCAGTCCTTGTGTGCCGTCCGAGAACTGGTCTACAAACTGTGACGCCATCAAGTTGTAAACTGTGGACATTTTCCAGTGGAATGATTTGGGAAGTATGACGTAGGATAGTAACCCCACCCCCCGCCCCAACCCCCAAGGTTTTTCAGAAAATTTAGGCAATCATTAAAAATTTCTGAAATTCTAAAAAGGTAAAAAGCAAGCATGTCTGTTTGTGATTACTCCTGCGTGTGTGATGCATGCCAGGGCGTGTGTTTTTGTCGTTGGCTGTTCCTCTGTCCTTTAGCCTTGCTTTCTTCTGACCTTCCACCAGTGCTCCTGCTCATTATTGTGTTGCTCTAATCTGGAGGGGACAGGACTGGGTGCAGAAGTGTATTTATCTTCCTGCACAAATAGGACCTCTTTCCGTCTGGTCGTTGCTCAGCTTGTTGTTGAAAGATAGCGAGCAGCGTAGAGCAAGCTTCAGTGTGTGTGTGTGTGTGCAGAAGGAAACTGAGATGTGTCCCAGCTGGCCCACAGACCAGCACACTACCATCACCTCGCTGCAGCAAATGTAGACAAAAGAGGAAATATCTCCCTTGTGATACTGATACCCCTTAACTCTGAGGGTGTTTTACCCTAAATGAGAACGCAGCATTCCTCACAGTGGTCTGTTGTACTTGTAAAAGCCAGTAAGATCAGTGTTACAGAAAGTCCCTGCAGTGTGAGCCCCGTAGCCTCGTTTCTGCTTTTTCCCCATCACATCTGTTGGGATGTGTACTTTTACTACACATTGTCTAGGCATGTTTCTTTTCCTTCCCTTGTTGTCTTCATGACATTAGGCTTAGAAGCGAGGAGTTATCATACTGCAAATGGCCATGGGCCAGGAAACCACTGTAGGCAAGCCAGCAATACAAAACAACATAAAACGTACCTTGAAAAATATCCCAGTAGATGACTTCTCTGTTTGCCCTGTTAAAACTGTGAAAGGTCATTCTGGTTAAAATACTGGGTAATTATTTGACCTTAGTTTTGCACTGCAGTCAGTGAAACTCTGACCCTGTCTCCAGTGTCTTAGCATTTCATTTTTATCCATCTAAACCTGGTATAGCATGATATTATTATTATTACTTGGCTTTTTGAGCAATAGTAAATACTCTTGGCTGAAATTCAACTATTAGAATTTAAGCTAAAGCTTTGGTACCGCACCTCCATCACTAAGCTGGTGGTGGCTCGCCTTGAGCTTGAGCTTTAGCTAGCTTTGACCTCCTTCTTAGTGCCGGGGTTGTCAGTCGCTGCTGTGCTCGGCATTGGATTTAACTGCTTGTAGAGAGTTAGAGAGAGGGTTTTTTTTCCTGTGTGTGTGTTTGTGTGTGTGTGTGTGTGTGTGTGTGCCTTTGCAGTCATCTTGTCGCTTCGAGATGACCCAACCACAGCCTTGGCTTCCTGTCAGCTACATCTGGCTTGCCAGAGCTCAGTGTGAGGCACCATCAGCTGGGCCAGCTCTCTTGCCCACTTATCAAATTCACTCAATTTGAGACCACCTTGGTTTGGGCTCATGCCGCCAAAGCATGATCTAAGCTTACACATGCGTAGTGGCCTGTTTTCCAGGAAAAGCCTAGATTGGTGAAAAACAAACAAAGAGATAAGACAGAGTCTCGATAAGCCCAAGCTCAGCCACGAGGCAAAAAACAGAATCGCAAATGACTTGACCAAGGAGCTGCATTCAGTGTGTGTGAAACACTTCACAGTGTCCTCATTGTGACATGTTTGTGCTTCTCTAAAAGCACATTCTGGAGATAAAGAAAAGTGCAGAGCACAAAAGGAATTTGATTTGATGTGAAGAATGCAAAGCAGAGAACGGATGAGCGTATGTTTTTCAAGGGGGGGTGCTGATAAGAAAACAACCTTCCCGTGTTTTCCCATGTGTACATTTATGTTTCGGTTTTAAACCATGTATGAAAACGTCATTGGTGGATTCACTTAAAAAAAAGTTCAGATATGTTTACACATGATTTATTTAAATCCGCAATGTAAATGTTTGTCAGTCATGGAAATTTGGGGGTATTGGTGTTATTATTGTGTGGTTATAGAAACAGATATAACAGGTATACTATTAATAGCTCTATATGTATTTCATAATTCTATGTAAGATGGGGAATTTTTGTTGTTGTTGTCAGTTTAAGAGCTAAAATGTACGCAATGGAAAAACCCCACTATCTTGTGATTCAGATGTGGCAAATTAAAGGTCCGTTTTAGTAAACTACATGCAAGTGGTTTGTATTTACTACACTACGAGTGGAAAAAGGTCAATTTGAAATGCATCAGTGGCCCACGTGCATCTTTTATTTACATGCGGATGCACCTGTGTGTTTGCATGCGTATGCGTACGAGCGTGTTTGAGGGGGTCTGTTTGTATTTGAGTGTGACAGTGTATACTTTGTCAGCCTGAGGACACTTAGATTGAGTGTGTGTTGTTCTCTCTGGCGAGAGTGCACATATGTGTTTGCGTGAAGACCTCGTTCTATGTGGGTGTGTGTTTGATAAACTGTGAGAGCATGTGGGAGACTGTTTGTCTATTCATCTGGGTGAGAGCAGGAGAGATAGAGCAGAATGAGGAGGTGGAAGAGCAGATCTGCTTCCAGCCTCTATCTTCAAGTCAATCTGCTCCGTCACACAAACCTCTTTATGTCTCCTTTGGCAGAAGGGAGGGAGACGGGCAGAGAGAAAGAGAGCGCGAGACAGACAAAGAGACTCAGAAAATAAATATGTTTAAATGGTGGATGAATACAAGAGGAGGAGAGAAGGAGAGAGATTCAATCAGGCAACCTTAAGAAGATAGAGCGGATTTTTTTGTTTAAGAGGATCAAAGTCATACTCAGCTACTCAGACAGCATCTGTCATTTAAAATGTTTGTTCTATTTTAATCTCAGCAATGAGCTATTCTTATCCAGCTGAAAGGATATGGCTAGCGAACGTGAAATTCAATGAATTTAATATTTATTTTCATCATCAGGGAGCAGAAAATTGTTTTACAGAGTTTGTCAGTTTAGCCCCACTGGAAGTCGAGAGGCAATTGACATCCTGTAGAGCTTTCTGTACAGTTTCCTGCACACACACGCAACACATTCAATGCACGCACAATTTTTGTCTCTCTCTTGCTCTCAAGCACACATAACCCCACACTTCATCACATTACCATGAGCAAGGCCAAAAAAAAAAAGGAATCAGCTTTCAGTTGTGAAACAAAGGAAAAGCACACACAACAGTACATCTGTGTGAGTAGGTGTTTGTCTGCCTGCAGTACAGGCATTAAGAGCAAAACGTAACATAAATCAAAATCTGCTTAATGGTAGGTCTGACGCTAATGTATGGCTGCCATTCTCTCTCCTCTTCCGTTCTGGCAGCCGTCCAGATTAGGAAGACAGTCGGTTAGAGTTGGGAGGCACAGAGATCAAATCTGGTGGCAGGGTTGGACTGTTATTGCAGTATCATGCCCCACCGGCTGATGAGTTGCTGTGCTCGTCTCTTGTTCCTCTCAGCCGCAATCAAACCTGTCACAGTGTGAGTCAGCGTGGCCGTAAGTGGGGAAGATGCCTCTTGCCATTAAATCAATCAGTTATCAGACACACCAGTCACATTTTGTCCACTGTGGAGCCACATCTAAAGCTGTGAGAGGTGTTGGTGATGTCACGTGTCTGTCAGAGCGAGCTAGTGAAGGATGGAGACTGGTACAGAGCGGGAGAACTGAACAAACTGGGAGGCTAAAGAGCTGAAATCTCATTTTCTCAGTGGCCTTGAGAGTGGAGCATGCTCAGTGCTGATGTTTGTCATCTCTCCCTCTCTGAGATGCTACTGCAGTGCTTCCCAGCAGGCTTGGCACAGGCTTACTCATGGACATCTCTCTTATAGAGCGATACAGTGGCCAGGCTGCAGCTGCTCGGAAGATGCTTCCCTCTGCGTTTCTTTTTTTTCTCGGTGTTGCTCCGTCCCCCCACGCCCTCTTATCTTACCTGTCTTTCAGTTCAGCCTCCCTCACTCTTCCTCCCATTGTATTTCTCGCACATTATCTCCTACTTTCTCACTAGCATCCTCTCTGCTTTCGCTCTCCCGGTCTCTCATCCTCTCTCCGCCCCTCCACATCCCTCTCTCACATACTCTAGTTGCTACCTTTAAGACTGCGGTTGCCATGGTGACAGCTATGTGCTGCAGAAACGTCAAAGAGCTGAATCCACACAGGATCACTTCCTTGTTTTAACACTTGTGTTCTTTGCTGTCGTTTCCCTCTGGTTTCTGGCAGCTCCCCTTAAATAACAGACGGACACGCTTGATTTGAATGCATCCAACCATTTTGCCATGCTGTAAATGAGGCAGCAGAAGCAACTTGTGGCTTCTTTTCTGTGATCCCGATCCCAGCTGTTGCTGAGCACACTCATTAGTAACACTCAGATTTGGAATCTCCGTTGACCTTGGCGCAGCTGACCTTGAGAAACCAGCCCCTTTCTGGGAACTCCAGATGTCACCGACATTGATTTGTGTCACGTCTCCACTCCACTCAGCAGCTCGCAAGGTGACATTAATCGATGGCGTCTCGACCCTCCTCGGCTGTTGCTGGCCACACGTTGTCCGCTTGTGCAGGCATTTGTAGCACATGCACATGAGCAAACAGCAGCTGTCAAATTCATGCAGACAAATCTGGGTTTGCTGCAAACTCTTTGGTTACTACCACACAGCATGTCTTTATTTCAGGCACAATGTGTTTTTTATTCCAGCAGCACAGCTCAGCGTGTGGTCAGCTGAGGAACAGATGCCTTGTTAAAAAGGTGAATGCAGCAGGTGGGGCTGTTTTCTGTCATCTGTTGAAAGGGACATTAGTTTCACTCACAAATTCCCTCTTTCATGCTTTTTTTTTTTTAACCCTGTCTTCCCTTCTCTTCCTCCATTACTGCTGTTTTTTTCCCATGCTTTCTATTTATTCTAGCTCTTTTTTACTTCTGCTTCTCGTAGAAGGTTTGGTCCTCTTTCTTCTCCCCCTTGCCTTTGCCTCACCTCTGTCAATCAAAAATATAGATGTTTGTTAAAAGCAGGCACTTTACCTTGCTTTAAGTCCTGAGTATACACTTTGCTGGAAAAAAATAGCTGACAGATGTAAACAGTAAAACCTAATGGCTGTTTAAAGCCATTATGTCTAAAGAGATAAACTCTTGTGCTTATGAAAGGGCTTTTTTAAGGAGTATCAGAATGATGATGTGCAGGTATGTTGCTGTTAGGAGGCTGGAGCTCAGCTCCATCATGCAGGGAAGCTATCTTCCCTTTTCTGGGAGAAGCAATGAAGGGGTTAGGAGACAACCAGAGATGGGATCTATGAAGCATTTATGGGTAGGGCATATATCTATGGAGGATCTATGTATGAAGTTACAGAGGTTGGCTCCTTTTTTCTTTGATTTCTTAAAGTTTTGCCACTCCCACACTGGTCTATTGTGTCTCTCCACCTACAGACCCTAATCCAAGGACAGCCCACGGCTGCTGAAAAACAGCAGATGCTTCAGAGTAGTGTAGAAAAAAAGAAAAGAAAAAAGAAGAGATCTACATGTTCATGATCTACATGTTCATGACCATATTTGAGTTTGGGTGTGTAAAATGTGAGTTTATTTCAGACTTCCATTGTACTCCACAAGGTCATATACAAAACGCTAGACCTTGTTCAGAGCTTAGGTTCTTAAAAACCTAATTTCCTCACAGTGTGTTGTCTACTACAAGTCCGCCTCCCCTCACTTTCATGTGCATGCTCATGCAGTTCTTGCATATTTTATGTAACCGTCCCAATGGGAGACACTTGTGGCAAGCAGGCGATTGTAAAGCTCATTCGTTTGCATCCACACTCTACGCTGCAGATTTTAGCACGCGTTAAAAGAAATGTTTACAGAACCTAAAGGTACATGTTGCTGTTCAAGATCAACATCACACAAATGCCCCTATAGCTAAATACAGTACACCCTCATAGGTGATGTCATCCTGTGTCATTTACATCTCGTGGCTCCGTTTGAATAGATTTTGAGATCTTAGAAGAGCATGATGAGCGATGCCCTGAGAGACTAATCTTCTCCCAAATCTGCATGAAGTCATCCTAAAAGGCACGCTTTTCTTTTTTTTTTGTTCCGACGTCACAAATCCTCGCGTACATGACAGATGCATGAATCGCAATCCCATCCCACCCACACTCAAGCAGTACTTTGAGCAAGTCTCATCTTGTAGGATAGAGGCGGAGGAAGTGCGTTTTGAGACTGCGGGGCAGCGGGGGGGATAAAGGTGGTAAAGGGGCAGTTTTCTGTGATACTGCATCCCCTTAACAGTACACAGCTTCAACTGCTGATTTGTTATGTCACTGAGAACAAGAGAGGGAAAGCAGAAAGAGCCAGTTGTTTTTGAACTAGAAAAATCTCCACCTTGAACCTTACTGGCATGTCAAACACTGGCCTTGAATCGACCCCTCCAGGTTCCTTGCCCACAGCTTATGCCACTGAGTGAGCTGACCTGTTAAGACATGACCCTTCGGCTGCCCCTTTCAATCCCTGCTGCTGCCGCCTACTCCCAAGCGGCGTCAGGAATCCTCTGAGGGCTTGACTGAGATGGTCTCACATGTGACTCATCTACAGATTTCTTTTTTAAAACATGAGTTTCATTGAGTCATTGTGCTCTTGTTTCGAAGGCACATTTTTCTTTTTTTTTCTTTTTTTTACATAGTCACATCTTGAGCTATGTCAACTAAAGATAACAGATTAACTGATGTTGTAGTTATGTTCGCTTTAAATGCTGTTTCACACAAATATAAAGAGAAAAAATATCCTTTTTATATTAGAGTCAGGCAGGACGGTGATTGCCTATTTAATATTTAAGTTTCTGCCACTTTTGGAGCCACACATGTACCTCTACTGACTTTCAACTTTCTCCATTTTCCTAAATTCCTCTAAATTATGAATCCCTAAATTCTTTGAATACACAGAATGCAACAGAGGCATGAAAAACTGAAATGCACATTCAACTTTCAGAGATAAGGAAATATCAGACATTTTATTTTGACGTTCTAGCATTTTTGTGGTGACGCACTTTGTGATATTTTATCTTGAAAGGCGCTGTGCGAATAAAATTTTACTTTTACTGTAAAAGCTGGCATTCTAATACTTATTGCTGTGTGGACATTGATGACACCGGGCTAACAGCGGCAGTGAAAGGCAGAAAGACATCCGGAGACAAGCTCAAACTTGCCTGTAATACTTAGAGGTGCTAACAGACAGAGAGAGGAGAGGAAGGGGAGCAGACCGGCAGAGCCGATTTCTGTGTAGTTCTGCAAGAAGCAGTCTGTCGCCGATTGGGATCTGACATTTTGGCACCTCGCGCACACACCGCTCTCTTACACGCATCCACTGAATCTGTTTTCAACAAATGTTTAACAGATGTGAAGTGTTTTGGGACCCCAAACATCAACCTGGTAAGGGGCAAGTCTCCGCCTGAATTATGTGGCTGAGGTCAGCAGTGCAAAGTGGACAGCTTAACTTGTCTCACTTCACTTTCTGCACGCTTCATTACAAATGAGAGGATGCTGCTGGGACAGGAGAAACAGAGCCATGGAGCTTGAATGGGCTGACTTCAGATTTTCACGTGTACTCACTCGATTTCTCACTTTGTCCTCAGCTTTGGCTTCTGGGCCTGGAAGACGCTGTACTTATCTGATAGATCCAGTAAGACAACAGTTGATTGCCTTAAAGCAATGGGAAATGCTTTCTTTGCCTCCCCCACCTTTTTTCTTCCCTCCTCCTTCTACAGTATTGCCCCTTCCTGCTCCTCTCTCTCCCTCCTCTCTCCTCTTATTGGAGCCAGTTTATATAGGAGGAGAAACGCTCTAACAGGCTCAGAGTCTGGTGGTGCCCACTTACCACACGTTCCCAAAAAGGACTACCTGGTTTTTTTCCTAAGGATTTACTAACATCTGACAGCATGACAGAGAACGGAAAGAGGAAAGATAAAAAAGGGAGAAAGAGGGTGGGTAAGAAAGGACAAAAGGAGACAGAAGGTGATCCCACTAAAGGTAAAATTAAATGGCAGATGATTTCTGTGTAACGTGTGTTCCGCTTTGTGTGTGTGTGAGACAGAGAGAGAGAGTGACAAAGAGAAAGATTTGGAGAACGGGAACAAGTGAGATTAAGTTTGTGTTCTGCAGCTTTATTACAAAAGTGTGGGAAAGTAAGTATTCCCTCGGCTTGTCAAAGCTTGCTGCTAGGTTGTCACATGGAAAAGACTTCTCAGGTGGTCAGCTTGAAAGAGAAACATCTGGTTTTGGCAGCACTTCGGGATTGCATGGAAGTCAAATGAAAGGACTTGTGTACAGAATAAGCTTTCAATTAATCCCTGCACCTCACACGACCAAAGTGTCGTTTTATTAAAAGGTCTCTGAAAACTGGTGACTGGCTACAACACGCTTGTGTTAGGTCACAGTTCTGTTGCTGTATCACAGTGCTTTATACTTTTAAAAGCAGTGCGTGTAGCTGTAAATCATGTTTCATTACACAGTCTTTAACGGGGTTAATAATTTAAGGGTTTAGCCGTGTTTTCAGTGCTCATCAGAATTTTAGTCCGTGGTGAGTCATTCAGTGTGAAAGTGTCTCCGTATTTTTGCTCGAAGCCACTTATGAAATTTGAATAAAATGGAAGCTGTTTGTCTTTCAGAGTCACTAAGGTGGCGACGTGCTTGCTCAGTAGAGGATCCTACAAGCTGCAGCATGTCACTGTAGGTTGACCTCAGGTCATGGGGAAGCACAATCCCTATTTTAGTGGCATCCAAAAACAAAACTTTGTTTTTTACTATAGCCACAATGTGTCGTCTTCCGTTTGATCAGATACTCTATTTTAGGCTCGGTCTCTTCATCTTTATAGTCATTTTGATGCCACTGATCTCAGTTCTGTCAGCTTCCAACAGATAACCATCAAGACTAGTCATATGATTTCCAAAAAAACCCCAACAACCCCAAAACAGTGTGTTTACACCACTTAATTCTTTAAATTGCACTCCTTTCATCCTAAATATGCTATCGTAGCTATTTTTTGTCCTATTTACTTTATATAATCGTTCTATTACACATGCAGATCTGATCATATAAATAATTCCCAGTCGTCATTCCAAGTGTGATTATGATCTATAAACATGTCAGGTAAACAGCTCCCCAAACGAAAGGGGACTTGGAATACTTGCAGATTATCTGTGTGTGTGTGTGTGTGAGAGAATTTGCCGCACAGCTGCTGTGCACACAGAAAACAGCTGCATGTAATGTGTATCTTCTAGTTTATTTTTTCTGCTTGTCACAAAATGAATGGAAACAAACTGTGTTTGCCTGTTGTGGTATTTTGCACAAAGCATTTAATGTTACTGTAAATGTCTTTTTGTAGCTGTCACGTGTTGATACATGTCTTATGTCCGTTTTGTATGAGTCCCCCAGAGCACAATCATTTGATCTTTGAATCATCATTTTCTTGGTAAAAACTTGATTCATCTGTGTGAGGTGACGCGTTCACCTGTTTTAAAACTGAGCTTTCAAAGTAGGTCAAATGAATACATTCACGTGGGTGACGATTACTGTATACATACTAAAGGTACTAGCACAACATCAGACGTGTTTTATGAGCCTTGGCTCCAAAATGAAAAACACACTCCTTTCTGTTGTACTTGGAGAGAATCAGCTTCTATAAATTTCCTCAGTCTGATCTGATTCCTTATGAAATTTTGCCAGCATTTAATAACCATTTTATTATCAGACCTGTATGTTGTCATCTATTCTACTTTATTTGTCTTTGTTTTGTTCAAAACAGAGTACAGTATACAGATATTCCAGCTTGCTAACTTACAGCGCACTTGCAGCATACTTGTAATGTAACGCTAAGACTGCCTTGTAGATTACCTATCTGCTGCCTATACACTCACTGGAATATGGTCACGTATTGCTGGATAACGGCTGGTCTTGGTGTGACTGTCCTCAATCAATCACAGACATTACAGGGTTAAAAAAATAAGACAGAATTCTCCCGGGTTCCTCAGCTTCCCTGAAAATGAAATTTTACATTTTATTTTAAGCATATCATCTCACAGTAGGTACTTGTCATCTATAATTACTTTTTTCAGCAATTGGACTAGAAAATATTTCAGTGTTGATTTTAGGGAATACTCCTGCTACAGTGTTACATGATGACTTCCTTTCACATCTCTGCCTTTGAGGGCTACGTTTATTGTGTCTGTAAGTTGACACTCTTTGGAGAAAATTGCACAAGTTTTCTAATGAGGCAGGTCTAGGGTGGGAAAGGCAGAACTTCTACAGGTCCCGACAAAGACATTTCTGCTAAAGCGTTGGTCCTCGCTGGCAAGTAAGACACCAGAGCAAGGGGAAAACTGGAAAAGTATTTTATTTTTCACAGACTTCCTCCTACTTCTAATACCAAGACAGAACAAGGCATGCTCTTTTTTTTCTTTTTCTTTTTTTTGGCTTGCGTACCTAGTGAGCGTGGTAATAATTAGTTATGGAAGTGAAGAGCTTATTCCTTCCTTTTGTGCCAAGTGTTTTTTGCCATGTGCTAACACCCACCACACCTTTAAATTGAAGAATTCCAGAGTTTACATCAAGTAATCTAATTTATGGCAACCAATAGTCAGAGGAGTTAATGGTGAAAGATCAGACAGCCTCAACTTCTGATTCAGGTGTGATCTTGCTTCTTACAGCTCTTACTCAATATATTTATTTTAATGTGCTATTACAAGCTCCTGCTGGAAACAGGAAAAGGATTGAGAAAATAAGTAAGACGACATTGATTCTAGATGATAGAATACAATAAATCCTCAATAACTGTGCCTGTGTTTATGTTAGGTTCGCTGCCATTCTGCAAACGTCTTATGGAAAAGTTGTCTGAAAGAAAATACCTTAAAAATAACTTATGATAAAGTTTAAGTTTGTGGGATATCAGAACTGTCTTCCCATAAAAGTAGACCTCTGCATCCCATCTTTCTGTCCCTCTCTGTCTTTACAATGTTTGTTCACCAATCTCAGTGGCTGGGGTTAGGAGACCAGCAGCTGTAGTAATGGCTGTAGTCAAATCCCTACAGCCATTTGAAAGTGTATTACACATCTAGCAGAAACAGAGTATCATGGGCATCCTGCTGGAATCTCTTTCCAGCTGCTGCCCTTGTTTGATCTACCAACACACGAGAAGCTTTTCTTTCTTCTGTCTTGCTTTCATTTTATTGCTGTTTGGGTTTCGTCAGTTACCCCCCAGACCGTTTTTCCCCCTTTTTAAAAAAAACAAAACAAAACAAAATTCCTCACCCTTTCAGGTAACGCTATAGATAGAGACTCAAGAACCAAAAATACCCAGCTTGGTTTAAACCGTCGAATGGAGGGCCGGAAGTAGTCGAAAGCTTCGTGGAGCCATGTAGGGAGGTGTTGATGCGAGCATCCCTTTCGCATTCATTCCCATATCGATGTAAAAATACTTCTTGGTAGAATAAACAAATGTCTTATTTAAATTTGTTATGCCATGTCATATTTAAATTACACAGAAGGCGGCAGCTTCTGGGAATCAAATACCAAGGAATTCTGATTTGTGTAAAGCATTTGCATGGCGCTTATCGTGGCACAGTTGGGGCATTGAACATAACAGTAACGACTATGGTTATATTAATGGAAACTTCCTGAACATAAATGTCACTTACAGCTAAATAAGCACAGGGTAAGGCCCTAACATGGAATTATAATTTTGTTTATTTATTTTTTTCAAATTTATATGCTAATAGTGTAGTGGTTTACACATGACAAGCGGAAGATTCCCAGGATCCCAGGAGGAAACACTATTGCCTTTGGGACTCTGTCAGGAAGGGCACCTGGGGTAAAACCTTTGCCAAGTCACACTTGCGTCACTACCCACTGTAGCTTTTGTGACGTTAGCTTACAAAAGAATGATAAATAAACTACTTTACTACTCTTTAATTAGCGGTAACTGAAATGTATAAAACCTCAGCAGTACAAAACAACTAAACAACAATTAATGCAATAATCAATAAAACATTAATGCAAAATGTCCCAGTGGCAGGTGGGTCACACATTGGCTTTAACATTTTGCGCATGACTAGGTAGCATTAGCAATTTCTGGCTGACAGCCTCTGTGGTTTGTTTTTTGAATAAATTTTAACAACATACATCAGTTTTTTCTTATTAGATTAGGGATGCCCAATGGGATATCCTGGTTTTTAAGGTGGGCTGTGGCACTCTTAACCATTCAAGACCTGAACCATAATGAAGCGATGATCCTGGACCGTGCTATAGACATGATAGAAGAAATTTTAGTTTTTTTATATACACATATATTTTAATGTTGCAAACAAAATTCTATAGTACTTGGACTCTGAAACAAACATGGTTTTGCAAGCACTGCACTGGCAAGCATGGAGGAAACATTGTGAAACATGGACTGGTAAAAGTTTACCTTTTGTGTGTTCAACAAACTGTAAATAGAAGCCAGTTCTGCTGCTTGTAAGCAAATCTAAATGGAAGAACCTCTTTTGGTCCCAAGTGAACCAGTGCGATAATCCAAAATACAGATGGGGTGAGATAAGACCTTTTGAATTCACAATTGCATCTTCAATGTTTAGTCTATTTTTGTGCCCTGCTTTGGAGTCTTGATGACTACTGACTGACTACTATATTTAACTCAAGTGTCAGCATTGAATTCATAGGAAAATTACTAGAAAGGAGAAGTGATTAAACCCAGGATTCATTTACTCAAAAGAGTTTTGAATTGCAGTCATTATCACTTCTGTCAAACGTTCATCATTCAGAACAGTAGTCACAATTAAAATCTGACATGCAGTGTTGGTAAGAGAGAGGTCACATATAAACAATGTCCCAGATAATTATTTGGTGAAAGTGCACTAGATGTGCTGGGAGGCTGTTGAAATGATCTCTTTGAACAGATGTTGAGTTACAGTGACTAGTGTGAGGTGCTTGAAGACCATTCCCACATGCAAAACCCATTTCTCTGGCTGTCTCACCATGTAATTTGTCTTTTGACAACGTGCAGTGAAGTGACATAACACCAGAGTAATCAGGGATACTTTGTCTAGAAAGGAAAACACAAAGGCATGCCTCAGATTCCTTGTCTAAGCTCCTGGAAGTAAAACAGAATCGTTCACTCAATAAGAGCACTGTATTGTTAATTCATCAAGTAACTTTGTTTCTGAACAACTCTCTGGGCTGAGGTTTCCAACTGTTACCCAAGACATGAGCCGTTGACACACCGGATAGGCTTCTATTCTCAAATTGGGTTTTTATAGTCCATATCTGCAGCTGCCCCTGTGCTTCAAATTGAGAAAATCAGGCTGTTGTTGAGGCGAGGGTTTATCATTACTCCCTGAAACTTTTTCCACTGCTGTAATGGAAAATGAGACAACTGCTTGTCCCCAAGAAATTATTTTATTTTCAAGGATAACGAATCTTTATTATCCTGTTGGAAAACATTAATTGCACTTGGTAAAATGAACATGCTTTCTAAAAAAAATGTATGTTGGGCTTTACTTTGTTGCACAGCCTGCACAATAATGTCCATTAAACTGTTGATTGAATAGTGCTTTTTTTCCATGTGTCGTTCCAGAACTGAGCTACTACATCACAAAGTACATGGATTTTAAATCCTTCTTTGTGCTAATGTATACATGGTTTAAAGTTACCATTAAATGTATATCAAAGATTCCTTGCGTCTTCATTAGCACGGTATACTGGAGTACTCCCTCTCACACATCTGGCTTATTGTTTGATGAAAAGTGCAGCTCTGTTTTCCTGGAAGTTTTCCAGTCAAGGACGAAACTTGTTTAATTTGCTTGGCAAGGACAGGCCTGTGTCCAGACAAAGCACTAAACATTCTATACGTTTCAGCCTCATTCTCGCTCCGCGCTATGACTGACAAGGCTGTCCCCAGGCAATGTGCTGGGTCTGGCAGAGTTGAGTGTGTAGGGAAATCATGCACAGTATTTTCATTTATGTAGAATTGGGACCCATGTAAATTCTGTAAGCTTTGTATGTCACTAAATAGAAAAGTAGAGAATAATATCCTAATTAAATTGAAATAAAAGTCCTTGAGAGTGTCTGAGTAAGCTGCTTATTAAACATGACACATGTGTACTCTATTTTACTGTATTCAACAATGCAGTTACAGCACAGCTGATTCATTTTTGGTAATTTTCCATTAGCTCTGCAATGTGAAGAGTACCAGGAGCCTACATTGTGAAGTCTTATCTCCATTGAGTTTCCAGTCCTGTGTAATATATTAGATTTAATAAATAAATGCTTAATGAAGTACATCTGGAGCATCAGGAGTCTTGCACTCACTATATGGTCTTGCTGCAGGCTGTCGATAAACCAGCCCCACTAGCAGAGTTGATTTTGAATGGTAATATACAATATGTGAAGCCTATATAACGTTATGACTCTCTGCAAAGCCACATTTATGTCTTACTGCATAAATAAGGTTTTATTGTCCCAAACCACTGTCGCGCCAAGTGCTTCCTCAAAGGGGATCTTTGGGTTTTCTCTATAATACCGTAAGGTCTTTACTTTACAGTGTTAAGTGCCCTGAGATGACTGTGGTTGTGAGATGGAGTTATGTGAATATAACTGTACTGAACTGGATGAAATTGAACTGAACTGAACCGAATGTGTCAAGCAGTTGCAGCGCACAAATCCATATTGAGACCGTAAGCTCATTAAAGTTAGTACGTGCCACCTTACAGTGGCACATCTGCGACTCTCCACTGTGTAGGAGTCTTTTCCAGCAGGATGTTGTTCACAGATAAAAGTTCCTTGTTTTTCTCCAGTAATTTTAGTATCAAATGCCAGCTATTGAACTAAAAATACCAGCTTTTCCATTGATCTCTGTTGGTTGGGATCTATTTTAAATCTGACATTTTTCTCTCTTTGATCCCTGAAAAAAGCAGTGTGTGCAACACAAGCACAATTTTCTAATTATAGTATTCACTATTGTAGAGTAATCGTGGTTTTTACATTCTTTTATGTTTAAAACTGGTTTCTGAGGCCTAACTCGAGCTATCTAACAATAACCTTCAGCAATTAAGATTACTTCACTAAATATCAGAAATGTTTTTGGCAAAACGTGAGTAACAATGGTTACTCAAAAAAGTAATTTATTATACACTGCTTGTTACTTTTCTCAAACGCAGTTAAATTCAGTAAGTTAATTACTCACCAATTACTCAGTAATTTGTCAAACTACTTATTAGATTACTTTCACATTACTCTGTTAAATGAGTTGAAAAGCATAGTCTCATAATGACCAGGTAACTTATAAACCTGAGGATATAGTCCCACAGACCAACACACATCTCTATACTAATGAGGACCAACACAGGATCTTTCATTTTAGCATTTATATATGAACATGAAGTAAAGATATAGCTAGCCAAAAGAGACCTTAATGCGGTTGCCACAGTGACTCTACTGTAGGAACATTTACAGGTAGAAATGGAGGCTACAATGCTCAAAATATGAGCAACAAGTTCAGGGTCTGGCTGCTGGGCTGGAGTCGGCATACACTCTTTGCTAGCTTTGCATTAGCATGCTATCTGTGCAGATGCTTGCAAGTTGTGTTATGTAAGTATAATGCAGCTATTTCTGTCCTGGGGGCGGTTTTCAGTATTTCAGCATTCTTGTCCTTTCGTGCAAAAAAAATAAAAAAATGTCCGTATCTTTACTCCTTAAAAGTTGTACACCTCCTGCAGGCAAACTGAATTTAGCTGATTGTATCAGGAGTGCAGGGGAAGAAAAAGGGACGTTTGTATTTGTTGTTGTTGTTGTTGTTGTTGGGGTTTTTTAACTGCCAGGTGAACAGATAACTGAAAAACCTTTTGAAGTGCAAGTATAATAATTAATTATAAAGTAATAACTGTATAATAATTATTATTGTAAGTAATAATTATGTAATAATATAAATAGTGTAATTATAAATAATAATTATAATGCGTTAGTGTTCTTAGCAAAATTCTATTTACAAGAATGAATGATTTGTCTACATCATACTTTTGCTTCAGCTGAGGAATCATTTCATGTCCGTTACTGAGAGATCCATGACTGGGACCATGAGCACTGACCTCCGGCTCCTGTCAGGAGAATTAGCGCCAAGTGGCCCGGGAGATCGAGCACAGGTCTGTGTCAGGATGTAGAGTGGAGGACACACTGTCAGTTGTAGGACACACTGACAAGCTTGGCTGCAACAGAGTTCCTAAATGTCACATCTGCTTGGCTTACATGGCACCGGAAAGTGCTTGCATTTCTGTTCCTGTGAATAATAGAGTATATTGAGGTAGGATCAGTAATAAGCAACAGTGACCTCTGCAGAACTGACAAGGAACAATACCTTCAAAAGTAGCACACAAACCTGTGGTTATTGTTTAACAACGGTATACATTTGGAATGCCACATTTTAAAATGTGAAAATGCTGTTATGTAGATATAATCAATCTACAGATATACCTGTAGCTGCATCAAAACCCACCACTGTCACCCGCTGCCCACTTAAACACACACAGAACATAAAAACTGCAGCATCATTAGAGTTTTTCTCTCTGTGCAGACATGTCGCTTAACCAGGTCAGTGAAGTGGGACAGTCTCTTTAAAAAAAAGAGGACAACAAGGGATAATTTCGGTACACTGCTATTTCAGTGTTTAATTGAAGTCATTACCTGTGTGTACTTCATTTTGCTTGTCATGCTTTGTCTTCATTCAGCTGTCATCCTTTGATGCACCACAAATAGCTGCAATTTGTGGGACCACTCAACTCAGCAAATGCATGAAATTTTAAATGTTACACATGGAGCAGGAAATTGTGTGTGTGTGTGTGTGTGTGTGTGTGTGTGTGTGTGTGTGTGTGTGTGTGTGTGTGTGCGTGCGTGTGCGCATTAGGGTTTGGAGGGGGCTCTCGGCCAGCCCTGGCTGACCCTTGTTCACCTCTTTCCTCTTGCTCCGCCCTGGATGAGTTTTCTCCTAAACATGTGTGCAGCTGTCAGCTGGCAAGTGTTTGTGTGAATGAGTGAGTGTGTCTGTGTTGTCTGTTTTGTGTGTGCTTTGGATGCAGATCATTTTCATATTTCAATTAAAATCTTTTCCTCTTCTGGGGACTAAAGAAAGGGGAAAGAAAAGTTGCAAGAATTTACAGAGTATACTGCCGAGGCACTGATCATTGATATGAGCATACAGAGAAAGAAATGAACACACAAGAAATTCACTCAAAGTTTAACATTTCTGGGCAAAACAAGGGTTTTGTGCTCTTGCAAAGCACAATACTGTAACAAACAGAAGAGCTATAATTAAATCCCTTTTTTTGTTTTTGTTGTTCCCATCATCACAACAGACTAGTTGTTATGCAGTCATAATGTTATTGGCTTTTCTTGCATACAGATTGGCTTTAAAGTTTGCGGTTACAGATTTTCTAGATCAGCCAATGGATGTTTGCTAAATATTGCTTCAGGTGTTTTTATAAAAGCGATGCCAGATTGAAAATCAGCCTGTTTATTAGTCTGAGGTAAAGCTGATCATGTCTCTGGTGACAACATCTGGAGGTTACATGAGAGAGCTGTTGGCTCAGTCCGTAGAGACAATCACCGCCTCTGTTGCAGTCTCTTTGTCTCCTCCTAAAACACACAATTACACACAAACCAAACCATAATCAAGTCCATGTCTATATATTATCACTGACTTGTTGTTTTTTGTTTTTTTTTGTCTTTCTCTATTTTTAGCTGCGGCTCCAAAGTTAAAACCGATGAAAAATCCAATGATAGTGGACGAGGGAAGCAAGCTCACAGTTAGGTGCGAGGCCACAGGAAACCCTGCCCCTACCTACAGATGGTTCAAAGATGGCAACGAGCTGAAGAAAAGCAAAAAAGTCAAAATAAGGAGCGGCAAGTGAGTACAAATCAAAAACCGAGTACTGTAAACCCAACATAGGCGGTACGGTAAAAGGTTCTCCGTGGGTGACGTTACTGTCAGCAGGCAGGGCTGATGCAGTTTTCCTCCTCTTTTCTAGTATTTGGGATTATAAAGGATAATTCCTTCATTGAAGTGCACTGTAATGACTCAGTTAGCGTTTGATCCCTCCTTTTATTTAACTTTCTCATTCAAATAAAAAGTTGCATTTCAAAGCAATAGATCATATATCTAAGCACTCAATGTGGCAGAAGTGCAAGTTAGCACTAGTCAAGTTGGTTTGGAGGAGTGCAACCGGGGGCTAATGTTTTATGTAAAGCTGAAACATACAGGGTGATGTCGCTGACTTATTCTCAGCTAAACCAGCTAAACCTGATAAAACTGAGGGTGAGCTACGTCTGCAGTAGCTGTTTTCTGTTTCGTCCCTCTTCAAAGAATATATTATTATTATTAGCAATACAAGAGTATGATATAGTGCCCCTCATATATATATCTTTTTTGAAAACCCTACAAATTATAATTTTCTTTGTTTCTGGTTTTCTTTTGCACGCTGTGTAGCCACAGTTTTGTTACTGCCAGCCTTTAGACTATTTTTGGAGATCACACATAAATTAGCTTTTGAACAGATCAAAGGTGTGGAACACTCAGAGTTAAAACTAGCTCTGGGGTTCAGGTCGCCCTGTGGAAAGCTTTACAAATGCCTCTTTCATAACAGCAGTGTGGGGGGTGGGGGAGGATGCTTTATTACCTTGTTGTAAATTAACATCAAAAATACCTGATGGTCTGGGGTTCTTTTGTAATTATGTTTTCTTTTTAATTGATTTAAAACATCATTAGAAAATAAGAAATACCCAAGGAAAGAAAGGAAATATGACAGTTTTCTGTGTCCTTGTCCAGTAATTACTCACCGTGGCTACTGTTGAGCAAAGGTTAAAACTTAAGGAGGCCACGATATAACAATATCGACGTGAAACAAAGCTACAAAACAACACAGCAGCTAGTTCTAACATATTGTTCCACGGTTTCTTATTAAAAACAGTCATCCCACTCTCCAGAGCAAGTAATCATGAATCCTTATTACAGAAGAGCTGGTGCCATGCCCTGTCATGCACCGGCACCCCTCCCTCAGTATTTCCACTTGTTGCCTTCACTTGCTATTTCCTCCCTGCCCTGATTCCCCTGACTCAGCTATGTGAGTGTTGTCACCCACAGGAAAAACTCCAGAGTCCAGATCAGCAGAGCAAAACTGGAGGATTCTGGGAATTACACATGTGTGGTGGAGAACCTGCTGGGAAAGGACAACTCCACTGGCACTGTTAACGTCCAAAGCAGTGAGTACTGACTCCTAAGCAACAGGCAAAGCGGCACAGATGTACTGGCATTGTTGTTGTTGTTATAACTGTTCTCCTGCCAATTGAGAGATCCAAAGGAGCCATTACAAACAGGCATGCAAGAAGAGTAACACGCATGAAGAACAACTGTCCACACATGTGGTTTTGGCCTATTAATCAGTGGAAACAGAATTGCACTTTGGGGTGAATGGAATTTAAATGCAATGTATGGTGTGTTATCTCCTTTCATTCACCATTCTTCGCTTGCAATGCAAAACCCCACAAAACTGTTCTGCACAGTGTCTTTGACCGTCACCGACACGCAGCAAAAGCAGCAGACTACAGATTTAGATCTGAAACATAGCTTGACAGAATATGAGAGTTGTAAAAAGTATCTTCAGTGTGTGTGATAGAATCTAACAGGCTTGTTTAGTAGTGGTAGTGGTGTGTTTTTGCAAAGTATTGTATCAGATGAAAGAGTTTTGATAACAGCTGCTTCCATTCAGTGGGTTAGTGAGCTTATGTTTGTTCCTCACAGTATGGGTAGCGAATTTTTAGCTGCTGTGGGGAGCTTGTTTTTTGAGTAGATGAATCGAATACATTTATATATCAAAATATAAGAAAGAAAGAAAGAAAGAAAGAAAGAAAGAAAGAAAGAGTTTTAAAGACCTTATGTTGCTCTGCATCCTTTCAAGAAAGGACTTGATGTTATCTGGTGCTGGACTGTCAGAGATCTATATGGTTGTCTGGCATGCAAGAGTCAGAAACTGTTGGATGTGCTTGAGTCAGCGCAGATAGTGATTGTTTAATCAAACCTCTCGTGCGTGACGGCATATTTTTATTCACGCTATTCCGAGTGAGAGATTTCCTAGTTTACAACATCCACATATTCACTATTTTTGAAGAATGAGTGACTTAAAAAGTAAGGTTCCTCGTGCCACACCAGTGGAGATGTTCTTGTTATTGCTGACCTTCCAACTAGGTGATTTCTGTACTCATCCCACGCTGATGGAGGTGTAAATGGTGGGGAAAAGGAGGGGGATTGGAGTTTATCCATCACACCCTGTCCTTGGGCGCACTCAGGGCACAATAATCACCTCCACCTTCTTGTTTTGCATTTGTCAAGGCCACCTTTTAGAGCTATTGTTTACAGTTAACAGACTTAAGCTGAGCTTCATTATTAGAGCCTTTTCAGATAAAGAAAGGACCCATTGTGTTTGGAAACACGGAGATTCTCAGGGGTTTCAGCATGCAAGTTTGATTTCCAGCAAACAATTGCGCCGAAAAGAAGTCCTCCGTATTGTGTTTAAATGGGGCTTAATATTGTATCTTTAATATTGCATATAAAAGGCTTCATTTGAGATTCACAGACAGATTGTGTGACTCTCACTATATTGCTTGTCATGAGATTTGGCTCTTCTCCAGTGCAGTGATATATTCCTTTGCACTTATGTGCATTTAATATTTAAAGGGTCAGTGATGCAATACATACTGCGCTAACATTTATGAAAAATTAATTCGATAAACAGTAGTCAGTTTAATGGCAAGTAAATAAGAAAGGTCAGATCGTGCTTGAGACCCTAGGAACCCCTGGTGGTAGCACCTGTTTGATCGAGCTTGCGAACATGTGACTGGCGGCACATGAAACTGTATATGATGACCTTAGCAGACGAAAAGAGCTGGTAATGCAGCAATATCAAAGGTAATATGATATCACAAAGCAATGAACATGTGGGCTGAGATGTACAGTAGCCACAATGGATAAAACATGACCGAACACCCGACAGTTCCAACTTAAAGCTAAGCACGATAGTATCTGCATGTGTCAAAGCTGAGGTTAAAGCATACTTCTTCATTGAATCTCAAGTCATCCTTTTCACAGTTTTGTCGCTCTTTTGTCTTTGTGTAAAAGCATCTTTGTGTTCTCTTTGTGTTGTTATCTGTCGACACTTTGTCATTTCCTTAAATCACTCCTGGATATTCCAACAATGGCATCACTGTATGTCCTTTCATGTGCCACGATCACTAGATGTCTGTCTCTGTGTGTTTTGTTTTTGTGTGTGATTGGGAGTGTGTGTTTGTGTGAATGTGTTTGTTCATGGTTCAATAAAAAAAAAAAAAGTCCCATTGTGTTACAACAGCACGTCTCGTTCTGTCATGCTTCGGGGGAGAAGGCAAGACAGGGCGAATCAGGGGTGATATGTCCATAGGCAGTGGGAGTGCTTAACTGAAAATACATATGGTATTAAAAGGAATTGGAAGCAAGCAGGGCATGTTGCTTTGATTAACATGCTGGTCTTGTGAAAGGCTGATATTAGCAGATGCAGATAAAAAAAAATGATGCATTGCATGTTGCAGGGAGTCTCTGTGAAATGTATTTCCCTCCTCCCCAAAAAATGTACTGTGTGATTTTGATTGAGATGCAGAGAACATGCAATCTGTTTAGACCTAGAGCTGTTTTCATTGTGAGGTCATAAGAGAAATGGCCATTGTGTTAAAGGGCTGCAGTGGAGTATGCTCGCCTGCTGCAGTATGTTGCAGAAGCAGCATGTAGCCGCAGTATTATCTGTGTATGTGTGCCTTCCAGGGAGGGAGAGCGAGGGGAGGGGGTGCAGATGTAGATGGACAGAGTGAGCTAAAGAAGAAGATAGCGTGGATAAAGGAAGGAGGGCGGGTTGTGGGGAGGGGGAGCAAAATGAGGGAATGCATGACAGAAAGCAGACAAAGACATTAGGGTAGAGGGCAAGAGGGAGATACAGCCAGTGGAAAAGAGAGGCAGACAGTGAGGGAGAGAAAAGTATGAAGAGGAAGACATGAGTCCGCTCTGTTGCAGAGGAGGGTTTCACACCCATTTTAGAATGCAGTTACTGCTCTCCAGCTTTTGTCCTGAGCACCTCCGTACTGTACCTGACATCTAGATTCAGGGTGTCTTTCCTCCTTGCCTGTGGTGTGTCTCTAACAGTATCTGGCATGCAAACAAGCCAACACTTCTTGAACTTATTAAGGAGAAGACAGAAAGTGAAATCCGTAGAGCATAGATAATAAAGTCAAATAGCAGCTCAGCACGAGAGCGTCATTCGAGCGCTCGCACTTGGATACAGTGTGCGCCGGGCTTTGCCTGCCTGCTTGTCTGTTCTGGTGAACAGACACTTCGGGAAACCAGCACTCAGCTCCACCACATGGTGAACACAGGCCACCACAACCCATCTTTATCTCAGCGGCTCACAGTAACTCCCGCACCTTATTCTTTGCCAGTTGTGTGTTATACATTAATATGTTTTAAAGTAAATGAAAGGACCTTTTCAAACGTTTTCAAAAAGCTTTTGTGGATCACCACAAAGGTTTTAATCGGAAGACGCTACGGTACCACACTTAACAAAACATTTTTTTCAACCCGTCTTTATTGGTACAGTGTTTGACTTGATATGCAAAGTAGCAGGTACAGAAGGAGTGCCAGGATATGACGCATTCCCCTGAGGTGTCGCCAAAGTTAAAAGCTATTGTTCTGTTCAGTTCAAATTATTCTTAGGAGAACCGCTTCCACTTGCCATAGAAGGAAAAAGCAGTCTGTATATATTCCCATATTACACAGAACAGCTGGTCATGACTCATCACAAACCATATCAATATAAGACAAATATAAGACCTGTGTAATCTCGAGTCGAGATGTGGACCATGGCGTAGAAACTGCTGTGAGCAGAACCTTCCCTCAAACTGAACCCCTTTATGCATTTGGAGGCATGCAGCACATTGTGGCTTCACGCCAGCCTTGCAGTTTGCCAATAACATTGATTGATTGGACTTGTGTGGGGATTTTAGTCATGTCTTTTTGTTAGGGCAGCAGAAGAGAAACACACACCGATTAAGTGCCAGTTACTGTACAGTTATTCAGCACAGATGGTCGGAGGTTCTGCTGAGTTGAGTGTTTAAGTTGCTCGTTATCAATGTCTTAAGTCCCATTTAATACTTTCTCCTTCTCTTTGGCTCCGTTTTAGCTTCCTGGGAATTTTGAAACATTAGTTTAATCTGCGGACCAGTTTTTGCATACTTTTGTGAGGCCACATGTTTTATTATTTGTGTTTGCGCCAACTTTGGCTTTCTGACAAAATGCACAACAGTGTGCAGCATATGAGCAACTGTGCACTTCCTGGTGCTTTGGAATATCATGTATCCTTTAAACAGTCTCGGTGACAATTGCTGTCTTTTTGAGCATGATGCTTTCCGCCTTATGCCCAACCCCCAGTGCCAGGGACCATTTGTTGTCCATGTGGTCTGACCTCTACCCTGTAATCAGTTTGGCATGGTGAAACCTGCTGGCATACTGCCGAACAGTGTTGTATATCATCCGCTGTTTTCCATAGGGCCAGCATGAAGGAGCAACACTAGTCAAAGTTTGCTCAGCTCCACGTGGCTTCAGATTAAGGCGTCCCATTATCCTACAGGCTGCTGTGTTGTGATAAGCGCTTGTGAGACAGCCATTTGTGTCTGCAGGCTGCAGGTCACATCCTTGGGGGGTGCTGTGCGCAGCTCCGCTGAGAGAGTGTGTGAGCGTCCAGGAATGTGTTGATGGAAATCACAGCTGAACGTACGATTCCTCCAACCTCAACAGTCCTGCTGAGGCCCACCAGCAACAATTTTGCGCACACACGCACACACGCATGCACGCACGCATGCACAATGCCCCTCAGCCCCTACCCCTTCCTCAACCCCACACACATATAAATGTGCGTAAATGTTTTGCGTGTTTTCGCTTCTCATTTTGAAATCAAATACTTGCATTCCTGCTGTCAAAAAGAGGGGAAAAAAGCTGTTGGCAATCTCAAATACTCTTAATAACTTAAACAATTGAGCAAGCAAACGAGAACTAAGCTTAAGCTTAATTTACAATTTGTTGCATTGTTAAAGGCTCAAGAACTCGAGCAATTACACCCCAGTCATCCTGCATCTGACCTCAAGTCAGTACAGAAGGCTACATTTACTCCGTCACATTTGCTGTTGCACATAATTCACCTGCAGAAAATATGCTAATATATAAATTATAGATTTGTTGTGATTATATGAAAAAGCTCCTGATTGGTTGTTATTTGAACTTAGCTAAAACGGACAACAAGACCAAATATGGAAAATAAACCGATAGCCCTTATTCACATTCAGTGTTAAAGCTTGGTGATGATACAAAACATTGATCAAAGTCTATCAAAGAGAAAGGTTTACGATGCGTTTAGAAAGCCATTCCTTGGAACCGAAGGCCAAAATTTTCCTGAGTTGTAAAACAACTTTATAAGTTACAGAAGATATGATTAACACAAAGCAATAAACACGAAACCGAGAAAAAAAAGCTTTTTCTGTTTTCTTCCAGTAAGTTAATATGTTCTACGTAAGTGAATCATTACAGTAAGTACCTCTTTGCACTGGATAAACAACAACTTCCTTCACTCCTTCCATGTCTTTCGATGGTCAACTGAGTAAAAGCAAAACTTACTCAATCCTACTACGCAAGCGAAAAGATAAACTCATCTCTAGTGACGCTAAAGGATGTTAGTTGTGGCCTCGGATGAATGTGGAGTATCTGTAAGTCGGTCAATTGTATTGATTGCTGCGGGTAAAGCTACAACCATGTCTGCAGGAAACGGGCCTTCACATCTGCCAAGCTCTCTGTATTTACAGGCCACTGGAGAACAGCTTGTCAGGTTCTGTGGATCAAGCTGCTCGGCTATTAGTCATACCCACTTTTTAAAACTATCCAGGAGTCCGGGGGTCTGGACAGGCGTGTCTCTGAGGTGGCCATCTGATTGTGCCAGAATCTCCACAATATCAAGATCAGGTCCAGGGCTCTGTACAGCAAAGAGCATGTTGTAATCTAACATATAGCGGCAAACACATTGCCTTATAGAAGACTGCTGTGGTTTTAAAACGCTGCTGAATGTTTGATTTCTTCGATGAACACAAACGGAAGGAAACGATCCTGATCTTGACCATTTGGAAGTAAAACGACAAACTTTCTGAAGTCGTGCTTGCCATTGTCTACAAATTTACAAAAGCCGTTAATCCAGACATATAAAAAGAATCGGGATCTGCATTTCCTCTCTTTCACGTGTTAAGAAACCTGTTTTATCAAATGAAACCAGATTGTTTATTTTGCTGTCTGACATTACGACTTGACTTATGACAGCTCGAGTGAGTCACTTGTTTTCTTATTGCACTCACAGAATCATCATTTCATCTACGCTGCGGTTTGTTTTTGTTTATTGTTAAAGACTTTTTGTATTAGTGGACAGCATCCGGTGTGGTGAGAAGTTCCAGACTAAGCGGAAGCGTTTACGTCGCGAGAGGATGAACACACTCTGCATCATCTAGTGATCAGAACACAGCTCGTGTTATGAATGGATGAGTGCATACGTACGGCAGTGGAGGACTCGAACGCTGCTTCCAGTAACATCCAAATGAAGCAGAAATCAAAGGGAAAGAATAATTTATCATGACTATCAAGAAAATTCTTGGAAACGATGCCATCATTCTTTTGCTGATCTCTTGGCACCTTCTGCACAACATGCATACCTGAGCCCAACCACAGCAACCACTGTGAGGCACATCTGTAAATACTGCCTCAGATCTTAGAGTATATCGATTTTAACCAATGTTTGGGGGCTTCTCCTGAAGTTAATCTGACAGAAGACAAGTTACGTTTCGCACCTAAAACATAAATCAGCTCCCTAATCTGTCAGTAATTCATTGCTTTTTGACAGGGACTGTGAGTTATTGGCTTTCATATGTACTACGTGCTAATGTCCTGGAGAAGAGGCAGCTGTTGGATCCTAACATCAGAATCTGTGAAAAATGAGTCAAATATGTTAAAGAAAACACTTTCTAAAAGTCCCTCGATGGATTATTATATTTTGCTTGATCTGTCACTTCACTTTAATCCCCTCCGATCCAGGACGATAAGTGGACGTCCTCACTCAGATCTTTGAAAAAACAACTAAGTTATAAAAAATCCAAACACATCAGACTTCTGAGAATGTCCGGTAATCTCACTGTGTTATGCGGGACAGTTAAGCCGTTAGTGTGAATGAGTGAGGATATTGCTATGTGTGAGGAAGGAAGCAGCTGTTACACTTGAAAAGCTGAGTGATGTGAGCAGGTGACACAAGGTTTTCGCTGTGTGCAGGGCTTTGTTAACTCTTCCAGTACCCTGGGACCAAACCTATCTGAGCCTTAATTTGATAGCATAATAAAAGAATCTCTTTCAGCCCTCCTCAGCTGTGCTGGTGGTCTTTTTTCCCCCTGATGGAGACCCCAACTGTGCAGGGTGACTGGGCGCCGTCTTCTTCTTTCTTGACAAATCACTAAGAAGCACCTCGGAGGAGAAGCGATTGTCTAAAAATGATGAATTTCATCATAAGGGCCTGGATGTGCCGACAGAGTAATGACATTAAGTTGCCTTAAGATGTGTTCATTCGCATTAAAACAAAGTCCCTGCTCCTACTCTTACCTGGCATGTTTCAGAATGGGGTCAGACTAATTCAGGGGTGTCTTCTGTTCTCTTTAAAATTCTCTTTGAGTACAAGAGGAACATATATTTACCATTCCGTTGCGTAAAGCTCAGAGTAACAGTACTATAGTTTAGTTGCCACAGCTGTCTTTAATCTTAAACCTCCCATTACTCCATCGTGCTGCTTCCTTTTGTTGGACACTCGGCAACTGTATTCATCGTGTGTGTGTCAGGGTGAGTAAGTTCTTTTACCGGGGACTCTGTATGAGTAGTGGGTACAGCAATAGTGTCATCAGCGTTGAAGCCATTTCCTCCTAAGTGTGTAGGTGTAAACAGAAAATGCCTCTCTTTAGTCAATGACACACTCACAGTGAACTCATCGTTAGTATACAGAGGGCAGCCTAAAACAAAACACACTTGCTGCGTTGCCTGTTTTCAGGACATACAGCAGGTGTGGGTGGTGTGTGTGCATGTGTGTTTATGACCGAAGGAGGGCTGCTGTGTGCTTTCAGGCTTTCGGGGAATAACCGAGGGAAAACCTTTAGTCCTAACAGCTGGCCACTACTGTAGCTGTGAGTACAAGACCCAAATATGGAGCTGTGGTATATGTCTTCTATATCTGGTACAAGGTCGCAAAGGCAGGCCTACCTTGGAAAAGAGGGCCAGCTGTTGAAGGTGAAGGCAAAGGAGCATATGGATATCTCACACTCTGTCCTTTTAAAGCTTTACATAATGTATTTTTTATAGTTGACATCAGATTGATCATCTGAAATTGTGGCCACTTCCAGCATTTATGACTCATAATAAATATTAGATGGAATTTCTGTTTGTGGAACACGTTTAAGTATATCGATTTGATCGGTGATTATTTTTCATCGAGCGCCTTTCAATCCGCTACTTAAAACTTTATAAACACTTCACAGCAAAATCAGTCTCGCTTCATTACAAATAATTTCATTTGTTTTGTTCTAACATGTTAGCTTCGAGTTGTAAATCTGCTTTTTTCCCCCAACTTAGCTATCGGAGTCGCTGCCTGTCGGGTTTAAATAAAAGATGTCAGTGACTCTAAAGTGGAGATGCAGTGTGCCCTAAAGCCCTGTGGTGTTTTCTTGTTTGTTTGTTTGTTTGTTTTTTTGTTACCACAGGTTTTTTCCCCCCGATTTGAATCTTTGTCCACCGAGTCCTCGCTGCAGTAAATTCACAGTGACGCTGAAAGCTTTCTAAAGAGTTAGCCCGTTGCTCTTCCTCACCTTTTGATGCTCATTTGTGACCACTGTAGCCATGGCTACAGGCTGGAAAACTCAAGGATGTGGTAAACAACAGCTTCTCAGCCCAGAGTTGAAAAAGTGAAAGCCACTGGCATCCCCACACTTGGATTGTGAAAGTGTCTCGAACGCCACCCTGACTCTGATCTGAGCTGCCCATGAGAGAATACCTTTGTCCTTAACCGCGGCGCGGAAAACCCCTCGTGCTGCCCTGTTGCCAGCTGCACACACACTGGTGCCCGCCAGTGACCATAACAGCGCCCGTTTGTACACCATTCGCACACCATACCCTGTCTTTCCTAAGAGCTCTTCGCTCCCTCGCAGTGCGTGAGCAGCTGTTGTGCAATCACATACTATGTCGCGCTTTGATTTGACTTCAGCGCTGAGATGATTGAGGCAGGCAAGACCAGGCAAATCAGCTATGTGACTGAAAAATGGTAATAGGAGACAAGAATATAAAAGAAGACACACTGGTTGTGGCAGTGGCAGTCTTGCTGAGAGTGGGTGGTAGATTAATGTTCCTGGCAGGCTCCATTTTGTTCATTTCTAAACATTCCCGTTTCGTACTGAAGGAGTTTGAATTGTGGATAAATTTCCTTTGAAAAAAAGCTTTAAGTGCATCGCCATTCATAATGGGCTCTTTCTTGCGTCTTACCTACAGTAAATAGTAATTTAATTCCTCTTTGGACCTTTGACATGAAATCTCTTGCTTATTTTATACTTTGTGCAAAATGCTGGAAGGCACAGATGCTTGATATTGCCACTGACTGGGTGTGGCCATATTGTATGTGTGGAAGTAGCATGCTTGGTTTTTGTTGGTTTTGGCAAGCTGAAATATTTTCCACCTAATGATCCTGTCAACAAGCCCTCTTTTCTCGTTCTCTGCTCTCATCTTCCCTGCACTACTTCTGTATCCATCGCTCTTTGTCCTTCTCATGTGTCTCTTGTTTTCTTTCATTGCTCCTACATTTGTCTGGGCTTGAGCTCCTGTCAAAATATGTTGTGGCTCCAAAGCTGAGCGTGAAAACACGTATTGTATGCATTTTTTTTTTTTATTTAAATAGACACTTTTTTTTATTTTTAATTGCTAACTTTTATAAATTTTTGTTCAAGCAGCAGATCTTTATTGTAGCATTTGTGAGGTCCAGACATTTATCTTACTTTCTAGGCTCATTTGTCTCCGGTCGCACCTTCTTTAAAAGTGTAATGCTGCTATTCAGTACAGCCCACAATATAAATAGCTAAACTCTGCAAATATTTTTTCTTCTTCTCCTCATTCATTTTGTTAAACCTCACTGGACATTCTCTGTTGCCACATCAGACACGGCTGTCAACAGCTTTATATTTAACCAAAGCCACACTTCCCAGTTTGCTCCTTTGTACCTCTTCTTATCTGTTTATCTTATTTATCCGTTTTCTTTGGATGGGATCGTCTTTGCAGAAGAGCAGAAAGGAACAAAATGCAGTGTACACATGTGTAGCAAGAATGCTCACAAAATGAACAGGTCTCGAGTATTAAGATAAAAGATCTCGGTTCTAGCTGTAACAGGAGACACGTCAGGCATTCCCTACCAAGAGTTGGGAGGTTAGGGGGCACTCAGTACTTTTTTTTTTCTGGTACATAAAACTGAGTTGTGGAAAAGCCTGTCTGGGTGGCAGAGCTATTGCAGAGACCACCCTCTTTACGTCTCTGCTGAAGGGTCTGTACATTTGCATTTATCACTCTCTCTTCTGATTTTTATGGTCTGGCTCGAAGGTTTCCTCCCTCTTTAGATTGTGATGAAGATTTACATTATTTGGATTTATATTTAGGTTGTTACGTTTGCAATGATAACACGCTCGTCCATTGTAATGGTTGTTAAGCTGCAGAAAATTAGTGGTTTTTGCACCTTCACCTCCTTTATTTGCGTTGCTTTGCTGCAGAAATGTCAGAGATGAATCTCCGCACCTGTTCTTGCTCAATGACATATTTCCAAATAGGCTAGATAATTTATACTGCTCATCTTGAAAACACTTTTTTTAAGAGTGAAAACAAGAAATTCATAACCAAGTCCAGATGGATCTGGTCTTGTCTTTTTCCCTGCACTGAATCTGATTCTGTCTCGCATTTTTAGAGGCCTTACTGTTCATCTACAGTGCTGAGGTGAAAAAGATTAGGCTAAGCTGAAGTAAATTATCAGCATTCGCCATAAATTGCAGGGACGTGTGTGTAACTTCACCGCGGGCCTGTTGAAAATGTATTTCATTACACAATTCAGTGTTTTGGGGCCGGGCTGTGAGGTGCAGCGCAGGGCTAGGATTCAGTATGAGCGCATTTCTGCTTGCTGCATATGCACAGGGTGCCTCGAGAGGACAAAACTGTGCAAAAGGGACCTCTCTTTTCATTTTTACGATTTTCCTTGAATCCTTTGGAGAGCGTGGAAAGACAGGCATGTTTATGAAGGTTTCCAGATGGTCCGCCTTGCACCCCCAGCTTTTCTTTTCAGTTCTTGAGCCATGAAGGATTAATCAAAGTCAGTGGTAAGGGCTGATGGCTAAACACTGTGGCTCTCACTAACCCAGAGGAAACCTCTGTTCAACTTACTTCAAGTCAAATTCAGCCCCTGGGCTACAGTACTGAGGAAAGTTGAAACCCAAGGTTAAAAACCAAGCACGCTTAACGAAACCTTGGCTACACGAGTGCAGATAAACAAACTCTGCCCCCAATTCTGTTTAGCGGAGCAGCTGATGTCCTCCTCAGGTTAAAGGAATCTGTATTGCGTCCAGCAAGGAGTCAGCCTTAATGAATACACCTGAACTCTGGTCCCCTTTGAGAGGCGGGGAGGGGGATTGCGTAGCGTGACTGGAGACAGACAACACCATATGGCACGAAAGGCAAGAAAATGCAGCAGAACAAACTCATGAACTTTGAGTCATTTGGACTTTGGTATTTATGGATTCTCTGTAGAGATTAATTATCCGAGTTCCCTTTTGTTCTGTTTTTAGTCAAATGCATTTCAGCGATTCAGTGCTTTATCCTGCACAAGAAGGCTAAAAATGATTTCTGATTGCTGTGATCAGACAAAGTTTTTGCCTTTTTAGAAACCATTTTTAGCTTCATCACTATCTCCTGACAGATGCAGATGAAAGCGGCGAGCTGAAAAAAAGGACGACAGCTCGAAACAAGAAAAGCCAAAAAAAAATAAATAAGATAAAATCACAAAATCTGAGTTATAACAAAACTGTTCATTTCTGGATAAGACGACTCTATTTTTGTTAATAGAGCTACCCGCTGTTGTGCTTCTGTTAATTATCACTTCAGACACTGGAGAAAACAACCCTTCAGTTGACAGGAATAACTGGAGCTTGTGGAACAGAGGGGCTTTTTATTTATTTATTATTTTTGTTAGTAGTTAATGAAACAGATTGCTTGAGTAACACCGTGTCTTTCTATAAAAAAAAAAAATACAAAAATATATTACTGATGTCAATTTTCTTTAATAAGCACATGCAAAGGCACTAGCACTCTAACCCAGCTGAACAGCTGCGCTGCATGGCAGTGATGAACACATACAGCCTTCGTGACACATGTTATTATTCCAAATGTCAACAAAAATTGCAGTGGTTTGTTCGCCGCAGTCGCGCTCGATGATTAGAGGTGAGTCCACCGCAGATCATCCTTTGTCATTCGGTGCTGTTCGCACACCATAAAACTGTAACCTGAACCCATGTAATTATTTTATCACTGAATATGTGCAAGATTGTGAGGATCATTTTTAGTCCACACAAACAGAACGCTCTTCAGAGGTCAGAGAGATGAATGATGCAAAACTGATGTGATTTATTGCAACTAAACAATGAAACCCTCAGAAAAAAAGGAGAAGAACAAAAGCCAGTGAGGATTATGAAGCATTTCAGTCCTTTTAGATACAGCGACTGAGATAAGACTGTACTCCATACGTCTTATCTCAGGATGACAGTATGCAACAGTAATTAAATCTGTTATGAGTCCATAAACATAAAGATCAAGCTTTGAATTATTGCTTTCTAGTTGGTGGTCTGACCAGTTATCCAGTCCATTCATCTTTTCTGCTTATCCCATTCTGGGTCACAGTGGGTTTGGAGCCTATTCCAGCTGTCGCAGGGTGAGAGGTGGGGTACACCCTGTACGGGTTGCCAGTCTGTTGCAGAGCTGTCGTATAGAGACAGACAGCAATTCACATTCAGATTCACACCAGCAGCCATTCTGCAATCCCCAATTAACGTTTTGATGCATGCTCTATTGGAATCACCAATCATCCTAACTGCATGCATGTCTTTGGACTGTTTGAGCAAGCCAGAGTATGCGGAGAGAAACCGTGCGAGCACAGGGAGAGCATGGAAACTCGGATTCAAACCAGGACCACTGCTCCACTGTGCTGGCCCCAACTGACTCGGGGGGAAAAAAAGGCTTTTCTGCGTGATATTGTTAAGTAGTAAAAGAAAAAGATTATCTTCTCATATCAAAGGAAACCATTTGGAGCGTTTGCAGTTGTATTGCAGTTCTTTGAAGAATAACTCAGTCTGTTACCAGACCAGTTATCTCCTCTCATTTACAGAAATGTATTCCTAAAAAGTCAAAAACGTTGTACTTATGCTAACTATATTTCAGTAGTACAGCGATTTCAAACACTTTTTTTTCTTTAATCTGCATCACACACCCTTAAATGAGATGTTCTCTGTTGTTTAAATGTGTATCTCTAACCAAGTCAATAAATTGTTAGGTCTTGTCATGAGTTTTAATCTCATGTAAACATGTGGTGCAGCCTGAGTAAACACTCTATTGGCTGAAGTAGATCTTAGAAAGAAAACATTGCTCTTGTTTCATCTCTGGAACCGAGTCTGCATGTACCATTTCCTTGTATGGGTTTCCCATTAAGTCAGATAACCATCACCTGCAATATTTTTGTGGTAGTCTTTTTATTTTTTTTCCCCCCTCATTTTATTTTCCCTGCTGCACTTGATGTACGTCCTTCCTGAAATTGTGGCGTTGGCGTGACGTGACCCGAGCCTTTTCTTGTAAACATATCGAGGTGGAGCAGACAACGAGACTGCTTCAAAGGCGTGTGTGTGCGCCCGCGTGCGTGTGACTGGCTGGTCGTTTACTGTATTAATGCAATGTTTCTTCATAGTAGAGTGCCGAAAGTTTTATTTGTTATAGGAACATTTAAATCATGTGTTTCCAACTCTGGGAGGAAGGTCAAAAACATTTCAACTACAGCATATTTAAGTCTTCACCCTTCATCTGTACCATACCTTAAATGTTATGAATATGAATATAGATATTGCAGGAATATAAATATATATACAATTTTATATATGTTATATAAACTAAGGAGCTTGGAAAGAAAAAGTGCCTGGCCTTCTTTAAGTTTCTTGAAGACGTTTCACGTCTCATCTAAAAGGCTTCTTCAGTTCTAAAGCTAAATATTGGAGAGTCCCAAGTATTTAAGCCCTAGTGGGAGTTGTCCCTTAAGAGGGTCGTTATCCACTATTGTTCATGTTCCTCATCACATGAGCCAAGGTGTGAAAAAGGGAGTGGGTCATTATCATCAGAGGTGAAACCATGGAGAGCCTTACCTACTGAGATCAACTGACACAAGATGTGAGTGGGTGTTAAAAACTGGATTGTGAGCGGCAGATGGTGTTGTAAACCTCCACCTCTGTTCTTCTTTCACTTCTCTTTCAAACCGCCCGTCTTCTCTGTCCAAAACATTAGTATCCTCGAAAGAGTGACCTTTATCCTTTAGATGCAGGTGTACAGCTGGGTCTTGTCCCGTCGAGGTGGCTCTTCTATGTTGTGCCATGCATTTATGACGTGGCTGTTTGGTTTCTCCAACGTAGAGGTCTGAGCATTTCTCACTGCACTTCACAGCATATAGTATGTTGTTTAGTTTGTGTTTGGGAGTTATGTCTTTGGGATGAACCAGTTTTTGTCTGAGCTGTGGCTGGTTGTTTCTCTGATAAACCTGCTACATAAAGGATGACAAATTGGTGTCTGACCTTCTTTACTGTGCATCTCTGCAAATTTGATGAAAGCCCAGTTGGGATAACTACATGTTTTAAGAGTTTTCTTTACATGTGTGTGTTCCTTTTCTTGATTACTCCAAGTTTTTGTTCCAGAGGGTGATTGGAGTTAAAGAGTAGGTACTGGTCCATGTGTGTGGGCTTCTGGTAAACCTCAGTGTTAAGGTTTCCATTTTCCTCAATGCTCACAGCACAGTCCAGAAATGGCTGTTATCCTTTGTATCTTCTCTTTTGAACTTTATGTTTTTATCCACTGATTTGATGTGAAGAATTAAGGATTCTACTTTTTGGGTTTCGATTTTGATCCAGGTGTCATCCAAGTATCTGTACCAGTGGCTAGGTGCTGTCCCTTTGAAAAAGCCAAGAGCTTTATTTCCCACTTCCTCCATGTAAAGGCTGGGGACACTGGGGAACACTCATGTTTTTGTCTGTAGAAACCCTCTTTGTATTTAAAATATGTGGTGGTAAGGCAGAGATCGCTATCTTTTAAGAGAAGAGAGAGACCACATCAAAGGACACAATGGTTTCATCTGGATCCAGTGTACTTTTCTGAACCTTGTTGGCAAAGTAGGGGGAGTTTTTGATGTGATGGGGTGTGTTCCCCACAAGAGGATGGTGACGAGGTGCTTGGAAATGTTGTAGGTGGCTGGGTGGGACTCCAGGGTATAACAGGGTATAGCATCCCTGGGTACAGACAGTGGTACGTAGTAGGGCTGCACGATTAATCGTTAGAAAATCGCGATCTCGATTCATACTTATGTGCAATCTCATTTCCAAATGACAACGATTTAAAAAAAAAAAAAGAACTTCCGCAGGCACAAAGAAATTACGGAGGCTATCACTTATCACCTGACCAAAGATATGGCTCCCATCAACACTGTGCAAAACGAGGGATTTAGGAAAATGATCAACACCCTAGACAAACGCTACACAGTGCCGTCCCGCAACTATTTTTCTATTGTTGCACTACCTGCTCTATACACGCAGTGTCGAGCAACGGTGGAGACGGAATTTCAAGCAGTACAACATTTTGCGGCAACAACAAAACGTGAGACATTTGTTGTTTTTATGTTTATTTATTGTTTTTATGTTCAGTCTCAATTGTTACGAAGTTGATGTGCAGTTAATAAGTGCAATAAATATTTATACTGGAAAAGAAAATCGTGAGAGAATCGTGATCTCAATTCTAAGCCAAAAAATCGTGATTCTCATTTTATGCAAAATCGTGCAGCCCTAGGTAGAGTGGTCAATGGCTTTATCATTTTTTCAAGTTGTTTTGGCAACTGATGACTTTCTTTTTGTAGTTACTTGGGGGGTCTCATCTTAAGGCTTCATTGGTGTTGTTGTCATGCCTTGGCACATGTGATGAGACACATGATCAATAGTGGGTCAACAACCCTAAAGGACTAAAACCCGTGACTCTCGACCATTTGGTCTTAAAACTGAAGAAGCTTCTCGGATGAAAGTGAAGCATCTTCAAAAAACTTAAAGAGGTTCAGTAGCTGTTTTTCCAAGCTCCTTAGATTACCATGGCCTGGATGACTGAGAACCTACACAGACATATGTTATATAAAATGTTTTACTCCAGGTGCATTCAATTTCTCTTAAAATATAAATATCTATTTTATTGACAGAAGGCATGATGATGGGAATAACCAAACAGTTTGGTTTTGCAAAAAAAAAAAAAAAAAACTATAGCTTGCTGGGCGCAAAGCTAGCCTTCAGCATTTCAGGGTTTTTAGATATTTTACTGCAGCTCAGCAGGGTTTTTACACATGCTTTTGTCAAGTTTACAAGTTTATCATAAACCCTAAAGTGCACGAACCTATGATTTATAGATGCATCAGTTCAGGTCCTGTGTGTTGGCCTTTAACTGCCGTAAACCTTTAAATCTGACACAATTTAAAACACTGAGTCTCCTATTGGTGTTTTCAAGTTTTTAGTCTGCCTCTGAAATTAATTGTATGTTTCCTATTTAGGCCGTCCTGCTCACAAGCTTAAACCATAACTGTTATGAAAATAATACGGATAGTGAGGTTTTTGTAATTTTACACATGATCATTTTACTTTGTATCTCGAATGCCGTAAACATCAACAACTGTTTTATTATACGCTTCTGCTGACGGTGTATATGTGTATGCTTTTTTAGTAAGAATTCCTAAGCTTTCTGTACACAGTGTGCAAAAACTGGAACTTTTTCTTCACTTTTCTTAAAGCAGAGGGTCTGCTATGTGGGAGTAACTGGAAGACACAAAGGAAAGAAGGGAGGACAGCAGGGAAAAGGAGTAGGGGAGGATAAAACTGGGACACTGTGCTACATCATAGATGTTGATGACTGAAAACCAATAGTAATGTTAATGTTAGGATAACTGCAATCTTTGAAGCCCACTGAAAGCAGTGCTTGAATCCTGCTAAAATATGTAAAGTGACCTTTTTCTTAAGAAATCATCAATTCCTCCATGCCAGTAGGAGTATGTTTATATAGATCATTTATTAAAGTTATACAAATAATACTTTTATATGATTCATTTAAATTCATTTTAAACATTTGGCAGAGAATAGATTCAGTAAAATAGAAGTAGATAGTTTTCTGAAAGTGGGATCAACTCCAGGAATTATTTTTTTTGCCAAATTGTTAAGTCATCATTAAACACTTTCATTGTTTTGATATATTTAATGAATCGTTGCAGCGATATTAGCGTGTAATTTCCTTCAGTCAGTTGGATTTGCTGTTCTTCTCACTGTATGGAGTGTAAATTGTGGTCTGCAGGAATTTTTCTGCTCCTCTAGGAAGCCCCTTAATATTGCAGGTGGTGTTTGTTGTTTAGGTAAATGAACCTTGTCGGCTGAGGAGATGTGTGGTCTCCACCTGCAAGCATTCAGCTGTATGGCAATAAAAATATAAGCCCCATGCTACAGCTGTCCAGATTTAAAGCCTCTTCGCAAACTGTAGCTATTTATCAAGTTTAATCCAAAACAGGGATTTTGGATATATTGTTTAAATGCCCTCATTCCAGTTAGCTTACACAGGGCTGATCTTCACTTTGAACATTTTATAACAAGGAGTACAGCTAAGAAAATAGCGCCTTTACCCGTACCAGTATACCTTATTTTGGTTTATTTGGGTTTTTTTTAAGTCATTTATTTCTGTATAAAAATAATGTGATCTTAACAAATATAGGTTTCAGTTAGTTAAAATGTATCTAGCAGCCCTATTAGACAAAAAATATGTGTAATTTTGAGATTTTGCATCTGACTCTTTTTATGTGAAACAGCTCAACTAAGTGCAGGAAGTTGTTTTTTCGCTTTTCACTTTTTCATTGAAAATGATGACAAAGAGGGAAAAAAGGTGACTACTGTGGAACTAATTTGGTATGACCAGTAGCAAAATAAACATTGACAGCAGAACTTGTCCACGGTTCAGATATAGGCCTTGATCTTTCCTATGTGAAGTCTGCATGTTCTCCACCTCCCCGTGTGGGTCATCTGTTTTCCACCCGCAGTCCACCCACATGCACGCCAGGTGGACCGTAGATTATCTGTGACTACGAGTATCGTGGCGTCCACCCGTCCTGTGGAGACTGATGATCTGTCTACGACGCTCCTCTGATTTCCACTGGTGCATTCTGGGAAAGGTTGCAGCCTTGTGCAGCTTGTTTGTCCACATGTTCCTGCACAGGTTTTGCACTTGAATCCTGCACGAAGTTTCCATTTTGAGCGTGGGAGGTTTTTTTGGTTTTTTTAAAAAAGGGTTTGCCCGACAGCTTTTTCTGATTTTTTTTCCCCTCTTTTTTTAATGAAGTGTTTTACGAACCAGTCCTCCAAGTGAGACATCAGGTGATGAAGTGGTTCTGATCAATGGGTAAACCTGGAAATATTTTAGGAATATTTGGACCTATGATAATAAATAGGTGTGGTGTTGTCTTGGGAGCATTACTTTTTTTTAAGGAATTTTGGCAGAACAGCGTGACATCGTAAATTTACCGTAGTAAAATTTTACCTCTAAAATGAAATGCTAGGTATAAATAACACCTTTTATCGACTTATCTCATCGCGATTTAACCAAGTGGATTTATGTCTTTGTTTGTTCATTGAATGGATGGATGTTGTACTTTATTCACAAAGTAATTTTTGCCCAGCAATGACACGCTATTTGATATATTTTGGTATACTGCATGTGTAAAGAACAAAACATTTTTTGGTTATATAGTGTTCTGATTTATTCGTGCTCTTCACTCATACTGGCAATGACGCACAGACTGATATCATTTGTTTGCTTCTCTATCCTAATAAGCATGGGAATTAACCTCTAATGTAGTAGCCAAACCAGAGGTGAGCTTCTGCAGTAAGCAACGCACTTCTCCAGCCGGAGGGTATAGTATGTCTTTACGGAAAACAGCCAATCTGGCATGTGAAGAAGAACGTTTTCACGGGACTCTATGTACTAGATTAGATTAGATTAGATTAGATTAGATAGAACTTTATTAATCCCTCGGGTGGGTTCCTCTGGGAAATTCGATTTCCAAAAAAGCACAGCACCGACAGAAGTTACAGAGTTACAGAATATTATATATATATATATACACACACACACACACACACACACACACACACACACACACACACACACACACACACACACACACATATATATAAATACAGAGACAATATAAATAAAATATACGAAGGGGATAAATAGAATAAATAGGAATAAAAAAATAAAAAATAAAAATACAAGTGAATTGCACATTTCAAGTATTGAGGTCTATTGCACTGTTGACTATTTACAAAAGTATTGCACAAAAGGTATTGCACAGTGAGGTGAAGAGGCACTACAGCTTAGTTGTTCCCCCCTCCTTTGTCCTCCTGTTTCCCCTCCCTCTCCCCTCCAGAGAGGAGTTAAACAGTCTGATGGCGTGTGGGACAAAGGAGTTTTTAAGTCTGTTAGTTCTTGTCTTGGGGAGAAGCAACCTGTCACTGAACAGACTCTTCTGGTTGTTAATGGCCGTGTGCAGAGGATGCCTGGCATTGTCCATAATGTCCATCAGTTTCTTTAATGTCCTTTTCTCTGCCACTGTCACCAGAGTGTCCAGCTTCATGCCGACCACAGAGCTAGCCCTCCTGATCAGACTATGTACGCCCTATTGCTTTGTTCAGCATTAAGAAGATATATAGCAGCCAGGTGCTGCTAGTCAATTGAACATGATTAATTGATGTTCAGTTAATGTGTGAGCACCTGTATAAAAGCAGATGTTTTGGAAGTTTGCTAGTTGCTAATGTTAACAGTAAGCTATAATCTTCCTAGAAGCAAATGTCCCAGCAAATACTTCAGAAGAACAGACTGTGCAATGTTTAGAGAGATTGGAAAAAATCCAAAACTAGATCTCAGACTCCAAACCTGAGTTGGCATGTTAACTGGTTAAGTTCATGGCAGTACAATACACACACACACACACACACACACACACACACACACACACACCTCATACGCACTGTCACTGGTGGACCATGACCACCTCTATGTATCGGTGTTCTAGACTAAATGTGAAGCCATCTGTCTGACAGCTAAAGCTTGGCAGAAAGTGGGTTTTGCAATAAGACAATAATCCCAAGCACAGCAGCAATTCTGCAACAGAACGGCTAAAAAAGGACAAGAATCAAGATGCTACAGTGACCTAGTCAGACCAAGTTCAGACCTTCACGCGATTGAGATGCAGAATGACGTGAGAGACTGATAGAGGCTGGGATGAAAAGTATAAAAGTATAGGATGCAATTAATTCAAGGTATTGCTGCTAAAGATGTTTCTACAAGCTTCTGAATCAGGGAGTGTGCTTAGTTTTCACAGGACTGACATTACTTACAGTAAACCCAGTGGCTATGCTTGATAAAATGAGTGTCAGGCTGCTGAAGCCAATATATTGTCAGTGTAAAACTCTTACCAGCCGAAGACTTCTCTATGCCTAACAGCCACATTCTCCCAAGGTACTAACATCGTCTGACAGCAGGTACACAATTTCCATCACATGTCAGTATCTGACATGTGAGGTGCACTCCACCCTTCTCAAGCCCAATCCTGCCACAGTGAACCTTTCTCAGCACTCTCATTCCTCTAAACATCCCTATTTTGATTCCGATGAGCAGACTTCATCCCAAACAGATATCTGTTCAATGGGGGGGATTAAGTGCAGATACATGACATTTCAGGCCACTCCAAGGACCTGAGTCGAGGCATAAACACCTCCTACGCTACTTCAGGGAAATATTTATCTTTGCTCATAGAACTTGTTGAGATAATGTCAACACTCCTTTTGAGAAACAATTACATTTGTACATGAAAGACTAAGAGTCCTTGTGGAATTACAAGTGTGGCATTTAAGTAACTCTTTAAGAAAAACTAGAGATACACACATAAAAGTCATATTAGTCTTGCAGAGATACAAGAAAAACTAACAAATTTTTATTAAATGAAAATCCTCTTCATGTTCATTTATCATGACGTTTCCTTGTTTTGACTGCAAATTATTGTTTATTCATCTGGCTGTGGCTATAAAGGAAATAAAGCTGACGTTATAAAGGATCCACTGGGTCAGCTGGAGGTAATTTGTCATTTTCTTCTCTGTGTTTTTTCTCAGTGACCACAACGCTATCTCCAGGCTCAGGCCATGCCAGAAAATGCAACGACACAGAGAGAGCCTACTGTGTGAATGGCGGCGACTGTTACTTCTTCCATGGTATAAATCAGCTTTCCTGCAAGTGAGTAATCTCTTCTATCCTTTTCTTTTCAAGTATTTTTCTTCTTGGCCGTTGTTGTTTGACAGATGTTTTGTCCCACAGTCCAAATTAGAGGCTCTTTTACGGCATCTTGACTTTAGATAGCTGAAGATGATTATCAACTACAAGTTTTTACCTTGCTTTTTGTTTTTGTGGTATAGCTCGATTCCCCTTCCTTCTTTCAGCAGCAGCAGCGACGCATCACAGGAATATGCTGCCAGTTTGTCTAACTACCCACCTGTTGTGTATTTTAACACTCATCCTTTTAAGTCATGTTTAGTGTACAGGAGGGCCGCACATTAAAAGGCTTTTCAAAATGTCATGAGTCACTGGTTTAGTCGCGAGCAAATATTTATGCCTGTTAGAGGCCCCCAATGAGGTAAATAGAATCATTGCTTACATTTGGCAAAGGGGATCAAGACCTGTGTGTAAAGTGCGTTGGAGGAACCATGCATCTTAGCTTTTCAGGAGGAAAACAGGTTGACATTATCACGGAAACAACCTTTTTTTTCTTTGACATTTACATGTGAGTTTGTGTTAGCCTCGAAATCAACATTATTTGGGACCATGTGCACGAGAGGTTAAGCTAAACAAGTGGTTTTCTTTGTAGAGGACTAACAGTTTTTGTTGTTTTTTAAAAATTTATTTTAAGAGATGAAACAACCACTTTCTTGATTAGTCATTTAGTAATCAGAAAAACGCCCTGCAACTACTTGCATTAACTATTACTCATTTTTAGTCATAAAAGCCAGATGTTCACTGGTTTTAGATTTGGGAATGACTGTTGGCTGGTTATCTGCTGCTATTTTAAAATAAAATCATTGATTTTGGGCTGTAGATCAAACAAAACAAGCAATTTCAAAACCGTTCCTTTGGAAACTGTGACTGTTATTTAGAGTTTCTTACATTTATTGGACCCAAATACAGTTGTATTCAGAATTTTATTTACACTCAATATGGGCATGAACGTCATGGTAATTTTGGCTTTTAATGATTTAGTTGAACAACATACATCTTTGATGACTTTAAAAACAAATATTTGGTGCACAAGTTTAAATTTATGTAAGATTTTCACTACCTTTCCTACGTACATTTGGTTAAATGTACATTAGAAAGTTACACCTCAATCAGACACTTTTGGTAGCAGTTAACAACCTGGATTAATTCTGTCTGGATATTTGACCACTCTTCTTGGCAGAATTGGTAGAGTTTGTTTAAAGTGGTTGGTTTCCTGGCACAGGCCCAACTTTTAACTTCACTTTTTGATGTGTCTGTGGGATCATTTTCTTGTTGGAACATGCAACTGTCTACACGTTTCAACTGTCTAGCTGTTGATCTAAGGTGAAGGTAGCAGTCCTACTTCTATATTATTCCATTCACTTTGTGTAATCTACCACTGCCACTGGTGAGTGCATGTAAACCTTTGAGCACAGCTGTATGTATTAGTTAATCAAAAGGAAAAAAAATAGGTTACCTTAGTTGTAAAAATCAGTTAAACCTTATTGTGTAGTTACAAAACAAATGACATCTGCTTGCATTGTTGTCAGATATTCTGATGTATTTTCTCTTCAACCATATGCTAACATAATCCTTTTGGCTGATTTGATATAGAGCTGAAACACTAGCAAGGCTTTCTGTGCCCAGTTGGCCGCAGGAAGAATGCTCGACGAGCAAGCAGGACATGGCTGCAACAGCCGTTCAATACGCTGTGTACAAATTGGAGGCAGCAATAACTCAATTGCTGCAGCTAATTCACTCACGGCTGGGGCATGGGTCCAGAAAAGTTGGATAATGCAGTGGTGAAGGCCTGCAGGGATTTGTTGCCCCACAGCCATCTCATTCAATATAGGCCAGGCTTCAGTGGGTATTACTCTCTGGCTAAACAAGTCCTGCAGACAGCTAGTCCTACTTTTATTCCCAGCTCCTTCACTTTCAGATAGAAACTTTTAGGTTGAGGTAAGGTGATGTGATAAGGTGAAATGATGTGAAGAGTGTTGAAAGTTGAAACCTGCTGTTATTTTCATGCAAAGCATGCATAATGTGCAGAAAAAAGAACTGTATTTGTTAGTTGTGTACATTCAGTCAGGACCACTGCAGCCAAAAAGGGAAAATAATTATTTCCATCTGCAGGACTCTGGCGTGCAGAAGATTATTAGTATGGCTCTAATCTGGGACTTTTCTACACTTTTAGTTGCTTACAAGGAAGGTGAAAGCAACTTAAATAGGTACCTCATATGAAATTTGATGATTGAACATGCAAGAATATCAGCTTAAGCATAAGGTGAAAAAAGCTGGCAGTGAGATCTTCTGATGTGCTTGGATTGCAAGCCAATCTTGACATTGTGGCTTCCCTCAACTAATTATGTGCTTGTTATATTTTTGAATCAGCTGAAACGGCTCGAATAAAGGTGCTCAAAATTTGACTGAGATGGTTTTAAATCGGGCGTATACTCCACAGGTCTCACAGATCTCCTGGGTAATGCTCGTTACAGATACCTGATTTTTTTTTTTCTGTCTTTCAGTTTGCTTCCTACTGTCTGACCAGTGGTCCAAATCCAACAAAATTACGTTTATAATGATTCAAAACAAGGAAAAGCAGCAAACCATCAGAGACACAGTGATTAGAAGTTTTACTATTATGTAATAAATTGACTGTTTCAGTTCTATACATGATGATACAAGTACAATGAAAGTTGTTGAACAGAAGTGTCTTCCTAAGAGAACGATAGTTATCACTTCTTTATGGAACTTATTAGAAGGGTAATGAGTTGAGAAAGTTCAGTGTATCTACAGTTTGTAGAACATTTTCATAAACATTGCAAAGTGTTTGTTTTCCTCCTGAAAGTTACATGTTTATTTTCTGCACCTCTGTGGTCATTTGCACCCCGTGACAGTTTATTTCCTTCATCTTTCAGCCAAGTTTCCTCGACCTAGGTGGCGCAATTCCCCCCCCCGCCCCCACCCCCACCCAGTTAAACACCATCACTCAGGATGAGTAACTCATTGCCGAATATTTATGGTGCTCCCAGGAGGCACTGTGTGGACCCAGTAAATCACATTTGTTGGATCAGTGGTCTAGTTGTGGCTCTGGGTAGATTGTTGGTGGCCCTGAAAAGACCAACTTCTCATCCAAATTGAGATTATAATGAGGAAATGTGGTTTAACCCAACGCTCCTGATGGTGATGATAGTCTGTCCTCAGTAACAAAAACCTAACGCAGCCACACATTTGAAACTTTGGTCTTGACGCTGACTTCAAAGAACAGCTGAACACATCCTCGCGTGTTTACCAAGAAACATTTACATATTCATTTTTTTTTCCTTTCCAAGCTGGAAATTAAAATTTGGGATTTTATTTCCTTATTTCCTGATCTGACTGCTTTAACACTCTGTGCTCTGGTATCAGTTATAAAACAGTCACGTTTGCAGGTTATGGATACATCCACAAGGATTCCAACAGGCTCCAAGAGAAAGAGAAACATTTCCCAACTTTCAGCTCTGTTTCACTGCTTTCCAAGGAATGATTTATTGATTACCTATAAAACATTGCCTGGTTTATCCCAAGCTACATTCTTATTCTCCATACACTCGTGAAAATTGCTCTTCTCTCATCCCATAGACAGAGTTCAGAAAGCCATGGGACTGTCAGTATCCTGAATCACATTTATCTCTTTTTATAAAAGCCCATATTATTATTATTATATGTCATTATATATGTTTTTTTTTGGTTCTTTCTCTTTTCTTCTTCTTTTTTAATTCCTCTGCCAAGATGAGAGCCCAGGCTGAAGTATATTTTTACCCTTTTTTGTTTGTCAGTGTGTCTGTAAGGGGGGGGGGAGCTGCTAGCTTATCAGAGAGATGCAGCATCTGCTAAGCATTACATTTTTGTGCAGATTGAGATCAATTTAAAACTGCGAAATTGGGCACGTTCATCAGCAGAGGATGCCCTCCTTGCTTTGTTTGCACTTTACTGTGAGTTTGGTAGCAGTTTTTTTGTTGTTGCTGTTACTTGTTTTGTTGTGTGTTTAAACATGCTGTGACATTTTGCAGAAATGTGTGTGAAGGGATTCAAGCCCCTGAAATCAACCTCACTCTCTGTGTGTTTTTTTTTCCTTTTCCATAACACTTGTCTGCTCCTTCCCAGATGTCCGGATGGATACTTCGGCCCTCGATGCTTACAGACTGAGCCACTGCGGGTGTACATGCCCAATCCTTTCAAAAGTATGTTCAAATGATATGAGCAGCTGACAACAGAGACACAGTTGTCACTGGATTACCTCTGTGGACTCTTGCTGCCCTCCTCATCCCCCCCACTCCCCCCCCCCCCCCCCCCCCCCCCCCCACCAGATCTCTTCCTCTTTCTCCTCCTCTTCCTCCTTCTCAGGTCAACACGCATTGAGCTGTGCACTACACCATGCACACGATGGTGTCATCCAAAGGGAACACTCTGCTTCTGCTGTCTGTAGATGTTCTGTTGTTCTAATTCTGTGTCTCTCTTCCTCTCTCCCCCCTCTTCTCCCCCCCTTCCCTTCTTTCTCACTTTTTCTTACTCACACTGTCCTTTTCACTCCACTCTCTCCCCCTCTATTTTCTTCCTTTCTCTCACTCTTTCACCACCCTCTTCCTCCTTCTCTCTTTCTTCGGCTTTGTTTCTTTCCATCAGGTGTCCAAATGACTTTACTGGTGATCGCTGTCAAACCTACGTTATGGCCAGTTTCTACCGTATGTCAATTTCCTCTTCTGTCACTGTCAGTCTGTCCTCATGTCACGCGTGCATGCTGGGTGTAGAGACCGCATTAATTTCCTGTTATTACCTAATAGTTTTGTCTGTGTCTGCTCTGGTGACTCATTCACAAGCTGGCATAGATTAGTGGAGTCTGTTACTGTGTTTGGTCTGCATGTAATATTGTGTGCCCTTTGACTCAGTGCAGTGCGTTGCATGCGCATTCGCAGAATAAGAGTTCGTAGCGAGGCCGACAGCAGCGAGTCAGGGTGTGAGTTTGCTTTGTGCAAGTTGATTTGCACATCGCAAGTTGCATGTAACGACACAGTCTAATGGCAAAATAATTACAAAAGGACTTTGTTTAGCCCACTTACTAATGATGCCTGTTCTCGCAATCAGCTTGAAACATGCAAGCACGTTTGACCCTAAGTAGAGCTTGTATGGAAAGCCAGGCCCAAACAATTAGTCGCAACTAACAAGCATGACAAATGACTGGCTCTATCAGGTGGAGCACTAACTGATAACAGCAAGCTTGTAAAGAGCCCTTATTTGAGAGGCTGCAACCAGCTGAAGCTGAAATGATGGTGCATTTCTTTCTACTAGGATTTATTAACTATTGATAAACAGGTGTGAAAGCGTAACCGTTATCATCAATATAAAGATCAAATATGAAAATGAAAAAACAAAATCACACTGATTTGATTTGATGTCGGAGATAATCATGGATTCCAAAAGAAAAGGCCCACTTACCGCAAAACTTTACAGCACCTGCCTCGCATTAGTTCAAAATTAGCCAAGATGGTAAATGTGAAGCACTATTTGTTTAACTTTGAGACCAGTGGATAACTTGCGGAGGACCTAAATCACAGCCAGCCTGTAGAAAACACTAAGCTTTGTTAGGTCCACACAAGAACATTTAGCCAATTACATCTGCTATAACACGCTGATCCAGAAGAAACAAAATGGTGTTCGCACGACAGATAGTCCAAACACTGTACTGGAGTGCCATGTCAAGCAGCTTTAGTAGCCTGGGGTTAGAGAACTAAACCCTGCACCATCCCACACGGCAACATCTGCAAACACATCTATCAACTGCGTTGTTATACTAAGATTAGAGGACGTTTTGTGGACAACTATGGCCTGATTGATATTGCCCTTAAGGGTTTTAGCTTTAAAAACCAACCACATGGTGGGGATTCTTGTGGAGCGTTTAAATGTCAGTATTACTTGATTGGTGATTACTTGTACAGTGAGAGACGTGACATTAATGAAACGTAACGACTGAAATTTCAAAAAGTCTGGACTTGATTCTTTAGGGAAAGCACTGCATGCACAGGGTTCAAGTATAAAAATGATATATAATTAAATCCAAAGCCTGTCATTTATGCTGGATAATGGCAGCATCATGCCTTTGCAAGCCCATATGGTTGCGATTTAATGTAACATTGCATTCAGAAAATAACAAACTGCATCTGCGTTTGGAGTTTCCTAATGCTCATCCCTGTAGTCTGACTTTTCAAGCTTACACATTCTGTTTGTTGTATATTGGCACAGAGTACAATACCCCCAAAAAACCCCTTCTTAAGTACAAGTAATTTCATCTCACATTAAGTTGTAATGCACTGTGCTGAAATTGCTTGTTTTTCTGGCAGAGCAGACAGTGTTGTGTGGGAGCTTTTTTTTCCTCCCCCGTACACTCACACACTTTTTCTACATTCTGTTTAACTTCAGCGCAGCTGTGCATCAAGGACAGCGTTTATTTCCTGTTCTCATCCAGCTACACAAGTACAGACCAGCCTTGTATTATTTGCTTTGCATGGTTATACAACCAAGTAATCAAAAAACAGACAGAAGATGATAAAAACAAATAGTAAAACAATGAGAGAGAAAAAAAAGCGTGCACCCTCTTTCCGTTACAACACTATCATGGGAACAGCTTGGCTTTTAGTCTTTACAATCAAGTAGAACTGCTAAAATTTTAGTTTAAAAGGCAGACCCTTGTGCTCACGCACATCCGTTTCATAGTTAAAAACCTGCGTCCCGAAAGGGGCACCTCCCATCCCCAGGAGATAAAAAAGAGAAGGAGGATGGCTTTTTTTCTCCTCAGCCATAAGTGCTTGGATTAAATAAGAGCATGTTGTCATAAGAACAGCTGGGAATTGCTTTAGCCCAAGTAAAGCAAGTGAGGAGCCAGAAATATGGACTTGCTAGCTGGTACGACATCCCTGTGGCCTCTATCTGCCATACAATATAAAGTCAAGCCATAATTCTTCTTATTCTTCATGATTATTCCAACACAGTGCACATACACTCCTTTTAACTTGCCTGTTCATGTGATGGGTGTGTCCTGGAATTGACAGTGTTGCATTTTTAGAAAGCAGAAAACTGAAAGCACAGGTAATCTCGGTAGATGACGCATATTTTCCCAAACAGTTGCTATGCACCTAATATCCCATTCCCTTTTAGGATTTTGTTTGGTTATGCAATGATATGGCGCTCCATAAAACATAAACCTCAAGACTTACTTGTAAAACATAAAACTGTGGCGCAAGATAAATACAGTCCCTCAGAAGTGGCTGCATGCTTGGGCAAAATTCTGCATCATTGCATTTGGAAAGAAAATAAGCGGGGTTAATTCAGCCCCCTCACGTGCCGCCGGAGACGCTACGTGTGATTATAAATGGAGACTGAGGATGACAAAGCCGACAGCGGTAGTGACTCCAGGCAATCTTTGGTTGTTAAGATTACGAGTACGTCCTGTTTGTTTTTAGAGAGCCGCAACTATTGGTAACAGATCCGCCACGAAAGCAGAACAGGCTTAAATAACCCTACACCTACCACAGTGGGTGCATCTATAGGATGTGCTCACCACTAGCACCTGGTTGCTGTCAGGGATCAGCCTTTTATAGGAGTAATAAACACTAAGCGACTCACACAGGGCCACGTCATCTCTCCTTTGATCATATCTGGAAACGTTCCCTTTACTTGGCACTGCATTATTACTGAATTGGACCAACACAGCAACTGGTAACATGTATCAAAAAAAGAGCGAAAACTTATTACTTATTGTAAACTTACTGTTAGTCAGCTTTTTCAGCTAACTCAAAGAAAATTACAAAAAAAGGAAATGATCTTGTTGAGGCCCCGTATGCTGAGATATAGAGTGGATATAATTTTCAAGCAAGAGCAGAATATTGTAGTTTTATTAAGAGTATTAAAAAGTAGTAAAAAGAAATCAAAAATCCCTTTATTAGAATTAGTAGTAGTGATATGTGGTAGTGATACTGATACGTAGTGTGGTTTGAAGTGTGTGTTGCATGCTTGTGTCTCGTCTTAGATAGTACTGACCGTGTCGTGCTGACAATGACCAACAAGTGTTGTGTAATGCCAATTTGTACTTGCTCCACTTCTATATTAGAAGGTGCCGCTCTTAATCTGGTCTTTTGTTTCTTGTGTCTCTCCCCCCCCTCTCCCACCCACCTTCCAACTCTCTGCAATGGCAGAGCATCTTGGGATTGAATTTATGGGTATGGAACAATCCATTTTGATTCTCAGTGCTAGCATAGCTACTAAGATGTCGTTCATTTTGACATTGCTCGTGTTCCGTCTGTGGTGTGACCATATCGTCCCCCGATTAACAAGTCGATCTCTCAAACAATCATGCCATGACTTATTACGGCGACGAACCCTCAGTCAATGCAACTGATCCTTCATCAAACATCATTAACATGGATGTAATCACCTCCACCTCTCATTCGCGTGCAATGGAAAAATACCATTAACTCAGTTTCCATCTCACTTACAAGAGCATATTTTCCCCTTGGACTTTAGTTCCTCATTCCATCTGTAACAAGCATGATCTGTCATGTTTGGAGCTATACCCAAGGATTTGCTCAATATTAGGATCTATCTTTCCGACCTTCTTGGTCTCATTTCTAGCGTCTCTTTTTTTTTTTCTTTGATATGCCACCTCAGTCTTTCTTTTTATGTGTGATCCTGACCATGCCTCTTACATCATTTCGTCATTAGTGTAGCTGAAATGTAATGTCGGAGTATAAAACATGACACGTTTCTGGTTTGGATCATCCTTCAGGGATGCTGTAAAATGCTGTGATGTGAGCATGCCATGCTATATTTAGAACCTACACTTTCTCCTCTATCAGACACTCTTTCTGCCCTCTTTCATCGTCAGCCTTTGTTTCCTGCTACCTTTTCCAGAAAAGTCCTCTTGTGGTTGGGAGTATAAAATTAATAGTAGATCTCGCTGCTTCAACTACACAAGTGCACTCTAGTAGTAGACCATAAGTGTCATTAAACTAACACAAGTATCGTTTCCTCTGTTTCAAATTCAATATCAGTGGCTAAAAGCAATATTGTTGAAATATCACTGAGTTTGCAGCTAAAAATAAACTGACTTCAGTGATTTATTTATGGCGTCAGAAGGTTGACACAAATTGGTATGCTGATGTAAAATGGCTACTGGTGAATGAAAGGAGGAAACCTGAGATGGTTGCACAGATTCAATTCATTCTTATTACATTATTAATTGGGGACTACACTGCCTCCATTATTTCCCCCCAGGGGAAACAAAGAATCTACGTCAACCTTTTACAAGCTCTTCTCTGGAAAAGCAAAAGCATCAATCAAATTTCATCTTCATTTCATTTCTAATTTCTCTTGTTTGACAAATTTTTTTGCAAAATTGTTGTGATCTCATCGTTGTGTTTCACTGAATGCCTGAGCAGATGATCGCTTCTGTAAGTGAGTGAGTGAGATAGTAGACCACCAAAGACACCAAGACTAAGACTTGTTATTGAATATTTTTCATTTTATCATGCATGGTGCAATTTAAAATAGCTGGTTTTTAGAGTTGTTTGATCGAACAGTCTAACTCTCCAACAGTCCAATGCCCTTCCCCCACCTACGCCGCCTTACTGCAGCGCAGGGAGCAGCAGCAGCATCTGCTGCATTTGTGATTATGCAAAAGAAGAGGTTTAAGTGTGAAGGGAAAGGGGGGATGATGCTTCATTCTGCTCAGGATTTAGTAAAAAATAAAAAAATAGATGTGTAGATGTGACACCATAACCACCTTAAAGAAAAGAAGCTAATTTTTTTCCTCTGTCATTTCTGTGTGCGTGTGTGTGCGTGCGTGCGTGTGTGTGTGTGCGTGCGTGTGTGTGTGTGTGTGTGTGTGTGTGATGTTGACAGAGGCAGAGGAACTCTACCAGAAAAGAGTCCTGACAATCACGGGTATTTGTGTGGCTCTCTTGGTCGTGGGCATCGTGTGTGTGGTTGCCTACTGTAAAACCAAGTAAGTCCAGATGATGAATGATTTCTGAAGATGTACTCCTGCTCTTTAATTTAATAAATATACAAAACCGTAAATATTCGTGTACTTCCCAGTCCTTGTGACATTCAGCAGGTGGAAATGATAGATTATGTCTTAAAATACACCCTTACTTTATTAGGCACGTTTAAATAGTTACTGTAGGTGTTACAGTAAATCAAAAAGACTTAATAAAAGGTGATTAAATAATAAGGGAATGACCAAGATGTTCTCAACAGGAAACAAAGAAACAGGATGCACAATCATCTGCGACAAAACATGTGTCCAGAACATCCCAATCGTAACTTAGCTAATGGACCCAATCACCCAGGACCCGGCCCGGAGGATATCCCTATGGTAGATGTATGTTTCCGAGGATTCCTTACATTATTGCAGTACACACAGACTAATTTACACCACATGGATTTTGTTCTTTACAATCGTTTTTGTTTTTCACTCTCCACCTGCAGTACATATCAAAGAATGTCCCTGCGACTGAACGTGTTATACGGCCTGCTACAGAGGGCTCATTTCCTGCCAGTCATGCCTCTTCCAGATCTCACAACTCTTCCACACGAGCTCATTCATCAACTCACAGGTGAGCATCCAGCACGTGCGTCATCATAACTGCCTCTTGCAAATAGGGAATCAATCACAAAGTGATAGAAGAGTTTGATTCATCGAGACAAGTTCCTATATTTAAAGGGCACACTCGGTTTTAGTTGATCATTACAATCCGATGTAAGTAAATTGTTAACAGTGCAGAGTATCTGAATAGAATCGTTAAAAAACACACACCAGGAGTCTCGCTGCTGCAGAGTGAGCCAATTGCTGGTGAGGTAAGACAGTCTGTCTGATTTCTGCTGAAAAAGGCAAGCTTTGTTATCTGTAACAGACACGATTTTAAATTTGTAAGTGATCTAAGATGGGAAAAAGTAGTGCTGGCAGAGGAGTCACAGCTGAAAGTATTACCAGGATTTCTCACATGGGAATTTGCAAAGACACAGAGGCCAACGAGTGCTGAATGCATTAGTCTGCACTACTGAAGATTTGGTTTTCTTCTGTTGTTTCTATTGGAAAGCTCTTGTGGACTTCTCTTCAGAAGCAACTTAATCAAAGGGTTTATGACTGACCTGTCGCTGTGAGGGACTAAGTTTTCATATGCAGGTTAGAGAGGAACAGGATCAAAAGAGATAAGAGCTGAATATCTTGGTACTTTTGCTAACGGATCATGGAATTGCAGTTGAATTGTGGAAATGTTCTTCCTCCAGAGACAGCCGCAGATTTGTTATCAAGCACTCTTTCAAAAAAAAAGGACAAAAAAGTGAAACTTGGACATATTGTGGGGTGTGTGCATGTTAACACCTATTTTTTTTGTCTTTTTTTTATTGTCAGACATGAGGAACGGACATGGAGCCTGGAACATTCTGACAGTATCCTCTCTGACTCGCCGGGAATGATGTCATCATCCGTGGGGACCAGTAAATGCAGCAGCCCTGCGTGCATGGAGGCTCGAGCACGGCGCGCTGCACACTGTGGTTACTCTGACCCCCATCGGCCGAGGCTGCAGTACGGGGACTCCTTCGACTCGCTGGGAGACTCTCCGCACAGCGACAGGTGGGGACCAGACCTGTGTGGCTGATATGGCACTGGGTTTGTCATGAATATTTTGAGAAGTTTCCTCTCTCTGCTGGTTCTCTCTCAGCCTCGAGAGGCCAGTCAGGGCACTCTGAGAAACTCAGTGGAAACTGACACACAGCAGGCATGATGATGAAATACGCTAAGGTAGGCAAGAGTGAGAAACAGTGCTCATTTCAATGGGAAGAGTATTCCCTGGCCAGTATGCAATTCTAATTGGCTAGTGTTCCCTTTTAATGTTATTTTATTTTATTTAAGGGATGGTGTGACATTTTGTTAAATACACTTGTCTGCCATTTTGCACAGTCAGATTTAAACTCACTTAAGTCAGAAATAGGACAGGTTTAGTGAAAGCTAGCACAAAGAGGAGATTCAGAAACAGTCTGGCAGATACGAAGAAATACGACTTTCATCACCTCCACAGCTGTATCATTTTTATTTCCTGTACTTCATGTAAATATGTCTGTACCAGAGGCACAGAGAAATTAAAGTTCTCACATGACAAATCAGATCAGACCTAAACTTAGATCTAAATAGTGTGCATCTAGGTCTTTCTCTTTATGTGTGTTGCAATTCAATAGTAGTCAGCGTTACATTATTCTGTTGCCTGATTGTGGTACCTAAAATCCCCAAATGCCCTCCTCGGTCTCTGCTGATATTTTGAATTCCAGCACTGTTCACAGCTGACAATCCATCGCTCAGCAAGCCTAGATTAGCAGTGAGCAGAGAGGAAATTTGGGAATTTGGGGGCATGGTTGTTTCTACTGCTTCAACACAACTCCTACAAAGATTTTTAAAGACACTAAGGTTAAGGTTTCTCTCTTCTTCTTCTTCTTCTTCTTCTTCTTCTTCTTTTTAAAACAAATTATTTCTTAGTATGAAGACCTGCTATAAAAGGGTGCTTAACATCACACTCTCAAACATTTTTTTATTCAAATGAAAGTCATTAACGGTGTTGTAACATAATGGTGATTTGAGCCTATGGTCTGCTGTAAAGGTATTGCAATATTTATACAGTGTTACGCACAGGGTAGCTGCATTATTCCCAGGAAAAAAATACTGTACTAACTGAATGTGTTCTAGCCCTTACTGCTACATTACAGCTTCACATTACTGTAAAAACAGACTTTTACTATAGTGTAGATTGTATCAGTGAGCTTTAATGCTCCTAAACATTGTTGTTCAACAAAGCAGCTCTACAGTAAGCCATTAGGAGTTTTAGAGATCATTTCTTCAGCGGCGATTATTGTCTGTCTGTTTTACTAAAACAGCAACAGATTGTTTTGCTGCCGCAGATCATTTGTGACCTGTCAGTATGAATTGCATTTTCTGTGACCAACAGCAACTGTGAGTGCTGCCAAGCTGAAACTGAACTGATCAGGCAGATTTAGTCTTCAGGATCTACATCACTTCTAGTATCTTGCTTCATGCATGCTTGATAACACTTATCATCGCCTAATCCATTTCAGATGGAAAACAGTACTGTGTATTGATAGCTCAAACTGACAAGCTGATCCTAAAGGAAACATAAGATTCCAATGGAAAAGCAGCTGTTTATTTTTTTAAGACTACTTCTCAAAAGTCACTTTGTTGAATATACTTAACCCCTAAGTGAAATGCTTCATACAAAGTGGTACAGTCTAGAAGCATCCAGCAGAACAGTCTGCTCGGTGGGATTCATTATATTGAAAGGCACAATTAGATTTACCTTAGCATGGTTTTCTTACCTTTCCAAACTTAAAATGCATAACAGTCAGACCAAATTATAATCACATTTTAATTGATTAATATATTAACCAGTACTAACATTCTGTTCTGTACCTTTGGCTTTAGTACTGAGCCAAAATGGAAGTATGAAATGGATGTATCAAGGAGGCTGGAGCTCCTATACAGAATCCAAGCCAACTATCAGTACCTAAGAAAACCGAACCGAACAAGACATGTGCTGCCTTTTATCTGCTTGAGTTCTTAACTTAACTGACAATACCCGCATGCAGCATCTGTGCATGACCGCTAGGTTGTGATGCAGCGACAGATTACATGTCCTCAGAGTCATTCCAGGTTGCACGTACGTCTTTGATCATGGTGGCAGTTTCTGCCTCAGCTGAATGAGTGGTGTTGCGGGGATATCTGAGGCTTGTGTCTAATATAGCAGGTTTCCTAAAGGAAATAAAAGTAAATAAATAAAACGCTCTGTACACACAGGTCCAAAGTGAGTCACCGTCAGCCATCCATAAATTCTAACCTGTCTTTCAGGAATGTTTTGAATTGTTGTTGCTTTTTTATTTTTTTTATTTTAATATTACAAATGATGGGAAAACTCTGCATCTGTAGCGTATGCGCTTTCGATGTCTAAATATAGATTCTCAACATTAACTTCAGCAATCAGGCACGATGTTAGTACACTCATTGAATGGCTAAACGTGGGTTTGTTTTGAAGAGTTTTGTAAAGTATAGCTACAGATTTGACTCGTTGATCTTGTTGGGCAGGTTGATCCACGGTTATTAAAGAAGAGAGTTAAGTCCTCATCCTTCTTCCTCGTCAGGACTGAAACCTGGCTGCTCATAGTAGATCATCAGAAAACTGATGTAAATGTTTGCTATTCAAGCTCTGCTGGGGAAAAACATTGAATGTCTGTGTACTAAATCCTGAGCCATGTTGTTATGAAAGATTTCTGTACCAACATTAATAAACATAGTAATGATGGTTTTACTTTTGTCAGTCTTGAACATAAAGCAGTATTGTGCCTGTGTTGGGTTATGCAATCCAGAGCAGATCACAGAGGAGACTCCATGGTGCTGTTACAAGTGGAGATATTATTATATATTATATTTCTCATTAGAGATGTTTAAGCTCTGCACACAAAAGCAAAAGCAGTCTGAGCAGTAATCGAGTAGCAAATATAACAGTAATATAGTTATCTAGACTGCAGAGGATTGCTGGAAGTAAACTACACTTTGGGGCAACCTGTAGCCAACGCCCAGTGCTCCACCTACAGCAGGGAGCGGTGCTGCTCAGGTGAAACTCTAAGCTAAACGTCTCTATCGAAAAGCAATCACTTTGACTGAATATTTAAGTGTACGTGCAGCTTCAGGGTATAATGTTCATTAGTTTAAAGAATACCTTTAAAACATTCACGCTAGGTTACTGTATGTGCAGCTGTCTTTGTCAGCATAATTCTTTGTTCTTCTCCAATTAACTATGACCTCCTCCTCCTCTCTGTATTTACCACAGATACGTATCAGCCCTGACAACACCAGCCCGCCTATCCCCAGTGGATTTCCATTACTCATTGCCCCCGCAGGTGCCTACCTTCCAGATCACATCCCCCAATGCCAGCCACGCCATGTCGCTCCCTCCTGCTGTTCACAATCCGTACCCCCTGGAGGATGACCAGCCTCTGCTGCGCCGCTACCAGGTGCCCCTACACGATGCTCATTGCCAGGAGCCTTACCGGCAGCAGCGTCGAACCTATCTAAATGACAGCAGGGGAAGCCTTCCCTCCAGCCCCTACCGGCTGGCTGAGGATGAAGACTATGAGACCACCCAGGAGTATCTGTCCTCTCGGGAGCAACCAAAGAGAAGTGGGTCCAGTGGAACTGGAAGCCGGCGCTGGCGGAGATCCAGACTGAATGGCCACGTGGCCCCACGAGGATACGAGGCATCTCGGGACTATGGGTCTCGAAGCTGTCTAACAGATAGTGAGTCAGAGGAGGACGGCGAGAGCACGCCCTTCCTCAGTATGCAGAACATGAACGCCGAGCCTTCCACCATCTACAGGCCGGCGGACAGTCGGACTTCTAACTCGTCAGGGCGACACAGTGGGCATGGGAACACGCATACGAGACTCACACAGTCACGCTCCAAACCGGACAATACACCGCATTAAAGAGTGATAATGAACCGACAAAAATCAATATAGTATAGACCTGCATCTATAAGAAATATTTTTATTTTATATAACTGACAGATATTCTAAACAAATGAAATATTTATTTTCATTTTAGCAAAAGTTGTCTACTAGTTAACAGCAAAGACTTTTTTATAGGGAAAACTCTATTTATATGTACATTTTGATTTACAGCATAAAAAGATGTGCCAGTTTTTTCACAATGTTAAAAAATAGAGTAATATTGTGGTGCCTTTTGCTGTATGCCGATGCCAGAGGGCCAGTGGAGGTTTTTGTAGCCTTTCTTATATGGACGCCTCATTTTTTTATACACATTTATGTTTTTGTTTTTCCTCTCTGGTTTCCTATTTACTTTCTTTCCAAATTGCATTCTTCGAGAAGTCTAACCCCTTCCATATCACGCGATATAAACCACTTCAGCATAAAGTGTATGTTTACATATGATAATATGATTCGCCTGTAGGGTTTTCTTTTATGATTTGGGATTTATTAGAACGCCTCATAAATGCGATGTAGATTCTTTTCTTTTTTTCTTTTTTTTTTGCCTGCTAACTAATGTCTACCAAGAGAAAAAGAGTCACAGAGAGTGAGAAATTGTGTTGCGTGTGCATAAATGTCTGCGAGTGTGTGTGCGTGTTTGTGCACGCTCGTGCGCACCTGTGTGTGTTGCTTGCATGCGTTTGTGACTGTTAGATGAACTTCACTGTTTGTTGTGGTAACATCAAATGTGTGGGTCTACTGGTGTCTCAGGAGAGTGAGAGTAAAGAGTCTCGGAGGTTCACAGAAAAGTGGTTAATCAGAACAGTGACCCCAGTGTAGGTGAGCAGGCAAGGCTGCTGTAGGGTTGTATGTTATGCAGGTCATTGCTTGATGTGTTTACAGCTATTCTGCCCCTCCCCAGCCCGCCCCATTTACGTCCTTTTTTTAAAAAAAATTTTTTGAAAATGATTATTTCCCAACAGGTTTTCCTTGCTTCAGCCTGGTATGTGGCCAACAAACACTGAGCCGCTTGCCACAGGGTGACCCCTGCTGTCAGAGGCAGTGGAAAAACAAAAAGATTGCGTCTGTTTTCACTCGAATCCCACGCCTAATCATCCTTCTGTGTCCATTCTGTTTTCGTGGCTTACGTTTAAGGCCACCAGCGTCTCAGGATTTCCACATTCATCCCCCCGCCTCCACCTCAAGCCCTGCTCAACCTCTTCCTTAAGTTTAGGTCTACCTAAGATTCAAGTTCTCAGATGCTGAGGACCTACGTGTTAACACGCAGTTACTAGTACCCCGATCATTCCCATGCAGAGAAAAGTAAAGTCAGGTGGAAGCAGCTCAGTGGATCACAGTACAGAGCATACTAGACAATATTAACGAAATAGCTGTGAAACTTTGGAGGATCATATGATGCAAAAATATGCAAACTTTCTATTTTGCTGTTTGATTACATCATTTTCTAAGAGGTGACTGTAGTGTGTTGTGTGGAAAAAAAATGTGATGCCTATAGTGTAGAATGAAATAACATGATACAAATGCATATTTACCCGAGTTATTTTTTGAAAGCCATTATGCAGCCGTCTATCATGTTTTCAGCCTTTCTTGTTCACTTAACGTCACGTCCATTGAATGACTGTGTCTGTGAATTATTTTATCACTCGGCTTAGATCCCTCCACCTCACGTGCATACTTCCCAGTAATAGCCGATAGAATCCAAATAGTTTCTCCTCTGATAGTAATGTGTACTGCTTTGTCTTGTTGACTGATGGAGTCATTTAAAATTTAGCCTGTAAATGATGATTTTGAAAGTGAATAAATTCATTTTAAGCCCTTTGTCCTCCACTGAGGGAGAAGTAAATATTTGAAAGATATCTCAAAGTCACAGCCGTCAGTGTGGCTCGCACAGAAAGGACAGCTGATGTTTCGTCTCTGTCGGTATATTTCTGCTCCTCCTTATTAAAAAATAATGGAATGCTGCAATTAGGGGGGGAAATGCCTTTTAAACACTGATCTGCAATTCTGACTGGTATATGGTAAATGCACAGTGGCATGGCAATAGAGGATGGTCACACATCGGTCACAACATGCAGATGTTTTCATTGAGTTTCTCACCTCTGGGTCTAATTTTGTATGTCAGAAAAGTGCAAAAGAAGACTTCACCTCCAGTTTTAATGTGACAGCCCCTTCACCCTGCCAGTCCTCTCACCCATTTGAGATGCTACCGGGCACGTCCAATCAGCCTCTTCTGTTGAAATTTATGACCCCCCCCGACCCCACCCTCGCTTGAAATGTTTGAACACCTCTCCTCTGCATGTCCTTGTGGTCAAGGTTAGATGGGTGCATGGTTTAAAAAAAAGAGATTTAAAAAAAAAATCACACAAAAAAAAGCAGCAGACAATTCTTTTCCAGTCAGTGAAAGTGTATTTCATTTAACATTCAGCAATAAAAAAGAACCTTTCCCCATGTCATTCCTGAAATATGCTAGAAAAAAGAAAAAACTTGCGAGATTGTCATAGATTGTAAAATACAATGAAAAATGAATCCACCTGTTCATATGAGAAAATAAATCTTTATTCATATCATTTTACGTTGTAGTCATTTCTGTAGACCGCCTTGCTCTGTATTTTGATTCATCTCTCTCTCTCTCTCTCTTTCTTTTTTTTTTCTTGGCTTGGGGTTGGACTCGTCTGGCGTGCGCAAGGTGTCTCAGGAGAACACGCATAAAACCTGACAGTGAAATAAAATCTATTTAATACGGTGATCGAGGGTTTATATGTTGCAACCAAAAGGTTTTAGATAGCAGTTTCATACAGTTAGTGCCAGACACACACAACAATGCATTTGTTGCGTGAGAGCAAGAGCACTGGCGAACTTTAACTATTTCAAAGAGGAAAGTACGAGCCTTAAATTGAAAACATACATGTTGATATGAGGCTATAAGTATGAATCTATTTATTGTAAATCCTGGTTTGTTTGGGTTTTTTCACTCCAGACGGATCTTTTAAGGAACACGAACCAAAGCATACTAGTATTGTGACGCTGCCTTTTTTGTTAATCATGGATGACTCTATGGCCAAAATATCAACTGTTCTGATAAATGAGAGTAGCTACAATATGTGAAATCCAAGTCCAATATTTAAACACTGAAAGACAAAACCTCAATATGGTCAAGATTTCATTTTAGATTTAGTTTTCCACCTTTAATTTTTTTTTCCTCACATGGATACCTTCCCGTGATGGGAAGTTCAGCTCCTGCATTGGCATATATGCACCACTAGATGGTGTCACAAGCAGCAAGATGCGGAAGTCTTCAAATCACAAGAGTTCACCCTATGTAGGCGTGAGTGGTGCTCCGCATCAGCACTGTTTCCTCCTTTACCAGTAACATCCCCCCCTCACATCCGTGTAACAGCAGTAACTGAGAGAAAAGCAGCAAATCCGCTGAACCGATTCAAGGAAAGGGACGAGACCAAGTAATGTTTCCATAATATTCACTCTTATCATTCTTTTCGCTGACCACCATCCGTTTAATAACTACATTGATAACTACTGCATTACATTTTTGCTTGCGTGATGATCGTTTTCCGGGTGGTAACTGTGAGAACTCAAGAGAGCGGCGTTAAATCCAGAGCGTGCAGCGTGCTGAGAACAAAAGTAGTTGAATAAATTAAATGGACTGAAATCTAAGAAACTACATTTCTCGGAGGCTGTCTTATGAAAAACACAAACAAAATCCTCTGACCCATCCAAGCTACCTGCTTCAGCAACAAAACACTGATCTGCCCTTCAAACATTAACTAGGGTGTTCAATTTTTAAAGAGTGGGGGTTCATTTCACATAATTCATGGGAAATCTGCCTTTACTCTTGTGTTCACAACAACAATGCTATAGCAAAACTGTGTGTGTGGGGGGGCAGTGAAAAGCAACGGCATGTCAGATTCCTGCTGTGAATCTATTTATTTAGTTTTTATACTTTGTGCCTTCTGTTGTGTGGCTCATCTGCTGCTTTTATTTAAATCCAAATCCTTGATTTCTTGTTCTGTCTCGTTTTAGTTACTTCAGCTCAAAGTGACTCATGCCAGATGAAGTAGACTGAAAGGGGTTTTACTAGTATTTGTGTTCAGACGTCCATAAAAAAGACAGACTTTGAGATTTAAAAAGGATTATAAGAAGTCTTGATTTAAAAGACAAAAAGGCAATTGTTTTCCAATACGGGCTTGTGTATAGAACAATAAAGATACCAGTGGATGCCGTCTTTAACCTGTGAAAGGCTCAAATAAAGAAATCGCTCTACACATTCAAAATACAAATAAAAAATAATAATAATGACATGTGCAAAGTAAGATTAAGATCCTGAAATCTACTGATTGTCAGATAAACAGGTCTGATTGTCCACAGCGTTCTTTTCACGGTGGCGTTCGCTTCGGATTTAACTCATTTGTTCACAAAACGAAAGAAAAAACATTCGTCCAGCAATCATAAGGTGAACCAAATTTGTGGAAATCAAACAGAGAAGAGATAAAAGTAGCACTCACTCTACTTTCATTAACATGTGGAGTACAAAAACACTCAGGCAACAGGCTTTAGGAGGTTTGCCCCGGTGTCTTCCAAGATTATTGTTTCTTTTGGTGACATTTTGGAGCGTTTCCCAGATCCCCTGTGTGCAAAATAGAAAATGCAAATGTGGATACATTATTTTTTTTCTCCCTTCTCTCCCTTTCTCTTTCTCTCTTCTAGTCTTATGTGCTTTTTTTGGCCTTGAGTAAACCATGATGATTTGCTATTTGCTGTATACGTTACCCTCGAGTCCTCCTGAGTTCTGTTTCTAAAATTAATGTTTTGATTCTGGGACATGCAGAGATAAAATAAAAGGAACACATGCTGCGTCCTGGAACTCAATCTTACCTCTCCTCCACATCTTGTATTGTGTCGGGAAGGGGTGTGCCAAGCGTTTCTGGAAGAAATATAACAGCAACCCCACTGAGGATTGGCGCCCCTCCATAGATTAAACCTGGTAGCCAAGGTATGTAGTCTCCCGTGAGGCGCACCATGGGGGCCACCATAGCTCCTACACGTGCCATACTGGACACCAATCCCATGCCATTCTGACTGAGAGAGAAGACATAAAACCATAAAACAGCTGCAAACAGTCATAACTACACACTAGTAAAGTCAGAGATTGTGTCAACAGAGGGTCAGTAAATATGTAAATTATTTTAGTGATAGTAAAGAAGTGCATGTGCAGTCTTAGACTATTAAAATGTCATCAAACCATATATTAGAGCAGAGATGTCATTATGGGCCACATCCAGCCAACGTTGAACTTAAGTGGGCCAGACCAGTGAAACTCCTCAAACTCCTCTTTATATCAGTGTAAAGAAGTTTGTCTACACATTTAATACCTTAGATTTCTTAATATAAGAAAAATCAGCACAATTTCAACGGTACAGTTCAGGTTTTCTACGTGACAAAGACATTATTTGGAACTCATTGCTTAGACCAGTGGTTCCCAAACTTTTTTTGCTGGGCCCCCCTTTGTTTTACAAGAAAAATGTTCGCGTGTGCGCGTGCACAAACACATCCTCCAACCACACACACCCATATTTTGCTCCATTGCGGTTTATTTCACACCTCAAACATTTAGTAAACAATTAAGCAAATACAAATAAACTGCAATAAGTTACAGGTAGTAAGAAAATAAACTACTAACTCTTTTATGCTACGTCCACACCTACACGAGTATTTTTGAAAACGTTTTGCGCCACGTTATTGTTTACCGGAGATGAATTGCAGAATGGCAGATAGAGACAAAATACTGTTAATCTGACTATCTTCGGTTTTTACAGGCTTACATATACACACGCAGTTACTGTCCCTCTATTTAGAAAGGCAGAGGCATCACGGTGTGATTATTTTACGTGTAGTTGTTATTCCCCCGTGTAATAATATTCAACATTGCTATCAATTCATTTTCGAAAAATGCCTCGCTGTGCAAAATGGGTTGAAAAACATAAACAAGTGTGAGATACTGTTTGTCCGTGATTTAGACAGGGGGAACAAATCGTGGCAGGATCAGCCTGATATTATTTGTATCCCACTGTAACTTTACTGTATACAGAGCTAACATCTCCAAAATGTCAGGAGTAGTTAGTCATTACAACAAGTGTGTGTGAACTAAAAATCAAGAATGTGGGATACTGTTTGTCCGTGATTTGAAGCCCCCCCCCCCCCCCCCCCCCCCCCCCGGCCCCACACTTTGGGAAGGTCTGGCTTAGACCGTCCTTCAGTTTGAAAAGATAAAAAGTCTGGTAGCACTTTATAACATGACCTGTGAATAATTTGCAGGCAAGTTAGGTTTTTGCAAAAACGTTCAAACGAGTACACTGTTTGTACCCTGTACTTGTTTCACTTGTTTGCAAAAACCTGACATGTTGCCCACAAAATGCACATAAGTACAGCGTACTTGCCTGCAATTTGCAGTTCATATTATAAAGTGTTACCAATAGATTTTCCAGTTCACAGAATTTGTAAATCTACTACTGTATAAAAAACAAAAAAGCAGCCACCCCTGGATTAGCGATTATCCTTAGTTGTTGCTCTTCAGCGAAACCTAGATTTCATTGTTAAACCAAAGTCATCTAGGTTTCCTTGCTGATAGTTTTATGGTTTTGCCAGATGAGACTTACCGAATAATGGTTGGGTACAGTTCTCCAGTGTAAAGGTAACAGCAGAAGAAAGATGCAGCAAGACAACCTTTACCCACAACAGCCAGAGAGGTCCGCAGAGTTTGTTGATCTGCAAAAAAGCGGAACATCCATCAGGTCACTCACTTGCTTCTCCTCAGCCTTATCTTGTGCACATGTCTGTGTTCTGACATACCATAAGGTACCAGCAGGTTGATCAAGATAGTGACCCCAGCGATGATGAGAACAGCAGACTGCGACGGCCGGCGCCCTATATAACTCATAGTCACAGCGATGATGATTTTAGCTGGTATGTCAACAGCTCCAAAGATCACTTGTATCAGGTAAATATCCACTCCAAACTTTTGCAGATCCATGGAAAGGCCGTAGTAGGCAAAGCTGGTTGATAACCTAAATATAAAAATACACTTGGTGTCATTGCAGTTTCACAGAAGGTGCTGTAAATCTGTCACTGAGTGTTTCTACAAGAGCAGCACACACACACCAGGCAGCTGCCAGACAGACTGTGCTAATCCTCAAGTAGGGTGTGCGGAACAGATCCAAGGCAGTGTAGGAGCCCTTTGACATGGACAGCTCATTCTTCATGGACTCCTGGAGCATCTGTGCACAAAGAGAAAACATTGTTAATATACAGTCTGTTTATGTGAAACACAGATTTATCCCAAAGTTTAAAAATATTCCCTTACCTTAATGTCAATTTTTTCTCCCTCATCACACCGTCCGTTAAACTTAGCCACACTTTTAAGTCCCTTGATCGCCCGATCAGGCTTATTCTTTAAGGCCAACCATCTTGCGGATTCATGAAACCACCTATAAGGAATATTGGTTAGGTTTGCTACATTTTTTAAAAATGTTTTAGCTTACATTGGTGACTATAGTTGAAACTTTTCAGTTCAATGATTGCCATCTCACCATGCGTAGAGGAAGAACACATAGAAAGGCAAAGACACAGCCAGGGTTAACCACCTCCAGTCCCGGATGTAGTAGGCCATCAATGCCAGGGTCAGCTGGCCCAGTGTGTAACAGTAGCCACTCATCGTGCCCACCACAGTTCTCACACGAGTGGGGATCCACTCAAGAACTTGAAACAGATGAAACACATTTTCATAAGATTGGGAGCCCATGTCATCAACATCCCTTTAGTCAAGTAAAATAAAGGAACTAAAAATCATACTGAGGGACAAGCTGTTGAGTGCTATGCCAGATAGAGCCATGCCACAACCAAACCGGAAAAAGCAGAACAGAGGGAAGGAAGGAGAAAATGCAGCACATGTTCCAGAGACCGCCATCAGAAGGTAAGACATGAGCAGGAGGATACGTCGACCATATCTAGAAGACATGAGGGCCATCGGTGAAACATTATTTGACTTGCTGAACTGTTTATTATTCATGCCACTGGGCAATTAAGATTTTTCTTTTCAAAGACGAGTCAAAATATTACACATTCAGCTTATTGTATATTATTGGTGTTACTTGTCTGCAAGGCTTCCGAAGAGAAACGCTCCCACAAGCACGCCTCCCATGTAGATGGTTTGTCCCATTTGCTTCAAAGAGTGCTGGTCACACACTAAATGCCACTAGCAAAAAATGCACATTACAACATATGAACATCTGCACTGCGATGACAAGTTGACTGAAACAGTGTGATAAAAATGCAGTTTTACATCAGATATGATTGTGGAGCTTCTGTCAGCCATGTTGTACGTCCAGCCATCTATGCATCCTTGCAGGTCAGCATCCAGATCATCCACACTGTTTCCCTCATTTCTCAAATTGGAGGTCCCATTTTTATCCAGGAGGTGCCACTGTGGAACAACGTAACGCTGGCACCTGTGCAATTTTCCTCTGTGGTCCTGTGGTACTGTGATCCGCAAAGCTTCCTCTGGGCTCAGCTGGGACTGTGAGAGATTTGAGTGAGCGCTACAGTAGTGAGGAGGCACCACAGCCACAAAGTTTTGCAGCAGGTTGTGGCTGGCCAACATAAGGATGGGTGTGGAGAGGAGGGTTACGTGCACGATTTGGAAGCGGCCTGTGCTGCCCACCTGCTCAAGGAGCTCGCTGAACCCCATGCTTTTGTACAACTAGAACGCTAGAAGGTGACTTTAATGTTAATGGCACTAGATTATGCTGTTGTTTCCCAATGAACTTGGTTCCGGCACCTGTGACAACATTGAAAAAAACACTGGTTGTGAAAAACAACCACTGAATGTTGTGATAGTGTTAAATATTAGAGAGTTAAACAGACTTACCTGCCAAGTTAGTCTTCTCTAATTAGATAAACTGGAAAAAGAATGCACAGTGACTATGTTGGTTACTGTAGCATCGCCATTAAAACAATTAATGCAGCTCAAATGAATGCTAGCAAAGTGGTCCACAGACAGTCCTTAAAAAACAAAGCTATAAATGCTAAATAAAGTTAAAGTCGTCTTGTTGCTGCACCATGGAAAAGTGAGCAATCGGCTCACAAATTCCAAAAGCTTTCCTGAAGTTTGGATTACCTGAAGTACACTGTGAATTCTTGAGGTATTACCAGCTTGTTCTGCGAAAGCTGAGGTAGAGTACTCTTTGTTGTATAGTGGCAGCGTCAAGTCCTTCACTGCAAGTGAGCTTCAGCATCAAGAGTGAGCACATAACTATGCTCAGCTCGCTGCTCTGAGATGCACTCCCTGCCCTTTAGTGACTACATAACACGAAGGGCAGTGTGTGCGCACAAACGTGTGTGTGTGTGTGTTCATACGTGTCAGGCCGGCTGAATTTGATTTTCTTTGTCATTTTCTTTCTTTCTTTCGTTTTTTGAAATATTCTTTTCTTTCTTCTTGAATTGTTCGCAAATCAAGCAAGGGCCGGTTTGCTGGTAATATATGTACAAAAAAGGTATACGACACCTTTAAACAACTGAAAAACAGCAAGTATGTGTTTGACTTGTTGCATCATGCTGATAAATATTCAACTATTTGAAAGATCTGTAACAAGCTTTTGTTACACAACAGAATTAGCAGTCAATCAGTCAATCGTAAGGTGTCCTTCCATTCGTGCAATGCAGAAGAAAGGCTATGAGACAGAACCATTCATAAAGGGCAAAAGAAAAACAAAATCTTTTTCCAATTATTTGTTTTTCATATTTGTATTGCGCTTATGGAGTAGATGTTGCTATCTGAGACTGCCTGGTGTGTGTCTTGGTGATTAGTTATGAGGAATGTGTGCTCTTGTGTAAGGATCAGCATGAGATGTCAAGACGAATGAAGCTGCAGGTGCACCAAAGCAAAACAATAAACTTTGCATTTTTTCAGCTGCGAGTGTGTTCAGGAAAAGATTTGTCCTTAGATTCCTTTTTATTTGATGTATCTGCTGTTTGAGCCTTAAAAGTCTTGTTTTTTCACAGCAGCTGAAAATAAAAATGAGAAAAAGATTCAAAGGACGTCTTGAACACTCTCTGCATGACCTGTGAAATTTCGAGAACGTGAAGCGCTGTTTTACATCCAGGCTTAATGTTTTACAAAAACAGGCTGTTCTGTCAGTCTGGATTTAAATTAACAATCAACAAAAGCTGCTCTGGACATGTGGACGGATAACAGAGTAACCAGAAAGGAACCAAACTGAAGGAAACACTCAGAATATCAATGAAGGTCTAGGGAGATGGCTTAGGTATCGCATGCTTTTACTTAAGTTTATGGCTCACTAAACAGCCAGTCATGGACAAAACAAAGGCAGCGGGAACATTTCAGAAGAAGAAGAAGAATTCCTATCATATGCTTAGATTTTATTGCTTTTAGTGCAGTGCTGCCTGATCACAAGGATCCAGTATTCATTTTCAGACTTCTCCACTGCGCACAGATTTCAAAATTTCTCCAAATTCCCTGACTTTTTTGATTATTTTATTCACTGTAGATGTTTAGATATTTAAAGCATACATAATTAAACACATAGGAACATTATTTGGAACATGCTCCACAACTGTAGATGCAATTTTATGCAGATTGCAGAACCTCTGCCCATCTTTGTTTCTCTAATAGTTGGTCTCTTTAAGATGCTACTTTATACCCAATAATGTCACTGATCTGTTATTTTTCCTCACTTATTTTTGCAGCCTTTTGTTGCTCGTGTTACAACTTTTCTAAGACGTCACCACCATCAAATTCAAAATGAGCTAATATTTCTTATGAAACAGTAAAATGTGTACATTTAAATATTTTTATGTCCTTTTTTTCTATGCTCTCTGAATACAGTATAGATTTACGACATTTGCAAATCCCTACATCCTTGTTTTTGTTTTACATTTTACATAGAGTCCCAAATGTTTTGCAATTGGGGTTGCAAATACATATATGTATATATGTATCATTTGAAGCCACTTCTGCAAAGGATTCGCTTCCAAACCCACAAGCTATATCAGTCTCATGGCCCACACACAGATGTGGGGATCCATTAAAGCAGCATGGATGCATGTGTGCCAAATGTCAGCTAGATGCGACCCTAGAAAAACAAATGAAAAAATTAATATGGATAACAATATTAATATGCATTCATAGGGAAATGAACTAAATATCACTCTGAATGCCAAACTGTCAACTATGGCTCTGACCCAGAGATCACTGTGACATCAGTGTCACTTGCTGAGTTGGTTCTTTAATGCAGGGCTCAGTTTAATTAATTCACTTTCATCTTGGTTTCAGACCTGCCAACTGGAAGGACACTTTGAAACAGAGGTCAGCTCAATAACATGTTGAGACTCGAGAGGTGTGCGTGTCAGCCTCAAAGCCTCTGCAGCATACAGTCACCCATATTTACCTTTCTCTGCTCAGGTTCACAAAAACGTTGGGAATTTCAAATGGAGCTGGATTCCAGCTTAAAGAGGACCTATTATGCTCATTTCCAGCTCCGCATTTTTATTCTTGGACTCTACTACAGTAGCGTTGCGTGATTCACAGCTCCAAATAATCCTTTATAAATGATCCATTTATCCTTCACTGGGTTTTGGTGCAGTCATTTAGTTCATCCACTGGATTTATGACAGAAAATAGGCAAAGTGCATTATAGGTAATAATAATAGTAAGCTTTTTAATATAAATTGTAAAAATAACAACTATAAATAAATATATATATATATTATTATAATAAAAAATAACAGCTGCAGTAACTAATTTTAGACCAATAGAAATGACACCCCGATTTGCAGCAGCGGAGAACAAATGACAAATTTGCTCTGGTCACTTCATGGAAGATGAGGGGATAACCTGATGATTGCAATTAAAGTGGCACACAGACCTATGCATACATTTTCATGACAGTTCAGAGGAGAAACAAAGTAAGGAGTCATCATCAACGGATACAGCAATCAAGAGAAAGAAAAATACAACAGCAACACCATCTTTATTTCAGTTTATCCTGATAAAATCGAGTTGTAGGGTTTACTTACAAGCAATGAAAAAACTTTCAGTATTGAAATGCTCAAACCTCACACCTGGAGAGACAGATACAGCCTGAATGAAACATCTATCGCAGGTTTTAATTCTTTAATTGCCAGATTAAAAAATGCAATCAAATAAAGTAGTAAAAGTAATCAAAAAGTAATCAGAGGTAGAAAGCTAACAACGTGCAAAAAAACTGCAGATGTGTCATCAAATTACAGATCACGGGGGACTAAATCCACAAAGTCTGAAAAAACAGGAAATTGCCATTTGAACAGTGAAGAAAAGGTTTCTTTTGTGGTTTTCTGAAGATGGTGTATTTTATGATATGCACTTGCTAAAAAGATAGACAAGCTCTAAAGGTTAGGGATTTATCAAATTTATTACATCAGTAAAATGTGACAAAACATGTGCATCTTCTCAATGTTTACCTCTTCCTCAGTTAAAACCTGTTAAACATAAGTGGATACGTAACACTTTAACTTTCAGTTAAGTACCAGTACAAAGATTATAAAAACAGTTTAACAGAAGTCTGACCCCACCAACCGTTTCAACATTAAATAGAACATAAGTTACACAAACTGTCTTTGTCTTTTCCCACTGACAATCTGTGTATCTTTAATGAACTGCAGTAATCACTCTGACCACTTCTGAAGTTTAGTTTTAGTCTTTACTATCAGAAGCTGTTCTTGCCTGGTTCCTACACTTTTTCTGCAACAATTTGTTTTACCCAGCTTCTTGTTGCTTTAGCCTCCTATGCTGTAGTTTTTCATGTTCATTTCTGGCCACCCAGTGATTGGTTGAGATAATATTCAATGTTTGCTGTTTAATGCAGAGAGATTTCTTTTCATGCTGATCAGTGTAGATATAGTTCTGCTAACGTATATGTCATATAAGATCAGTTTTACAAGGTACGCCAAGAAAAGAGCATCCATACTCACCATAAAACCATATTACAGTAAAACTCAACCTCAACAGTAACCCTGATAGTACTGGGGGTGGGAGGGCTGTTCTTTCTTTTCATTTATAAATACTATAATGAGTTCACAAGGCCCATTTATGTTTGTATTCTTCACTGTAACAGATTGAATTTTATGGGGTAACTGCATTTCACCCAGTGAAAAACATGCCTATGCAGCTGCCCAGGCAATGTGTGCATATTCTCGCCACATGAACCTGCTCTCATCTGTGAAAAGCACAGGTCGTCATTGGTGGACCTGCCAATTGTGGTATATTAAGGCAAATGCCAGTTGGGCTCCATGGTGTTGGGCAGTGAGCACAGGGCACAATAGAGGATTTTGTGCTCTCAGGCCACCCTCACAAAGTCTGTTTGTGATTGTTTGGTCTGAGACATTCACATCAGTGGCCTGCTGGAGGTCCTTTCGCAGCTCTGGCTCATCCTGTTCTTCCTTGCACGAACAATCAGATACGGTCCTGCTGATAGGTTAAGGATCTTCTATGGCCCTGTCCAGCTCTCCTAGAGTAACTGTCTATTCCCTGGAATCTCCTCCATGCACCTCATTTTGTGCTGGTAGATACAGTAAACCTTCTGACAATGGCACATATTGATGCTCTGGTCCAGGTGTCATCGCATGCTACAAGCAGTTGCACTGACCCTAGCCAAATGCAAAACTACTGAAAAAAATAATAACAAAGCAGCTGAAACTGATTAACAACTCCCTCTGCCTGTTTCCTGAACAGACCAACATCCTAGAAGTTTAATGACTGATGCTATACTCTGATTAAAAAGTTTTCTTTTAATTTTTTTGAGTATTATATATCACTTGGTTCAATAACAATGTCTTATGTTAATTTCTGCTTTTTGTAACCTTGATCGCTCAGTGAAAGATAAGCCTACCCCTGTAGCATGTCCGTATGTGATGAGACAAATTAGATTTGGAGATGTATCTGTAAAATTTTTAAGAACTGAGGGACTGAATGTAACAAACCCAAAAACAGGCAGAATGAACAGTCACAGCAGATTTATTGTAGAACTCCAGTGATAACAATGGGTAGGAGTTAACTGCTCAGAGTTGCAGCTGGCAGTGTTTGGATTCAGCTGGTGGATGTGAATAAGAGAGATGGACAGGCAGGCGTGGTAGCTGATGATGTGAAGCTCTGGTACCAGACAAAGGATTTGATGCACAGGAACTAACAAAGACTCTTAGGAGGTCAGACAACAAAGCGACAACATTATAGAACTACAACTTGGACGCAGTGTTGATACCATATTGACAAACTGAACAACTGAGTCAAGAGCAGGAGCTTGATTGGTGGATTAGTCTCATGTAATCAAGTGAATTGGCAGCAGGTGTACGCCACATCCTGAAAACACACACACACACAAACAGAATACTCCACTCACATCTTGCTTCCTGAGCTGCAAGCAGTAGAGGTAAGGAGACCTGAGAAGCGAGGCAACCGGCATTTAACAAAATGAGGTGTCTTTGTGTCAGAGCTATAATTTTAAAGCAGCGTCAGTTTATTAGAAACACATGCTGCACAGTTGCAGAATCTTTGCATTCTGTCGTGTCCATGTATCTTTGTGCTATAAGAATAAAATGAAGTCACTCAGTTTCACTGGACATATTTGAGGAAGGCAGGATTTGGGTTTTTCAAGGTCCAATTTCTTTTTTTCTTGTCAGGTTTGGAAAATTCATTCCAAAACATCACACCTGGAAAGACATCTGTGCCTAAACACCTGTGCCATTTGGTAGATGCTGTATTACCCTTTTATTTATGCACTTGGCTGATAGATCTAGGTTTGTCAGCCAGGATGTCAAGCTGACATTCACACTTTAACGCAGTCTCAGCGTTTATGTGCAGCGAAATTGTTAACATAATCTAAAAAAGCAGCCAAAGGTTTCTCAGAAACAGTCGCTGAAGAGCTGCCATTTTTAATGATGATGCTTTGATTCATTGTTTTGGAATAAAGGCTGTGAATGGATTTATTCACTACAACAAGTATCGTCAGTAAAAGCGCATGATAACAGCTTGCGTTGATAATTTACAGCCTCTAACTGCATCCTATCACCAGAGTGCTGTCCTCACTGATATAGTGCCTGTGGGTCTCGTGCTGGTATTGTCTAGCCTGGGGCTCGGGACCTTGGGCTTATCAGGCGCTCTGATCCCTCTCTTTTTTTTTTTGTCTAATTGCATCTGTGTGCTACATTGCTATCATTAGTTGGTTTAACCTACATACAAGAAACCTGTTGGACTCCATCCAGTAAACAGAGCCGTTGCGAACACACTCCCATCATGAATTTGAATAGTTCAAACGGATTGGATTTATATAGCGCTTTTCAAGGCACCCAAAGCGCTTTACAATACCATTCACTCTCGCATTCACACGCTGGTGGAGGCAAGCTACGGTTGTAGCCACAGCTGCCCCTCTGGCCAACACCTGTAGGCGGTAGGGTAAAGTGTCTTTCCCCAAGGACACAACGAACAGGACAGAGAGCCCAGGGATCGAACCGGTGACCTTCCGGTTACAGATACGCTTCCCAACCCCCTGAGCCACGGTCGCCCGGCCTAAAATAAAAACTACAAATAATTGGTGCAACACTTACATGAGTAGTAAAACTTCCGTTACTTTTACATAAGAAAATGGTGCTGAGTTGTTTGTTTGAGGCTTGAATTTGCGCAGTCTCTAAACCCAGAGAGCAAACAACACACATAGATGTGCGTATCTGCGCTCACGTCAGTGTTCAAATTACATATTAGACATGTAGGCCTTGTGGAAGATTGAGCGTGCACTATTATTCACAAGTATCTAATTACACTTCTGTCCCTTGTGTTTTTCAGTGGATGCCGTTGTTATTAATCAGACTTTTTCCTCCCCATTCACTCTCATAAACACAATTATACTCCCTTTCCTTTTAGCACCTCAAAGTGTACAATCACAGCTGTCACTTTAAGCTGTAAAATTGTAGTGATGGCATGACTATAGACTGGAGGCATATCATCATTTCCTTTTTGTTGTTTATGTTGTTGTTATGATCGGATGAGCTGAAGTTTTTATTTTCCGGCGTACAGCTGGTGCATTCACTGTCCATCAACACAGATTCTGGGATTTTTGTCGAGTCGCAATTCTGACGATAACTGTTTGTGCAGGTCAAGGTAAAGTCCATAGATGCCTTTTTTCCACCAACTCACTCTAAGTTGAATTTGCGGCTAAATGTACGTGCATGTTTATTCTGTATTTTACAATTATGAATCATGCCTGAAACAGCTAAATAAATAAGTCAGATTTTATTTATGGCTTTTAAGACAGTTTTTGTTTTTTATTCAGAATGGGTCTGAAATGGAAATACAAGACTTTATATTTCGGAATACAAAGATACCACGGTTAATTCTACAAGCCCCAACAAAAATCTCTTTTGTCCTTTTTCCAGCAGCTAAACAGCAGTTTCTGCTTCACTGATGACAGCTGCAATGGATTTACTTCACTAGCCTGTAACCTGGATGCTGCGAATATGCAGGTATGAAAAATGTAAACTTGAGCTTATATGTGACACTGATTAATGGCTGTGGACAAAGGTTTGTGGGGGACTTTTGCAAGACATACAGTATCTTCCGTGTGAGTTCTGAAGACAGTTGAACCAACAAGGGAAACTGCGATGTTGGCTGTCATGTAGACATTTTAGTGTTTGTCATCGGGGGCGGGGATTTTCTCAAGCGTGGGCTCCACGCCCCAGATCTCACGAGCATACTGGGCAATGGTGCGGTCACTGGAGAACTTGCCACACCCAGCAATGTTGTAGATCACCTTCTTGGTCCATTCCTTGGGATTCTAGGGGAGAATAAAAATGATTGATAAGCCAAGAATAACTTGACTTTTACACTGTGAATGAGACAACTATCTATATCATACTATGAATACATAAGAAGCATTTTTTCCCAGCTTTTGCATTTAATTCCTACCTTATAAAGAGCATTGACTTTCTCTTGGCATTTAATGTAGTCTTCATAGTCAGCAAAGACCTTAAACCTATGCAGAGAATAATGCCATTAACCAAATGATAACATAACAGGCTAATAACAAAGTTCACCTGTTGCATATGAATAAATGCATATGTGTGAATGAACATGTGCACTGAATATTGCTTTGCATGCAGCAACACCAGGATGTTCAGCAAGTTCATACACAATATTTGTATGTGCGCATGCAGGTCTGAGCCTCAGGCAGATGTGTCTCTACCTGTCATGATGCATCAGCATGTTGACAATTTCTTTAAACAGGTCAGGCTGCTTTGGGCTAAAGAAGCCTCCAGCAATCTGGTCAATAGCCTGTTTCAGCTCAGGCAGACGGTTGTAGTACTCTTCGGCGTGGTATCTAAGCAGGAAAGAAAATAAATAACAAACACATTCAGAAACACAGAAGGACCAGGTTGTCGCCGTAGTAACTGAATCATTCACAAGGAAAAAGCAAATAGGGCCTATAAAAAATATGAGCCCAAGGCCACACCTTTTTCGTGTGGAAAATCTCAGTTTGTGTGGACATAACATTTGAGTCTCTGTTTGGATTGTCAGAGCATGTGTACACTCGTTTTAATATCAGAAAATCTTGATAGTTGATCTTTTGTTTGTCTGACAGATATGGCAATATATTACGTACAGTAGTTATCGAAATTACAAAGACAATATGAGGCTAGGAGTAATAAATGTTCTCTCCTTACCCTCTCTTGTCAAGGGCCTCGACATCGTCCACCCTCATGCCGAAGATAAATAGGTTTCCTTCACCGGCCTCCTCTGCCATCTCCACGTTGGCCCCGTCCATGGTGCCAATGGTCAGGGCGCCATTCAGCATGAACTTCATGTTGCCAGTGCCAGAGGCCTCAGTTCCAGCTGTAGAGATCTGCTCTGACAGGTCAGCAGCAGGGACGCCTGGGAAAGAGCAGAAGTAGGGGTTTGAGAAATTTTAGAATAAATATTAATAAACATTTGCAGTGATTTGGTAATTACCTTTTTCTGCCAGTGTTACTCTGTAGTTCTCCAAAAAGATTACTTTCAGACGGTCTCCAACGACAGGATCATTGTTGACCACCTCACCGATAGCCGTGATCAGGCGGATAATCATTTTTGCAGTGTGGTATCCAGGAGCAGCCTGCAAGAGAGCCACAGTTAGAGACACGACATTAAATAGCCTTAACACTTCGTATCGAATGGTGCTGAAATGTGACATAAATTTAAAGCTAATAGCTGTTAAATTAAAATACAAACCTTTCCTCCAATCATGATAGTTCTTGGGGTCCACTGCTTGTTGGGATCCTTCTTGATGCCTGGTGGAGATATAAAGAGACAAAACTGAGGCGAGCAGCAAAATCCTTTTTGTAGGCTCTGACACACAGTCGGTAAAGATCTGGAGCAACATGTTATTTGGATTTGAGAAAATATCAAATCAAATGAAAATGGCAGAGGCTTTTAAATGCATCCTTACGGTTGTAATAAGTGATGATGTGCAGGCAGTTGAGCAGCTGTCTCTTGTATTCATGGATTCTCTTGACTTGAATGTCAAACATGGAGTTGGGGTTGATCTTCACCTTGTAGTGCTCTTCCAGGTGCACAGCGAATTTCATTTTGTTTTCCTACGTGATCAAAACATTTATTTTACTCCAAAAAAAGAAAAGTCATAGTCAAAGTATGGTAACCCAAGAACATGAGAAAAGAAAAGCACAATTGTGACTGTCAGGAATGCCTTTTTGGCCATATGCGTATACTACTGTCTGCCTTGGGGAGGTTTCAGGGCTAATGTATTCATTTTATTTGCTTGTCAGTTGCAGAGACAGAAAAGAGCTACATGACTGTCACGTGTCAGAGATGAGAGGTGGATCTCTGGAATTTCTTCATTAACCGAGTCAGTGCTTGCTTCCCAGAACACCTTCCTCTGTCTGTAACTGTTTGCTGTAAAATATTGTCTTTGTTATGCAACTAAATGAACCAAGGTCACAGTCCAGTGGTCCAGTGTTGTGAGCTCAAACACAAGGCGAGTGTCACATGTTGAATATCGCATGTGTCAGAAGCCATGGACCAATGTGCCTAAGGCCTTGAGGTAAGCCCACTGACTCATGCCCAACTGACAGTCAGGGCCCACCTCTATCCTGATGCTATTACTGTTCATGTGCAGAAATGTACTCTGAAAGCCCCAAGGACAACAGCCATCTAGGCTTGCGAAGTATTCATAAAATGGCATTTTTCCCAGACTGAAGTGGTAAACCACAATATGTGCTGGCTACGGTGTAGATGCTGCAGTTATTAACTGTTAATGCAGGCTTTGACACTGATCTTAGAGGAACAAATAGGTCAGCAGGTTGGGTCTCTGGAAAAAAAACGATATTTCATCAGATATTTTACAGAACAGTTTGTGTGTGCAGTCTGAAAACAGGCACAGGTTGCTTAATGTGAAATATATGCAGAGGTGGAAAGAGTACTCAAAATTTGTACTCAAGTACAAGTACTGTTACACTGGTTAAATTGTACTCAATTACAAGTAAAAGTACTGGTGTTAAAAAAATACTTGAGTAAAAGTACAAAGTACTGTTCTCAAAAACTACTCAGAGTATTAATTACTTTTTAACAGACTGATGTTTTATTCTGTTGTCAATAGCAGGCATTCAACTCGATTCACCAGTATAAATATTTATGTTCAAAGCACATTTTTCAGATGAACAAGGTATAGAAAGGTAACTTGTTTTGTAAATAAATGTAGATATAAAAGGAGGAATTTTGTTTGTTAAAACAATGACAAAAATGTTTCTGAACATGCGTAGAACCATTTAAACTTTTCCCCATACACTGAACAACAGGCAGGTAAGTGTCTTAAAGTCTTAGCATTTCTTTCACACTTTACTTTCTGAACCTTTTGTTCAGTTTCAGCAAGAGCTGGTTTTCTAAATTAACAGAGGCAATCCGACTTCGTTTGGCAGTGAAGAGTAGACCAGCACAGCTAAAAAGTCGTTCACACGCAGCAGAAGCAGGCAGAGCTGTGTTCAGTTTAAGAGAGAGGTTTTTGATGGCTGAGAAGGAGTGCAGCAGCTCCATGGTGTCTGTGGCACAAGCAAGATAACCATCAAGCTCAACTGCACTTTGCAGCCTTCTGGAGATTGGTCTGGAGAAGAATTCATCTTCATCAGATGACTCTCTTTGCTGATCCTCACTCTCATGCTCTGTCATTTCAAGATGTTGTTTGATGTATGTCAAGGCTGTAATTGCAAGTAGATAACACAATTTTGTTATTTAAATTTCAGTGATTATTCCTGAACACAAATTTAAAATCGGCAAATTCTCAAAAAGGATTGTTTAGTATTCAGGACAGACCATCAATAACTTACAATGTATTAGGTGAAATACTCACTTAAGCATGTGTTCAAATGTAAAAATACACAAAAATGGGATCACATGAATCCTTACCAGCCTCTGTTACATCTGCTCTGTCAGTCCAGGAAGTCTTGAACTTGGGTAAGAGGACTGCAGCTGCAGCCAACTCTGGATCCTCCATCATCGCTCCAAAACGCTTTTGAAGGCCATTTTGCAGGGCTCTGATGAGTGGCACGCATGTCTTGCTTGATGTCTCCAGCCTGCTAAGTTTGGACAGTAGTTGTTGGATTACTGGCAGGAGCCATCCCATAAAGGAAGTGGACTCAGACTGAAGGATGTTTGAAGCTTTCACCAGTGGCTTCATGGTGGTACAGTACTCCCTTAGGAATGCAACTTCTGCAGGACTCAACCTGTAAGACACAACAACAAAACCCACCATGACTATAATAGGGATCTTCTGATTTAATATTAAGAGTCTGCTCACGTTTTTAACCATCCATTAAGGAAAATTCACAAAATTTGAAACCATATTGGTAGGTGTCCAATTTTACTCACATTTTCACCTTGAACTCCTCACAAATGCTCCTGATGGCATCTTCCCCCTTCTCATCAATGATGCGTATTATCCTTTCAATGGCAAGGTAGGTTGAATTCCATCGTGTTGCATTGGGACGAATGATCTGTAGCTCACACTTGTCCTCTACCACTTCATTAGCCAAATGAGATCGGCCAGTTTTGTTCCAAATGGCCTGGCATTTTGCAAAGGTTGCACGGGAGAGCCTCTTGTAGGTTTCATTCATGCTCTCTGCTAGGGCAGCATCAGTTGTTGCCACAAGGTTTAGCAGGTGACATGCACATCGCTGATGAGGCGGAAGTTGATACTCCAAACCAGAGTCTTCATCAAGAATTGCACTTGCCTCATGGTAGTCCCTATGGTCAGTCAGGTCAATAATTTCTGGGTCTGCTTCATCTTCAGCTTCATCTGCATCATTTTGTGCCCAAAACATGTGGAAGGCCTTGACAAAGTTGGATCCACTATCAGTTGTGGTTCTTACAACTTTGCCTCTAATCTTGTATTGGCAATGGATATCATCAAGCGCACCAGCAAGCATGTCAAATGTGTGAGACCCTCTCAATCTTTTGCATGCTAGTGCTGCAGATCTTCTTTCCAGGGACGCTTCCTCTATCCAATGGCATGTGACTCCAAGGTAACTTTTCTGATGAGCTGACCAACAATCAGTAGTGGTAGCAACAAATTTGACTTTATCCAATGCTGCAACCAAAGTCATCTTCATGTGATCAGCAGCTTCACAGATTCTGGCACGGACAGTGGGTCTGGAGATGACTTTGGCTTGAGGTTGTAATGTGGTAACCAATTCTTTGAAAGATGGCTGTTCTACCACTGCAAATGGCTGTAGACCCTCACATATGAAATTGATGACAAGCTTGTCAACAGTTGCTTGTGGAACATGTTTGTTTGCAGCTCTCAACATCAGGTCTGGTAACTTGGCTTGCGTATTTGCTGAGAGCTTGTTTGGTGTGGCTGTGGTCTTTCGCTGTCGAGATGTTGATGCCACAGTGATATTGTACTGCTCAGTCTTCGATGGATGTTTCCTCTGTAGAGATAAATATTATCATACGTCAGGTTCATACATTACTTCATAACATCACTGTGATTAACACTAAAAGAAAACACATTTTTAAAACATTATTCAACTAGACTTGAGCTAATCTTTGATTGTTGAGCATAGTATAAAAGAGTGGTGAATTGGTCAAATTTTGCAGATATATTGCTGTATTTATTCACAAGTGTAAACCAATTTTGAACGATCATTGCAAAAAACATGAATTTCTGTATACATTCTAAGTTCTGTAATATGTATACTATCTGTAAAAAGAGTATCGACCAATGTATCAGTATCTAAATTTTTAACTCCTTTTTATCAGTATCACCCTAAAGTTTTCAGTATTAGTCAGGTCCTAAAAATACTAAGAGAGCAAAATATGTGTATCTAGCAAATCTAATTTAAGAAAAGGGATCACATACACAAAAATGCTGCCCATACAGCTAACAAATAAAACCAATCCACATTATGTTCTTTAAAAAAAGATATCATATTGGGAAACATATAACCCTACTGATTAAGAGCCACGTCACTATGATAGACCTATATCAGGCCAATGATACTGATCAACTGATCCATCAATCGGGCTCTGGTACATGTCAGCTGAGAGCTGGAAGATTAATTTGAGATGCAGCTCAGCACTGTGTTCAAGTTTGTTTGTTTTTTTGTTTGTTTGTTTTTTTAAATAGGCCAGCTGATTGTAGGCCTGTGAGTTTTAAATGACTACAAGTTTAATTTATTGTAATGACGGTGGTTATCCAAATAATAAGCTAAAACATTCCTACGAATTGTAGCTCAATTATGCATGCACACACGCACATTAGCTAGCTCCGTCTTATTTTAATATCAGGCTAACCAATGGCGGTGACAATATCTTAGCCAAACTAGTAACCTTAACACACATGAAAAATAAGAAAGCAATATCATACACGTATAGTTGTAAAACCTCTTACCTCAATGTGTTTTTTTAGATTAGATGCTGAAGTCTTGTAAGCTGAAATGACTGTAGAGGTCAAACAAAGTTTGCACTGCATCTGGACGCTGTCTCCTTTTCTTCCTCTGTACACGAAAAATTCCTCCAGGTATAGCCACGGGCACGCGTCCTCCGTCTTTTCTACGTCGTTTTCATGGTTGACAGTGTTGTCCTCTGTCTCCATTTTGGCTTCTTTGTCTCCAAATCTTTCGTCTATAAAGTAGTTTATACTCCACCATTTAGCACCTCCAGACACCTGTGCCTGCTGCTGCAGCGGAGTTTATTCTTTGCTTACGTCTTAAATTGGCGCGGTTGCGATTGCACGGCCTTATTGGCTGCAAAAATGCAGACGAAAGGTTTGAATATTAATTCAAATTGTGGGCGTACTCAGTAGTGACTTTTGATTTTATAAGTAGCGAAGTAGATTACATGGTGTAAGTTGTACTCAAGTATGAGTAAAATTACACACTTTTACGAGTAATTTTTCAAGTACCCAAAAAATGTACTTAATTACAGTAACGTGAGTATTTGTAATTCGTTACTTCCACCCCTGAATATATGTGCCGCTTCTCAGCAGGACTTCGACATCCTGTCATCTTCAGACACAATTATAAACATTCACAAGCATTCTTGTATCTTTTTGAGCATAATGCTGGATACATATTAGACAAAATAACACATTACTTGCCTGTTTCACTTTGGCAATATCACGAATGAAAGCCTCATCATTCACAAACTTGATGAGGTTCCTAAGCTGGTCAAGGTCACGAATGAAGTCCTCCCCAATTCTCTAATGAGAAAAAGATAAGTGAAAAAATAAATGAGTAAATAAATTGACTGATCATTGTCCTTTGTTAAGTATAACCTAAATTTAAGCACTGTGTCCCTTGTATATTTGAAACACTGCTAACCTCGGCAATGACCTCGGCAAGCCCGGGGTTGCACATAACCAGCCAGCGGCGAGGAGTAATGCCGTTGGTCTTGTTTTGGAACTTATGTGGCTCCATTTCATAGAAGTCCTTGAAGCTGCGGGAGAGCATAGCATATATCAGAACACACAGATGATGTGCAGTCCTTGAAATGACAGAGGATGGGGATTTATGAAACAGATAGCAATACACTTACTACACACACTCGTGCATCTGTGTGCGACGTTGATTATGATTTACCACTACAAAGGATGATCAGTTTTTGTTTAGAGACGTACACTGTAGCTTTGAGGATGTCCGAGTGGATCTGAGCCACGCCGTTGACGGCATGGGAGCCCACAATGCACAGATGGGCCATGTTAATCCTCTTCTGTCCGCCTTCTTCAATGAGGGACATGCGGCGAAGGCGATCCACATCGCCGGGGTACTTAGCAGCAACTCTCTGCAAAATTCAAAGGTGCACGAGAAGCAAAAATAAACTAAGTCAGAGGTTATATTTCTTTATTTCATTTGCTGAATATGATTTTACTTGTCACACTTGTCACTGTAGGGTCAATACAGCTATTCTAAAATTATACCAGACCACCAGTAGGACAGTTTTAGTCAGGATTTAAGTAGATGAAAGTCAGTGTGTTATCTGGTTGAGCAACAGCTCATAAAAACCTGCCCACCACTTTATGTCAGAAACAAGTCTCTCTCTGTTCACGAAGAATGTGGGAGTCTATTCTGACAGATGTTGCAATTAAAAGCCCATCAGGACCATTTTGTCCTTTGACTTTTACATTACAGCATTTTGGTTCTCCTGCCAATCTTTGAAGTCTGTCCTTGCATTTTAATAAGGTTTCCTGTTGTCTCGTTCCACAGTAGCAATCTAAAATCCACGATGGAACAATATTATTAAAAAAGTAAGAATAAGTATTTTGTTTTTTCTGCTTCTTTACCTTTCAGGTTTTTCAGTTTCATGCTGTATTTATGCTAGAAGGTTAATATCTTTCTTAACTTATCTTACCTATTTAAAATCATTAATTATAACATTAACTATATTTACATTGAGCCACAGGACAACGTCAATATGTCCTTCCTGTGCTATATATAGTAATTAGGAGCCATAGGGGCCTATGCATCCAGCACACCCCAGATTATGACATGCTGCAATGTGCAGAACTAACCTCCAGGTGGCGGCGGTTGATCTCATAGACTATTTCCAGATGACGGGGCAGCAGATGAGCAAACAGTTCGACTGGCCAGCGCTCCAGAGCTTCAGGGAGAACCGTGTGATTGGTGTAGGCACAGGTTCTCACACAGATGTCCCAGGCCTCACCATCAGCAGCAGGACATTAGGTTTAGTGAACAGAAAAATAAATAAATTCTGAGCTGATATCCACCCTGCATCCCTCCATTGTCATCATCATCAAGGTAATGACAGACATCAAGCGTCAAACACTGCGGTGACAGTAGGTAAGTTTTTAACTCCACCTTCTTGCTGAAAGAACAGGTCGCTTCTCCTTTTTTGTGACCTAATAGATCAGCAGTTGCTTCTGAACTCTCTCATCTGTAGTTCACTTTTTGTTTTGTTCGCCCTTCCAGCAGCTGAACTCTGTTTCTTTTGCTTGGTAGAGTGTCCACATTTACTCCAGTTATACTAGTGTCAACCATTTCAACTGCCTGGAGAAAACTACTGGCAAAAACAAACGGGTCAGCTTGCTTTGGTTGTGCATTCAAACCTTTAGCCTGGTAGCACACAGAAAGTGAGGCCTACTGGGAAATGTTCGCACCAATTTAAAGCCAGATGTGTCATTATTCTGTTACTGTTATACTGTGCAACAAACTGACCTCACTGTGATCATTTAAAGCAGCAAATCAACATAAAGCACACATAACCTTTTAAGACCCTTTTAGGGGTCGTATTAATCTGCTACTCACCGTTTCCCAGTTCAGCTTCTCTTCATCAACAAGAACCCTCATCAGCTCAGGAATAGCCATGGCTGGGTGAGTGTCATTCAGCTGGACGGCAACCTGAATATGCAAAACATTAAAGAAAGTCAAAACCGAGTTTGAATGGGTCACAGAGCACTTTGTAGATACTATTCTTTTCAACTATTCTCCTAAGGTACAATAAAACCCACCTGCAACCTGTTCAAAAAACTGACAGAGGCAATTTAATGAAGACCCAGGGAGAACATCATGAGGAAATCTTTTCATTTTTGACAGAAACTATTTTGTTGAGTTTTTCACTTCACCTTGTCAGGCAGTTTGCTGAAGTCTGTGCGAGCAATCTCCCTGGAGCCAAACTTAGAGACCTTGAAACGGCGGATGATGTCTTGCAGGGTGGCAGACACCACAAAGTATTCCTGCTTCAGACGGAGCTCCTTTCCTTCAAAGAACTGCGGGTAAAGACACACATTTGTCTTTTTCTGTTCTGCAGTCAAAGATGAATTTTCTTTTATTATTCATTAAGCATAGCCTTTTGTATATCAGCGGCTGCTTTTTTTCGTGGACCACAAAAATATTTTAATATCACAATTACATATTAGACTTGTGAGAAAAGATTTAGTGAAGCTTTAATAGATCTATGTCTAATCTCTTAAGCAGAGACATTATGCTAACACCCATTAAGAATATACTGGCAAAGTGTACTACATGTGTATAAGCGTGCATTTGCATTTGTCCACTGTGCAGAATATGCAAAAGACATAAATTTCACACTTTTCATCCCTCAAAGATACCAAATTCATGCCGCTATAAAAATGATGGTCTTACCAAAAATAAATTATTTATTCTCAATGATCCCAACTAAACCGCCACAAGATTGGTTCAGATCTCTAGATTCATGTATGTCCAAATTCCTTTGGAAAAATAAACCCCCACGTATAAGCTTAAAAACACTACAGAAGACCAAGGATAAAGGAGGACTAGAACTGCCTAACTTTCAGCACTACTTCTTAGCCAACAGGCTTCAGTTTATCTCAGGATGGCTAAAACACACCCTCTTAGATGAACCTTGGCTAGATGTAGAACAAGCACTCTGCAATAATCTAGAGATCTCAGACCTACCATTTATCAGCTCAAACATCCAACGACATGAATGCTTTAAAAGCATCAACATCAGCTCTTCTCTGACAGCATGGTGGGAGTTTCTAAAATTGACGGCGTCTTCATTAATCCCATGCAAACGTACACCTATCTGGAACAACCCTGACATATTACAAAACAATAATATGATAAACTTTTCAGATTGGAGTGATAAAGGAATCAAATATTTAGAACATATACTAGAAGGAACAGAATTTATTTCATTTGACGGACTAGTTACACAATATGGGATCAACAAGAAAAGATTTTTAGAATATCAACAAATTAAATCCATAGTAAAAAAGAAATTTAAACCGGGTCAAGTTGAACTACAAACACCACCAAGTGTGGTTCAATTTCTTACTCTTAAACCCCCCAAATTACTATCCAAAATATACAGAATGCTTTCTAAAACAGATGAATCAATATCACTTCCTATTGCAAAATGGGAAGCGGATTTATCAGTTAACTTAGACCTAAACTTCTGGTCTCAGATTTGCTTAAAAACCTTTCATCTAATTAGAAATCCCAGTCTTCAATTAATTCAATACAAAATATTACATAGAGTGCACTATACAGGTCATCGGATGTTCAAGATGGGCTTTACGTCTACCAACAACTGCTCACACTGCCAAACCAATTCACCGGACAATTATATCCACGCTCTTTGGTTCTGTCCACCAGTTCAGAAGTTTTGGCGCGAGATATGTGAGGACTTATCGAAGTGTCTGAAATGTAACATTCCAACTTCCCCCTTAGTGTGTTTGTTGGGCAGCTTAGATAATGTCACTTCAGAAAAGAATATCGCCCATATGGTTTTCACTGCCCTATGCATTGCCAAGAAAACAGTCCTCATGAACTGGAAAAATAAAAATAATCTTAATTCTAACCAATATAGAAATTATCTATTAGATTACATTAGTCTTGATACAGCCTCTGCCACCACATCAGATCAATTGCTCTGGGCTCCTTTGATCAGCTCCATCACCTAGTGGGGGTGGGGGGTCATAGTTTGGTCCCGCCTTCACTGTTGTGATTGGTGTGGGGGTAGGGACAGGCTTAGGGCGTCGGGGGGTTCCCCGGAGGCATCTTCCTTGGGGGGCTCAACCCGGGGTAGCGGTCATGTCCGGTTAGGGGCTCTGTTGGCTCTCAGGTGACTGTTTCCTCGCGGCTGCGTTCAGCGGGGCTAGGGGAGGGTCTGTGCTGACGGACGTGGGTTACTGACCTGGTAGCCTGGCTGCCCCTGGGTGGGTCCGGGATGGGCGTGAGGTTCTGGGGGCGCTCCGTCTCTGGGCTGGGACCCGGACCGGGCCTCGGGGGCTTGGGTCCTGGTTGGTGTGTTGCCGGGGTTGTGGGCGGGTGGGTGCATGGGGGCCCAGCCCTGGAGCAGGGTGCCGCCGGTGCGTCGAGCCACCTGGGGGGCTCTTCAACTGGTGGGGGGGATGGTCACATCTTGCAGGAGCTTTCCTCTCCTCAGGAGCGCCCTCTGCAGGAGGGGGAGATACAGGAGAGGTGGAGGAAGATCTCAGCCTGGGTGTTTATTGTCTTATGTAGTCTGGAAGATGAGTGGATGGTGGGGTGGGTGCAGTTTTCTCTGTGGTGGGGTTGGGTGGACTGTCCCGGGCTCTGTGGGGCCGGGCGGCGCTGCTGCACTGGGCCCGGTCTGGATGGGCCTGGGCCCCCTTTCCCTGGCGGGTCGCGGAGTATGGGGGTGCCTACTGGGGTCAGCGGGGGAGCTGGCCCCAGGGAGGGGTCACTTGCCCCTCCCTTCCTTCCCTCCCCATCTCCAGCTGCCTCCCTCTTCCCGCTCCACCACAACCACCCACACATGCAGGGCCTTGGAGTAGGGGTATGTCACCAGGGTGCAGAGGAGGCTACCCCCCCCCCCCCCTCTGTCCCCTTCTGGCTGCCTCTGCCTCAATTTTATCCCACAACTTAGACATTCACATTACTCACACTCTCATTACACATACATATAGGATCTTGGGGGTGGGCACGATACACGGAGTCCAAAGTACCATCAGGGTGTACACCCCACCCCTGGCATCGTTGCCCACCTCTCAATTTTAAATACACGTAGACATTGAGGGCTAGCAGGAGGGACCATGCGCTTACCTGCTGCTCTCTGGCAGGTAGCTCCAAGCCCTCCTGGGTTTTAAATGCACCTTAGAACATACATGCATCAACATTACAATGAGCGGGTGGAGGGAGGTTCGGAGTCTTCTCTCACCCCCGTTCTCTGCGACCTGCTGGAGCAGGGGGGCTAGGACTAGGAGGAGGAGTTGGCCGTCCGACTGCGGTCTGGAGTGTGGAGCCTTCCTGCTGCTGCGGAGTCGGGGCGGTCTGCCTCCCCCCACCGCAGGGAAAAGGGAAACACCACCTGGGTCTGGGTGCAGTTCCCCCCTCCAGGGGCGGGGGCACCTAGACCCGGTTTGTAGAGTACGCTTGGGGAGTGTGATCGTGTGTACAACGTCTCTTTATGTCTGTCTCCACGTTGGTTGAGTGTGGAGTAAGTGCATATGAGAGCATGAGGGTGGGAATGGATGTTTGTATCTGTGTGTGCCTGTATTTCTGTGTCTATATGTCAGGTTGGGTGTCAGGCGCCACCTCTCTGGGGACATCTCAGGCCCTTCAAGGTTTGGAGGCCTATCTCCCCCTACCACCACTTCCCCTGCCAGTGGCGGACCCCCTCAGACATCGGTGCGTTGGTGGTTCTTTGTGTCCGGGGATAGGCGTCCAGGTACACACCGGCTCACTCCTTGGCGGCCGCTTATCGGGGCCTGGAGCCTGGGGCTCGCTCGGGCCACTTCGGAGGTGGGGTGCCCCCGGCCTCTCGGCCTGGGGCTCGGTCACTCAGGCGCAGCTGGCTGCCGGCGGAGCTCACGGGCGCGTCACTGCAACTCCCCCTGGCTTCTGCTCCGCGGCTGCTGAGTGAGCCCTCATCTGGGACTCTCCTCAGCTCTTTCCGGGACAGTGGCGCAGCTGCCCCTCTGTTGGTCTTCCTTGGTCTCTTGTGTTCTGGGGGCCTCTGGATGTCTGGAGTTTTGATCTCCTCCACACCTGCTTCACGCCCTGGAGGACGGGGCTGTGGCCCCCCCACACCCTCTAGCAGATTATTACATGAAGGAACCTTTTAAAAAACAAAAAACAAGCGCGTCCATGCTCACAGGTGTACACACGGGTGATCACACCCACAAACTACACCCTTTTTGGCTCCTACCTCAAAGCACACTGTGTTCTGTTGATCTGATGTGCTGCACAATAATGTTTAACATTTAGTATTTACTGTCATATTCCCATATATCATTGTGATGTTGTTTATTCTATTACTCTTGTTCTCTTCTGCTTGCTTTCTTTTTTCTTTCTCAGCAGGTGATCCAGGTGATTGATATATGCATTTTTTTCTTCTCTGCCCGTTCTGTTGGTTTTTGTCTTTTGCCCTTCTCCCCCGTCCCTCTTCTCAGCTGTTTCTCTTTCCCTCTTTCTTTCTCCCCTTCTTTCCCCCAGTCAAGTCTGTCCCGTATTCAGTAAGTGAAAATAAAATAAACAATAAAAGGTGAATCAAATGGACCATTACGGCAAGGCTGGGATGGTCAGTTTGGTAAAGTAAATCCGTTGGGCATCTTTCTTTGCCTTTAGACAACAATTCTGATGTCAAAAGAGCCAAACGGGACAGGCCAAGAAAAAAATAAAAATAAAAATAAGAAGTAGAGGTAAAAGCCAATGTGTTGGAGGCTATGAATATGTTTTTGGAAGAGTTAAGAGAATACTGTGTATTTGCTGTTTTGATTTGCCAAACAGAGAGGATTTGCAAAGACATTTTAAGGCTGATTAAAGCAACTTAAGGAATTATATAAAGGGATTAAAACTAGCAAAAATTTAGTCTTCAGTTTGCAATTTCATATACTGAAGAAACTGGAAACATTAGCTTTCAGTGTTTTGAAACAACCTCAGCTTTCATTTTTGACTAAATTTAATAAATGATCACCCTACTATTATAATATCCCGATATTACTAGAGCAAACTTGATTGAACAGCAGTGTAACACTACATCATGAGTTACACCACACTTTCTGTTCTCAAATGCAAAGACGTAAATTACCACACTTGGCGTGAGCTATAACTCACGCTAGATGGTTATCTCCTAAATCCTCCTGCTGGAGCCTTTGAGGAGTCGGCACATGTTGGTCAGATCTTTTGTCAGATTTGAAACCGAGCTTCAGAGGAAGCTGGGAGAATACACATCGGCTCTAGCTGAGCACAAAGGACATTAGGTGTGGTCCAAATTATGGAAGTCCATCTCCCAGCTGACCTAAGATAAGGTCTAACCAGTCACACACAGATCCCTTTGATATTCACATTCTTCTAGTTCCTCTAATTCAAGTTAATATCTGTATGCTCGGGCTATGAGTGCAGTGCTGGTGGATTAAATGGTAATAGAGCCACATTTTCTTACATTATCATTGGGATACAGAACACGGGAGATGTTCTCAGCCAGGTTTCTGTCCAAAACAGCCTGAATGTAGCCACCGACATTAACTATAAGGAAAAAGCAATTATTTAAGTTGATGCTAATTCTTATTTGACAGATGTATTTTTGAAAATACATGCTCTCTGCCAGGATACATACAGTCTTTCAGGTTAAAGTCGCACGGTGCCTTTGCAGACCACAGCCTCATGGTGTTGACAATGTTGTTTCTGTAGCCTGGGATAGGGGTGTCATAAGGCAGAGCCAGCACTACCTGTCAATACCATAACATGAAGAGCGAGTTATTTAAAACCGTAGATCATCAAAGAAATATCTTTCAGTTTAATTTGCTTTGTTCCACACATTCACCTGAGTGTCAACCCATTTGACGCCATCGGGGTGATGCTCGGTCCTGCCATAAAAGTGAACTGGGCGCATGTACTCAGGACGTGCTTTTTCCCAAGGGTTGCCGTAGCGCAGCCAGTCATCGGCCTCCTCGACCTGGGTAAAGCCACACATTTGTATTGAGGCAGAAAACTGCTCATTAGCGGGTGGCTTCTGAGCTGAGCCAGGTATAAAGGGATGTCAGGTCATGATAATGAAAAGGAGACTCCTCCAGCAGGTGATTTAAAAACAAAGCTGGTGTTACTTAAAAGGAAAGCAACAGCAGCTGTTTTCTCTCACTGAAAGGAATGTGAAGTTTAATCTTCTAACCTGCCAGCCATTGACAATTTTCTGATTGAAGATACCAAATTCATAGCGGATACCATAACCATAGGCAGCCAGGCCCAGTGAAGCCATGGAGTCCAGGAAACAGGCTGAAAACCAAAGGCAGGACATGATAACAGGTTCAATAATATCACAGCTCTTGGAAAGAAAGAAAGAGAAAGAAAGAAAGAAAAATGCAGTATTTTGGTCATCCAACAGGGATAAAAAAAAAAAAAAAATTCCTTTTGAATTTATTTAATACAAAGCATGAAAAGATGCTCACCTGCAAGGCGACCCAGGCCACCATTGCCCAAACCTGCATCTTCCTCCATGTCCTCCAGCTCCTCCATTTCCAGACCCAACTGAAGGAGACAAACGCATACAACAGCAAACCAGTGACTCGGGGATGCTCCCTCTCTGTTACAGTATTTGAAAGCAGCAATTTCACAGTTAAAAGAGGATTAAAATAAGCGTGTTTGTCTCACCTGGTACATGGCCTCGTCACAGGCATTCTCCAGTCCGAGGTTCACCATGGTGTTCTGCAGAGTGCGACCCATGTAGAACTCGAGGGAGATGTAGTACACACGCTGCATTGTGAATTCGAAAAGGAGAAAAAAAAATCATATTTAGCAATCAAACAGGTCAAAACTGTCTTATGAACACTAGCAGAAATACTCAAGTGACATTCTGCGATCAGGGTCGGGGAAAGGTCCCACTAACACCCGCCCCATACTGTCAAAGAAATCTGCGAGTCTCATCTATTGGCTTCATGGTTCAGAGTGCGGAGAAATATGTCACCTGAGCCTCTGTTTAGCCTTTGCCATTTAGTTGTGTGCTTTTTTTCTCTCTCTCTCTGACATGGAAGGGTGGACACAGGCTGTGGAGGTAAAGCAGGGGGAGAGAAGACTGGGCGACAGATTGCTTCAAGTATTATGTAACCCCAACATTTTGGGCTTGGGCAAAAATAACTCCTGTAGAGGTCACTGTAAAGGTCTGCTGATAACCTTTCATTGTGGAGTTCAAGTCTAGAGTAATAGGAGAAGTGGTTCAGATGGATGTGTAAAATAATAATGAATACATCTGACAGAGCCGTATCACTAGAGCGCTAACAGGATCTCCTGAATTATATATGACTCTGTTCCATATCTTATCTTTGTTTCATCTTCTTGTGTTGATTGGCTCTGCTTTTCCATGAATGTGTATTATTAGTGTTTAAATAGTTGCAATAGTAACTCTTCGGGACGTGATCTTTGCACAAAGATGTAGACGTGCTCTTAAGCTAGCATGTCTTCCCTCCTGCAAGACCTTTAAGAAGTTCACCTTTGACCTTTCGATGCAGAGCACCAGAAAAAGCTCTCGGCTGGTTTCTGAGTTAGAGCGCCCGATCAATAAACTTATTGTGAGGAGCAGCATGTGCAGATAATTTGCGAACTGAACTCGTGCATTGTAAGCTATGGCGTACAGGCAAATTTTCTTAACGTTATTAAAGAAAAATAATCTCTTTCATTCAGTGGGGTTATTAATAATCTCGCAAGAAACATTTTTCCCCACTAATAAGTTGAATTGGAGCTGAGTTTTGCTCTGCATCTGAACCCTCTATTGTAATTACAGACAGTTTCGTGTGACATTTTCGAGCAATAACGCGGTGTGGCGGCTAATATTGTGGTAACGGCAGCTTCATATTGTTCTTCTAAGGCTCTTTCTGTAGCTGTTGGCTAATAATACTGGGGTTGCTGAGATACAACTTCAATCCAACTGCTTTTAAGTGAACTCAGACACCCTCAGAGGCATTTGCTCATATGACACATGTGCTGTATGGTCAGACAGGAAGGGAACAGAAGGTCTTGGGGTGGTTTCATGTTTCAACACACTATAAGCACTGCAGCATACCAGCAGAGTGCTAAGAACCCCCAGTGAAGTTTAAATGTCATGACTTGGCATTACACCGATATCAAGCTGCTGAAGGTACAGTTGAAGAATACAAAGCTTTGGCTCTCGGTGGAGGAAGAAGTATTTACATCCCTACACCAATACACATTTTGCTTTTTCTTGCCATTAAAAAATTGCAACATTATAATATTTGATATCAAGCTGACAAAGTTTAAAGAAGAAAGCTAATTACATAGACAAGCGCCGCTCCTTTGACTGATATATGTTGACATTATACACACATGCATAAGACTAATGCATCAGCATAGCAGCAGGTTGAGTGGAACAGGAGCTGTAGTTTTGCCCAGAGTTAGCTCCTTAAAGGATTATTAGATAAATTTGAAAAATTTAGATAAAGTAAAACTAATGTGAAAGAAAAGAGGAAACAATTTCTTTCAATCTGTTTTTTTCTGTGTGTTTGTGTGTGTGTTATATGCTTACACCTTCTACAGGTATTTACTAGAAACAAACCTGAGTAATTGTCTTCAGGTACTTGACACCACTGTTTACTTTAAAAAATGTGAAACAGTGCAGAAGAAACAGGCATCCCATAAAACAGTGTAAGATCCGAAGTAATTGTAATGAAACAAATTTCTTTCATCTTTCCCTTATACCACTCTTACTCTATAACCACCCAAAATACAAGTTTGTACACAAATGGCCAAAAAGATATCAAAAAGATAGATTAATAATTGATTTGTAGGCGATAGGCTGTCACATCTAGATTTATTAGAACTTACTTTAGGGTCTTTCTCATAGTAGTACTGCTGGGTTCTGATCCACCTGCCAATCAAGTGGTCGCGCACCGTGTTGGCAAGCGCAAAGTAGTAATCCCTTTTGGTTGCCACATTTCTGTCCTTGACCAGAGTAAAGTGGAGATGCCTGTTGAAGTTTTGCTTCAGATCTGAAACGTTTTCGACGCCGGCAAGGCCTCTCACTGAAATCTGTTTCTTTCTATCGTGGTCAGACAACGGTTTAGACATGGTGGCGCAAGTGATCGCGGCTCAGGGCTCTGACACTGGGAGAATGTAAACAGTATGGCAGCAGGTACACACCACCAGTCCCAGACACACAGCAAGACAGGCACCCACACCACAGCCCTGGCTTCACAGTTTTAAAGGCGCGATTATAAATATTAAGCGGAGGGTGGAGCAGATCGCTTGTTTAAGGTAAAAGGGTGGAGCGTATGCTGAGGACAGAGGGTGTCACATCACAGTTATGTCAGTCGCAGATAACTAAGAGTCCCTTTTGGGATCTGTTATGTGTTACTGGCATCAGAACAAAGAATTGTACAAGTCGACGTCATTTACACTATATAGTGAAGGGAGGTTTTTACTGTGGTTACTCTCACAAAATTAAAACTTTCCAGGTAAGCTGATCAAATAATTTAAAATAAGCTGTACAAATATTCTACTTGCCATAAACTCAGGATTGTATCTGTTGCTACATTGTATTTTTTCCAGTTTTATTTTTATTTTAAATTGTCTAGCTGTATTAGCCTGGTGTTATGTTCAAGGATCTCAAAGTGCAGCTCCCAGGCCACTGGCGACCCTTGGTGTCATCTTAAGCGGCCTTCAAGCATCCTGGGAATCCACAGTTCCTGCCCCACTATCATATAGCAGCACAGAAAGAACAAAACCAAGGCAATATTCTCTTCCATATTAATTCCTCTTTTCTAGCCATCAGAGCAGCAAAATAAAACATCACCCTGTGAACTGAAACATTAGAAAAACTAAACTAGTATTAGTATTTAATGTGTGCACCCCTGAATCAAACATTGGGTCATCAAAATTTTAAGAACCCCTTACGGATAATATCTCCAGCAGCTCACTTAATTTCCCCATATTTTGCAGGACTGTTTGGCTACCAGAGGATATTTTTACAAAAAAAGGTTTGTTGTGGCACTTTGAAAGCAAATTCAAATTCAAATTCAAATTTTATTTGTCACGTACACAGTCATACACAGTACGATATGTAGTGAAATGCTTGGACAACTGCTCGTGACCTAAAGAGAACAAAAAAGGAAAAGGCTATGAATAAGATAGGAAATAAATATGAAAAATTAAAAAGGGTAGATTTAACTAGGAAGGAATAAAATATAAATTAAGGTTAAAAATGAAATAACTGTACAACACAAATTAGAATTAGAATGAAGGGTAAAAAGCTCTACAAAGTGTGCTAATAATCACACTGTAGGGTGACACTATTTGTCAGCCACTGCAGTACAGGGCAGTTACAGGGTACTTGCAGTATGTCTCTGACAATCCAAAAAATCTCTACTGCAAAGTTTAAAATTGTCTCTCTACTCTGTCATTTCACTCCTACTGTACATAGCTGCATTATCAGTTATCAGCACAAACCAGTAATCCAGTGCATGTATGTGTAGGTCACATCTGTTCGAAGCCTGAAGCAATAACAGACACAAAATCAGCTGCAGTGAAGCAACTAAAACCCACTCTATTTTCAGTTATCACTCCAGCTCGCCAAGCTATCATAAAGTCTTGACCTTCTATAAATAGCAACCCTGACCCAGTCCCAAAGGCCATGATATTTGAAAGGCGTATCCTGTTAATGTCAGCAAGAGCCAGTAGACAACACTGCTATATTACTAGTAGCTGGAGTCGAGTTTAAGAGGGGAAAGCAGTGTTTGCAAAGCTTGTTCTCAGCGGGATGCGGTGCCATGTGATTATCATCATCTTGTTAAAAGACGGGTTCTGCTTTTGGACTAAAATTGTTTAGTGAAAGAGTGACTCTTATTTCAGTGTCTACTTGTGCCAGATTGTGCTGCACATTGAATGAATGTTGACAGGAAAAGTATTGGGAATAAAATTAAATTATCTTGTCTTTCTTACCATTCCCCACTCTGTCGCCTGATTGGACTAGATGTGGAGAGAAAGAAAGGAAAAGGTGTTGTTGTTGCTGTCAAGCACAACAGCAGTTAGACAGCAGCTAAATAGAAATCAAGTTGCAGGTGGTAGTTGAGCTGCTTGGCAGTGCTTCATGGTCGTTTGTGCATCAACTGAAGAATTCTTAGAACACACACGCACACACAAGCACATACAGCTGTCTACATTTGCTGTTTCCTATTTAATCTTCCTATATGCCAAATGACCCCAGAACATCACATAGCAGATGACAGATTGAAGCTGGCGTGCCCCTGATTTATCCACAATGATGTGCAAACTATGTTCTTGCATGTCTACTGGCTTTTCTGTCAAATGGTACATCAAGCATTTCAAGACTAAACTCAATGAATGCATTGACTTTTTGATGAGAGCCCAAATTTTCAACAACAAATACAATTGCTTTGCACAGATTCTGCAGAAAGTGTGCCAGCAAAACGTGAGCATTTTTAAAAAAAATAAATAAATAAATAAACTCTTCTTTCTGCTCTTATTTACGATCTCTCCATCAAGTAATAATCGGGCATGTGAACATTTAATTAGCTTACATTTAAATTTTTATTCCACTGGAAATATTAACTGTGATTTTAATGAAGGCTCTGATTGGCCAGGAGTAACCTCAGTTATTAAAGTGCCCATGATGTTTGACAGACATTAAAGTAAAGCAGCTAATGGACAGTAACTGCTGCTGCTGCTGAGAGCAACACTGACTTCTGCAAATTGGAATCAGCAACGGCAATATTAAAATATGTCTCATTTAGAGTTTACCTATTGATGTGAACTGATTTCTTAAAGCACATTTCTAATGATGTTTTATGAACACTGTTCGCGGGTTAAGTCTGTCTCTTTTTTTGGCTTAGAATAACTCCTGGGGATTTTTGTTTTCTCACCTTATTTTTCAAAAGTCTAAGCTGACAATGAGAGAAAACCTCTCTTTGCACGGTTATAAATATGCCTGAATGCTTTCACACGAAATGATGTGCCACATTTTCAGTTGCAATCTTTGTCTTGCGCCTTTGTGTTTCTCTGCAACTTTTTACATTCGAGATTTTACACAGATGCCTTTTTTTCCCCCTTTCATTTTTCTTATATTCCTATATTTGCCTGACTTCCTCCCCTTTTAAGCAAAATAAAAAAAATTTTCATTTTCACAAACCTTTAATACGAGATTTATCAGAATCTCGTATTAAAGATTTGCATGGGCGAGTTCACCAGAGACTGCATTAGTTCAGCGCACAGATATGAGAAAATGAATGATTAATGGGTAGCAGGGGGCATTGCAATGTTCCAGTTAAAATGTTTACTTTTTTCTGGGGTTTGTTTGAATGGTTTTTGCACTTGTCTGCATTCAACACTCCCGCCACCCAAATCAGCAGTCAAACACCTGAAAAGTTTAAATTTAAAACCTGATGTTGATGTGGCTGCAGTTCTCCGTTATTCACGCTCTTGCTCCATTCACAGACTGACATCCAGACTGTTGAACTGAGTCTGTTTCCTCTTCTTTTCCTGGTGAGAGTGAGCATCTTTGTTTACATCTCACCGAAAATTAAGGACAACACCTACTGCTTGGCGCACATTGCTTTTCACACACAAGACTGCAAACCAGCAATCCCTAGAAGGCCTTGGTGTTTTGTTATTATAATGCATTAACTTTAATTAAGTTACGTAGTTTCAAATATGTTCTGCTAAACTGTAAAATCTGAACTTGCTCAATTAATTTTCATACATCGTTTATCTCCAGTCTTCCTGCAATGATTTCTAATAGTGCCAGACAAGATAAGTACTTGGGCTTGTGTGTGTGCATGTGTGCGTGTGTGAAATGCAGTTTTATCTCAGATGGCTGAAAAGACGTTTAATTGCATACACACTGAGCATATCTGTTGTGCACCGTTAAAATGGAACACCAATCATCTGATTTGCACTGCTGGCAATGAATCACAAGAGAACGGGTTCATAGGGGACATTAAGTTGCTGAGTGTTTTACTCAGGTGAAATGCTTTTTTTTTTTCTTCTCTCCCGCTCCCCATCCTTGTTTATCCGTGAACTTGTCAACATGACGTCGGGACGGAAAGGAAGGAATAGTGTCATCTGGTGGTAAATCCGGAAATGTCACAGTGGAGTGAGTGTGAGTGCAGAGGGGACCTGGCAGTACCAGCAACTGCACCTGTTATGAGGAGTGAGCAATATCAGCCCATTAAATATATATTCGACACAACACATAGAAAAGTGCTGACTGATGAATGAAGGACTGGTTCAGTTTCCTCATCGAGTTTCATGAAGCTATCAAACGGCATCAAAATTTATTAAGTTGATTTTAGAAAAATCCCACTCATGATTCACACCCAGACGTTTTGTTATTAATCCTTATCTCTTTGAACTTCTTTACCGGGAATGTGCGAGCATGTACACGCTACCTGACAGACAGCACCTTCAGTCACCTGGCAGGAACTCCACTTGGCACCCTGGTCACGTATATTTCGGTAAAGCTCCACCCTTTCTCAAACTGAGCGAATGTTTGATCATGTAGAATAATCAGAAGTGTTGCTTGCCACCAGGCAAGGCAGACAACTGCTTGGGGGTCCCAGGCCAGTGGGGTGCCCCCAAGGGCTGACAAACTTTAAACTACTGAAGCTGCAATGTGCAAAGTGTGGAATGATATCACGTAAGACCTGATTTCCCTAAAGGGGCTCCATCTTACTCCACTCGCTCTCTTTGCAAGTGGCGTGCATGATTCTGTTTAAACACACCTAATAACAACAACAAAAGCCACTCAGTGGAAATAAAGAAGAGTTGGGAGTGCGAAAAAGAAAGAAGATGGTAAACACGCGGGTACTTATATAGCACTTTTCTACTCAGTTGAGCACTTAAAGGACTTCCTACTACAAGTCTCATTCACCCAGTCACGCACTTTTATTCATGCCTAAGTGCTTTACAACATTCATTCACCCACACGCACACATCGGGGATGCAGTATCAGTTTGTTGATCAAAAAGGAGCATAAAGGGCAACTTTTTGCCTGAGGATACTTCAGCTCAAGGAATTAGGGATCGACCCACCAACCTTGCAAATAGCATACAACCCACTCCACCACCTGAGCCACAGCCTAGCCTTAAATTTTGGGAGAGACGATTAATTAATGTAACTTCCACTTGAATTGTCATTATTTATTTTGTTATTCCTGTTATTATTTCTTTTGCCCTCAGATGGCTGCCCCTCACTGAGCCTGATTCTGCGTTTTCCTTCCCACTGTCACCAAGTGCTTGCTAAAAGGTCGTTTGATTGTTGTGGTTATCTCTCTATCATTGTAGGGTCTTTACCTTGCAATATAAAGCACCTTGCTGTTGTGATAGGCATTATATAAATAAAATGTAATTCAATTGAATTTACTTTGACATTTAATGCTGGTTAACTAGCATAGCAGCCTAGTGTGTCCCACTGTGACCCACTTGGGTACACACAGTTGACTTGCTGGCATAGCTATCAGCCTGAAAGAACGTAGAAGCTTGTAGTTACAGTTTTGACACCATATAATCAGTCAACTTGATCTTGGGCATTGTTACTGACATAAGTATGGTCTCCGCCATTTCTAGAGTATAGTTTTTCCTCTCAAATCTTTTTTTAGAACTGTCGTTGTCTTTGTTGGTTTTGACAACAATCACACATTGTTATGCAGAAATTAATTGTACAAATTCCCCCAAAATATTTCAGCAACATTAGGAATTCATAATTCTAAATAATATTATATCTAATAACAAATTTATATTTTTTACTTGTTCAATACCTAAAAATAAATAAATAAAATAAAATAAGCTGTTTTTGTTCTTGGCATGGAAGTCCAGATTTTGATAAATTGATAAAGCCTTGAACAGTGAGTCAAAGTGCCAGCACACCAGGACCCTGAAAATGAAGCTGCCAAACAGAATTCAACCATCATTAATTATATCATTCACACCTGTAATTTTCCAACTGTGACATGTCAAAATGTCCTCTGTGAAAAGGCCTATTGATTTCCTGTCTTTGTATCTGCTGTGTCATATTATCCCATAACAATTCCAAAGCAATGAGCCGAGTTGGTAATAATACTGTTGTTCAAACATTATGATAATAGGAATACTGCTATACATTGGTATTACTTCAAATTTGACCTGCTGCACTAATTCAGCATAATGGCTCATTATGTATTAGTATGTCTTCTAATCCATAATGACTATTACGCACTATTGCAAAGCAGTTAAGATACTCTGCAGCTTTTAATTGGTTGGCTACTTTACTACCTGCTAGGAATCCTTGTTAACTGTACTTGCCCCACACTTTTTATGATGGTAGAGTGTCTGGCTTGTTTTGAGTATTTACTGCTTATTTGAACTGCTCCAGACTCTATCACAAGGACGGCACAAGCCACAGGAATGTTTTGCACTGGTGAATGAACATTCTTCAAATAAAATACATGTAAATAAATAAATAAACTTTTGCAGCTGAATCCCATAAAGCAAGCTCAGTAATATGCATACTTTTCTTAAACCCTCAGGACTTTCTCCTATGAAAGTTGTTCAATATTTTATTGCAGTTGTTGCTCTTTGCACAAGAGATGCGCACCTCCATTTCCTCATTGAGGCCGCAGAGCTTCACTCTGCCTTAGACCAGAACAAAAATCAATAATTGCCGTTGACTGGTCACTAAAATATACACTGCTGTCTGGTAAGGTGTTGTGCAGACTAAAATACCACAGACATTCACAATAAAGGTTTCTATTGGTCAGATGCTGATTATATCCCAAAAACAGGGGAAGGGGGGATAAAAGCGTAATGATAACACAGAAATAAGATTTAGTGTAATAAAGAAAATAAGACCTTCTATATTTCCTGCTGTAGAAGCAACATGTCTTCAGCCTTGCCATTAAACTCAAAGTAGCAACTCAAAGCATATATTATAACTGCCAAGAAAAGTCCCTGCAGTGCTCAAAGAAAGGGGGGGAGGCATATCCAGGGTCCAAAAAGCTGAGGAGAGATGTTAAAGGTAAGATAGGACGATGACAGGAAGGGGATGTTTTTGTCAGCTGCTGTGCCATGTACATGCAAAATCAGCAAGTGATCTGCAGACATTTCACCTCCAAAAAGCAAGTGAACTTTGCCTTTTAAATACGGGTTTGAAATAATTAGACGTCTGATGAGGACATTGTTTGGACTGCAGTGCACCATCTTTACTATGTGACTGGCAGGCAGATGAGTTGTGGTGACAAGTGGACACACTTTCAATTCAGATTTAGTTGCATTTGTTGAATTCCATACTACTTTCATTAACATTTCCATTAGTTTTTTGGGGATATATATATATATATATATATATATATATATATATATATATAGGCAGATTTTTGGTCTGGAGTATTCAGGTGTTTGTTAACACGATGCCAAGAAGGGAATTAGTTGTTGCTGTCCAGAATTCTAGGAAGGGTTATAAGAGAATTTCCAAACAACTTTAAATTCATCAATCTACAGTATGAAAAAAAGATTTTTCACACATGGAAAACATTCAAGACAGTTGCCAATCTTCCCAGGATTGGGCCGCCCAGCAAATTAACCTCAAGGTTAGACTGAATAATGTTCAGAGAAACTGCAAAAAAAACCAACCAAATATGACTTGCTTGGAAGTGCTGCCAGGAGAAAACGTCTTCTCTCTGAAACAAACATGGCAGCATTAGCATGACTTAGGTTTGCAAAGTTGCATCTGAAGAAACCACAAGACTTATGAAAAAATGTGATTTAGACTTGTTTTGCAGACACAGGACCATGGGCAGCTTGATGTCATTAAGTTGACCATGAACTCTTTCGTATACCACAGTATCCATCTGTGCAATCGATCCCACGGCTGCAAATCTACAACAGAATGTCTGAAAAAGAAAAGAATCAAGGTGTCGAAATGGCCGAGTCAAAGTCCAGACCTCTACCCGACTAACGTGCTCTGGTCCTCGGGAGAGCTGTTCATAAAGAAAACCCTGCAAACCTCAATGCAATAAAGCAATGCTGTAAAGAAAAGTGGGCCAAAATCCCTCCACAATGATGTGAGAGACTGATAAACTCATACAAAAACCATTATCTCAAGTTCTCAAAGTTCTTGCTGCTAAAGGTGTACAAGCTAGTGAATAATAAGGACATAACATGGCTATATATATGTATGTATGCATTGCTGAATTTCCCTCTGTGTTAAATCATGAACGTTGCTATATTGTTGATTTTAGCAGCAAATGTGACCGTAAAAATATTCAACCCCGTTTTTACTCAGTTGGACTGAATTGTTTCACAGGTAAAAACATTTCAGCACATTCATTATTCATTTGTCATCCTCAGACTCAAGATTGCTTTGATTTTATCTGTCTCACAAGGAAGGCTTAGTCCCATACTGGCTCACCTTAACAGGCTTTTAGAGTTTTAAATGGGTGAGTCAACCATCACCAATAAGTCAAATATTCTACACTTCACAGCATGCTGCATAGACCTGATGTAGGATAGTGAATACAGAATCAGCAGTTATAGAAAACTGATACGTGACCTCACTTTTTTCTTTCTGCACAAATCCAAATGTCCTCAGTTTCTCTGAATCCAATTCCAGCATGGAAAAGCAGCATGATTAAACAAAGGAGCTTGAAGTATCATCCAGAAAATGTACAGCTCACTCCAACATAATGAGGTTAAATTTTGATTTTCTCCACCAGAAGACTTATATAACCCTGTGTGAAGTCTTTGCAGTTTATCTCTGTGTTGTCTGCTTGTGTGTGTCTGTGTGTCTGTGTTCCTTATATAAAGCAAGCTGACTTGCTTTTGTGCATTAAATGTACTCTACTACCTTTTTCATATCATTTTACACAAAAATCAACTTCAAAAGTTAAAACTTTTTTTTTTTTTTACTTTTCCTGCTCTTTCTTCTCTTTCCTGCCATTAATTTAATGTGATTTGAGCAGAACTAAGAATTACAGTGTAAATAAAGCTCACATCCATACTCGCTCACTTACAGGGATGATAGCAGCTTGAAATATTACACCCCAGCCTGCACACTGGTGTCACTGTTAACTTTGGACAGTCTTTTTTATAAAAAACAAAAACAAAAAACTTTCCCTCAGAGCCATGGAAGTTTTCGTGCTTTAAATAGTTGGTGGGGGGGAGGTGAACGTGGAGGGAGGCTGCTAATGTAGGAATGACACCACGGTGTGTTTTGTTACATGATGTCAAACAAAGATGGCAACTGGATGAGTAAGCTGCTCATTAAGGCACACATGGAGCTGTGGACCCTAGAATGGAGCAAGGGGACTAGTTTTAGTGGTGATGTGGGGGCGGGGGGGGGGGGGGGGGGGGGTGACCACAATCCGATCATCTGTCTTGCTCAAGGACACTCTGGCAACACGAAGAGACCTAAGGCAGGATCTGGTTGAACATTTGAACCGCCTCCTTAAAAATAGGATGGCACTCCTATGTTGAGATATCCCACTTAATATGATACTCGTGATGGAAATTCCAGTTTACCTGCTTAAATATTGCAGGTTACATTTCTGTGGTTAAACGCCGTTTAATCCTCCATGGCAACGCTGCTGTTATAGTTTGATGGGAAGCGGGATTGGTCAACAGCAGCTGACCGCGCCCTCAACCCATATAAGCTACCTACCAAACTATTACCATCAAGTGTCGGGGGAATGACGGCTCTGCTGCCGCTGCCCTCGGTGCGGCGGAGGAGAGAAAGCATCTTTGTTTGTACAGAGAAGCTCTGGGCTTCCCTGCCCGCCTGCCTCCATCGACACAGCAACATTTGAAGATAAGAATATCCTTTCTGAAGACAGAGGTCGCTTATTCATCTGCCGCATTCATCTCTGCTCAATTTAGGATTTTTTTTCCCCCTTTCCCCCCTCCTCCTCTTCCTCATCCTCTCTTCTCTCTCCCTGTCTTTTGCCTGGCTGGAATAATCAAACCCTCCCTGTATCCATGTGTCGGATCGCTGGATGATGCACAGGTAGGCTAAATGACACCGCACACCTCCTACACAGAAACGACCTTATGGACGGCGATAATTGGCTTTAAAGCGTGCTGCAGTAGAAAGCTACAAGATAAGCCGCGCTGTATCAGTGTCTGTGTGTTTTTATTTTTATTATTTTTATTTTGTTTTTCAATGTCAGTGGTCCAGAATTGTTTGCATTTCAATTCTTGGGGGGGGGGCGATAGGCTGCTGCTCACCAATTATGGACACTTCTCCTGAGGTTTCTTTTGGAGATTTCACTTAAAGCAACGAGAGATAATCACATTTAAAAACCAAGCCGCCTTTTCCCTTCTCTCTCTAACGCTTTGCTTTTTTGTATCCGTGTTTACAGTCAGTTGAGGGAGGGTGGAGGAGAGGTATGGTTTCCAAATTCAACACGGTTGCGGTTGAGGTCGCTTAATTGCGTGCCGGCAGACATGCCCTGTGGTTAGGCTACAGCACATACAGCGGGGCTTTTCCTTTGAATACAGGCTGCACAACACACACACACACGCACACACACACACACGCACAAGCCATTGTTTCATTTCGTCAGATGCCACATGCCGGGATGGCTAGGTATTAATTTTTTATATAAAAAAGTGAAGTTAAGGTGGTCTTTGAGTCATGCAGCACGCAGGGCCCTTGTCTCCGAAATGCTCGAGGTAGCCTATTTATTATTGAGAGGGATTTCATGTTCTGTGCCAGAGGACTGGCCAGTTTAAAGATAGGAGAAGGAGAGACAGGCAGACACAGAGAGGGAGAGAGAGAGAGGGAGGGAACAGTGGAGTAAAACAGTTGTCACATCCTTTGCATCCTCAGCAGCTTCACTTTAATATTATCTTTAAAACCTGAGAAAGTTGTGCACTGGAAATTATGATTATTGATATGTTTTTGATATATATATTTGTGTGATGAGAGTAGTTGCTCAAACCTGTAGCCCACTAGGCCTATTTATGCTCCCACAGGAATCTGCAGCTTCCACGCAGCAGGTTATGTAGCACCAATTAAGAAGCGTTGGCCGCTGATGAGGTGCTGTGGTTCAATTTGGAGCTTGTTTTCAAAAATGTATTTATTTTTTCCTCCCCTTTACACAATTGACAGCAAATCATCACCACTAACATACCACGCTGCATCTATTACTTGGATGAATGTGAATGAACAGAAACAGACACTAGTTAATCATCTGCTATTGTTCACTGGATTGCGTAAATTGGTGTAGTTCAGATTCTTAGTCTTGTAATTCAGTTTAATTACATCATCTTTCTTTTTTTCTTTCTTTTTGAGTGTCTTCAGTGCTGTCGCTTAAAATGGTAACGAGTCTAGGTCACAGCTGGATATTAGCCCCAGTAATTAGATTAATTTATCAAAAAAAAAAAGAGGGGAGGTGCCCAAGATTCTGAGCTACGCTGCTGCTGCACATTTCACAGGAGTGCTGCTGCCCTCCCTTCACCCTGGAAACCAATTTGCTTTGCAAATTCTACTCCACCTGTAATCCAATCCATTTTGTTACTTGGTTCTCTAAAATCTAGGTATTTACAACTCAGGTAGCTGCATGAAAAATGCTTTTCACTTAAAGTAAGTAACCACCTGTGCTTGACTATCGTTGCATGCAATCTTTTAGCACCTCTGTTGTGGACAGCGCACAAGTGTTGCATCTCAGATTGCACATTTTCTCATCAACACTCTTAAATCCCTGCTGCTTTGGCTGACAGACTCATTTAAATGCTATGTTATTCTTTAGTAAGGCACTTGGTTTTCTTAAATGAGAGCTGTGTTGACAACAACCAAGGCTTGCAATGCTCCAAACCTGAACAATGGACTTATGCAATGCAGAGCATGACTTTTTGTGTATATAGTGTGTGTGTGTTGGGTATTTTTTTATGATAATATTTCCAGGCAGCATTGCAACAGCAGGGTGTGTCACAGTCTTGCCTTTTTGTTTTCTATTTTAATTTCCCTTTTTCATCTTTTGTATGTGCAGCTTGCAGCAAATTTCCTGTGTTTATTTTTATAAGTTATCAGCTCTGTTTTGACACAGAGTATGCCACTGGCAATATTTTGCTCATCATTTAGTATTTTTTATGCCTTCGGTGTCATCTTTTCCCAACTCTTGTTGCTATAATCTGGCTCACAAGACATCTGTCTCCATTGCTGCTTCCAGTGAGACTTAAGGGTTTGGACAGAGAGTTAGTTTTTTTTTGTTGTTGTTTTTTTAATTGACGTCACAGCTGCTGTTACCCACATAATACAACCAGTATTAATTCAATTGAAAATAATATCAGAAATTATTTTATAGCTGTTAATAGTATTAAGCTGCATCCACATTACTTCACATTAAGCTTAATGCTGGAATGTATTTGAGCCATTATCTGTTAAAGCTGCACTTATTTGAATTTTTTACATTAGCATGGTGCCTGCTAAGTATGAAAAGGAAATTTAGAATTAAGATGTCGTGCCTAAAGCACCAGCCAATATGCAAAGAGAGATGGATGACTGGGTGACGTGAAGGAGGAGACTGCTTGAAATAACAACAGGGCAGAGTTGACATGGTGTGTGTGCGTGTGTCACAGCTCAATAGCTTCAGCGTGCATACTGGGGAAGTGGAAGTTTACAGATATTGTGCGGCATTGCGAATCGTGTCGCTTCCTCTCTATCATACCCCATCAAGGTCACATCCACAGACTGAAAGTGGTGGCCCTGGCCTTTTCCACTTCTGGCTCTGGCAGAGGAACGGGGCCCGCGGACCACTGCTGCTTCTAATCAGGGCTGACGCGTGACTCAGTTGCATGCCAGCTGCGCAGCCAAACAGGGATTATGTCCCTGGATGGTGAAGACAAAAAAAGGTCACAGTTGAGATCTTTGTCTCGCTACACCTTTGGGGAGTTGGGGTTATTTCATTATTTGCACATTATATTTAATGAACTTTGCTCAAATGACTGAAACAAAATACTTAAACAACTGAAATCCTACGCACAATACAAGTCATACAGCCAGCAGTCCTATAGTCAGAGTTGGGAAACCAGCAGCGCTGTTGGTTAAGTTGCAATCTGGGTCATTGTGCCACTTGTTTTAAAGGGTAGCTGTAAGGCTGTAAGACAGTATTAGTCCAGATATGGATACTGAAATTTTGAAAAGTAAAATAATAATCTTCATATGTGGCGGCAACTGATTTAGAAAGCTTGATTGGTCTTGTTATATATCTGTGAAATAATTGACAGTGAAATTGCCCGTTATTTTCACCGCAGGTGGTACAGTAGGTGGAATGGAGCGGAAGGTGGTCTGTAATTTTCTGTAAGCAGAATGCTACTCAGGAATCAGCAAAGGTTGGTACACCAGGGCCTGTCATACTGGGAGGCGCCGTGACAGAAATGTTTTCTGAAAAGCTCAGCTGTAATTCATTAAATATGTGCATGACAAAAAAATTGCACCAGATCATATTTTAGCACGACGGTGCAGCCATTATGAAGAAGGAATGACATTTGCTAGGTATTTCTTTCCGTTAGTTCTCATTAATGAAACGCTGTGAGACTGAAATTAGTTTTTTTTTTTTTTTTTTTTTTTGGCTGTGCAACAAATAACGAAATGTAAAATGCTTATGTGCTGTTTTGGGGGGGTGGAATAACAGCGCGGGGAGAAGAATGAGGAAACCTCAAACTTGTGATGTTATCAGTTATGAAGTCTAGACAGTCTCTGGAACTAGCGGCACATTTTGACACTTTGTTTCAGGAGTATTGGTACATTTTCTGCTGCATAAAAGACGATGTTCCTGTACAACAGTACTACCCCCTACCCCCCACCCCCACCCCCATTCCCTCCACCACCACTCTATGGTGCACACAACTTTTTTTGTAATTAATGGGCTCCTAAGGTTGACACCACAGTCTCCAATCAGCCTCTGGCCTTGATTAAGAGGCTATTGTATTGCAGTAATAGCAGAGGAAAACAGAAGCGAAGTAAGTGTTCATAATCTCACAGTTTAACTTTGCATGGCACCGTAGTAATTCCAAATGAAAATAGCATAAAGAATAATGAGTTCTTGGAGTGCATATAAAAAAAAACCCTAAAGGTGATATTTATAATAAGCATTTACTGTTAAACTTAGGATACATGAGCCAGTAGGTGAAGAAAGCAGGATTGTTATTCTGCTCCATTCAGGTGTCTTCTGCATGTTCAGGAGTGTTGCAATACATTGCAAATTTATTTCAGCTCGTCCATCGTTGCTACCGTGTGACAACATGAGAAAAGGGAACTGCACTGTTACCCAAAATGTGCCCAGGCAGCATAATCAGTGCCCTTTGAGATATAAAACACAATATCACCCTGTCAGTACATTATGCAGTTACGGTGCTCAGAAAACAGCAATGCAACAAGATCCTGCTGAAATCTGGAGCAAAGAACAGAAACTACTCTCTGTGCTCCAGTTACTGTATCATTTCAAATCTGCATTTTCTATCTAACCCATTGTTTGGCAACTTAGCAGGCACACCGTAATATTATTAGAGGTGTCTTTGTTTTCCTAATTCTGAAATATTTACAGTTCAGTGTCCCCAAACTGTGGATCTTTATTTATTAAAAAGAGCCAGTAATTCCTAGAATATCATCACATTTCTGCATATTGATATATTCTAAACTTGTGTGATCTTTTACTTTGGCGAGCCTCATATCTGGTTTTGCATTCCTAAATGCTTTAGTAATGAATGTCAAAGAAAAAAATAAATCAAAGGTCCAACAACAGACTGGATCCAATGTATTATTCATGAGAGCACTGGGTTAGCTTCTTTTACAGTACATCAGTGCCATCTTTAAATAAGTGTGCGCAGAAGCCTGTTTCTTCCACTAAAACAGTGATGACATGTGGAAGGTCAGACATTCACCTTGGCTGACTGTCAGTCTGGTACAGTAATACACATTATCTTCATCAGTGAGTCAGCCCATAATGTTGGAACTGAAAAAAAGGGGGTGGGTGGGGGGTTTGGGTCAGTGGGGGATGCTACAGTAAGGCAAACTGAAATGTTTTGATTGAACTTGCATCAGATCTGTTGCCAGAGATGTCTGACGGGGCTACGGAGGTCTTATACTGTCTTAGTTTCAGATTGCTCAATGAATCTTTCTCTTTCATACCAGACATTACTCTCACCAGCAAAGGCATTAATCTTTTCAAGCTAATATCCACAGGACTCTGGCTTAGAAGGAATGTGAGCACTCACGATGAAAGGAAGCTTATGTATGGGGAAAAATAAGAGCAGGAAACCTGGCCAGCCATAGTAAATTGCATTGTAACACTTGGGGTTAAAAGAGCAAAGTCTTGCAAGCTTTCGTTTCTCCTTCCTTATCATCTCACATTAAGGTGGATGACAGATTTATGTGGAGGCAATTGATCAGCTGCCTGACTGTCCATCCATCACGCTGATCTCTGCTGTGCCTGAACCAGGCCTGTCACACTCAGATGACCAGCGGACTGCAGCGTCGGGGATGGTGTGGTAAACACTGGGACAGTCATTTATTTCAATTCAATCTGTGTCTTCGGGCGTCTCTCATGGGGAACAGATTCATGCTAATTTGTTATAGTATGCATCGGAAATCTCATCTAATGCTGCATTGCAAAATCAATCTTCTCCTTGCCTGAAGCGGCTGCTTCTATAAAGGAGTTTGTCTCTTGCGTCCTACCTGTATGAGGAGGCTCCATGCTGTATCAGTGTCAACATTCATTGGGTTTTAGTGGAGCTTTCTGATCCTGGCCAAGAAGCTGTTACCCAAGATTAACCCAGGTTGTTCTGTTGCATTGCTGGTGAAGAGGAGAGAGGAGTGTGTGTGTGTGTGTCTGTGTCTTGTGTGTCTTGTGTGTGAAGGAAAGAATCAGTGAATAGGATCTTTTCTTGCTCCCACTCTCCATTTTGTCTGGTGGCATCATTCTCAGGATGAGATGTGACAGCACTGGATGATCTAATCATGGATGTCATAGCATAGCTGCTTATTAACTGAGATTTCAAGGGCAAACATTTTCATCATTAGTAGTATGCTGTATAAATGGGTGAGCTCCACAAGCAAGTACAGTGCTGAATGATGGCTCCTGGTAATGTCACTGAAGCACAGGAGGGCCTTTGCTGTCTCATTAAATTTTTTGTGCATATATTTTAGGAAGCGTCTTTATGAGGAGCTAAGTTACAGAACCTACATTGCTACACAGTGCTCTACTAGAGGACCGAATCTCAACGGCAAATTAATTCTTCCTTGAGAGTTGAGAGGGAAGGTCCGTCATTTATAATAAAGATCTCTGGGGTTGCTTTCATGAGGGTTGTGTTTAAGAGTATTTGCATATCCAGAGTCTTGAAGAGGCACTCTGAAAGATGGGGGAATTCATAAAGTTGCACAGTAAGGACTTCAATGATCTTTGATATCGGCACTGTATCTGTTAGCTCACTGACAGTGTATTTTATCTTCACTGCTTTTGGATCAGTGTATTTTTGTGCAGATTGAATTAAAGTTCAGCTTTTTAGAAACCTCTGGTATCTCCCAATGAGATGTTATCCTTTGTTAGCCCTGTATGAGCTACAGCACACTGGTGAAAACCGATGGAACGCTTTCAGTATTTTGATTGGATTTGATTTTTTTGCATGTGAAAATGTTAATCAACAAGGCAATCATTTAATTAACTTTATATACAAATTCATGGTGCTGCCCTTTATTATCAGTGCTTGTATAGTATTAGTATTAGTAGGCTACAACTTACCTTGTTGTGAACAGCTAGTACTATTCAGAAGAGTGAAATGTAGAGATGCATTAACTGCAATTGTCTTGGTTGATGTCAATTGTTTTTAAGTGGGACCTGCAGATTTTTGGCACTGCTGATTTCTTTCTGAGTACTATAGCTACCAGCAAAACCAAGCAAAATCATATTTTTTCATTATTCAATATTTTTTGTTAATAAAACAAATGATAAAACAGTTTCCCCCATACTGCTCTGACTGAAAATTAAGTGCTCTGCTACTGGTAAGAGGTACAAGTCATTAATTGCTGTACACCCATCTTTACCTGAAACATTTTCCCCCATAAAACAAAAGCAGTTGCAATAGATTTTTATAAGATAACAAAACAAGCATCAGTTACTCGTATTATTTTCCAATATGTTTATAACTTCCCCAGAACATCAACACTTATCTTTTCCTATCATCTTTCCTTATAACAGGGTTGATCCTTTGCTTATACCAAGCCTAGTGGCATGTGGTAACTCTAGCTAGCTAGCTCAGACCTAGCTAGCTTTTTTAGTATCTTTAAAATGTCCATTTCAGCTTGGTGAGTGTTATTTAAGTGTGCAATTAGGTAAAGGAGTTTTTCATGATGGTCCCCCATGTGCCTTAACTCACAGTTGGGCGCTTTCTAGCCAGTAACATGTTAGCATGTGGGCTATGAGTGTGCTGCAACTATTTGTCTGCATTCGTGTTGCACATGCATTAAAGGTGACATACACGAAGTTGACTGGCCAGCCAGTCATCTGATTCTGGTCCCTAGCTGGTGGATTGGTGTATCTCTAGTAAAATGGGGTAAAATAAATTATATAGTTCACAGATATCCAAACACATCCTCACTAATGCACACCCTCACATTATTTTAACATGGGGCTGAATTTGCTCTCAACAACCATTCAGACATGAGCCATTTTTCTAAAATGCCTGAACAGTGAAAGATTAAACTATCACAGGAATATCAAAAACATCCATCAGAATAAACTGAAAGATTTTCCCACTCATTTGTACTGTAGCTTACCTGTGTGAGATTGACAGCGTCTGACTAAATGGCGCTCTACGCCATTCTTTGTTCGTCCACACACATCAGTCATGTCATTGTATGCTCAAACTGAGTGGAGTGGGTGGCGAGCAGAAAATTGGAATCTTTTTTATAAAATAAAGCTTCAGACAAATGGTTCTCTTCTGAAACAATCTTGTATGTAATTTCTTTTTTTCCCCTGAAAACTGAAATATAAGTAGAAAAACTGAATGTTGACAGAAGATATGTCAGGACAAAAATCTGTCTAATGATGTTAGTGAGTCTTGCCTGAGCTGAGCTTCTCATAGCCACGACCCAACCTCCACCTAAGTGTGCGATGAAGGTGTTGCTCTGATCCCGCTTGGTTGGACAGAGACAGTGATGCAGGCTCATTTGCTGCATGTAAGCGAATAAGCTGGAAGATGCCTGCCGTCTTGTCATTTAAATCACATTTTTTTTGCTGTGGGAACCCAAGCAAATTGCATCTCAGAGGAAAGCATTTCAAATGGCATTACAGTTACAGCAGTGTAGCAAGCAGATGTGCATGGATTTTATCCCTACTACGCCTACAGTACATTTACATTTGCTTAATGAGGGTACTGTGAAGAGTACCATGTTTATGCTTGTAGCTAGTGTTACGTAGTTAGTTACCTAATTACCTGGCTTGCTGGTTTGTGAAAATGTCATCTGTTACAGGCCCTGTTCTACTGAGACAAGGGGAAACTAATGCTTGGCTGACACGCACCCAGTATGTATGGCCTACATAGTGTTGCAGCAGGTAGATAGATACCTTAAATTGGTTGTTCTGCCTGAGTGTTGTTCAAGCCAAAGGCCCATATCTGCTCATATTTATCACACTTAAATCTAAAGGTGCAGTAAAAACACAGTTTTTTCTCTTCAGGCCTGTGTCTCTAAGAGCTTTCCCAGCAAGACAAATTGGCAGATTGTGAAGAAAAATAAGGGCAAAGCAACAGCATGACTACGACCGTAAATGCTACGAAAGTGGCTTGATTGTTTCTGTGGAATATTTACAATTAAAATCAATATTTTCAAAAGGTTGCTTTCATGTCTGATAAAAGCAACCGGCGCAGCGCACAGTGTGAACAGCAGCCACAAACATCTCGTTTTTAGCACTGAAAATACTGGAACGTTTATACATCTCTTTGAATTATGCAACATATAAATCAGGGGGATAACAGCTGACGCAGAGATATGAGTTAACGGTCAAGAAGAGGATCAAGTGGTTGATGAAGATGAGGATAATGACGGCCTTGTTGATGATGAGGAGTATATGCCTAATGGCAAGGGTGACGGTCGTGCGGATGCAGATGTTGATGAGGGCGGTGATTGTACCGCTCAAGCTTGCAGCTGAGCTAAAAAAGCATTCCACAAATACAAGAAAAGCAAAGCACACATAAAATCTCAATAGCAAACGCTTCTAGCTTGAAAAGGCACAAATGTGATACCTTAGGCTGGTAGAAAATTCAGAAAGACATATTTGACGATGTGTCTGTTTGAGGACTACAAGCATTTTTTTTTTCTTTAAAACGTTTTTCATTTAACAGAATGCATACCAAAGTCCAAATGCAGCTGCATTAAAAAAAGAATTCCGTGCTTTTGGAAATGCTTTGCCTATTTGCTTTCTTGCTGAGAGTGAGATGAGAAGATTGATAGCACTCTCATGTCTTTACAGTAAATATGAAACTCCTGCCAGCAGCCAGCTAACTTATCTTATCACACAGGTGGAAAATGGCTACCCTGGCTCTTTTCAGAGGTAACAAAATATTCCTTCCAGCACCTCTCTGTAAAGCTCCCCTAAAAGACATGTTGCACTTAGTCGGTATGAAACCAAACTGTAGAAAATTATTTTGCTGTCAGCTACTGTCTAGGCTCCATAAAACTACTGCTCCAGGCTTTGCACTAAGTGAAGTTAGCCTGTTGCTGCTGATTATCTACACTGAAAAAGAAATCCATTTAAATAATGGGAAATGTCCCGGTCATTTTATCCCCAGCTCATTTGTCAGAATTTTATCGTAAATTGTAAAATTCAGTGCATTTCAAGATTTAAAGAAAAACACCCATAAAAATGAAAGATTTTAAAATGGTAAATTGTTCTAAATCTACTATAGTGTGTAGTCTGCAGTGTACACTCAAAAAATAGATTTGAGAATTGTGTCACTTTTCTCATATTAGTTTTGATATAACAAGACAGCCAATGACCCTTTCTCTAAATGTTAACACGAGCAAGCACGCTGCTATAAAATACCATCTAAAATGAGGTTATTAGATAGGAGAAGCACCTGATAAGTCTAATACTGACGTTCAATATGAACCATGTTGTTTATCAGCTCATCTTTTATTTAGCAGGTGCAGAATCAGCAACTAAACGGCGTCCATCTCACCAGTGCAGCATCAGTTCTTGCATTTTTTTTAAATTCATCACCGTCAATAGCCAACTGCAAAAACGTACACTGCAAACCTGACACTTTTTGTTAACACATAAAATAAAAATAAGCAGTCCCTCATTGCTGATGAAATACCTCGATTCTCTCCCTTAGCCCACCTGCCAAAGTAGATGATGTGTCCTCATCATAAAAAAAGTAGGCCTAGATGTCATGTATGAGTAATTAAAGTTTCATGTTACACAAGCCACTATAGATGAGTGCATGCCCATCATAAAAGATTGACTCATTCCAAGGAAGCTGCCTCCAAAAAAAAAGTACTGAGGAAAAAGTAGAAGGGATGAAATGTAAGATTCATAAAGCTGGGAGAAGAAGAGAATGTGTTGTTTGCAACATGACATACATTTGAAGTCGGGACACTGTCATGCAGTGTGGAAAAATATGGATGCCACTAGGAGCGCTGAGAGCCTGGAACAGCAACACAGATACCCACAAAATGCATGAAAGAACACCAGGATGTTCCATTTACCAATTTACCAAATAATCATCTCTGCATTACGTTTGGGTTACAAACAGGATGAACTGTGTTAAGTGAGCAAACAGTGGCTTAAAACAAAAGCTGAGTGACAAAAAGGTAACGCGTGTGAAGAGAAAGAGACTCACCTAAGTGTCTCATGCACACTGCTGGGAGGAAAACGGTATCTCTGGGGATGATAATTGGATGACACCAAATTAGAAGCTGGGAGTGTTTACACACTGTTGCATTTAATAAATGGAAAATGAGAACCCCTTGAGCATTTGACCATCAAATGCATGTGTAGATCTGCTTATTAGCTTTTATTTTATTGATAGTTTGATGGAAAAAGTAATGTCACTTTCATGTGTGTAGGAAATATGAAGCCACAGTCATCAGCAGCTATTATAGTTTGCATAAAGACTGGAAGTAGGGGGGGACATCGGAAGTATTGCTCTCTGATAAAAGAAAACCTTCCATTGAAAGGAAAAAATACAAATAATTGATACTATCCACTAACTGAGGGGGGTGGAAGTGGTTAACAAAAAGCTTTTAAATGTCCTTAAATCTAAACCACATGTCAGACAAACAACATAAAAGGCATTCAATGCATAATGTCCAAAGCTGCCACAGTTTATTGCTATTCAAAGTCCAGGAAATTGCGCTTTAGTATTGTCACGCTCATGTCTTTCAACCATAAAAAAATCACTTTCAGTAACATTTAGTATTTGATCTATGCTTCAAACAAAGTGGAAAACGATCACGGAAATATATTAAAGAGAGTTTGATTTTTATTGTTAAAAGCTGCGGACTTCTCTAAAGTACACCTACCCAGTAGGTGTAGCAGAAAAAAACAAGAGAAGAAAATAAACACCCTTGTCAAATTACTCACTCGCTCACCTCACAAATAACCTGCACTGGTTGCAAATATTGCAAAGTAATTTAACTTGACCTTTGGAAGGTAATGGAGCCACTGTTAACCATAAATTCAAGGATGAGTCGAGTGAAACGCGGCCACATAACAAGGGCTGAAATTCGTGAGACATTCACTCTGCTTTTATCTAAAGAGCTTCAGTAAAAGTCGTGGCATTAAGTAAAATGAAGTGCCTTTAATGAAACATTCTAAATATACATTTAAGAAACTGAATATGGGTCAACATTCTTGGATGGGTAACGGTTAGAGCATTTACATTGCACATTCTTGGTCTCCAGAGGATGATTTGTACTCACTTTTTTAGCCCCCAGCCTGCGCTTTACATTTGCAGTTTTTTGTGATTTACCGTGACTTTCATTGCATTTTACTTCTAGCTCGTTTGTGTGTTCAGTACTTTTTTTTTTTAATTTGCAGTTTTATCAGCCTCAACAATACTTTGGGTTTAATTTAAACTACTAGGTCTCCAGGCTAAGGTGATGAATGTAGGCAGCATTGCAGATTACCATGTTATGTTAGCTTTGTCATTGTGAGCAGGTGAGCCTGCTGTCAGTAGCATTCAGCTATTCCTTTTTTCCCTCCTTTGTGTTGTCTCAGCTTCATTTCAGTCCTTTTTAATAAATGTGTAATTGATGAAATTAGGTAGATTATGTAATGTGAGACTATATATTGTATATTTTTTCTGCTTTTGAGCACCGCATCAAATCTGTGAAGGCTCTGGTTATGAGTGATTTTAGTATGAACTTAGTCTTTTTTACTCTTTTGATTCCTAGCAGACCTCCATTTCTGTTTATGAGGTTGCAGCTAAACTTGGTCCCATTATGTCTTCACTTTCTCTCCATCAACATTATGCACTCCACACTGTATATAAATGCCACTTGTTTTGCACATATTCAACTCTGTATATTTTATATATTTTATTATTATTATTATTATTATTATTTTATTTTATTTTTTTACTATTTAATTTGTAAAAATGTGTATACACACACACACACACACGTAGGAAAATATTTAGTATACACATCCAGAAATGCATACACTATTATATATTGTACATATATTTATTAGTTTCAGGTTGGCCATTCTTGTATTTTGCTCGTTTGTGTTGTTGTGTTTGCACATCTCTGTTGCTTGTGGGGCTCGCACACAAGAATTTCACTCGCATGTGCTGTGCCAGTGTGCCTGCACATGTGATGTGACAATAAAAAGTGATTTGATTTGATTTGATTTGATTTACCTTCCGACCCCTCTAGTTGAGAGGATCTTTTCTGATGTGGATTTTTGCATTGCTGTGTTTTTACATTCAACAATACTGAATCTGCTTTTCAGCTTAAAAATTCAAAAACACAGTCTACATTAGCATATGTAATGCCCTTGCACATGTGGTTTATTGCAGTGGTTGTCATGTATGCCTGCAGATTGTATGTTGTGCCCGGTAAAGTGATCAAAATTCAGGGACCACAGAAAGTGACAACATATAGAAACAGCTACAACTTCAACGGGTGGAGCGTTCCTGGATTTAGATCCTACTTTTAGTATCGTACAAGGAAAACAGCTCAACAAAATTTTCTGCAGAGTAACAGCATCCATTACATGTGTCATCAAAATGACTTTAAAAGGTCACATTTTTGGCTTTATTTCTGGAAATTGTTGGAGTGTATCATGACATAGCCTCAATTATAGCATTTCCTGGCTTGGAATGAGAAAAGTCGATGTGGCAAATTTGTTAAGCTTATAAGGGAGGGTAAAGCAGGATCTTTCAAAATTGAAGATAGATCTTCTTCATTGTGAAAGACACTGAAAGAAACCAAAGAAAAACAGAAATGAGGGGTTGAATATCTCATAATGCAAGTCTTAATTAAGAAAACCTTCTCTTTGAGGCTGGTGGGGATTCACTGAGGAGTCGTTGGCATGCAAACACAGGAAGAATTCATTCCAACCCAAAACCCAGCAACAACTCACTGAGGCCACTTTTATATAGGCGCCTAGTAAACACAGTAAAAATAAAAGGAAAAAAACAGCTTCATCTGGGCCAGACTGAGGTAGCAGCTTGTTTGAATGATCCCACACAGCTGAGCAACCTTCTGTGGCTTCGTCCTGGGTGCTGTAGGGTGGAGGGCGGGTGCTGTCCTTGTAACTGCTGTAGGTCCCCAGGCAATATGAGTGCCTGAGTGACAACCCCCTGCTGCCTACCCCTCGCTTATATTTGCATTCATATACTATTAATAAACTTGAATTTCAGTGCAGCAGAATTTTCCCCTTTTTTTGCAAATGACCAGAACCTCCTTGAGCTTATACATCAAGAAAGATTTATAATTATTCATGAGTGTATTGATGGTTTATCCTCATAAATTTACATGAATGTGTACACTTTTGTGAATGTTATTTGAAGATACTCTGCTTAATATCACATGGGACAGACTTGAATGAAATAAATGTTATCGATTGGGTGTTTTTTTTCTCTTCTGTCTATCGAGTAATGAATTAATCATCTTACTGATGCATATCTGTGAAGTAAAATCTGTCTTTGACTTAGCTGGTCTCCTATGTGCGTTCTCGCTCGTTTCACTGTGGAAAAACTAGTCTTCAAACTACTGTTAGTCATGTGACTTGATATAAGGGCTGCATATGGTGGTGTAGGAGAAGCAAGAAGGTGAAGAAGAGTGCAGTATGAAGGGAAGTCATGTTGAGCACATCCTTTGAGGCACACAAAGTGTGACCTGCTAATGAGATAGTTGATGATTCAGATCACATTTATGGCATCAAACAGCCTCACCCTGATGTTATCTTTGTGCTTGTGCTTTTAAAAGCAGTCGTGTCTGTTTATTTGCGTGTCTACCGTCTGTCTCTGTGCTGAATTTTATCTACTGCGAGAGAACCACTGGCTTAGGAGAGATTTGACTGTGTAGTAGTATCTTTTTTTATTCCTTAAAATGTATATTCATAAGATAAAGATCATATTTTTGCCTTGAAAGATGGATGGAAATAGTTTTTTTTTAGATATATTTAAAAACCCCGCAAGCTCAGATTTTTTTCAAGTCTGTTAGAAAATTGTCCATTTTTATTTTGGAAGCAAAAGTGCTGACACGCTGTGGACTTTTTGTTGAGCTTTAAAAAAACATGGCTGCTCACTCTCTTTGTCTGCTGCTGTATGCAGCAGTACTATCTCAGTGTGCGGAACAAGACGGTCCCTTGATGTCTGAGTTACTCAACTACAGACTATTCCTGATAAATACCAGCACTCCTTTTTTTTTTGTCTCCCCATAGAGGAACAAACGTCTGAAAAGAGGCATCCATCTGTGTCTCACGGTTATTTGAAGGAATCAATTCGCTGTTACACTCTGTAATTACTAAAACATGCAACTAGACAGATACATTAATGATTCATTATGAGACAACAAACAAAGCAAAACAATTTTTTTTGTCTACAGCTCTTCCATTTATGAAAACCTATGCTAAAATGGCAACAAGCAAAAAAAGGAAAAAAAAACCAAAACGCAATTAATGACAATGTATTTTAAAAGGAGAGCTTCAATCTTCAATCCAAACTAGATCAAAGAAAAATTCCTAGTGTATGTAGGTCAAACTCGTCTTTGTTTCACACCAGGCCAGATTAGATTTTACTTCAAAATTGGTTAATTAAAAGTGTGTATCATTACTGGTGTCATTGTTTCCGTCTGTAATTTAGAGTAATTCTGCGCTCACTGCTCAGGTTTTCGTGTAGTTTCTTCACTCAGAAGAAATGCTGCTGTGCATGACAGCCAAACTTAAGACCATGAACTTAATAGGCACAGAACAGACAGAATTATGTGGAAGGGTTTTTAGCAGCATTAAATAATCTTATATCGTTTAGCATTTGCCTCCACAGTCTGGTGCATGCCACAAATTTCAATATGCTTTCTTAGATTAGAGCATTCTTTGAAAAAGCTGGGATAAATCTTCCTTTGCACTTACTGTAAATATCAGCAGGTTTGACTGTGCTGTAACAAAGAAGGTACAGCACTGTGCAAAAGTCTTGTTTCATTACTCATTTATTCATAATTTAATAGCAATGAGAAATACTTTTTTTTTTGCAATGTTTTAAAGTGGTCTTGAGCAGTAGTTCTAAATATCAGTGCTTTTCTTTGGGTGTTTGCTGCTTTTTTAACTTTATTCATTTTCATCCCAGTTCTTGTACCTGACCACTTTTATTTTCACAATTTTTTATCATTCAAGCAAAAAACAGACAGCTTACTCAATGTGATGAATCAGTGTTGTGTCCACACATAACAGACACCCGAAGAACCAACTTTAAATTGTATCTTTACAATTTGTTTCTAGCAGCCTGTCACAAACACACATCATTTGTTCCTTTTTCGTTAGTTGTATAGAAACGTAGTTGTATGGAACGATAACACAGTTTGACAAGCATAAAACAGTATTTTTGCACCAACAAGGTGATTCCCAAAGAGCTGTCAGCCAAAACCTGGCATATCTCATCATTGAGTGCAGTGTGTTTTTAACAAATGCAAGAAAAATGGAAAAATGGACAGTTGGAGGATAAAAGATGAAGTGAAAGGCCTCAAAAACCGTCTGCAATGGTGCAATATCTAAAAGTCATGTCCTTAAGAAATAGGGAAAATATCCAGCAAAGACCTTAAAGATGCATCTGGCCCTTCAGTTGATCCATCTGCTGTTCCCTAAAGCCTCATCAGAAATGGTCTCAGTGGAAGGGTGGCTGTCAAGAAGCCATTCTTAAGGAAGGGAAACAGGGAGAAAAGACTGGAGTATGCCAAACCTGAACAGGTTTTATTTGGTGATGAATCCAAATTTGAATGTTTTAGTTCAAATTGTCATCAGGAGAGAATGTTCAACAATGTGTATTTATAGCCTGTAACAGTGCGGGGGCTCTGTCATAGATGATGGCTACATTTTCAGCCACTGGTGCTGGAAAAAAAAAAAAAAAAAAAAAAAAAAATTACACATAACATATAATGTAATTGCAAGGAGGTATTTCTGTAGTCTATTGATACTAGATAGTGGAAAAGGGGTGGGATTAAATAAGCTTATGCTTCTTCCTGCTCCTTTTTGAACATGGACGTTATTTGGAGTTGTGGTTGCTCGTTTTCCTTTTGTTTGCTTTGTTCATTTGTCTCTTTTAATTCTATTTTTTTTTATACTTTTTCAACATGTTCAAAATAAAGATTCAATCAATCAATCAATCAATCAATTTTTGTCAAAATTGATGGAATTATGAGCATATAAAAGTATTATCAGATTATGATCCATAATGCATTACCATCTGGAAAGCTGACTGGCAACAGCTTTATTTTTTAGCATAACATTGGCAGTGTGCAGTGAAATCATACCTGGGTATAAAAAAACAACCCATAGTGGAACACTATCAGGCATGGCATGGCCTCGCCAGAGCCCAGAACTCAGCGTTATTGAAGCAGATCATCTCGACAGAGAACAGAACAAAAAGGCAGGCTACATCCAAACAAGAGCTTTGAATATCTTTCAAGAAGCCCGGAGAATTATTCCTGAAGACTAATAAATGAGGGAACTTGCCTTATAAAGGCGGTCAACCTTACTAGCATTGTAGAAACTTTGTTTTTGCCTTTTCTGTTATATTTCTATTTATTTCGTTTAAAGAGATAGCTGTCCTTTTCCAGGCACAATATAAAGAAATGAGGGGTGGCTCAAGACTTTTGCACAGTACTTCAGAGTAACTCCAAATAACCCCCATCACCCTAATAGAGACTATTTCTAGAATGGAATCTTACATCAACATAAATACTTAATGAGATATTTGCAATTCACTTTGGTAATTAATATCCGAATTTATGCCTAATTTTGCTTCCAGCATCACTCAGAGGATTACAGAGGTGTAGTAGGAAGTCAATATTTGCCAGAGTGCTTTCACTAGGTGCACAGACCCATGCCACAAGTAGATTGGGCATGCATATTGAGTGCAGTTTTCCTTACATTTGCTTCTATAGGCCTATTGGAATTGTTTTCATAGTCTAGCAGGCTCCATTTGGAGAATGGCTGAATATTCAACCTCCACTGGTCGTCTAATAGAAAAAAATGATGGATGAAAAGAGAGAGCTAAACAGCTGGAGAAAAATAACCATGTGGTACATTAGGTGCAAATGCAGGACTCATTGTCATTGTAACCCAAGAACCTGCTCGGATAAATTCTAGATAAGAGAAATAATTTCAGAAACATTTGCAGTTCACTGAAGCGTGAAAAAGAAACCAATCACTGCAACAGAGGCATACTTGAAGACAAGAAGACCTTGAGCTCCGTCTAAATGCCTCAGTGACAAGCAAACACAGACTCCATGTATGATTAAATGAAACATACCATGCAACAGAATATCAGGCTCACTTTTTTGCAATCTCTTGCAGGTTATTCTTAAGCATTTTCCTTTTGGTAACTTCGCAGTCGAACTCCTGTTTTGCTCTTTCACCTGCTTATTCGGTTTATCCAGATTCAAAGAAATTGCTTTAAGCTCACCGCTGTGTTCGCTGCCATAATACTGAGTATCACTATGATCCCTCCTGTTTGGTGTCAGCTGTGGAGTCAAGAAAAACAGTTCAGTCCTATCCCTAGCAAGCCTGTGTGTGTGTGTGTGTGTGTGTGTGTGTGTGTGTGTGTGTGTGTGTGTGTGTGTGTGTGTGTGTGTGTGTGTGTGTGTGTGTGTGTGTGTGTGTGTGTGTGTGTGTGTGTGTGTGAGAGAAATCTGTTCACGTTCAGGCAGTAATTGCTGAACCTGTAGCCTCTCTGACCACTTCTCTGTCCTTCCCCAGGGTATCAGGTTGACTTTTACTACCAGCAAGTCATTCATGCTGAATTTCTTTAGCAGTGCAGTGCTGGTTGTGACCCTGATGTGATCCCAAATGTTCCATTTAAGAGAATGCAGTATCTAATCTGTTAGGAAGAGGAAGTTGGATTGGAGGTTTTATGTGGCAACCCCATTACTCTCATTTTTTAATGATCAGTGCCAGTGGCTTGTGATTATAGACTAGGATACCAGCAGCAGTGACATTCCACATAAGTCATTTGGTAACTCATCTTTATTCTCACCATACGGATCATAAGGCTAGACCACAAAACAAAAGTGTTGAATATCATCCTTATAATGTATACAAATGTCTATTGTAACAATTACTGAGCCAATTACATGAGATTGATACTGGATCCCTCCTTTCTTTCCATTTTTTTTTCTTTGCTTCTTTTTTCTTCTTTCTCCCAACTAAACAAATTTTCTGTCTGCTGAATGGAAATGTAATACTCTTATTTTCACAGGCCACTTTGGTATTATTTTTTCTGTACTCTGCATCAACTCTTGAGTCATCGCCACATCTCTCACATTTCTACCTGTTACCTGTTATGTTTATATTTATTCGGATGCTTCGTGGTCGCCTCGCTTCCTCCTTTTTCTGCTTTAGCAGCTCTGTGGGCCAACATTGCGTTTTCAGTGTGCAACACGTCCCTGCACTGTCTTTTCTCCTTTATTTATTTTCTTTTATTCGGCAGCACTCAGGCTATTTTATTATTTATTATCATTTTATTTCTCACGACTTAAAAAAAAACCTTCACTCAGCACGATGGAATATAACATTTATTAATATTATTATCGGCTATAGATAATAGTGTTGTTTTTCCTTGTTGCCGCAATTGAATTGTCAAACGCCACGCCACATTTATACCCACACCTACTGTCTCTTCCTGTCATGCCTTTTTTATATTTTGAATTGGTGCTTTTTTTAAATTTTATTGCCACTCACCCACTCACAATTTGTCTGTCCTAAGCACGCACGCACACACATTCTTTTCATATCTTAGTGAAGACATCTAATTGACATCATGCTTACCCTAATCCTAACCGTCAAGAATGAATGCCTAACCCTAACCCTCAGCCTAAATCTAACCATAACCTAATTGTAACCCTGACGCTAAAACCACATTTTGAGCCTCAAAAATGCCTTCAAACTCGAGGGGATGGGCATTTTGTCCCCATAAGTCACTGGTGGTCCCTACAAGTATAGTGGCATGCCAATTTTCTGTCCTCACAAAGATGTCTACGTACACACACGCACACATACATGCATTCAAACCTCCTGACATAAGCTGGTGTGCTGTATTTGTCATGTTTGTTGCATATTTGTGTCCTTGATGCATTTCTGCAGTGTATGTCTGAACTATGTGTTGCAAGAAAAGAAGAAAAACCAGCAGATGTTAAAAAATAACTATTAATTTGTGGGCTGTGTTGTAATAATTTACATTTTATCCATAAGATTTTTGAACAATGTTTACTTTTAAGTACGTTCATTAGCACCAGCTGTGTAGGCTGGAGTAAAACATGGTGCATTTGTAATGTGTCTCGTCCACCCACTTCCCACAATGATTGACCAGCTGTGCGCCTCTTACTGGAGAAAGAGGTCGGGGTATGAACTTCTATCTCAAGCTGTGTTTTACTCGGGAGAGTGTCTGAAAATGTGCAGCTTTATTCCCCATCTCCACTGTCTACAGCAGTTGGCTTTTCTCCCCAAATTTGTGTGTGGTGATTTGGAAAAGCTATCAACACACTGAATATTCATTAAGGTTGAACTTTAGTTCATTTTTTTATTTAATTCACAAACAAAAACTTTATGACCAAGGCTTTAGTCATAGAGATTGTCATATAACCTTCAGTCTACCTGGAATGTCTGATGCAAAGTAAATAGTTCTGTGATTGTATATCTGTGGTAGTTTATAAAGTGAGCATTATTTTAGGTCACTTTTACACCTATTGTTGGTTTTCTCTGGTCGGAATTAGTTGACGAGTTTGTAAATTTGTAGCTTTTTCCTGTGGTTTGGTTTGTGAACTCCAAAGGGCGGGAGCAACAAAAGTAAATAGATGAAGAAGGTGCTGCATTCTGGATTATTGGAAAACAGAATTTACGTTAATTTCACGGCTAGTTGCTGGGCCTTTCCACATCTATAGTACTTTCCCACAATTAGAATAGAAGCGTACGTGGCTACGGGATGTTTTTAGCTCAGACTTGTAACGTGTGCCTGGTAGTTCGTTCAGATGTGAATCAAATCACATTCAAACCATAAATGGACTGCTCTGGAGTTTGTTTGGAACCGTACCAACACCACCTCCTCCAAAGGGTCTTGGTGTGGTTGTTTTGGTCCGAGTGCAAAGACTGTGTTCAAACAAACCACAAACAAACCACACCAAGGGGGGAAATTAACCAGATTTCCATTTAAATGGACTATACAACTGTAGGTGTGAAACTTGAGAAAACAAACCAGAATTCTTGAAGATGATATATGTAAGGATAAAAAAAATTGTGTACTAGTAGTTTCATGTACACTCACCGACTAGTTTAGGTACACCTTGCTCGTTCTAGGTGTGACACTATTTTCCCTTCCGAACTGCTTTAATTCCTCATACCACAGATTCAACAAGGTGCCGGAAACATTCCTCAGAGATTTTGGTCCACATTGACATAATAGCATCACACTGTGGTTGCAGATTTATCAGCTGCACATCCATGTTTTGAGCTTTGTGACATGGTGTATTATCCTGCTGGAAGTAGACATGAAAAGATGGCTACACTGTTGTCATAAAGGGACGGACAGCAACAGTACTCGGGTTGGCTGTGGTATTCAGACTCAGGTGGTACAAAGGGGCCCACAATGTGCCCATCTGCTTCATGGTTCAATGTGTTCTTCTGCATAGATTGGTTGTAACGAGTGGATCTGAGTTACTGTTGCCTTTCTATACCCTCCAAGCAGTTTGCTGTGTGACCTCTGGCATCCAAAACGCATTTTCTCATGCTTCAAAAATGCTCTTTTCTGGACCTTTCTCTGTAAACCCTAGAGATGGTTGTGTGGGAAAATCCCAGTAGATCAGCACTTTCTGAAATACTCAGACTAGCCCATCTGGCACCAACAGCCATGCCCTGTTCAAAGTCACTAGAATGACATTTTTCCCCATTCCGATGCTCGGTTTGAACATCAGCAGGTCATCTGCCTGAAGGCATTGGGTTTACGTCATGTGACTGGCTGATTAGAGATTTGTGTAAACAAGCAGCTGAACAGGTATACTTAATAAGGTGGCCAGTGAGTGTATTTAACTGATACGATTATGTATGATGATCAAAAGCAAACAGTACAGCAGTGTCTCTTTGCCGTTGTATTGATAATAAAATGTCAGTGATGTTTGGTGGCGTTTCACTTCACCATAGCAATATACTGCATCATGTTAGATGTATGCATGTAAGAATTATGCTGTATGCGTCCTACTTTTATGGTATCACTACTTATTCAATGTTTTTTTTATAGACAGAAAAGTATGACAGCAAAATAATTTTAGTTGTCAGAAAAAAGAACAACAAGAGCTCAAAAATTTAGGGCAGGTGAAAAGAAAGGCTATTGTTTTCTGCCACGTGAACCAGTGACAGTGCAGACAGACCTTGGTAGATTCCATGTACCAGTCTTCTTCCAGTGGTGGAAGAGAGAAGTGTATAATGTATCTGGTTTTGCCATCAAATTGGCTCGGGGCACCACTAAACGAGATTAATTGAGCACCCCGAGTGGCTCCCAGACCAGATTCTGACCCTGATGGGTAATTGGCCTGTTGCTTTTAATGAAGAAAGTGCATGTTACCCAGTGAGGAAAGCCATTAAAATTTACAAGCTTAACTGTAAGCACCTTGCTTAGACATTGAGACGTCGTTATTTTGTGATCAATAGTGAGGCCTATTTGAACAGGGAGTAGCTGACCTAGGTCCAAACACACACACACACACACACACACACACACACACACACACACACACACACACACACACACACACACACACACACACACACACACATGCATTGAGGACTCTAATTTGTGTTCTGAAGCATGTAATTCATTGAACTGTTATTGTGTTTTGTTTTTTAAAGTCAGCAATAAATCGGTGATATCATTCAGTAAGATCAAAATCTTCACAGAAAGAAAATTAGAGGAAGTAGAACAGGTCGTTTACTAATCAGAAGGTTTCTGATTCAATTCCTGGATCTTCTACTCTACATGTTAAAGTATTCGTGGGCACAATGAGTCGCCCCTAAACCATCAACTTGTGTATAATGGTTAAAGTGTTCTGACTGCTCAGATAGTATGTTAAAGCGCTATGTAAGTCCATTTATCACAGCGTTTGGGCTGAATTGAGTTTTTTAAAGCACTGTGATGCTTCTTTTTTTATTTTCATGTTAGTAGGAGTTTGAAATTAACAGTATCCATGACAAGACTTACTTATACCCAAGATTTGTGCTGAATCAGCTTAAATATTTTTTCCAACAAGTGCAACAAAATTACATTTCTTGACTAGTCCCTCCAGGAAATAAGGATTTGCATGTTTCATCCACCCTGTCTCTGTTGGCTTAATGCTGCTTCAGAAATGTTGAGTGTTGGTAAGATTGTTGAGAGCAAAGGGTGTGGGTTAACGGGACACACAGCTCAGATACGCGTACAGAAGGATGCATTTGGCATAACCAGTGCACTTAAAAGTGTGATTATTTGAGAAATGATGTTTCATATAGATGTCATTAACTGTTTGAAGTTAGGTTTATATTCAAATGTCAGCTCATCCTCTTTTAACTTTGAGAACTCATGCTTAAATTCAGCCAGTCAAACTGTGCACTTGTCATACGCTATAATATGAAATTTCTCCTGCTCAAGATTTATTTATACTACCTGCCCACACATTGTAGTGATATCTTAGAGTGAAAATGGCTCGTAATGAGTATACAGGACTTGCAGCACAACACTTATGTGCACGATGTCTTTTAGTAGCACATACCTTCTTGTTACTTTGTGTCTCAAAATACTAATATGTTTTTTTTAAAACATCAAAGCAAGCTAGTGTTGACCGCATATATACAGCCTGTGAAGCATCTGACACGCCATACCTGACCCTGGCAAATTGCAATTCATCTTGTGAGGAGGGTGTCAGTTTTTATGACCTTCCTATTCCCATGATAAACCCGTCTATCAGAAGGATATTCTTCCAGCCTGAAGCCTTCTCATGCTTTAGGGAAAAACTTTGATTTATTTGCTGTAATGCACTCTTTCTTGCAACATCTACCTTTAGCAGATATAGCTAACTGTAGCAGTCCCTCATCTGCAGGATACCCAGTAGAGGCTGTAATTCCCAGCAGACTCAAACACACATTATATTTCTCTCTGTGACAGAGATGAAATTGGGCCAAACTTGCGTGAAATGCTTCTACTCCTGGTGGAGAAACATCCTTAAATGAGAAAAAACTCAGTTTGACACAACAAAGATTATTTCCTCTTTCAGACAAATTAGCTATTTTATGTTTTATTGTAAAGCCCGGGAGCTGTAACTGTGGAAATTATTGACAGCAGGCTGTTTTTATTGGAGACTGACTCATTAGATCTGACTGGATCAGTACAGTACCTCCATTTCTTTGTGTTTTTTTCCCTCTTCTTGAGATGGGGTGACTTTGGGACATTTTTTGAATTTTAAGCGCAGACATCTCAACATTCACTCAACACCCTCCTTTTCAAAATCAAACATATAGTGAGTTTCATCAGACGCGCGCTATGTGACGTGCAGTATAAGCATCCTTCAGATCTACTGTCGCTCAACGCTTTTACTCAAACTGGTTGTAATTGATTGTAGCTGCTGATTGTGGTTTTGATCACTTAATTGAATCACATAGTGCTATTGCGCTTTTATGTGTTTTTAATAGATTTTGTGTAGCCGTGGAGTTCTTTGGCACAAAGAAACAAGCTGCAACGGGCTGAAGCTGTACTTGTCTGTATTCATTATTATTGGCTTTGTTCTCTGCAGGGTAATGAAAATATAAATAAACACTACCCTCGTTGTTTAAATACATTTTTTGCCACTTGGAATATGTCTAATTTCCTAAGAAATAATTTTATCCTGCTTGACACCAAACTGAACGGTCTTAGTGAGTCATTGCAGGCTCCGAGTACAGCTGACGACTGGTACATAACTTTGTTTGTGTCCCTAGCCCTGAGAGGCACACCCTCTTTTGTTATCACAAAGTATTGAATTTTGCTGTTTGCTTGTTTGTTTCGAACATAGACCCTGTCCTTTTCAGCACTCTCCAGCCTCTAGCCTGCATGTATTTTTTAGCTGTAACGTCTTAGCTTGAGTCTAGGGACTGCAGAAGGCTTTAGGGGCTCAACATCACTGAAGTTACCGAGGCCATGGATTGTGCTGGAACATCTGTGCGGGGGGGGGGCTTATAAGTTGTTTTTTTCCCACCAGCTTATTGGAAATCAACACAGGTCTCAGAAAACTAGTGAGACCCTCAGTTTCCCTTTCTGCCCAAAAGCTAAGGAATAAGGTGGGGTGCCAGGATTAGGGCTATATGCTAAAGCCATGTGTTGAGGGCCTTTTGCTGGAATCTCTAGGCTGTAGATGGTGAAAGTGACCTGTGATCATGTGAACCAGAGCTAAAGGCAGGCATTTCAGTTCTTCGTAACACTGACAATTCTCTCTTGCTTTCATCTCCATGTTCCCCTTCTTGATGCTTCATTATCTTTGGTAATTGATTTGCCACGTGATTCATAATGACTGTGCTGTGCAGTATTTCCAATTATTCATTGCACGCTCTTCTTTCATGTCTTAGGATGTTGGGATGCTGAGGAGAATGGAGGCTGTACCTAGGCCGCGTGCCTAGCTAACCCATGAAGAACTGACAGGAACAGTGCTGGATGGAGGCCAAGACACTGGATGGCGAAGACGAGGAATCACGCAGTGCTGTTTGTTCTCTTTCTCAGCCAATCCAAAGTAGATGCAAAGTGTTCTGTAATGTGCCTCGGCTGTTCACTCTGTCACGAGTCACCCAAGGAGAGATGGCAAAAAGAATCAGGATAGACAGTCAAGGCTAAAGAAACTCTTATTTCTGCAAACTGTAGGGTTATAAAACAATTCTAGATATATAGATAGCTTTTCCTCACAGCTGTCTGTTGGATTCATTGGAACTAGAGGCCTACACTAGATAATAGATAGTCAGCATCATGTGCAGCAGTAAAGGAGCAGCTTCCTGGTTGTTGTTAGCTGGATTGGTGCTAACAGGAATAGCTTTGGAATATGAGGGGGTTCCTGGTCAGTGGACACGTTATGGCCAGTGGGATGCTAAGACAACAGGTGAGCTGAGCTTTATTCTCAAAACCAACATCAGCAAAGCCCTGGTGCTCTATCTCGATGACGGGGGAAACTGTGACTTCCTGGAGCTTCTCATTGCGGACGGGAGGCTTCAGTTGCGGTTTACCATTCATTGCGCAGAACCCGCCTCCCTGCACACGGAGACCCACATCAACGACCAGCGCTGGCACAGAGTCCTTCTCACTCGTAATTACAGAGAGACCAAGCTGGTGGTGGACAACGAGGAGAAAGCGACTGAGGTGAAGTCCAAGAGAAAAGAGATGGCAGTGGATAGCGACCTCTACGTAGGGGGAATCTCACCTGACGTGCGCCTCTCAGCCCTGACTTCCAGCACTGTCAAATATGAGGCACCCTTCCAGGGCTTTATTGCCAATTTGAAACTAGGAGAAGCGCTACCAATACTGATGGATGGTCAAGCTGTCCATAATGATCTGGAGTATATATGTGACACACATTCTCCATGCAGCAACAAAGGCCTGTGCTCCATCGACCAGGGAGAGGTTTTCTGCGACTGTATCAGTACTGGCTACAGGGGAAGGTACTGCCAAGAAGGTGAGAAAAATACCATGTGTTTCCATGACTTAAAGGCAGTAAGATTTTATTTAAATTGTGCTTCTTTTGGATTAAAAAAGGGATTGTCTGACTAAGGCAGACACAGTTATAAGGGTAAATGATAAAAGTCAAAATACAGTGTGACAACACCACAAGCATGAAAGTTACAAAGTCAGCAATTAGAACTATGAGCTGTTCAGCGATGTCTAAAGTATAAATAGTTCACATATTTTCACATACCTTCCAGATATACAGTGCATACCTTCACTGAGCTCCTGAGGATAATCAATAAAGCCCACTTAACCGCAATCCAGGCCAGAGTACACTACAGCACCGCTTAGAAGCCGCTCGCCTGCGTGAGCTCAGCTCTCTCAGCAGTTATCTTCACAAGTCAAAGGATAACAGCTTTCTAATGTGATAGCTGTTTGCATGTTTTCAACACTGGCACGTTGAATGGGCCACCAAATGGAGCCCCTTTTCTTATTTTGGAAAATCTGCTTAAAATAAAAGGAGAAAAGAAGTGTTTTAAAGGAGCTTAGACACTTCTCGTTACCTAAGGTATAAAGATCAGAAAATGGTAGTGATTAAAATCTTTTCCACTTTGCAAAAACACATTAGGGTCCCTCTTATAAATGCTACTCGTGACTGTTTGCTTAGCTCAGAAGCTTCGCAGCCTTCTTCCAAGAGTCCATGCGATGTCCTTAGTGGCTAAAACGAATCCTGGCATCTATATCTGAGATCACGCATATGGGACATTATCCATCACAGATGTGATACAATACTATCATTATACCGAGTGAACAAATTACCGACTTTCAAGGCTCTGGGTAAATCATGTGTCACCAGCATGCATGCTGTGACATAAAGAAGAAGCTCGAGGAAGGCATGGCATACCCATCAATGTTTGATGAGATGCAGATAGTAATCTGGCTGTGGATTAATTCTTCATATCGAGATTAAACATGTCTGTCTTTCATTCACTCCTGCAGCTGTCCAGAGAGAAGTAGAAGGTAAGAAAATGCATTGTTATATAATGAGCATAATGATGAGCATAATTTGTTTGCTGTGATGCTCTTATTTGCAGAGGCTATTACCGCAGCATCAGTGGGTGAGAGTGTGTTTCGGTTATTATCAGGTTGTTATTGTCAGTTTGGACTGCAGTTCTGACATCCTACAAATTAAGCTGAACGGAGATATACTATCACTGGTCACAAGGTCACTGATGAAAAAGGGCCTAATGTGCGGAATGCTCATTGTATATATAATCACTGTGCTCAAGGTGACTAGAAAGGTCCGCCGAGTACGTGGGTGTCACACAATAGGGGTTGCATTTATATACTGCATCACAGAGAAAGCAACTGTACAGAAATGCTTTGCTTTAATATTTATACATTCTATGTTTTCCTCTCCTGGCAGTGCATATATATCTCAAGAAAGCTGCTCTGAGGTTTATTAAGTCTTATATGCCATATATCTCTAAGGTAAATAAGTGTGTTTATCTCTAAAATGATGCCATTTTAGAGTTGAATGTACTCTGGCGCTGATCGCCACGCCCTTAACGTTAATACATTTTGATAATGCTTGAAATGTATTTTTTGCATAGGTGCCTTTTTTTCTTAGAAGAGACACTTGTCTCTGAATTGCCAGCATTTTCAGTCACCGTAATCAAACAGGACTGATTTCTAATGAGGTGCACATGCTGAACGGAAATGAGGATTGAGAGCCGCTAGGAAGATTTGTTTAGTTGGCATCCGAGTGAGACATCCATCTCCCCGGTAGGAACTGCTGGTTCTGGTGAAAGGACAGTCCAACAGACTCAGGACACCAGCACAAGGTGTGCCGGACTGTTGCACATGATAAATCAGTGTTACCGACTCGAGATGTGCACCTGTACACACCTACTCTCTCAAGTCCTGCTTGCGGCGCTTACATTCGGAGTATGACAGCAAAGATAAAAATGACATTTTCTTCATCTGCAGTCTTCTCATACGCCTGTGTTGATTAAATATACATGGTGTATCTGGGTATATTATTAGATGCAGTATTTATATGATACATGATTTGTTACTGATTCTCTCAGTGCAGGATTTCAAACTTATGCGGCTCTTGGTTTGTACTTTTCACCAACAGTTAAAACAGGATTCATCGCTGCACAATTTGCAGAAGCGAGCATTAATCATTGTTAATATTAGCAAAGATGGCATGGCTCTGCTCACAGCAAGCAGGCACGCATTATTAAATGACATGCTGCAAAGAGAGCACATCAGAGTGTTTATTGGATTAAAGCTTGACATGGAGACAATCCCCAAATGCAGAATGCATGAAAACAAGAATGACGGGGGGAAGAAAAGAAATACTGACCAGATGCTTTTTTTAAAATTTCCTTCATATCACTCATACACTATTCTGCAGCAAATCTCTACCCTGCTGGCCTTGCATCAACAGAAATAGACTAATCTATGCATTATCTAAATTGCCTTCCCCCTACCCCAGAGATGACAAAAATGGTACGCTACATGCTATATTTGGTCTTGGCTGTGTTTTAACTGGTGCAGGAATTAGCCTTATTTGTGTGAGGAATGCTTTAAGCCAGCAAAAATCTTTTGGCACAGCAGGTGAGTCGTCCGAGTTGTTCATCTACAGTATGCTGCACGTGGGCCTCCCATCGATCCGTGCGGACAAAGGCCATAGTGGGGCATGCTTAGATGCCAAGAGAGTGCAGCATCCCAAAAAAAAAATCAGGTCTGTGAACAAGAGATAAGAATAGCCACCTCACAAGGTGCAGCAAAATCAGTCAAACATATAGGGGAACCTTACGCAACACGCACTGCCATGTGCAAACACACTATCATTGTGTTATTTCCTCTTCAGATTTTCAGTTGTAAGCACAGAGTAATGACGCACTGAGAGTTTCTGGGATGATAAGGCAAGCGTCAAAATCTTCGAAAGAAAGGACACGAGCGGTCCTGGTGGGTTTTGCATCTCTTCAGCAGCACTGACCTTGGTCTAATCCCTCATTACAACAGGCTTCATAATGCTGTACTTTTCATGCAAAAACAAATTTAGCAAATGCTAATCCTCGTGAAATGGTTCTTTCTTCGTAGTTGCTTGCTAATTAATGTCACAGTAATGACTGAGAGGTCCTTCAACATCTGCATTTGTTTTTTCATTATACTTCTTTAATTAAACTTACAAAGGTAGCCTTGCTTACCTTGTTAGAATCATTTCCAGAGTTAATCGCGTTATAAATGATTCAGAGAAATAAAACTATTATGTTTTTTGTTTTGTGTTTTTTTGGCAGTCCCACTAACATAAATTCAGCTCTTTTCATATGCTAAAATGTTTCAAAATCATGCTAGTTTCTCTCAGCCTTATATATTTAATATAAAACATATATATGTACATATTTAAATTATAATGTGCTTTTACAAGTGGGAAAAAAAAAATCTATGAAAAGAATCCAGAGCTGAAGTGTTGGAGGAGGGGAGTGAGGGGAGTTAGCGGTCTAAAGGTCACCAGCAGTGCACACGGAATAGCCTGTTAATACAACGTTTTCGGAAGCACCAGGCCTTCCTTCTGTAGCAGTGTTTGTTCGCATGTTTTTAGGTGCGCTCTTTAAACTTTTGCTGGGTATATTTGCACATGAAATCGCACAGGTCAAAAAACTTCACCTGCTCCAGGAATCTGTGGATTCAAAAACCCTCGTCATTCACCGACTGAATTACTTATTTTCAGCCAGCTCTAACTGGGATGTTGCCAGAGGTGCATTATTCTTGAGTGCTTGAAAACACAAAGAGTTGTTCTGCAGCAGCTTTCCTGGTTGTATGTTTTCAGTATCATAGATTTACTCGAGGTCAGGAGGTGCAGATGTTAAGGTGTGTGTAAGCACATAAAAAAAAAAAACAACAAAAAAAAAACGTGACTAGTAAACTATTGACGTAGAAAATCGCACGCTATTGTAGAGTATTGTGACCAATACCATCACATCACAAGGTAAATGAGTTGATTTCAGAGTACTTTTTACAACAGCAATAACAAAAAACTCCACCTTTTTTGTATAATGAGGTCAAGTTAAAAGTATCCTAATAGTAGCATTTTAATAAAGTGATATTCAGTCGCTTGGTTTCTTATTTTATAGCCTACTTTCCAGTGTATAGCTTACTGGTAGGAAGGATAGTTTATATCCATACAGGCTTTCCCTTCTAAAGGGTATTAGCCAGTTATCTCTGCATTTTCACACACTGAGATTTGGATGTAAGGCACAGCCAAGCAGGATGCACGTATTCGATGGGTGGCTGCCTTTGTACAAGGGAAGCAATGGCACCACTCCTAATCCCCTTATAACTCAACTCCTAGGAAATGCATATATTCTCAAAGATTATGATGTTGACTTGGGTATTTCTGTTCTGGTCAACAACATTCATTCATCTTACTCACGGGTGCGAGTCAGTTTTGCTTGACCCAGAGCTCAACAACAAGTAAGTGAGTCAAAATTTGCTTCCGTCAAAGCCTTTTTCCTCATCTTCATATAAGTGAAAGACAGATATTTGCCAGCTTTGGCTTTTCTACTGCATTTGCTTATTATTTGGATGAAGGGAACCTTATTCCTGTCCGTGAGGACCAAAGGCAAAAGCATGGAAAGAGGATTTTTATTCTTCCCGCTATGTGAGCCAGTGGTGGCTTACAACAGTGTCTTTGTTACAGTTAATGGCACTGTATGCAAGCCTCCTTTGTAGCCCCTTGAAGCTGATGCCGTGGCTCATCTATGCTGTGTGACGCTCATAGCAGAATGATAGGCAGAGGATAGAGGCAGACGGGATCTTAATCTAGTCACATCTTAGTACTGCTTTTGAGTATGAGATCACCTTAGGGGTGATGAGGGTAAGAAGAGGTGACATCATTTATGTATATGTACGTTGGCCTGTCATGTGCAGTGCACAGCCGCAGTGGGGGTGCACACAGCAGTGCTTTGTCTGCTCTGCAGGGCTGCTGGTGAATCCTGTCTAAGCAGAGGCTCAGTCACTGGCTTTGCAGTGGCACACTGTATCAAAAGCCTACGTGTTGGCAGGCAAGGACCTTCCCAGGGGTAATCATGTCCATTCCACACCATGAGTTGCAGCATTAACAAGATTGTTGAGTGGGACATGCGACGAGATTTGTGCAAGAGCAACCTGCCCTCTTCATAAGGTTTTACCTAATGACTGAAATGGGGCTGGAATAGTGAGTAAGACTTGCTGTACAAGGGTCTTAGAGTGCTGATGCACTGATGAGAGGTGTTTGTGTCGGCTCACACAGTGGGGCTCATGTGCTCAGCAGAAGTGTTGCATTGTGTCAGCCCCAACTCTTTGATATCGGGAAAAGCAGGAGAGCTAGGCTACGCCATGCAATTTCTGCCTGACCTACTGAGATGTTTGTCTGTGTTTCGCTGTCAGTATATAGCACACGATGCATTGAGAGATTTAAGCTGGTTGAAACTGGATCAACCTTTGATGAGCAGTGCACGCAGGCTAACCTGCAGGGTTTTGACTGCAGTGTCACTCACAACAAGCACGTGACACGAAAACAATGTTTGTTCTCAATATTTGCTTTTAGAAGGCATTTCCATGCAGTATTTATGAGTACTATAATATGATCTCATGAAGTAAACTAACTGTTAGTCAGTGCAATTAGCTCATATGTTCAGCACAGTAGCCAGTGCATTCAGGCTAACCCCTTTGCCCTGCCATATGCCATAATATGGAGGCGTGATGTGGCATTTTTGTCTTTGGCTGACAAATTAGAAGATGGTTAATATTTAGTGAGGCTTTACCGGAGTGCAGCATTGCTTTTTTCTTTGGAATTAAAAGGTTACGTGTGACAGCCTTAGATGTATTGGTGTTTATATTATTACATTAGGGCACAGACTTCAGGCTCCACTGTCAAACCCCGCTGCATTAGATGGTAAATCGTGAGAATAAAAATATGAATGAGAGTCGCTAAAGATTTAAAGGATAGGGAATGGTGCTTCGTCTGTCCTTTTATGAAATGGTGCCATCTGAAAGGTTAAATAGGCTCATCTGGGTTGGCTGAGCACTTACATGCCAAATACTCGTGTGGAGAAGTGGAGATCAGGAGATAGAAAGATCACAGAAATCCATGAACTAGCATTACCGCGGGTGATTTCTTTCTTCTTCTTTTTTTTTTAAACATTTAGTCTTTACAGTCGAAGCAGTTTTATGTATAGCTGGTACATCTCAAACGCTGTCTGCATCAAATAAACATACAATATGTGTTCCATTAGAAAAAAGCATCTATGAGAGCAACTACCTGCGAGGGTTGCACCTGTCAAGATGTTTTTTTCTCTCCTTGCCTTCCCTTTCCTCCCTTGAGATGTTTGTCTGTTTTTAGTTTGATTTCCCCTTTATATTTTAATTTGAACTTTGACATCCGTACCTTCCCCAGGATGTCTGTCACAAACTGCAGTCCAACATTGTGACAATGCTTTTGTTCTCCCGAACCTCTTTATGAACTTCCTGTTTTCGTATCCTTTTTTCTGTTCTTTCCCTCAAGGTCTGGCGCACCTGATGTTAAACCGCCAAGGTATGGGGTCTATTGGTTTGCTTTTCCTTCCCAACCACCTGATCACATTTCCCTTCCCCTGAAATCATTTTAGTTAACTGTGCTGCACTAATATTTCCTCTCCTCTTTTGTCATATACTTGCCTATTCGTTTTTTGCTTCCTCTCATGTTATGCTCACTATTCATAACAATTTTTGTCCGTCAAACCCTTGTCCTGACCACTGACTGAGCTACTGGAACATCACCTTTGACCTCTGCAGTTATTCGCCAAGGTAATGCATTTATGCTCATTTGGTTTCATGGTGTTTTCAAAGGAAACAGGTGTCAGTAATAACAAAAAATACATTTATATATATAAAGGTATCTCATCTTACAAATGTGAAGGTCTGCAGAGAAGGGAGTTTATTTATGTAGGTGTTTAGACAGACATATTATGTGAGGACTTAGTTTGCCTTTATTTTCATTCTTAAGGTTGTTGTGTGCATAATTGAATTTTCTTTCTGTTGCACTGATGTCTCAGACGTGTTATCACTGGGTTGTAGATCAGTGGGAGATTTTAAAACAAAACAAAACATTGTTGGAAGGTTGTGGGATTTTTTTTTCCTAATGGAGGATATTTTTTCAGGGAGAGGTACCACTGTGGTCCTCTGGTTGGAAAATAAAAAAAGCAGTAACATTGTGTCATGCCTATGTGAACAAATAACAATTATACCAGCTCATTTACAGGTGATGAAAATACTGAATATAATTGTATGATTTTAAAACTGAATTAAAATAAAGCGTAAAACATTTTCTGCAAGGCATACTTGGAATATAGGCACTTTGAAAAAGGGTGGATGTACTCTGCTGTGGTGAGGCTTTTGCATTTCCTCCACACGCTGTGAGATTTAGATAAACTTCATCATCCTGTCTCCATGGAGATCAGTGTTGTCTATAACGTACTTGGCTTTTCTGACCCCCTCATGTTGACCACACAGTATTTTCCACTGTCCCAGTTCCTCGGGAAAAATTGCTCATCTGACCAGAAAGAACAGTGGTGTCGGGTTATCATCGCAGCTTCTGTACTAATGATTTTTTATTTTCAACCCAATTATCCTTGATTATGAATAATGTGCAGCCGTGAACTGAAATAGCTGCGTATGTCATCTTTCACTCTCCCGCTTGGTGAAGATGGAATAAAAGAGGGTGTGGCAGCATCCGCATTTTGTCACGCATATGTGAACAAATAACAATTATACCAAGATCATTTACAGGAGATGAGAATGCTTCACAGAATGAGGTTTTTCACCATATATAAATGATGCAGATTGAAGCCGAGCATGACTGTGACATTACAGATTAGGGTCTAAATCTTTTTGGTAGCCACTAGTAGCAATTAGTCTTTATAAGACCAAAAACATAATGTTCAGTTTAAGCTTGTGCTGTAATCAATGGATATTCTGACAGAACAGTGTGGGTGAATATACTGTACGCCACTACGTCCTCAATCGTACAAAGATTAATCATCTCTGCTGTATTAGAAAAATGCTGTTATATAAAGCATATAGTACATCATACAGTAAGTGTGTCCTGAAGCCAACCACAGTGCGATTTGTCATGAAATGAAGCCTAAACGTAATTGTTCAATTTCACGCATTTAAATGAAGAAGAAGTTGGTAATTGATTGTGGAATCGAGATTTGCAGAAATAACCCTCAATGCTCAAGCAAAGCACAGTTACAGCTGCAACACAGAGCGCTGCACGTCTGACCTCATGGGATATACATGAGACATCAGCGCTTTATTCAACCATCTCATGTTATAACAAACATTTGTTATTAACTGTGTTCCACCTTCAGCCCCGGGGCGCATACTTGAGCGAGCGCTCTCAGACTTAGTCTCTATTTGTTTTGCCACAAATATGCAGACTTCTGGAAATTGAGAAGCGGCAGCTTGTGAATATTTCACTCCCACACTCCTTCGCCAGCGTGTGCACCCAGATGAGATTATTCAGGCACAGGTGTAGCTTGATGACCACCTACAGAGCTACACACCAGTGGTCAGCTGCTGCCCCACAGCCTGCTCGCACTCTGCCTGATAACCCAGTCCCCGCCTCTGAGCCACAGACAAACGTTACCAGCTGCATCTGTGCCCCCGGCTTTGCATCATTTTGAAATTAATCTGCTGTAAACCTTAATATTAATGAGCAGCGTGAGTGGTGGAATTTGTCTAATAGTAACAGTCTTCTCACCTGGTGGCTGAATCCTTTTTCTCACCTCATGGTATGGCCATCAGGAGCTTACGTATAGCTCCCAGCAGCAGAATTATAAATAAATCTTACACTGACTGTCTTAGAGTTATCCGGTGTTATAGTAACATCCAGGATGCTTTCGCTCTCCATATTTTGTAGCTGCACGCTTCATTGGATTGGCCATGAGCAGTGTCCTTCTAGAAGGACTCGCTTGTATTTGTATCCTGAATTTAGAGGGAATTTATTTCAAAACCTTGGGCTGCAAGTAGATTTAATGGTGTATAGTAAGACGGGAGTGGGGGCAAGGTGGCGCGTGCCACAATGAGATGAGAAGCAGGAGAGGCATGTAGAGATTGTCGGTGCTGCTGTTATTTTCTGCTGAGCCTCCTTTTTTCATTGATGTGTTTCCATTTACATCGAGACGTGGTTCAGCACAATGGTCTTATAGCTGAATCCAAGAGGGTGGACGGCCCATCCACCCCCTCACTCTCCGACGCCCCACCCTCGTATAGCTATAACATGCATAAAGTGCTAAACTGCTCCAGCAGCATCTTTTAGCTGGTGTACTGACTGCAGCTAGGGTCTTTGAAGATTTTTCTTCGGAGTTAGTGCCAAAGTCTGTCTGGTATCAGACAAAACAAAGCTACTATTTCTTTTTTTCTTGTTCCTTTTTTCTTTTCTTTTTTTACAGAGTGGTAAACATTATTGCTGCAGACAGTAGGACACCTTCTAGGAGAGCTGAAAAGCAGAGCTATAGGCCGTCTACCCCTCCCATTTCAAGAAAGACCTTCAAGACAGATTCAGGGTCATGCTGGGGACATCTTCATCACAGAATGACAGGAAGCCTATTAGGCAGATTGCGTTCTGTAGAATGTGCACAGCTTAGATGCAAATCTTCTTGTCATTAAGGTTTATCTCTTATGATAAATCCTTCTGTATTTAGAATGAAAAATGACACAAAGGCACTTTTAGTTCAAGTGCTATAATTTCCCTGTAGTTGTAACTGTCACTATTGGCTCCACTTGGTTCTACTTTACACCTTAAACGTCAGCCAAATGAGGAAGTTTGCATTCATGCTCCGCGCCAGTAGCTCAACGAGTAGCTGTGTGCTCAAGAGTTGAGCGACTACACTGCACAAACAATACAGACTAACAGGACTGCTCATCCTGCAGCCTTAAATTGGCCCCTGAGTACCAAAGCTGACATTTGCTGTGCAAACAAACAAGCATCAACTAAAGGGTCAGCTTATCCTTCTAGCTTGAAACAGCTTGCTTAGTAGCTCATAAAGAGCAAAGGACAGCAGCAGTACTATGTGTTGTAAAGTTGTTAGTGTTACTCCCTGTGTCAAAGCAAAACTTTGGTTCAATATCAGAAAAACTAAACTTAAAATTTGATGGTTAAAGGTTGTGCGTGCACGGAAGGCCTTCGTGAATTATGAAGCGAAACAAAATTCAGTGATTCTTTCTAATTTCGTGTGCAGTAGGGCTGCCTGTGAGGTCGTGAATTGAGAAAAAAAATAAAAAAATTAAAAAACAAACTCAAAACTGTCACCTTGTGGAAGGTGTATTAGCAGCATAACTGTTGAATGAGCTGTAAGCTGTCAAGAATGATTTATTATTGACGTGCCGTGTGATGTTTGCCATCAAGGATACATTGATGGGGTTGCTTGAGAAAAATTGCTAACATAAGATAAGATAAGATAACCTTTATTAGTCCCACACGTGGGAAATTTGTTTTGTCACAGCAGGAAGTGGACAGTGCAAAAGTTATGAGGCAAAAATTAGAATACAATAAGAATAAATACAGTACACAACTGTACAGAATAGAATAAAATAATATACTATATACAGTAGAATTAAATAAAATAAATATACAATAAGATAAAAATAGAATACAAATACAAATACTATATACAACTGAGTAAAAATACAACGATGACAGAAAGGATTATTGCACTTAGTATTATTGCATATGTATGGATGTGTGTGCTTGATCAGTTAAAGTCTTTATTATGGAGTCTGACAGCAGTGGGGAGGAAAGACCTGCGAAATCTCTCCGTCCCACACCGTGGGTGCCGCAGTCTCCCACTGAAGGAGCTGCTCAGTGCTGTCACAGTCTGCTGCATGGGGTGGGAGATGTTGTCCATCAGGGATGACAGCTTAGCCGCCGTTCTCCTGTCACTCACCACCTCCACTGGGTCCAGAGGGCATCCTAGAACAGAGCTGGCCCTTCGGATCACCCTGTTCAGTCTCTTCAGTCATGTGGAATTCTAAGAAACATTGACAAATACAAAAACAACATCTTTAATCAAGCTCCATCTGCTTCCCTCTGAACAGTTGGTGAAGTTCCCTTCTGTATATTTCACTGTGTGCATTACCTAGCGGACATTCCCTGGAATGTGAGTGTGAATTAAATGTTTAGCCAAGCCTTACACGTTGATATTGGCATTTAAAAAAAAACCCTGCTGAATAAAGGATAAAGCGGCTGTCGTTGTATAATAATTTTTTTTAGCAAATTCTTCTCAAATGATGGTAAAAAGTGCACACGTCTTGATCAGGACCTTTCTCAGCTGAGGATGTGGTGTAATGCTGTAGCTCTAGTGTGTTTTTATGTCGGTCTTATGAAAGATGAATACAATTCATTAGGCTTTGACTACAATGAAAGTACTTGTCAGTAAGGATCACTTCATAGCTGCCTTTTTTTCCCTACATATGTTAATAAAAAGAAAAAGACATAAAGACTTATACTTTACTATGGAAACAGCACGCTGAAAATGTACACTTGTTCATCTGACTGTACAGTGACTTTGTAACGTTTCAATAGCTTTACAAAATACACACATGGTCTGTTCAAGTGGGTCTTAGTGAAATGTTTCCAAAGCAATACGGCACGCTGCATTTTCCGCTCATTTTAGCCTCTAATATCACCCACCAAGCCTCCTCTATTTTAGCAAACTAAAGTAGTGAATGCACCCAGTAGATAAGTAAAGGTTAAGCTGGATGAGAGGAACAATTATCTAAGCTGTTTCTCTTTGACTCTCAGGGCAGGAGGAGTCAGTGGCCACCTTTAAAGGCAATGAGTTCTTCAGCTACAACCTATCCCAGACTCCCATTCAGAGTAACCTGGACGAGATCACGCTGTCCTTCCGGACGCTGCAGAGGAACGCCTTGCTGCTTCACACGGGGAAATCAGCTGACTATGTCAACCTGTCTCTGAGGAATGGCGCTCTGTGGCTGGTCATCAACCTGGGCTCTGGCGCTTTTGAAGCCCTGGTGGAACCAACCAGTGGGAGGTTTAATGACAATATATGGCATGATGTTCGTGTGACGCGCAACCTCCGTCAGGTGTGTATACATCCATTACTTATGATTTTGTATTCTGCTTAAGAAAGTTGCAGTTTTTTGTAAAATGTGTCGATTGTATTTACGCAGAAGTCAATATAATTGCAGTCTGCAAGCGATCTGTGTGAGATAATGAGAAATCAGTCACTGTACACAGTATTGTAACAGTATTTAAAGTGTATCTTTCAGCTTATTAATATAAAAAAGATTTGGATCTGATTCTTATGAGCTGCAGGAAATGGCAGTCCTTTGCAAATAGAGTTTAGATAGGCTGCTATTAACCTCCGGCAGTGTGAACTGCCAGTAAACAAATACTGTGTTGGATTCTGTTGAATGCTTCTGCTGCCACATTCCCTATCCTGATATTGCAAGCGTCAATTAGGTCATTGCCCCTAGATTGCATTTCTAGAAATCACTCTTTTTCTTAATTCAGAGAATTGATTCCTTCTTGCACCCACAAGATTGTCATATATATACTTTTAATACCTTTTTTGTAATAAAAACTTAACTCATTATTCATCCTATTCATTCGTCCCACAGTAGTGATGATATCAGGAGCCTGTTCATTACCAACTCTTGAACGGAGAGTGCAAAAATATATTTTTTGCAGCTTTAGCCACTGATGTAACATTGCAGCAGTATATGGGGACTTGCGAGAGAAAGCAGTGCTTAAATAATGAATACAGCCAGTGCACGTGTCCAACCATGTACTGCTGTACCTATTGTACTCCAGCCAAGTACAACTCGGCCTTAAGGTTTCATATCATTAGCAGTCAGGACAAGGGACTGAATTCCCAGTCTAATTTACTGCAAGGATGTGTCTGTTACATTAAATGTTACCCCACTGGCATTCTTCTTTGACTGCATCATTCTGCTATTCTATTAGTCTCCTCATATAATACCTTACAGCTGCACTTTTTTTTGTATGGACACTGAATAAGTGGGAGTGAGTGTAATGTAAAGTGGTTGCTTGCAGGAACAAGCCCACACATAATTACTCATTTCTTTAGGTCTCACAAATTTACCTTTTTCTTTTCTTTTTTTTTGCATTGTCACCACTGCAACAACCTTGTTGCTCATAACTGCAGCAACAAACTGCAGAGAGACAAACTAGTGAAGAAGAAAAAAGATTCATAAGATGAGTATAATTAGGTGTTTAGGAGTCCTAATGACGAATGGAAATGCCCTTGAAGTGCTGACAGAAAATAAAGCAAGATTTGATTTTGGTCTGATTACCTTTTGATTGACAAGTAAGCGGCCTTACAGGGTTTCACAGTCAGAGCCACTCCTCGCTCGTCAATTCCTGTAAAAAAAAGAAGAAAGAAACAGTATAATGACTGCAAAAGTGCTCATTTGGTGGTTGTAAACTTGTCAGCTGGAGACATTCCTCAGAGATTTTGTTCCATATTGACATGATAACAAGCTCATTTTGTCAGCTGCACATCCATGAGGCGAATCTCGCGTGCCAGCACGTCCCAAAGGTGCTCCGTTGGATTGAGATCTGCCGCCGTCGAGGCCATTTGAGTACAGTGAACTCATTGACATGTTTAAAAAAACAGTTTGAGATGATTTGAGCTTTGTGACATGGTGTATTTTCCTGCTGGGCATCAAATCAGAAGATGGGTACATTGTGGTCATAATGGGGTAGGCATGGTCAGCAACAATGCTCTGGTACAGCGGTCCCCAACCCCCGGGCCTCGGAGCGGTACCGGTCCGTGAGTCGTTTGGTACCGGGCCGCGAGAGTTGAGGCTCAGGTGTGAAATGTATGGTTTTCAGGGTTTTTATCGGTTTTCAGCGTTATTTTGTTATCGTTTTTATCGTTAACTCGGTTTTCCTGGGTCTTTTCACGTGTGTTATGAATAAATCTTCTTTTTTTCGGTACCGGTACTAGTTTTATTTTGTTGTATTTATCCGCGACACCTTAAAGGCCGGTCCGTGAAAATAATGTCGGGCATAAACCGGTCCGTGGCGCAAAAAAGGTTGGGGACCGCTGGTCTGGTAGGCTGTGGTGTTTAAATGATAGTACTAAAGGGGTAACAATGTGCCAAGAAAACATTCCTCATATCATTATACCACCAGCAGCCTGAACTATTGATACATGGCAGGATGGATCTATGTTTTCATGTTGTTTGTCTGATCCTACCATCTAAATGTTGCAGTAGACAGCAGACTCATCAGACTGGGCAAGATTTTTCCAATCTTCTATTGTCCACTTTTCTTGAGCTTTGTTTTCCTGTTCTTAGCTGAAAGCTAAGGCACAGGTGTGGTCGTCTTCTGCTGCTGTAGCCCTCTGCTTCAAGCTTTGGCATGCACTCAGAGTTGTTTTTTCTTTTTCTAATCCTTCTTGGTAAACCCAAGACACAAAAGTAGGTCCATTTCCTGACCAGCCCATCTGGCACCAACAGGCATGCTACATTCGGTCACTTAAACCACCTTTACTTCCCCATTCTGGTGCGCAGTTTGAACTTTAGCAGGTCATCTTGACCATGTCTACATGCCTGAATGCACTGAGTTGCTGCCATATGATTGGCTGCAACTTATTAACACTTGTTACTGTAGCCATTCATTGACGAGCAGATGAATGGCTGCGCCTAATGAAGTAGCAGTTCAGTGTATTTACACACAGAGCAGTGACAGATAATATAATGATCATTCACTCTCTTCTAGCTGTGTTTATGGTTATTTAGCTGTCAGTTATGTTTCTCCAGCTAATCTGTTATGTCTTCACTTTAAGCTAAGCGTAAGCTAAGAGTGCATCCACCCTAAATTGTGCTCTCACATATCTGACCAATATGCTCCAGTATGCTCTGTATTAGTCAGATACATTGGACAATGGCATTAATGTCGCTGTTACCATTATCTTAGCTAACTGAGTTCAGTACAATACTGAAACCCTAAGAAAGCTGAGCTTCTAAAGGGAAAGGCGGCGCTAGCTTTTCTGTTCCCCACAAAGCGATCGCTCTGTAAATTTACTTGAACTATCACCAGACTAAATATATTCCCCAAGATGAGTGGGACTCATGCAGTGCATATAAATGTTAGATTTCTTTTCTAAAGAAGAACTCATTTTGTATCTAACCATCTCATCATCGCCAATATATTCTAAACCTGTCACGTTAACCTGCATATAAGCGTGCATCCTCCTCCACTTCTATTTCCTTAGCCTGGCTTCCAGAAGAGCGGCAAGCCGAATGCTTACAACGTCACTTATGCTTTCAGGCATGCATTTGATCCCTGTGTAAATTGCTTTCCCCTCAGATAAGTTAGCTCACTGACATGTAGATAGGAGGAACTGTAACTCCCACGAGAGTGCTGGTGGAAACATTTTATTAGATCCGGTGGTGCTTTTCACTCTAGAATTCCTCCTATTACTATCTCTCTCTCCATCTGCCTTTTGTGTAGTCTGTTTTGGGCAAACTCGTAGGTGCTCATTTTCTCTGCCTTTCAACCCTTGTTATCGATGCATCCACCTATTTACTGGCATGCTCAGAACACAGAACTCACTAACATGCTTGCTGATTATCTGTTGTTGTACCACATGAATACTCTTTTGAAAACCTCCTGAGCTACACTGACAGTCATAAATATATATTACCATTTAATAAGCACTACATAACACCGGCGATGTCGAAATGCTGGCAAAATTAATGATAAAAGGTCAGCTTCAAAGTGTGCCATCCAGGTCTGGAGCCTGTATATTCTCCCAGTGTGTTCTTCTAATTAATAATGACCTAAATCAGTAATTACCTTTGAACGCACCGATCCCTCACCTCAGATATTCAAATGCCAGTAAAGTAGGTGGGTGTCACCACCATCTTAGACATCGGCCATGCTTCTGTAGACATTTTGGAGTGAACAAGAAAGCAAGATCAATCACTTCCCAGACATGAAACACATTTTTCTGAAATTTCTTCATGTGCAGTTTCATCAACCCTCAGTCAAGCCTTCTCATTGTCCAAGGTCCGAGGCAAAGATACTCAAGGCTTCAGTACCAGATAGATAGAAATCAATACCTGCCAGTAGCAGCAAATGGAAAGGCAGAACCTCATTTTATTGACCTGACGCCTAAACATACCATGCTGTCTCTCATCCTCTTATGATATTCATAAAAATAGACACGGTTCTTTTTACATAGTTAACTCATTCTCGAGATGCAAGGGTCACAAGTCAAACATTTTAAATGATTTTTTAAGCGAAGCTAGAAATGATTCCACATTTTATAATGCTTATTTTCCCCTGTGGGTGTTTACTTGAGAATTTGGAAAATAGTTCCCTCTCTCTCATCTCTCTCATTTCCTGTTTTTTTTTTCCCTTTTAGCTTTTTGTAATCCTTGGTTCTTAGTTTTCCTTCCACACTTTGTTTCCTTCCCACCAGTTTTCTGCACCACCTGTTCCCCGTTAGCTAATTACACCCTCTAGTAGTACATTACAGATCATCATTGAACTCATTTGTAGCAATGCATTATAGCCATTTATTCATGTTGTGAATCCTTTGCCTTACTCTACTCTTGTTGATCCTTAATTTTTTATTCTGTTTTCCTAGGTTGTTTGGGTATTGTTTTTTGATTTTGCCCTGCTGACTGATCGCCTACAAGTATAACCTGAAGCTAGTGGATAGAGATTTGTACTGGCTTTTGCTCTTTGCATCCTCTCCCTATGTGAAAACAGTGCATGATCTGTGGTATTTTCCAAGCTAATGATCTGACTGAAGGATTTTATGCACAGTGTCCTTCCACTCAGGAATATTGTGTGTAGCATGAGACATCGGAACAATTAACTGAATCTGTGACCATGCATGCTCAACACTTTATTTTGTTTGTTTATGCATTTTGTGATATTTATTATATGCAGTGCAATATACAAAGAAATTGCTTTCTACTGTAGAATTTCCTGAAATGAAATGGAATAATGCTCCCAACAATAGAAATGGTAATTGTTTTCACTTATTACCCCTAAGTGGGAGCTGTTACATTTGTGCAGAAATACTTGTTACTGTAGGCTTATTGTCATGGCAACAAACATATCATTTTTACTTCTATATCCCTGTTCAGTCATTCGTTTTCTTCCCTGTTTACTGATGACATTGATAGGAGAAATCTCTTGCTTTGATGGTGCCAATATTCGAGTAAATGTAGCTTGCCATCCTGTTACCTTTAATCTCAAAATAACTGTAGCATCGCAAATTGCTTTGGAGCCAAAATATCAGCGGAGCCCACATTTATCATACGTTGACTTCGCTACGATCATGCTGGTTTATCAGAAATGGGGATCAGTTGAGATTAGTGAACCTTTCAAAGCTGTTCTTGTAATTGCCTTCAAGAGCCAACATTACGACATGCTTATTTCAAATCAAGAAATGAAGCATGAAATAATTAGGCCGGTTCTTTCCACTTGGTTTAAAAATCTTGGATTTTATTTTCCTAACGTGCTGGGATTTTTATCCCTGTAGGTGACAATTTTGGTGGACGGGATTCTCACCACCACTGGCTACACCCAGGAGGACAACACCATGCTGGGCTCTGATGATCTCTTCTACATAGGGGGCAGCCTAAACACAGCTGACCTGCCAGGCTCCCCGGTCAGCAACAACTTCATGGGCTGTCTGAAAGATGTGAGTACAGCTTGACCTCAGCTTCAGCAGCAAACTGGAAATACTATCCGACCCTCCTTAGGTAGCGCAACCCTTTAAGCAGAGCATGTTCTGCGTATAGAAAATTACCCCTCGCACTGATATTGATTCTCCTGTTGTAGGGTGTTTGAAGGAGAAACTTTCAGCTGGTAGGTTGTGCTGTGCAGAGCATATGCATTTATAGATTCCTGTGGGAACCCCTTTGAGAATGTAGCACTGATATGCATAAGAAACAGATGCATCTCATGTTCATTCCTGAAACACAGTTTGGAGCTGGTTTTCATCCCCTCTTCTGCATTTTTTAAGTGCTTTAAGTCTGACCTGCACCTGTCACATTGATTATCTTCAGCAAGCGAGTAAAGATCATGTACTTGGTACTAGATGTTTAGGTAAAGCAGCAAATTATGGGTTAATGCCCAATTTCAGCCAGGTCTCAGAAATTTTTAATGAACTGAGCCGTCTCATAAAAAAAGCAACTGATGTGCTGTGAGCCTTAAAATAAGAGAAATGCTTTCCCCTTACGCAAAGAGAGTTAGGAGGAGACGTGATTAAACAGGCAGCAGTCTGATATTTAAAAGTCACACAGACGTCAGGGAGGCCGATTTTCTTCGGGGTTAATACCCCAGCTCATACAGCTGAGTTTACTTCTGTCAGAGACACTGACGTCACACAATATAAGACCATTTATTCCGTAATTGCTTATAAACTCTTTCTAGCCGCCTGTCCTGATCCCCATTAAATCCAGCTTCTCTGGATTCAGCAGGGAGAACAATGCACCAAGGACAGAGCAGACACATCACTTAGATATAGGTTACACATAATGCACAAGGCAAATAGAGTGGAAATAACGTGACTAAGCTAATAACAGCAGCGCCAGGTCGGAGCATAACGAGCAGCGGCTTCATTAAGTGTGAGTGCTTGGCAGTCAGAAGGACTGTCTTAATGTCTTGGTACAAGTAGATTAAGGACTGATTATTGTCGGGTATGCTCTTGTTCATCAGTGCTGGCCTGCTTAAACTAACACGAAGATTTCTTCGTACTTCGGTTTCACATTTTCTTTTTGGGATCCGGTTGAAAAAACTGCTTAAATTGTCAACTGCTAATGACAAAGCAGCCAGCTGGTGTAGTGGAGAAATGAAATCTTCAGATAATATTTTGATTAATTGGATTTTGTGAGGCAAAATATGGGAGTTCAAGTTTTAAAGTTCAATCAGATGTTGCATACAGAAAGAAGTTAGCGATATCTGTGATTTTTACAGTTGTAATATGCTGTGATTACTGTGCACTGGTCTAGTTTAAATGTCACAACAGGAACTGGACAGTGATCTGTGGTTCCCCCAAAAAGGATCATTCTTATCCTGATGTTGCCGTTATGAGGTTTGTGGTTTTTAAGCGAGTAGTATCGACTGCCTAGCTGGATTGTTGTGAATTTAGCTACAGTTAATCGAGCCCACCCACTCACAAGATAAATTTAGATGACTTTAGTAATCTGTGGACTTTTCGTTGCCGGTCAGAATTTAAATTGTCCACTTCTTTGTCTGTTTTTACCAAATACCTGCAAAATAATTCCTGTATGCTTTGGGTTTTTGTATGAAGTACTAATTTATTAAGGTATTTATGTATGAATGAGTGTTTTGATCAAGGCAACCCTGTGCTAAACCTTGCATTTACATGTTCCCTGGATTAGTCCTATTTCCTGAGTCAGAGTTTGTTCTTCTGACCTCAGTGCGTTCAAGTCTTGTGGAAACAACATGGATGTTACAATCAATGTGTGCTACTGCCTGTTGAAACAACATGCAACAATACATTTTAAGTAATTTAGGTAATTCTATGTAATACCATGGTCAAAAAATAAATAAACATTTTATATCGAAATGAATATACGGTGTATAAATGGGCAAGTTTGTTAGCCCAGATATTTTGCTTTCACCAGGTTTTTGTGTATGACATCAGTAACTTGGTCATAAACATTCCTTAATGTTCAAAGTCTCCCTTTAAGGGTCGCTACTGCGGATCATCTGCCTCCATCTCACCTTATCCCTAACATCCTCCTCTGTCACAACAACCTCCTTCACTACATCCAGGAATATTCCCTGAGTCTTCCTCTTTCCCTCCTGCTTGGCAGCTCCATATTCCACATCCTTTGTATTCCACATCCAGTATATCCACCATCCCTCCTCTGCATATGTCCAAACCTGAGCTCAGTCTAAGCCATATTATACCAATGGAATATTAGAGACTTTAAGAAAAATAAACACACTAGAAGGCTCTATTTTGATTTAATTATTCTTAATTTTGAGATTAAAGTCAAAATAGTACTTCAGGTTTTTCCAAAAATTTGGACTTTATTCCCAGAATTATTCATTTTACTATAATGACCTTGTAGCATGTATGCATTCCTTGTCTCTATCTCCTCCTTGACAGGTGGGCCGCATGTGGGTTGCACATACAGAGATTATTAACATCTAATGTTTTTTGAACAAAATGTATTTTAAATCACAATTCATTTGATTTTCCTGTTATTACGTTCATTTAGTAATCCTCCTGCGAATGCGATGTTAGTGCTCTATTTGGGTTAAATGCATCACATTTCTCATATACACAGACGGCACCCTAGATTCAAATTAGAATAGTATGTCAGTTATATATATTATTGTTTATTTTGTCTTCTCACAATGAACAATAATAAGAAACAACAGATCCCACTAAAATTTCCTTAATGCATTCCTAATGCTCTTAATAATAGCAATAAATGTCCATCCCAGTCACTTGAAATGGAAATCTGAGCATCTTCCACTCTCCTGTCTTGGCCCCCGCCCGACCCCCTCACCTCCACCACACCAGCGCTGGGTTTAATTTTCCGAGGGGCATTCATACAAATTTTTCTGAATATTCTAGCTCGACATTTAAACACAATTACTGCCTAAGTACAGTCTCAGAGAGCTGCCAGCAGTTTTTATTTTTAAATCAAGGCTGTTATTCATTTTTAGTCATAACGTCAACACAGTTTGCATACATATATATATATATATATATATATATATATATATATATATATATATATATATATATATATATATTTTTTTTCCTATAAATTCAACACTAAAACAGACAGATTTATTAATAAAGCCATTTGTAAGCGAACAATAACAAACATATAATCATTTTTTAATAAACCTCATAACATAAATATTTAAACCCACTAAAAGTATTTCCACTGACTGATTTTAAGTGCACCATCTGCATCATTACTATGCAGTTTGCATCTACTAAAACGAAAAGGAGATGTTATTTATGGACAGGTTATTGTCCCAGCACCGCTGCCAATGCTGCAACCTCCGCTCTGTGGGCGGTGTGATGGTGTTTAGACCTACTACTTCTGTGTGTAGTCACACAGTCACACTGTAGGCATGCGGGAAGAGTGTGACGCGATAAAGAGTCATGAAGAAGGGTTGACAAACCCCGATAATGAGTGTGAGCGGTGACACAGGCAGAGCTGGTCATAACTGGATCGGCCTGCCAAGAAATCTGAGATGTGTCAGTCCATAAGCGAGCGCTTGAGTTTGGTGATGAAGTAAAAAATCAAAGCTCTGTGGTGATTAGAAGGTATTCACAAATACATCCGGCACATATTGTATTCCTCTTGGTCCGCGTGGGGGGAAAAAAGTGAACAGTGAGGAAAATACTCGTTTTTTTCTGTCTTATTTTACTGAATGTAGACAGCGTAGGCAATGACTAATCTCCCTACATGTTTCAGGATAGTAAATATGAGAGCTGCTGAGGAGAGGCCATCAGGTTCATCAGTGCAGGAGAAACATTCAGATGAATGTCACAACCAGCAGGCAGAGATGAATTTGTTTTTCAAAGTTGCCGCTATGTCGTTTTATTATGCTGCCGTGCGTGTACCTTCCAGATATCACATGCCTAACCATTAGCTACGTGTACTTTAATGCTTCACAGATTGCACCCAATTTGGTTATGGAGAACGTCTTCACACGGCTGTTGGGAGAAGAGAAGGTCCTCATTCTCACAGTTTGTTATGCTGTACTTTTTGAACATAAATGACACAGGGACTTTGCCGGTTGGCACTAGAGGGCTTTATTTCTTGTGTTTTGGGATACTCTGTAATCCATGTCACAAACAACAAGCATCTGAATTGGTGAAATAGGATTCCGCTTCTTGCTTTGTCCTTTGGCTTATATAATAGCCCTGCAGAGGTCACAGTGTCTTTTTGTAGCCATCTGTGCGTTTTCGCTGGTGTTGTTGGTTGTTTACTGAAAACACGCTGTTCCCTCTTTGTGTAAGTGACTGCCTTGATTGACTGTCTTCCCATTTTAAAATTGCTTGTTACACTCATTTCTCGATGGTCAGTTTCGCCATCTGATTTCACTGCTTAATTAGTCACACTGAGGCAGTGTGAAGTGTGATATTGGCTCAAATTGCCTCTCAGCTCTGCTGTTAGTCCTCTGTGCTGTGTCACCTCAGGCAGTGACTGGTTGCAGAGTGATGTGGCAGATAACAGTGGGCTCGGGGTGACTTACAACTGATACAAAATGAGACAAGGACCGCGGTTTCCTACTGTGCATATTGATGAAGCCAGAATGAAAGCAGAAAATACAACAACAAGACAAAGAAGCCTGCGCAGGCATTCTCTCCCAGTATGCTTTATGTTGAAAATAGGCATTGTCTATCTGGAGCCTTGTACAGTATATGCAAGTAAATATATGTACAAAAGGTTGTTTTTGAATTTCACTAAAATATTAAATCACCAGCAAAATATTCCTCAAAGGCAAATGAGTTTCTCATGTACATTTATTCATGCCGGAGTGCAAAATCGGATTTTTTTTTTAACGACTGTTCTGCAGATCACGAGTGCATGTTTACTAAATTTACCCATTTTAAATAATAAATTTCGCGCTGAGCTTGTAAAGGGTCAAGGCCGCCTCTCTCCCACTCACCATCTCTGCCTTGACTTGATCTCTTTCAGTTTACCTCGGTATAAATACACCAAATTGTTTGCCATCGTGTGGGTGCAGTGTTCCTCCTCCTGTTCCTCCGCTCTGAATTTAAGATGATTATGTCAGACACATTGTGCATTCCTAAATGAGCCAGTTAAATGTCTAAAATATAAGCATTTGCATCTAAATCTAAATGCATTTTCTTTTTTTTCCTTCTTTTTTTTTTGCAATTTCACAAGCGGTTTAACACCTGCTGCCTTCTTGTTGTCTCGTGATAATCTCCTCATAATTTGTTGGTAATTAAAATATTTTTATGATCTACCTGAAATCCTGCAGAATAAATGCACTCAAATGTAAAATCACTAAAGTGCTTTCTGTCTCAGCTCCGGGTTCAGGAATGATTCACCGTGTTGTCGGCTGCTGTGTCCTATTGATTGTCGTGTTTATTGATGACTAATATTCAACCTTTGCACTAAATTCATTCCGCTTTTCCAGCTGTCATCTCACCATGACATCTCTCTCATTTATTAGGTGGTCTACAAGAATAATGAGTTTAGACTCGAGCTGTCACGGCTGGCTGAACAGCGAGACCCCAAGATCAGTATCCATGGTGACCTGATATTCAGCTGCGAGGATGTGGAAGCCCTGGAGCCGGTCACCTTCGACACGCCGTCTGCCTACTTGACATTGCCCAGGTGGAACACAAAGAAAACGGGGTCCATATCTTTCGACTTCCGCACCACAGAGCCCAGCGGCCTTATGCTGTTCAGCCATGGCAGCCTGCAGGGCACGCAGCCTGATAGGAAGCCCCGGGCCGACTTCTTTGCCATCGAGCTGCTCGACGGATTTCTCTTCCTCGTCATGGATATGGGCTCTGGCAGCATCAAGATGAAAGCCAGTAGCAAGAGGCTCAATGATGGCGAGTGGTGCCATGTGGACTTCCAGAGAAAAGGGCGCAATGGTAAGTCAGTGTTGTGTTTTTGTGAAAGCGGGGTACGCCTTCTGTCTGCTTCTGCTGCAGTGTTTCTCTAGTTTTAGCTGTGGAGCAGACTATAAAAGGTTCCAAGCTGTGAAATCGCCATATGTCAGCGTGGATACAGTCACTCTGGCACGCTCCTGTTTTTTATTCACTGCGGTGAAACATGCATGCATATTAGCTTTTAATTACAATTATATTTTTAGTTGCTATAATCTACATGTGACATTTTTAAATTTGTGTTAACCTATTTAACAAGTGGCCAATTACACAGTCGCCCAACTCAAATTAGGAATTGCCTGACTTATTAGTGCGGTACGTATGTGGAAGACGAGATTGCACTTCTTCTATTTTGGCCTCACGTTTCTATAAATAAAATCCATTTCTTCTCAAGGGTCCCAAATTCACAGGTCGTCACTTTTACAGATCAAGTTTTAGTTTTTGCTTTTGCCCAAAAGCAAAATAATCTCCCAAGGACACATAGTGCATTTTTATTATATTCACTTTTTTTTTTAAGACAAGCAGCCTGGTGCCCACTTCCTCAATCTCGCAGTTTGTTCTTGCCTTTCATTCAGCACAACCCACCCACACACCTGTCCTCCTTTTCTGCAACAACAAAAAAAACTGTGTAAGTGCAAGTTGACTCACACTTAATGCCTGGCCCACAGGTTTTATTTCAGTGAACAGCCAGAGCATCCCTTTTTCTGCTAATGAAGGCAGTGAGATCCTTGATCTGGATGGGGACATGTATCTTGGAGGTTTGCCAGAGGATCGTCAAAACCTCATGCTGCCCCCTGAGGTATGGACGGCGTCCCTCGGCCTCGGCTACGTGGGCTGTGTGAGGGACCTGTTCATTGATGGACAGAGCCGTAACCTCCGGAGGCTGGCAGAAATTCAAAGCGCCACAGGTGTCAGCAGCTTCTGCACCAGGGAGACTCACGTCAGGTGTACCAGAGACACATGTGCCAATGGTGGACACTGCAGAGAGGGCTGGAATCGCCATATTTGTGACTGCAACAGTACTGGGTACCTAGGCCCCAGCTGCGAGAAGGGTAAGAGTATCTAAGAAGGATGGCAGTAGATGGGGAAGATAAATGTGTGTTTTTTTTTTCTTTTTAAAGGTGCTGCAAAGCTTTTAGCACACTTGGCTAGTATTTTATTTATTAAGTTAGGTGTGTAGTGGCTTAAAAGTCTCTGTAAATATAGAAACAATGTAGCTATAGACAAATTTCATTATCAAAAGGACTTAGTGCTCAAGCTTCCTAAACAATAAGAATTTCATTTGCAGTTGCATTATGATCATACTGCCTAATGCCATCTCTATTCAAATGAGAGGCATGCTCTCAATCCAGAATAACTCTCCAAATATACAAACCAACCTGGTGACAGTGACAGTATTATGGAAAATGATGCTGTTTTTAATGTGAGCCATTCAACAGCAAATTGCGGTATTTACCTACAGTAGAGCGATTCATTAGTGGATTGTCAGTATCACGAGGTTACCAGTGCTATGAGTATTTCATCAGAAATGCAGTGGTTCTTCAGCAGAGTGATTCGGCCTGAATCACTCTGCATTCACCGTGCAGATAACTTCCTCACAGAGAGGCCAAATTACGCAGCTCCATTGGCAGCTAATAGTATGAGGAATGAAAATCCCCCTTCTATTGCGCTGTGTTGGGAATAAATCCTTCAGAAATTTGATTGCGCCTGCAATCTCGCCACTCTCTCTGTTTGCTCCAGGCTTTTTCTGCCATCTGGTGCGGCAGATGAAAACTGCAATCTAAAAGGATATCATGTCGCACCCAAAATAATCTCAGACCAAATTTAGGTTTCGCTCCATAAATGCCTCTTCGTGTTTTTAATTTCACGCTGCGATTCCCTCTGGATGTCTGCTAACACTTTTTTTCTCTCCCGTTTTTGGTCAAATCCAATTCCTAAATCTGCAGAGGCCACCATGGTGAGCTATGACGGCAGCATGTATCTAAAAGTGGTACTGCCGAGGACGCTGCACACAGAGGCCGAGGACGTGTCTCTGCGCTTTATGTCCCAGAGGGCCTATGGACTGCTGATGGCCACCACCTCCCAGCAGTCTGCAGACACCTTGCGCTTGGAGCTGGATGGAGGCAGAGTGAAACTCACTGTGAACCTGGGTAATGCTGCTGCGGCGAATATGAGCACATACTGTAATCCCTCTTGAACTTTTAGGCCGCGTTACTTAGACAGATACCTCTGTGTATTTGTTCTGTCTGAGGCTCTCTCATCCCCATCTGCATACACAGTATATACAGTGGCCTAAAAAAAAAGAAGAGTAAAGCACACACCCCTGGTTGTTTTGCATGCTCCTATAATTTTTTTCAGAGGCCTGCAGTGGTTCTGTCAATTTTAGAAAGAGCAGCTGGGTCTAAGTGAAAATGAATTAATTAAATAACGAATTATCAGTTTAAATTAAAAAGTAGCATAATGTGATGTCATTAGGGGATATCCTTGTCAGCGTTCTTTTTTGCCAGCTCTGCTTTAAACCAGGAAATTTTAAAGAAACATTCCAAATAACGTCAAAAAAGATGCATATTATAACCTGCTAAATATTTGTTTGTCTTCAGATACAGACAAGACTATATAGAGAGAAAAATAGTATGATATGCAAGTGCCATTGTGTTTACACCCAATACGAGCTAAAGCGTCAATATAACGAGACGTCACAGTTATGTCTAAACTTTGCTTTGAAGTAGACGTTAAAATATGTTTCAAGGTTATGTCTTTATCTAATACCTTATACTGCAGAGGCAGAAAGGAAAGAAAGGGAGAAAATGTATATTTTTGTGCTCTAAAGACAATGCACATAAAATGCAGAACAAAATACAAAAAGCTGTGGAAAAACAAGGGATTAGTGACTTTTTAGGCTACTGTATATGTGTATGTATATTCTGCCTTATCTTTCTCTCTCTCTCTTTCTCTGCCTCTCTCTCTCTCTCTCTTTCACTCACTCACTCTTTCAGTTCATCCCTTGGTCAGGTCCCACCTGACCGTCTCGGCTCTTTCAGCCCTTCAATGGCTTGTCTGCAGTTCAAGGAGAAGGCAGTCAGAGACCTGATCCGTCATTACGCTGAAATATTACCGCTTAAACTGCTCACATTGTAGATGTGTCCATTGTAGTTCCTTCCCCTCACATTTACTGGCCTTTCCAGTTTAGAGCCGCTTCACTGAACAGAGAGTACCAGCGATGGCCGTACAGACACACGCACTCACGCGCACGCACACATGCAGACACACATCCGCAGCAGAAAGTCACTCTGGTCTCTGGCTGTCTGTATCCACTGCTCTGTGATGGTTGACAGCCTGAGAGCACTCTGCAGCCACATAACTTACACCGACATATTGAACCACAGTTGGTTAAATTGGTTTCATTATTCAGAACATGCAAATGATGTGTGGGTGAGCCCATTTTGAGGCCAAAAATGTGAACATTTCAGCTGGATTGAGAAGATAGTCACTGTTGTAGATATGAGAAAATGTTGGCAAAGCATTACATTTGTGCTGTTGTCACTTTTTTCACGGTGTAACTATCATTGAGGCTGCAGGTTGTGCAAATCGCCACTTTTCCTCTGTGTGTAACTCGGAAAATATATTACCGTCAAGCCTGCAGGACAAACAGCAATTTGAGCTGAAGATGGATCGAGAGTTGGGCTTTTTCAGTAGAGGTGCATTAGCCTACCAGATTTAATAAACGACAATAATTTGTGCATAAAAAAGCACAGTCATGAAGAATATACTTATAATGTATTACATCTACGGACTACTAGTTGATTAACCTCTCATATATTAGATTGCACAGGCTCTTCTTCTTTAAGCTGCTCCCTTTAGGGGTCCCCACTGCCTCCGTCTCACCCCATCCTCTGTCACACAACCTTTGTTGTCTTCCTCTTTTTCCTCCCTCCTGCCAGCTCCATATTTAACAACTTTTGTCCAATCCACTGTCCCTCCTCTGCACACGTCCAAACCATCTCAACCTAGCCTCTCTAACTTTTGCTTCTCGACTTGAACTGTCTCCCTCATATACTCATTTCTAATACTGTCCATCCTGGTCACTCCCGATGAAAATAGCATCTTCAGCTCAGCCACCTCCAGCTCGACCTCCTGTCTTTTATTGTCAGTGCCACCGTCTCCAAACCACACACCATAGCAGGTCTCACTATCGTCTTGCAAACCTTCCCTTTCACTCATGCTGCTATATTCTGTCACAAATCACGCCTGATACTGGTCTCCATCCACTCTCTTTTCTTGACCTGACTTGTTTAGTGTTTCTATGAATAGTTGGCCTCAGACACTCATACACCTTGATATCTTTACTCCTTGCTTCTTCACTATTACCCCTCTCTCACTCACTCACATTTATTCTTTCTTCGTTTATTTGTTCTACTGACTTTCATTACTCTTCTCTCCAGAGCATACCTCCACCTCCCCAGGCTCTTTTCCAACTGCACCCTACTCTCACTACAGATCACGGTGTTATCTGTGAACATCGAAGTTACCAAGTTACCATTACAATCAACAAGGGCCTCAGAGGTGATCCCTGATATAATCCTACCCCCACCTTAAAAACCCATCTGTCACATCAGTTGCACACCTCACCACTGTCCTCATACATGTCCTGCACCACCCTCTGAAATTTCTCTCCCGCTCCTGTTTTCCCCTTGCAGTACCACACCTCCACTCTTGGCACCCTAACATATACTTTCTACCGTATCATATCATATGCTCTATCCTGAAAGATGCAGTGCAATTCCTTCTGACCTTCTCTATGCTTCTTCATCAACACTCTCAAAGCAAAGATCGCCTCTGAAGTACTCTTTCTTGGCATGAAGCTTGATCATCACTTCTCCTCTTAACCTAGCTTCAACAACTATTTCCTGATCATATATCTCAGTGGTGTACAGGTTACTTGTCGCTGACTGCAAATTCAGCCTCAGTGACGTCTGTGACTGTTTATTGTTCAGTAGCCACCTGTTCTCTGTGTCTATTCTCAGAGAAAGGTTTTCATGTTTCTCATGTTAAAATCAGCATAATTATCTCCTCGTGAGACACTCAAATCTAATACGAGTTTCATTTTCCAATTTTGTTATCTGACAATTTTCCTCACAGCAGTGTGAGTTTGCCGAATTACCCCAAAGCAGATGTAGGTGGAGCGATCAGTCGTGTTATCTGAAACAGATAAATCCTGCCGATTCTTAACCTAAGCAGTCGTAGCAGAGCCGGTATGGATGCTAAAAATAACTTCACTGCACCTCTACTTTTATTGTCCATAAAACTCTCATTGATCCCAACTTTGACCGGGTGTCTTGTATTTCCAGCGGTGCCAGACACATGCTGGGAATTTTTTTTTCCCTTTCACTCACCGTTCCTTTTTTCTTCCTCAGAGAGGAAGGTGGCGGTTTAGACTCTTCAGGCTGTCCCCGGATGGTGGGCTCTGAAAAGCACTGAATTGTCTGCAGAATGTACCTTGAAGGATGTGAAATGATCTCCTCTTGTGCTGTTCTCTCTTTTTTTTTTCTTTTAATCTCACCATCTCACTCTCTCTCTCACCAGATTGTATCAGGATAGGCTGTAATCTCAGTAAGTGTCTCCTATGATTATGATTTTATTTACTGTACCATGATTTAGGAACATGCTCTGTGCCTCTGCTCCCACATGAAAGAGAATATAATTCATTTATTCTGCCACACAATTGTCTTTGTTTACTGTTGCTGTTATCTTCCTCACAAGCATCAGTATAAAGATAAGAACATGAGTGAGACTTCACTGTGGCACGCAGCTGTACAGTTGAATATAATTGGGATCCTGTTGTCATGAAATCTACCAATTCAAATTAGACACATTTTCAGTGTAATGATGCTGTAATCATATGTAGCTATTTTTGACATACAATAGTCTGCTGTTGGGCTGCCAATGAGTCTGCCATTCATCTGCCTCTGACTAATTTGCTCACATAGCTGATAATTGGGTGCAGTTAAAATATAACCCGTAATTGTCTTTAGTGGGAAAATCAGTGTCTCAATTTCATTTTAGGGAAAAAAAACAACTGCTTTATTAGGAGCAATCAGACTGCAGTGACAGAGCTGAGATAAACTTAAAGGTTAGAATGAAATCAGATCAATAGCAGAGCTTCAGGAAATCAATGACTTGTTTTGGCTAAAATGTGTAAAAATAGATACAGATTGGTGCAGACAATTCGCAGCTCTGGACACCTTTTTATTAGAGTAACTGTCACGAAACATGTTCCATGTTTAAATATCTTTTCAATACCCCATCTCCTTTTACTCTGATTACCAATGCCTCATTAACAGATTAACAGATTGCTCTTTTCATCAATAAACGTTTTGATTGCACATCGTTGACTGTTTGCCATAAAGTACAGGGCAATAAATGAAATAAATGTTGAAAATGAACTGAAAACATAAGCTAAAAAATGGCAATAAAGATGAGAATCTATCCAAAAAGAAGAAAAAAAACATTTTCATGAAGCTACAGGGTCTTTTAATAATTCAGCTGACCCAAAGGAAAATGAATACTGAAAGTAAGATTTTCCCCTGGATTAACGGAATAGATTTGCTGGTTTTTTCTGCTCTTGTGAAGTGGAGTGGGAGTTCAGGCCGCACCGCAGTGATGCTGGAATTTATGATGCAGATTGTTGCTCTCGCCCGATAGACAGGCAATTTAAGTTTGGGTTCAGACTACAGCGGTGTGAGAAACAGATAAACGCTATTGCCGGTGGAGAGGTGAGCGGCTCTCTGATTTAGATCATCGTATACAGAGGAGGCTTATGAATGCTTATAAAAGTTATCACTATAATTGAGTGCGGACTGAAAGCTTGTTCCCACCCCTCATGTATGAATAATTCTTTGATACTTCAGAATAAAAACCTCTCGGTGTTCGTGTTAGAAAACGATTCGCAGAAAAGCCGCCCTATTGCCAATTATTATGCATTTAAAATCACGAGAGGTAGATACTCTGATAAAGACAACTCTTTGTGTACTCTCAAATATATTTGACAGTGAATCCCAGGTAAGTAAAGAATCGATAACCCGCAGTCAGTTAGGTGCAGGTTTTAACAGCTTTTACAATACAGTTGTACACAGATTTACTGCACATGTATGAAATTATTGAACTGCTCGTTATATTGAATCAATTATATTGTTTTTCTCTGTGCGAGGTGAGTAAAATGTGTGCATTAATGTGTGTTTGTGTGTCTGGTTTTATGTGTGTGGATGGTTGAATGGAAACTAGGTGCCTGTGTGCTATCTCACCTGCATAAAAGCGGTTTATAATCCACTTTAAATGATTTGTTGCACTCAGTGGAAAATATACAGATGAAACCTTATGCAAAGAAAGCTTAGCAGAGAAAAATGCATTGAGCATTGCCTGCCTATCTATTATCTTCATCAGATATCTGCCCTGGAAATTCTCCTTCTCTACCAGCAGATGGCATTATAACATTGTGCATTGTCCACTTTATTTGTGTCTTCTGTATTCATTAAACTGCTTGTATCCTGCATCAGTTGCCTCTAAAATAGCTTAACTGGGCACATGTGGCAATGAATGGCTTCCTAATGGTTATTCAATATTACAAGATGTACACAGAGTTTTAAACTGCAGAACTACCTGCTTAAATTATTAAGACACTAATCACCAAAAACAGCGCTACCGTACAGTTTGGGTTATGTACTTTTTTAAATACATTTGTTTTCCCCGCTTTGATGGACTACCTTCTAACTTGACTGCAGGCAAATTATTTCTCAGGCAAATCGGAATTGCCTGAGAAATCGGAATTTCTCAGGCAAGGTGTCTTTCAAATGTAGCTTACTTCCAAAGGAATCTGGGAGGAAAGCCCATCTGCAACAGCTGCTTGGAAACTGTCCACAACTGGATACACAGTGGGAGGGTAATCGCTGTAAGAACAAATGTTGCTGCAGTGTTCTTGATTAATTATATGGAGTCTGGGAAAGCGTGGTGCGCACACTTTTGAAATGAGGCATTTGTTCGACAAATTTGCTTTTTATTAAGACGCAAATCCTGCAGCCATAGTCTCAGCTCACTCATGAGTCTGACCTGTATAACTCCACCGAGCCTTTGAAGTTATTATTGAAAGCATCACTCAAATACAGCTGGGGATCAGAATGGACAATATGGACCTTTCTTTCAAGCTTTTGAAAGGCAGACCGATTTCAAAGGGTTTACAATCAGATGTCTGTGGTGAATACACTTTTCTATTCCACCATTTTGATCCACTCTGCAGTGTTACAGATAACTCTTTCTATCATAAAATATACATTTAAAATGCTGCTTCTTTATTTAAAAGTATTGAGAGACAACATTCATTATTTATTGTTATATACATTACTTACCCTGCTGCAACTATTTAAACTATTCGCTGCAGTGAACCGGTAAGCTTCTTTCTGACTCCACACCCATGGATCATTCATTCATCGTTCATTTTTAAACTGTATCCATAATCAAGCTATATGAGCTAACATCCCACCTCACTGCTATAGCAACCACACTATTGGATTTCAATAAGGGGCCAGGACCACTGATGCCATTGCCCTTATTCTGTGGATGCTTTATAAAAGATGGGTTAAAAGTAGGATCATCTTAAAGTTGTTTCAGACAGTATGAACTAAGATGCTGTACCAACACCCAGTATCAGAAGAACCAGGATTAATTTTGAACTGTGAGGTGTGCAAAAGTACTTTACGCTGAGTTGTAAATTAGCACAATAGGTCACTTTTAAAGCTGCATTCTTTAAAATGGCCAGCAGGGGGGCACTCCTCCAGTTGCTTAAAAATAAGTTGGGAGAGGGACGGGGGGCGAGGCCTTTGCTCTCTGCCCTCTTTACATTTTTCAGATGGCCTCGATTGTTAGCGACAGGTCTTGAGATCTCGTGTTGAACATAACGCTCAGTTCAGTAAGCAGTCCTCCCCATTACAGTCATAAAAGGTGACAGAGCAGGGTAAGCTCCAGGGCAGGCCTCCCTTTTTGATCGATAACTCGCTACAGCATGGGCTTGCATGCTGTTATTTATTGTGTCACCCTCAGCTGATTAAAACCTCTGGAATAAAGTTGTATTGTATTGTATTGTAACTGGGTAGTTGTGTTGTCGAAATACATCCCAGTGGAAACAACAGACAAAGAGAAATTGTTCTTGCTAGAAAAATAGTCATTACTGGTTGTACCTGTACTGTTTTACATACTTAATGAACGTGTGCATAGCCCCTTTAATTGCATTTAACACTGTTTGTGAAGGATGCCCAGACTTTAGTTCACCCCTAAGCGATTTCTCGGAACTAACACGATGTTGTGCAAATGTGCACAACAGCAACAGATGTAGGGCAACAGCAACAACAAGAAGAGTGGCCTGAGTGTAATTTTAAAATGATGATATGATTGAAAGCATGTTCAGTATTGCACTTGTAGTATCACCACTTAGGGTCTTGATCTATCCAATTGTAATAATGATATAAACTGAATTTTATGTGTAAAATATTGAGAAATTCTTGTTTTGTGCTTGCAAGAAATTTGACTTTGTTGTTCTATTTTGATATTATTGTGTTTGGCTTCATATGCTGACATTAGATAGCAGGTGAGGTCCCCATGCAGAAACACAGATAAGCCGAATAGTCCGTACTGTCTTGCATTCCGCTGTTGCCTCTTTCATTACAGCAAATCTCGTCTGTACCTCTGCTATCATGATAGTCACTTACAAGATAAACATTTCTCGGGTTTTTTGTGTTGGACGTGAATCCAGCAAGTTGTGTGTTTTTCATTATCTAAGCGAAGCCATCAAATATACAGCGAGCGGGATTTGATGAGATTGATCTTTCTGGTGTGCGTAGTCAATATTCAGCAGGGTGACGGTGAAATGATGCAGTGTGCTGTGAAGACACTTGATATGCAGCTCTGGACAAAGTCTCCAGTCACCATTTTATTTCCCTGAGGATGAAACAGTGAAGTGTTCGGAAACCAGTTGATGTTTTCCATTTATTGTCCTCTGTACGTCCCCTGTAATTCTCCTGCACCCTGAGCTCAATTAGACAGACAAACCCCTAAAGGCGCAGTCAGCTTAGGCATGGCCAATTAGTTTCCCAAGCGATGTCAGAACTCCTTTGAACTGCCGTGTCGGCCTGTTGCATAGGCACTGATTTGGGATGACGGTGCTGCAGTGGCAAGCTTCTGCACTGTGACCTATTTTGAAACCACTGAAAAAGGCTCAGGATAGTGCAGAAATTCAGGAACTTAAAGCTCCGTGTTTGAGACAGGGCTCCAGATACTGCATGGCCTCAACATGTTTCCACCAACAGACATCACCCAAATGACCCTACACAGAGAACGCGCAGCTGTGTCATGCAGTACATTTTAAACATTCGGATTTGAATGGGCTCTTTTGTAGCTGTTTCTTTGTCTCATTTCCCATATTATTGCGTATTGAATAAATGCAAATTATTGCTTGCTGGTTTGTGGCTTTGTGTGTGAGTGATAAGTAAATGAATGCATGCACCCTGAGAGTGCTTCAAATATTGAGTGCTTTGTGTCGAAGGCTTGTACACTGAGCTCATGTGGTATGATTGTCACTTGACGCTTTCTTCCTCTTAGGCAAGGGACCAGAGATACTCCTTGTAGGCGAGAAGCTGAATGACAACGAGTGGCACACAGTGAAAGTGGTACGGCGTGGGAAGAACTTGCAGCTCTCTGTAGACAACGTGACTGTGGAAGGTATAGTAGGGAGAAAGTGGCTATAGTAGAAAAAAGGCACAGATACTGAAATGTTTTTCAGTTGAAAAAGAATGCTTTGTTACTTAGGCCACATGACCGGCGCCCACACCCGCCTGGAGTTCAACAACATCGAGACGGGGATCATGAGCGAGCGCCGTTTCATCTCTGTGGTGCCTTCCAACTTCATCGGACATTTGCAAGCCCTCTCCTTCAATGAGATGCTCTATTTGGACCAGTGCAAGAATGGAGACATCTCCTACTGCGAGCTGAATGCTCGGTTTGGCATGAGGCACATTGTTGCCAATCCTGTAACTTTCCTAACGCAGGCCAGCTACTTGGCTTTTTCCACTTTACAGGCCTACGCCTCCATGCACCTCTTCTTTCAGTTCAAGACCACTAGCCCCGACGGGCTGATCCTTTACAACTCAGGAGATGGAAGTGACTTCATTGTGGTGGAGCTAGTCAAAGGGTAAGTACTAGCGTCTAATATACATGTGTGATGAAGAAATCTGAAAAAGGGGTTTATTTTTTCATTCACTGTATTCCAACCAAACAGTATTTGTCTTGGAAAAATAAAGCACGAACGGGAGCTTTTCTTATTTCCTGGCCTCGAAATTGCCTAATCATAATTCATATCTTGAATCCATCACCCCGCAGCACTGCAGAGAGATACCAAATGGCTTTAAAATCATTTGTTCATTATAAATAATTCTGTTAAAGGGAGTCGAGCACAGAGAGGCAGCGCAAGTTCAAAAAAGTCACACTCGTTCCCGTACTCAAGCACATTTTGGCACTTTGACACCATCTCAAATACGTTTCAAATGTTTTATTCATCGTAAATAATTTTTGTTGCAGAGAGAATCGCAGAGAAAGGTCGTTAAAACAGAGCAAGCAAAGCAACAATTGTATCTTCCCACTGTCAGACCTTGCACAGACTTTCTTCCCAGTAAGCAATTAGTCAGCGGGAAGCCTTGTTCAGCTCTGGAGCCTGCAGCAGAAGCTCAGGCAGACAACACAGACAAAAAAAATGGTTTCCAACACTTCTGTCATAGTTTTCCGGCTGCTCGGTGTTATTGAAGTGAAGTGTAGCAGCTTATTCATGGATGTTGCTTTACTTTGATTTAAGCAAGATGTCGTTTTTGACAGTGTGTCCTTTAAATGATAAAATTTAATGTCAACATATTGGTGTGCCTAAAGCATTACCTTCTGTGTTTACATAAATTCACTGTTATTTGTTTGAACATAAACAAAATACTTGAATATGTTCGAGTAGTTTGAGGCCCGGCAGAAATAGAACCACAAAACAGATTGGCAGACAGAAGTGTGCACAGCTGCATCGCCACGCATGACACTGGAGTAATTTGAACCACGCTTTAATCGTATAAAAGTCACGCACACGGGCGGTTTTTACTTATCCGCTTGCTACGTAAAGGTGGTATTGCTGAGTTGCTGGTGGCATGTGGCATGTGAAGAAATAATTATAGATAGGAAATGGCGTTTGTAAACATTTGTGTTGTCGTGCAGGTACATCCATTATGTTTTTGACTTGGGAAATGGGCCGTCACTAATGAAGGGAAACTCTGACAAGCCACTAAATGACAACCAGTGGCACAATGTGATGATTTCCCGTGACAGCAACAATGTGCACATCCTCAAGATTGATTCCCGCACTGTCACCCAGCACTCCAATGGAGCCCGCAACCTGGATTTGAAAGGTATTACTAAAGATATAGTTGGTACTTGTGGCAAAAACTAATGCTTAATAGTCAATTTTGTTGACATTTGCTCTGAAGAAAACACTATATTGCAAAATTTAAAGTGTGTACATGTGTAAAACGTGCTGTTTTTCGGAGTGGTTCAGTGCATGCACTAGCAAGCACTTGGATACGGAAAATGTTTTTTCTGGCCAAATTTCCTCCTGATCAATTCCTCTATCTTAAAGGGGAGCTGTACATTGGAGGTGTTGGGAAGAGCATGTACAGCAGCTTGCCCAGGCTAATAGCATCCCGGGAAGGATACAAGGGCTGCCTGGCATCTGTGGACTTGAATGGAAGACTCCCTGACCTCCTAGCAGATGCCCTACACAAAGTGGGGGAGGTGGAGCACGGCTGTGGAGGTGAGGACATGTGAAACACCTGTGAATCATTCGGTGTTCTGATTTCATTGTACTTCACAGGTGGTACTCCTGAAAAGAGGGGAGCAGGTAGCTGAAAATTAATCACACCTCATTTGTTAGGGCCTGAAACATCTTTGTTGTTCTGTGTATTATTATTTCCTTTCAACCTAATCTAACGTGCAATACTGTCATGCAGCAGTAAAGACATTCAGCTGCTTTTATGGACCTCTAACAAGAAAACACTCAGCAGACTGGACAGTTCTGCCAAGGCTAAATAGTCACAAAAAATCTCAAATAAGGTAGCCATTACTTAACAAAGGCCGACCTGGATGTGACAGAATAGATGTATGCTGTATATGTACTTGAACTGGTGGTGACGCTTGGAGAAGGTCAGACATTTTTCTCTGTCAGTTTTGCACCATTTATTAGTTACCGGTGAGGAGCTTCAGTTGGTGTAAAATGATTGTGGCCCAGTTGTGAATTAGTTATTATTATTAATCTTCCTCTGATTGGGGGGGGGGGGGAACCAGAAAACTCAAAAGTGTCATGTGAACTTGATTCAATACATTTTTGAGTTTTCTCAATTTTTTTGTTATTGACTTTGCTGCTGTGTTAATTTTAGCGGAACATTTTCATTCAGTTTTAGTCTTAATTTTTGAATTTTTGTTTGTATTATTGTAGACTAAATCTAAAGTCGATTAAGTTTCAGTTAAAGTTTGCTGTTGTGAGAGTTGTTCCACACTTATAATATCCACAAATGGATATTATTTACCTGGATCGTTTCCCAACTTCTCCCACATCACATATTGTCTTAAAGGGGAGCATTGGATCTCGATTGGATCTCACCTCCCCTGGAAATTTTCATCTCGTTTTTGTTCGTGGGTGAAAGTATCAATCAATTCTGATCCTGAAAAATCACTTGTCACGGCCCTGGGTCACTTGAACAGTGTTTGTGAGATCTTAGACTTTTCAAGTTTTATTTTCTATTTGATATTGGTTTCTTTTTTGTTTATTTTACAATGTTTTTGGCTTTTCCCTAGTCACTGATTTTCTTTAGAGTTTCGTTTTCCCTTAGTGTTTCATCCTCTTGTGTCAGTCCAGTCAGTTGCTTTTAGTTTTTCATCCCTTGTCTCATCCTCTGTGGTTTAGTTCAGCTGTGTCTTGTTTTCCCCAGCTGTTTCCACTTCCCTGATTGCCCTTCTGTGCGTAGATATATAATAACGTCTTCGTCAGAGCATCTGTTCCCTTTGCCGAAGTGTCTCTTAGCCCCTGTGTGTTTTCTAGTAGCTTATAGTTTTCTGTTTTCCCCTTTTTGATTTTGCAAACAGCCAAAAAACCGGTTGCTTTCAGTTCAGTACGGTTCACTTTCACACATCGGCCTTTGGGTCCTCCTCCACACAGTCTATAGCATCCACTGGTCCATGACAGCAATGTTATTCATGCTGCAATAGCTCTATTTAAGAAACACTGAGTAAAGTGAAGAGGATGAAGCTGATAGTTATCCACAACATTGTTTATTTTGTGAAGCATCGGATGGGTTTGAACAGGTAAAGTACATTCTGTCTGGCCTCAAGTACGACAGGCCTAAGTTAAACATGCATGTGTTTTTCAATGAATTGTTGAATTTAGTTCAGCTCCTAGTGATCTTCAACTGCTCTGATCTTTAGCATTAAGGTTCTCTCAGCCTTTGACATAAAGATTCAGAAACATTTTCTGTTGTCAGTCCACATGGAGTGCGTGTACTATTGGCTTGTAACGATTCGAAAACTAAAACGCTGGTAAAAGCTGTACTCTCTGCAGATTGTTCACATAAAAAGCCAACTGTGAAAATGCTTGCAATCGTGATTAAGCCATTAGGCCTGCGGTCAAAAGATGGTTTCCTTGTTTTGTTATACCTTCCCTCTACAGTTGGTGAATTGTTATACTCTTAATATCCATATCCAGGGTTTGAACCATTTAAGTACATTTTCAGTGTTACCATTGTGTGTTAAAACTTCAGTTTTAAGTGAACTCTTATACATCTGCTGAAGTGCCCCAAATCAAACTGGCTTACCACAGCTTGTTACTTTTGCTGTATGTTATTTATTCCGGTAGGCTAGAATTGAAGATGTGTGAATAAAATAAGTGGGGGCAGAAAAACAGCTGGTAAATCTGCTGTAAATACCCTGCAGGTCCCAGCACCACCTGCACAGAGGACTCCTGCCACCACCAGGGAGTGTGCCTGCAGCTGTGGGAGGGCTTCTCATGTGACTGCACCATGACCACCTACGGGGGGCCTTTCTGCAGTGACCGTAAGTGCAGCTGTATTATACCTCACAGGGAAAAGTCTGATTGAGATGTTACTGATCAGATCGTAGAGTCAAATAATTGGCCAAAGAAAATGATTTGTTTTCAAAAGAATAGCCAACGGCGTTTTTTCATGGAGTCACTGGATTTTAGAGCTTTAAAAAGATTACAGGAAGAAAGAAAAGATGTGCAAAATTCATTAATGAGGATGTTAATTGTGGGATTGCCCTTAATAAAATGAAACCAGCTGCTCTGTAAGGTAGTAGCGGAAACTAAGGATTCATGTCATCACTCCAATAATGATGTAATAATCAAACCTCCATTGTATATTGTAGCTATTTTAAGCGAATAACAATAAGACTCTATTATTCCTATTAGTCAAAAACCATGTGAATATGAAAATTTGCATATATTGTGCCTACATTTGAAAGCATGGTAATATATTACATTTCTAACTCAATGGGCCGATTGTGCTGTAATTGTGCATAACAAAGTTATAGCACCGCATTTCAAACGTCTCATCTGATTGCTGCTTTCACTATAAAGGGCCCTCGACATCAAATATAAAAGACCCGACTTTTACCAGGAGCCCCCCCGATACCCCTCGAGCTCATCGGTCAGGGTAAGTTAGGCTTCATTTGCTGGAGAGGCATTTAGAGTAACAAAGAAACGTCTTTGCGGTAATCATTATCCAAATGTGCTGGTGTGTGTTGTTTAAAGCAAGAAAAGGACAATGTGCTATGAAAGCTGTAGGGCGAGTGTGAGAGGATAATTTGCAATAACACTGAGTGTAAGAAAGCCAAATTTGTAAGGGGAAGCTTCACATTGTAGGAAAACACATCTCATCAATTATCATTATAAACGAATTTCTGTTGGCTGTTTACACTGAGTGTAGCATAAGTGGAGCGCTTAGCTCACTAAATAAGGTGTTTTTTCGAGTAGGTGATTATCCGGCTTTACCTTAATATCATCAAGCAGCCTTCTTCTTTCACTTGTTCCCACAGTTTCTAGTTTTAACAAATACACAGCCAAATGTGCTTCCTGTCATTGCCTACAGATCTGAAAATCAGTAGTTTGTCCACTGTAGGCTTTATGTTTTACATCTAAATGTGCTACGTCACGGAGCGGGATAACTGCGCCGATTTGTGAAAGTTCAAACGATATTGTCATTTTAAATATGAATATAGTCTGTTTGAATACCTGCTACAGCATGTCTTAGTATTACAGATTGATATGCTGGTGCTTTTTAGTGTTTCTGCAGTAACTTCATTTGAACAGGCAGGAATTTGTTGTTCAATAAAGGCTTGAATTGGACCTAATGAAAATATTGATTGCATCAATACCAAAGGTGGTATTGGTATCGGATCGATACTAGTGTGATTGGATCGATACTTTGTTTCTATCCTCTAAGTTCGTTATGCAGGCCACTGGATTGTGTTAAATAAATATTTTTTAAATAAAAAAACTATACCTTTACCATGCACTATGTTTTATTTATAGCCTGTAGCAAATGTAAGTGTTTTATAGACAGGCGCATTTACATATACTGCCATTATAAGTTAAAAGGAGTAGTGTTAGTATTGGTATCAGCAATACTGCTCCTGTATTTACTTGGTAGTTCACAGCATTATTAGCCCTTAATCAAACAACTTAATTTGATACGGCAAGTTAAAAAAATTCTTGCATTTTCCATGTCACATAAATGATTCTAAAGAGTTGGTTTTTTCTTCTTTTTCTTCCTCCTCCTCCTTTCATCCATTAGAACTGCAGATATTTGTGTTGATTCCCTTTCCACACAGATAATACTTCTAGTCGGCCGTGGCTTGTCAAAGCAAACAGCATGTCCGCTTACATAAACAACAACAGCAAAAACAAATTGTTGATCTTTATTAACCTTGGAAAGGATTCCAGTCATGAGACGTTATGGCAATCGACAAAATGTTCAAAGGACACATGATAAAACCCCTCCCAGCATCAGATAGAGACCATCTCCAGTGGAATTTCAATATTTTTCTGTAATTGCAGTTTGTCTCATGCACATCACATCATCTGAGCTGGAATTTCAAATGGCTGCCTACGGCTAAATCTTCACACCATCTTTTTCTGAGTGTTGCAGACATGAGTGCATTTACAGCAATATTTGTTAGCCTGCAACAGAGGCAAGCACTCCGTGATCTAGCTGTCGGATGCATCAGTGTGGTTCTGTCAGTGTGTTTTGATTTTCAGGACAGAAGCTGCCAACAGAAAATGTTTCAGATCTTTCATTTCTCTATCCCACAAATTTTCTGTGTTCACTTATCTGAAATGTATTCCTGTAATTGTAAAAGGCGTGAAAGAGACACTTTTTAGATAGCGGCAATAATAACATTTTCAGCAACAAAAGGGGGGGGGGAAAGAATTTCATTGCAGCGTTTTGGGTTTTCATCTAGCAGTGTTCAGGGAGGGCTCTCAATCATGCGGGTGGTAAATGGCATCGCTGGCCAATATCAAAGGTCAAACCAATACATCAGTCAAACTCGGAGGAAATAACAAGCCTCATACCTCACATTGATCCATCATTGAAGTCATTAAAACTAATGGAAATGTGACTATAATGTGAATACACAAACAAACACGTAGGCAGGACCGTCTTTTGTAATCATCAGTATTAAATGGTAAAGCCTGTCTCATCCAAACCACAATCTGCTGCTTTGTTTATCTCGCCATCATTAAAGCCAGATCTACTCCTCCCACCTTTGTCTGCTGCATCTGTGCACCAGCGCAGAAGGTCAGCTATATATTCCAAGAAACAACCATTAAAGAGAAAGACGACTGGTGTGCTTTACTGATCAGATTTGTTTTTTTGTTTTTTTGTGGTTTTTTTTTCCAAGAGGGGATTCATAAGAAACAAAGTTGGAGAAGTCTGGAGGCTTGTCAGACAACTCATTTTTTCTCAGTTAGCTTGTGCCTCAGTACATTGATATTCATATAAAGTGAGCAATTTACCAAGTCTGCTATAAACATCTGGGCTAATTATCTCTAGGTCATTGTTTTATCACCAAAATCACTTAGAATGATGCACTGCGCTCAATTTTTAACGTTTCTTTCTGTAAACATATGGAGTCTGTAATTATTGGTTAACCTCTGCAGTGGCAGATAATTGTTTTGGCATATTCATTACGTGTGTGTGTGTGTGTGTGTGTGGAGACAGAGTGCATGGAAACATGTACTCTATGTGAGCATTTTCAACTTGTGCTAATGTCAAGTAAAATTCAGTAAAAATTTCTGTCATAACAACCACAGTCTAAACATTGTATTTAAACTTTATTTAAAAAAAAAGAAAACACAGTAAAAAAAAAAATGGCGTGACATTAATAATACAATGTTCAATTGCTCAATGGACAACCGTTTATTTTAACTAAACGTGACTCTTCCCCCATGTTCTTCTCTAATCTTCTGTGTCCTCCCACCTCGTCAAACTCTGCCAGCCGACGTACAGTAAGCCCCCCGCACACTGAACTAGCACATGAAATTCCACCTGACATGGCTTTACATAACCATAGCATTAGCAGATTGGAGCCCACCTTTGTGTTAATTTGTAAATCAGCATTTCGCTGGAATTGTTTGATTCCTGTGGATAAAAGGCAGACAGTAAACAGAGTTTCCAGGCATGTAGGCAAGTTACAGTAGACAGCATGTCCTGTTGCACGTGCCTTGTTAGCAAGCATTATCTTTAGCTTTTACTTTCTAACAAGATATAATGAATTAAATCAAAATTGCAAAACTGGAAGACTTATTAAAAGATTTGAAATAGACCAAATGCAACTTTTAAAGAAATATGACATTTAAAAAAAAACTGTTAATTAGTTTTACGTACAAATTCATCGTCTGAAAAACCAGTGGTTATTTTTATATAATTATATTTCAAGTGTTTATGTAAAGAGTGAAAAAGGGGGACATGTCATCTTTTATAATGCACTCTAAAGAGCAGAAAAACTGGAAGTTTCACTGCTCAGTCAAATCCTATTTTCCCTTTGACCTTCATTTCAGGTGGAGTCATTCTCGATTATGAGTGTGTCCCAAAGGCCACAAGGATAATCCAGGATAGAGGTTCAGACTTAATCTTGCACTCCGGGACAGAGGCTCAAGAAAACATATTGCTGTTCATAACTTGGTGACCTATAAGGAATAGACTTTTGAGACACTACAAAATCTGGACTATTTAAAGTCAGTGGTTTGGACTAGCTTGGGATCCATCACCATACTGTATCTCTTGGAAACCTGACCTCTGTGCCTTTCGTCCCTTCTGTGAGAAACATAAACATTATAAAGCTGACATATTAATCAGGCTGCAATTTAAAAATCCAGAGCTTTCATTTATACATTACTTGTTTGAAAGGCCTTAGTAATTACAGTATAATTCATTCACTTTAGTCTTGAACTCTAAAGTGAAATTGACTGTGCTCGCTTTCTGTAAAAAGATGGGTAGTTGTGTATACTTCACTTCAATTTAAGTCAGATTAAAAGAGACTATATTGTGTTTAACAGAGATACACCATTGAATTCACAGTTCCAACTACTCAGACCAATCAGATTCAGTGGCATTTATGCAGACATTAATTAGATGTTGTAAAACCAGGATGGGATTAAAATAAATAAATGTTATTTTTCAAGCCAACCACCGTCATATAACATTACGTGCTGGGACAGAGCGGTCCTGTATGATTGATGAATCTGCTTGAATGCAGAAGTTTGTGAAAGAAGTCCTTCTGCAGTTACCTTGAGTGGTTCAAGTCCAAGTTCAGTTACATCATGACCATTGTACAACATCTTGCAGTTGCCAGCTGCATACAGAAATTAATAATAGCTAATGCATTGCTGAAAACACGTCTCTGTCCATGGGACAGATGTCTGTTCATGCAAGGTTTTACTCCTTGTTTCTTATTTCACCTTAATACTCATTCTGATAGATGACTGTGTGTGGGGAGAACACGCAGAGTTGTCACGTAAAGGCCCGACGATGGATTCAATTCAAATATTTCAGCTATAGGATTTTAGAATTATTAAGGGACTGAATTAAATTTGACTTCCTACACAAAAAACAAAGCATGCCTGATTTAATTGGACCACAATTCAGTTCCTTGAAGGTCGTCTCCTCGTGCACGTTTTCAAGCACAGCTGTGATTTTTAGATCATCCTGGAAGTTGTGTTTTAACCACTTGCATTAGTCACCTGTGATTTCGTCATGGAAGTCAAACTTCCACAGAGAGCAAAACATCTGTGTCAAGCTGACCCAGCTTTTTTGTTGATGATCATCACTGTAGAGGAAAGCTGGACCCTGGCTATGTCCCAGTGACATACAGCAGCCTTCGCTGAAAGAGTCTAGTATCCAAACATAAAGGTGTTTTGTTGTAATGTCCTACAGCCTATAAGGGAGAACATTTGGCACAAACCACCTGGACTGTTTTGTTTATCATCATGTGCCAGCACATAGCGCTCTCAAAGGGCAGGTGGGGTTTTTTAGCCACACGAAGAAAATCTTCCCTTATTACCCACCCTACTCAGCCAATTTGTGTCGCTACCACTTTGTATTATTCTTCAAAATGAAATTCAAATCGAGGGGTTTTGTTTGACACCACAGATCTAAGACGCACCGCAAACCAACACATGAAGTACTTTCTATTTGTGGATTAGAATGAGAAAAATACTTGTATTATCAATTTTTTATAATGAATGAATGTTTGTGATTAGATTTCTCTATGGGCTGTTTCAGTTGGTCAATTCATGATCATTTTAACATATTATAATTTTCTATTAACTTTTACCATATAGAAATTATGCACACTTAACCACTGTCTTTAGATGCTCTTTATTAGCAGACACCTGCCTTTGTTGGCTCTAGAGTCTCTATTATAAAATATCATTCCTGACAGATCTCTGCCCTGTGTGAGTCATGTCTAAATCCTGGGCCTCAGACTGCTGGCATAGCTCCCTGCAGCTATATTAAAGAGGTAGAAAAGCTTAAACAGAGTGTAATTGACTGGCAGAGCTTACAGGGTCATAAAGGTTCACCTGTGATTTACAGGAAGCACTTCTTTAATCTTTGTAATTCTTTAAATATTTCCTCCTCCAGTGAAATACACCAAAGGTCAATGTCTGACCACTCAGGGCATTTTTACAGCTTTGTAGCCTTTTAGGGATAACTGCAAAACTTTTGACATTTACATAGATGTGAAAAGAAGTCAAGCACCTGAGGGAGTAATGCCCCCTTTAACTGATTTTGGCTTATGTCCTTGCAGTTTCTCACATTAAAAATATCTTTGTTGTCTTCTGTGTTATACTTCAGTGATTTTCTCTCAAGGGCAGCAATATGTCACAGGCATGTTTTTGCAAATAGAAAAAAACCCCACTAATAAGTATGATTAATTGCTAATCGGTCCGTCTTCCGATTTGTGCCAGTGTTGCCATTATTTTGAAAATAGCTGCTCGGTGAATAAATAGATAAAATTTTCACTCTAATCAGCGATGCTTGATAGTGCACTATGTTAAGGCTCATAGTGACAGCGACACAGTGACTCACACTGTTTAATAAGCTGTCAACAAACTAAAGCAACTACATGTGTGCATGTGAAAAATGTCTTATCTTTGTATATGGGACACCAAGGGGTTAGCCTGTTTCTTCCAATTTACTAAACTGAGACCGTCATATTTACCATTTCTGTGTGGTATTTTAACTTTTCAAACACCAAACAGGCTCAGGGGACAACAAATCAGATCTGATCCGTTTGAAATGTCCTTTACCTCAAATGTCAGAGGATGGCATTAAAAGAGCTATAAAAGGACTAAATGAAATAAAATATAAAGTGAAGCCTCATGAAAAACGGACTTTTCACATCTAATCTGCTAAATAGTTTAACAACCAGACAAATACATCTAAAAAGTCCCCTTTGCCTGAACTTTTCACCTAATGGCATTGCTTTTCCTTCTTTCCTTTCCTTCATTTGCTTCCTTCCTTACTTATTGAAATTGTGTCTTGAAATTATGTTTGCACTTTTCAATAGTCATGAAATTATAAATTATTTTAGTATTTTTTTTCTTGTGTTTTATCTTTTAAAACACATATTCACTTATATTTTTTCACACACTTGGTAATACAGTATTCAAGTGTTGCTATTGCCAGAAGGTTGCTATAAGACACCTACAAGCTGTTTGCTAACCAGAGTTAAAAAATAAAAACAAAATTAAAAGAACTCGTCAGGGTCATGGTACTGTGCTGACACTAGACAAGGCTTTGCAGAGCTGGTGTCATAATATGTAGAAAAATATGTAGAACAGCTGCTAAAGGAGGCTAGCTTTTTGAAGTTTCAGCTTTTGTTTGTCCTTAAACTTTTAATAGATAATAGACCAAGAAATTCTTTGTAGTGAAGAAATTCACACTTTTTCTTCTTCATGAACTTCACTGTGATTCGATTTCCTATTCAAGCTAACTTTTTCACCAACTGCCATTTAGCAGCACAGAGATTAACCTCAATTGTCTTATTGAAGGACTGCATGACAATCCTCTTTGTATCACCTAAGAGGTCCATGAATGGACACAAAGGTGGGACCATAAGTCCAACTTTAGTAAGGTCCCAGTGACATGGATCTAGAACTTTTGGCAGATTGCTGCAGTTACCCGTAGTATGCATAGAAGACACCAGTTTGCCTGCAAAACCAACAACTTGAGAAAGTGCAACACAAACCAGAAACGTAGAGTGTTCACGAGTAAAAAGTGGGCTTTACCTCTGCAGCCAACATGGTTGCAGGTTTTCAACTTTTATTCTACTCCTCAGCGGGTGTTTACAGGCAAGTTGGTGTCTCCCATGCAAGCTGCAGCCAACCAGGGCAACCTTCAATCGACCAAAGCAGTCACATTGAGGTTTTTGGTGGAGGACCATCTTTGTGACTAATTTCACGTAACCAGCAGCCATGTTGGAGAATGCACATTTTTCACTAGCAAACAGAGATTACCAAGGGGTCTGAAGTCTTTGATCCAAAGGTTTGTGTGACAGGGTACAAACTCCTCAAACAGAGAAACATGTGCTGTTCAGTGTGATTAGGCACTACTGTACAAATATAGAAATTATGCAAAGACTATAATACCCATAAAACCGTCAGTCAAAACAAAAGTAGTCACCCCAGTGTTTGTCATTCAGGTAGCAATGTTCTCAACTGTTGACGCCCTTCCAGACAGAAGACTGTGATTTTATGGATTGCTGTTCAGCTGGGAACGCTTAAAGTGCTCACAATTTCATGTTTCTTAGTACATTGGCGTTTCTCTAGATTAGTGTAATATTGAATTGCACAACACATGAACACACTTAAATTGATTTTTTTTTGTTTTTTATCCATGTACCTTTAGACATTTACTTTGAGAGTTTAAATGATTTTGCAATTTTGACTACCCTCAAAAGTAGAAAAGAAATGAAGCACAGTCACACTCAAGATTTCAGCCACTGTATTGTCATTATAGATGGCCTGTCTCTCTATTTTCTTTATTGTTTTTTGTGTGTTTTTTGTCATTGAGATTAAACCTCTAAGCATGGTGCTTGATGCTCTTCTAAAAACAAAGTAGGTGTTGATTCCTAGTGGGATCAATAGCACTAGTAGCCCATTCACATAACTCTGAGTGATTTATTTCCATCTTGTATAAAACATTGTGAGCTAGGAAGTGCGACCTGACCAGTCAGCCAGTGAAATCTGCTCCCTTAGAGATGCTGCTTTTCTGTCTTTAGATTGTGGTGATAATGTTGCGTTGATTGTGACCAATCAGTGGTTTCTGGTGCACCTACCAGGGTGTTTATCAGAAATTAATCATTTGCAAATGTGCTACATTCAATTATTACTGAACAACAATAATCTAAAGGGCAGACACAGTCTGACATCTTTGAATTAAAACTGCATAGAAAACAAATAAAGCTACTGTTGTTTTTTTGTTTTTGTTCTGTTTTTTCCACGTTGCTCTAGAAGTTTTGACATTTTTTGGAAATGTAAAATGTAAAAAATGAACATGGTGAACTTTGACCACCAACAACACATTCATGAAGTTGTACACAGGAATCTATACTGTGCATCTTTGCACATTGTAATGGTGTCAATAATTGATATTTGTTAATGTTTTTAATCATAAGAAGTTGAGTATCATATACTTTATGCTTTTACCTCAGTATATCTATAGTATATCTATAAAAAGATATCATTAGTAATGACACTTTTTGGGTAAAATCATATAAGGTATTTGTTAAACATTTTAAGGTGTAGCTCTGGGCATAGCAGCTTCTGCCTATGGACCAGTAGGTGCAATAATTTGGTCCGGACTGAAATATTCTGAAACTGTTAAATGGATTTATATAAAATTTACATTCATAGTCAACTTCAGTGGTGGCTTGACTTTGATCATTCATGAGGTCAAAATATCTATTTAACCATTTCTTTGCTCCAGCACTTAATCCGTCTTATAGCTTGGTTCTCGTTAAATAATCAATCACAGGCTGACATAGCAGCTAGTGAGGCTTTATACTTGGAGATTTTACATGCTCAGCGTGGAGACTGAAGAGCATTAAGGCAGGTATTTACACTGTTCGCAGTGTAAATACCTGCCTTAGTGCTCTCATTAGCCTCAAGAATTTACATCATCAGCAATCAGTAATTCTTTCTTCAAAAATAATCCAACTCACCATTTAAAGCAACTAGACATTGCTTCTCTGACCCCTTGCAACCTCTGGGTAACGTGTCACGGATCAGGATAATTTAATGCAAGCTGATAGCTCATTAGAATGCAAACAGAAACAGGCTGTGCTAAGCTATGTTTGACAGATTGGAAAATACAAGCCACACTGCCAGTTTCGCTCAGATATGCGACAGGTTATTTCATGATTAGTCATGGTCTCTTATGACTCACCCTGCAAACACTGACTGCTGGAGAGGGAGTTCAATCTTCTGCCAATGTCACACTGACTAACAGAGTTAGGAGAAATATCCAAACCTCTATAACACACACTTCACTCACTCTGTCTACCAAGGAGTTCAAACCACAGTTACATTGTCTGCATTTGGAAGTGACGCGAAGCAATCTAGCATCGCTACGGCGCCATTGTTTGGACTCACAACAACAAGTGGCCCTTCTTGCGTGAGTTGTATTTTCATACCTTTTATGAGTTTTAATGGAGTTTTCTCAGTGTCCTGTGCTAGTGTTTGTGCTTTATACGAGCTTGTTTGGAATTTCACCATAGCATATATAAAATGCAGTTTTGCGAAACATTACTTTTAAAAGTAACTTGATGATTACTCCTACATTATTGTTGCATTACAGCATAACCTACCAAGAGAAGTAACTCATAGTACTTTTTTCATTACATCCCTACAAAATTTAACTTGTGCATGTTGATTATGATATACAGAGTGAGTAGCCTACTGTACACTGATGCGCACTGATTATACTTCACTGCAATCTGAGTTTATGCTACATCTTCTCCAACACATAACCAGAAACAAGCTTGGCAATTCATTGTCCATCAGAGCAGCCCACCAGTGTGTCGAAGCTGCACTTAGTTTTCTGTTCTTTCTTAAATATATGCAGTGGAGCTCCTTAGTGGCTGACAGACACTGATTATCAACTCAGCACAAAATAATGCAAATACTTCTGCAATGTAATGGCCTTTCAGTCATTTTGAAAGCTGACCTTAGCATGCTAAGCTGTCACAGCCGTACAACCAGATACACTGTGCTATAGCAAAGAGTCAGAAGGAGACTGAAGTATTGTGAATGTATCAGGGAGTTCCTGAGAACAAGAACAGTGGATGTAAAAAGCCAGACTTCTTGCAGCAATAGAAGATGCCCACTGCTGGGCATTTTTTTTTTCGTGTGTGTCCTGTTTGGATCTTTAGCCATCAGAATTGTTGTCTTAAGGCCGAGAAAGATGCCAAACAGATTTATTTTACCAAGTGGATCATCATGGCCTTGCCATATTGGTCCATTTGATTGACCTTTATTATAATTATGTATTTATTTTATTTTCGGTTGCTACAAACGGGACAGACATGACTGGGGGATAGGACAGGGAGAAAGAATGAAAGAAAGAGAGGGAGAGAAAGAAAAACAGAGGGGAGAAGAGACGGTGAGAAAGGGGGGGGAAGAAAGAAAGAAAAACAAACAAAACACCTGGATCACCTGTATGGAGAAAAAAAAAAACAGAAGAGAAAGTAAGCAAAAAAAGAGCAACATAATAAAAACAGCACCATCACAATAAACTAGCTAGCAGTAGATAACAGTAGATACTAAATATTAAACGCTATTGTGCAGCACGCAAGATAGACAGCGCACAATGTGCTTTGAGGCAGCAGCCATGAAGGGTGTAGTCCGCGTCTGTGAACACCTGTGTGTACACCTGTGTGCACACCTGTGTGGATCAGCATGCTTGTATTCCAAAGGTTTCTCCATGTAACGATCAGCTAGGGAGTGTGGGGAGCCATAGCCCCATCCACCAGGGTATGAAGCAGGTATGGAGGAGATCCAGGCCCCAGACATCCAGAGGCCCCAGAGTACGAGGACCCGAGGAGGACCACCAAAGGGGGGGAACCGTGCCACCCTCCTGGGAATAGCTGAGTAGAGCCCCAAACGAGAGGTCACCCAGCAGCTACGGAGCAGAGGCCAGAGGGGGTTGCACTGGCGTGCCCGCAGGCTCTGCCGGCAGCCAGCTGTGCCAGAGAGAACCAGGCTTCAGGCCCAGAGGCCAGAGGCCTGAGGGCATCCCACCCCCCAAAAGGGGCCCAGCCGGGCCACAGGCGCCAGGCCCCGCCAATCGGCCACCAGGAGTGAGCCGGTACATACATGTGTGCCCAGCCCCAGTCGACAAGAACCACCAACACACCAACGTCTGAGGGCATCAGCCACTGGCAGGGAGTGTGGTGAGGGGAGATAGGCCTCCGTACTTAGGAGGGCCTGAGATGTACCCAGAGAGGTTGAGTCTAAGACCCAACCTGACATATAGGCTGCATCCCAATTCAGGGTCTGCAGCCTTAAAGGCCCCATTTCAAGGCCGATTACGTCACAGCGGCGCGCCGAAGGCTGTCCCAATTCAAAGGCTGCTCGAAATGCAGCCCTGAAATGCGTCCTTCATAACCCTGAATTTTAAGGCTGTGGCAGTGTAGACTTCGTGGCCCAACATATCCCAGAATGCATAGCGCGGCGGTGGGTGTGGATAATTTCGCCGAAAAAAAACGGCGGATGAGGGGCGGCCGAAGAGTAAACTTTAAGTAAGTACTGAATATTATGTCACTTATTTATGTGCAAATGTTTAATAACGAAGAACATTAAAACATTACTGTTGGCAACATGTCGGCATAGTTATGTGACATTAGTGAAGTTTGTACTAACTTGGTTTTAAAGCCTTTACTTTAAAATATACACCGTTCAATAGCTGAGCTTAATCTTACAGAGAATGATCAAAGCTCATGTAGAAAGAAACAAACAAATGAACAAAAGATTTTCTCCTTCATTTCTGTCAAACAAAGCTGTATGACACGTTTCCAGCTGTTAGTATCATGGTTGCTAGGCAACCTGGGCAGCACAACGGAGGCTAGACCGTCCCATTTTACAAGCCTCGCACTTCTGGCCTTAGCGGTCTTTGAGTACGTGGCCCTTGAGGATCGTTGAGGCTGCGTACTTTAAGGCTGCAGACCCTGAATTGGGATACAGCCATAGACACAGACGAACAGGCGCACGCGGACACAAACGTGCATTCCCAGCCCCATATACACAACCAAATACTTGGCACTCACCCAACGTGTAGACAGACACAAATAGACACTGCACAGATAGTCACACTCCCCAAACATACTCTATATCCCAGGTCCAGGTACCTCCGCCCCCAGAGGGGCAAGCCGCACCTAGACCCAGGAGATGTTACCCTTCTCTCTGGGGTGGAGGCAAGCGGACCACCTCCTTATCTGCAGTAGCAGGGAGGCCCCGCATCCCAGACCCCAGTCTGACGGCCAGCACCTCCTCCCAGCCCCCCATCCCTGACGGCTAACACAACCGGGGTGAGTGAAGACCCCAAACCTCCCTACGCCCGCTCATATGTAGTGTTGCTGTGTGCTGTTCTGAAGTGCATTTAAAACATCAGAGAGCAGCACGGCTCCTCCCGAAGACCTGTAGTGTCTATATGCATTTAAAATTGAGGGTAGGGCACCAGCGCCAGAGGTGGGTTGGAGTACACCGACCATCCTCTGGATGCTGTAAAACGTGCCCACCCCCAAGGCCCTATATGTATGTGTTATGTGAGAGTGTGAGTAATGTGGATGTCTAGGTTGCAGAATAAAATTGAGGCACAGGCGGCCAGAAGGGGACAGAGGGGGAATGCCTCCCCTGCACCCTGGTGACATACCTGCACCCCAAGCCCTGCGTGTGTGGATGGGTGTGGTAGAGCCTTAGCAAGACCAGCATTGTTTTTCGCATGCACTGGAGTTCCCGAGAACAAGAACAGTGGATGTAAAAAGCCAGGCTTCTTGCAGCAATAGAAGATGCCCACTACTGGGCATTTTTGAAACCCCCACCCCACAGTTTGAAGGCACTTTTTGCTTTAAATTTCAGAACAGGAGGCCGTATCCATCATCTGTATACAGTCTATTCATGCTGCTCTAAATCACATCGATAGCAACAATTCTTCAGCATTCCAAAAATCATATATATCATCAATAGGTTTAGTGTCTCAAGAATTATAAGATACAATAGTTGTGCTTTTATATGCCGAGTTACAACTAGCATTTGGTCCAACCTTAAATATTTAACATTTTATTGCTATTAGAGTCTCATAATCTGATATAAAACTCATCCTTGAAGTCATTGGAATCATCCAACTGCATCACAGTAGCCTGTAAATAAAATATAATAAGGTAAATCTGTCTGTCCTCCGAGACCCACCCATGATTTATTCAATAATACTAACATTTTTTGGTTAGATGAATTAATTCTTACCAAACAAACATTCTATGTCCATGAAACCAATGCATACTGAGGGAAAGTAGCCATTAAAGGATTATTCTGTGCCTGTAATTCAAGCATCATCTTCTCAGACTGTATTAAACGCTTGCTTTGTTAAAAGTAACTGACTCTATTCTTTAGTGGAACTCGACTTAATGTCATCATGCTCGACAGCTCCTTCAAGCAGAAAAGACTTATTTAAAGATAGAGCTTTGCTAATTACCAGGTTGTGCTTGTGGATTTAAATACAGAGTGCTGTTTAATCACCTCCCGTCCAAATTAAAACATGTAAAATCACCAATGCTGCACTTTAAATAGGTTGCAGGGAGTAGACTTCTGTACTTGTGAGGGTGAAAACATTGCTTATAATTAAATTACAATATAAAGCTATATTTGACACTTGCCATATTCCTTAATAAGCTTGATAATATTTGGGAAAGTTTCTAAGTCATTATAAGTATGTATTAAACTGAAGAGGAAAAGAAAAATTGGGTTCAAGGAGATGCCAGGAGTACATCAACTGGAGGGCAAATCATAAAAGAAGAGAAAACGCTTACCCGCTTAAAAATGTATCTCAAAATTTGTAGAAAAAGTTTTTCAAGCAATAACAACGTCATAGCAGCGGTTAGAAATTTGGGCTATCATGTCAGAGATGCCCCAGAAAATAAGTATTCTGGTTGGAAATTATGTGAATAAATAATGTAGAACATGATTACTGGTTTAGGGCACAGTTAACGCTGAAACTTGACTGGCCTGTTTGCTGTTTTAAATTGTTGGTCATAAATGGCTGCAGCAGTCTTCTGTTCATCTATATGTAATTGCCCATGTTAGGCCTCCGTTAGTCTAAAAGTGCTTGCACGGATAATGAGACTTTTAAAAAATTCAGTCTATAGTGCTATATGGGAATAGTTATTTCAAAGAATTTTATTTTTTTCCCTAACAAAAATATCTCAGGAGAAAAAGACATAAGTATAGCTACCCAGCTTCATCTCACTTTGTGTGTCAAGGGGAGACTGCATGGAAAGACCTTATCGTATTATAAGCAAACAATAAAACTGAAAGATTCCCTTAAAAGAGCTATCAGGAAGGCTTTATATCAGCCTGAAAAAGCCTTGGTGTGCTGGCCGATTTAAACAGCCATAGGCAGTTTTAGATTCCATAATAACAACATAAGAGCTGAGCAGAAGGCTGCGTCTGCAGTTAGAACAGTGTCATATCCACCGAGGATCTATTTGCATTAGAGAGGAGAGCTTATTTTTTCCTTTTTTTTTTATAATAACTGGCAATTTGTTAAAGAGGATGTTTTGAAATAATCTTCATATAAAGGCTATTTATTGAAAGAATGCTTTTATTTCTAAATTGCTTTGTCAATAACCAAAGAAGTAACAGCAATCATAATGCGCCTGTAGGTGAAGTAACCAAGAGTACATATAATTATGGCAGTAAATGGTGTAAAAGTGGAGTCAGAGGCTTAGCAAGAGGCCTGGCACTTCTGCTCATATTGAGTGAAGTGGATGTGTAGAGATACAAGATAAAGTATAAACTGTCGCACTGGCGTTTAGTGCCTTTGTTTACTCTCTCATTTCCAGGCTGATATTCAACACAGTCTCTGTGAGGCTCTATCAATTTTTGGGACAAACATTATGCAAGACTTGATTACCAAGTGGTCAGTCTCCACTTTGCTCTGACTGTCCCTCTGTACCCTGCTCTCCATGGGAACACGGTGGGTTTCACTTGACATCCAGACCACGCAGCAGCTCAGCCTCTGATGAATGCTAGTCTATGCTGGCTCCTGGGGGTAGGCCGGGGCTTCCTAGTCTCTACTGCAGGGGCTGTGTGAGAGGAGAAAGGTTACATTCAGTTTACATCATAAAGGCTAGACGGAGACACACACACACACACACACACACACACACACACACACACACACACACACAGAGGCCTTCAGATACAGAGACTGCCTCTATCTGGCTTCGTTTCTTTCTGTCACTCTTTCTAACACTCAAAGACAGCGACACACTCACTTATACATCATTCAATTGCTGTTCCTCTTACAACATCAAGCTCTCACTCTGTTTGGTGCTCAATAAAATTAGACCCGCTGTAATGAAGAATTTAGGAAGCGCAACTTCTAATGCAGTTATGATGTATTGTGTTTTTTACATCATTTTTCAGAAGCCTGCGTGGGCTACGAAGCTGAACCATCATAATATCTGAACTAATCTAAAGCAACTGGTATAATTGAATACTATACATTAGAGAGCTAAAACTTTACATTTTATACACTTATACATTATAGAATGCTTACTGCACTCAGGTCTGACACTGCCCTGCAGCATAAGGAGGGAGTTGTGGAACTCATGTTAGTGTTAGGTCAGGTCAAAGTGATTTTATCAATTCAATCTCATAAAAACGTACAAATAGTCAGATCGATGTTCTAATGTGTGTTCTACCTGCTTCAATTTCATGTGTTTAAAGCAAACTTGGCATAGAATTAAGGTCAAGCAGAAAGACATATTTATTCATTTACATGCATGCAAATTGCCATGACAATGCAGCAAATACATTTTCGCACTGCTGTAACTTCACTGCGCAGCTTTCTCAGTGCATGCATAAAACAGATCTCGCCAGCTGATGAATTATATCGCACTTAAAGCATATTGTCATTAAAAGTGAAAATGTGGTGCCTTAAGCCAATTTTAAACTGAAACTCTGACCCAGTACCAGGTTATGTACCAGGTTATACCAGGTTACTATATGTAGCCAGATAAAAAGACAACCTTGTCACACTGAAAATTCTGATTTTAGGCTTAGCATACTCACCTACCCATTAACATACACAAAACTGCATAAATAAAAAAGATCAAAATCTAGCAGAAGCAAGAACAAAGGACATATAAAGAGTTCATTGGTGTTAAGCCCATTTTAGTTGACCTTTAAAGCTATATGTCTGTATGCAGTCTTATCCTTCTGTAATATTCAAGACTGTTTTCTTCATTTTAATGTAATGTCTGGAATCCAACACTAATCCTAAAAAAGTTGTTATGCTGAAGTAATTTGTAAAACATTTAAACCCTACATTGAACCTGAAGAAAGACTATATATCAAGTTTTTAAACTGAAAAATTTGCTTGTAATTTAAAATATATATTCTAATTTTAAAATTGTAACCTACAATTTTTGCTGTTATGAGACAGCAAAGAGTCCCACAACAAGAGTCACTCTTACCTCCACACTGGATCCTTTTCTTCTCTCTCACTGCCTGCTGATATGCCTTCCCCTTCTCCTTGTATGCAGACAGTCATTTGTAGCCTACATTGAAAATATTAAAATGGGGTTGTCACCCAGATAGCCCCCAAAAACTGAAGCTTTTGAAAATGTGGATACAATCGTGATATGATGTGTTTTAACCCAAACAGTAACTAAACAGAGTGCTGTTTACAATGGACTAAGATGAATGGGAATCCTGCGGTTTGATAAATCCAAACTTACAAATTTTAGAAATCACAGTCACTGTAACCTCTACCTGAGCAAAAGACCTATCCAGCTTTTTATCAACACAATGGTCAAAAGTTGGGATCTGTGATACAGGTCAGAGGTCCCCAACCCCCGGGCCAGTACCGGTCCATGAGTCGCTTGGTACTGAGCCGCGAGAGTTGAGGCTGGGGTGCGAAATTTATGGTTTTTATCGTTAACTCGGTTTCTCTGGGTCTTTTCCCGTGTTGTAGTTGTGTCTTATTTTGAAAGAAATATTTACACATTACCACAGCAATTACACAGTGAATTCGCATTTATTACACAGTTTTTGTCTTGGTCCTATCATTTTATTTGGTTGTATTTATCCGCGACACCTTAAAGGCCGGCCCGTGAAAACATTGTCTGACATTAAACCGCTCCGTGGCGCAAAAAAGGTTGGGAACCGCTGATATAGGTAACTTGCAGATCTGTAAAAGTGCTTTTAGCTGTAATACATTCAGCCCTTTAAAAGAGTCTTCAAAAACATTTGGCTCATTATAAAAATTAAAATTAAAACCATTGAGTGGCTAAAAACCCTATATCAAATAATAATGTGAAGAGTTTTCATATTACTTTCATACGGTGCTTTAGTTCCCAAAATTTTGTAGTTTTCTACAATGAGGAAAGGATGTGATGAAGTAGTTGTAAAAATGCATAAGTCACAAGAGAAAATGCTGCTTACCTTACGTTCAAAGTAATCTGTGTTAAAATTTTGTCGTTCAATCATTTTTAGCTTTTGATATGTTGCATTTGTTCAGTTTTGAAGGAAGAATTGGGTTTAGATCATTTTAAAATTATTGCATGCTCTTTTCATTTTTTACATATTGTCTCTTCACGTTTATGACTTTATTACCATAGATCATACAACAGCAACAACAGAAAACTCAGCATGGCATTCTGTATTTAAAAAAAGAAAGTCTTCTCATAGCATTATGTGATTGGCAGACTATGCATCACTCTGGATGCATTTCTATGTCATTTCTATACTTGAGGTCACAACTGTTGTCATTTTCCTTCAGGCAGCACAACTGGCTGCCGTCTTCAGCTGCTGGAGCCGCCACTGTTGCCTGATAAAAGCTCATGTTCAAGTATTTCACATTTCCCTACCCACTTCTGTAACCTATTAAAACTCACGATCCATATAAAATTGGCATTCAGGAGATTCGTTTATGGAAACGGTATAGAGTAACAAGGCACTCAGACAGCTGCAGTGCTGTGAATAGCTATAATAGTCACAGCCATTGTATCTAGCACATGTTATTTTGAGGGGTCTGTCAAATGTCGTTGTGCCTCCTTGATTAACAAATTAATTACTTTAGAAAGTTTAATACATAGTTTCACTTGGTATTTGTAAGGTTATTGTCCTTACAGGCTGTAAAACAAGTGCAGAATATTTAATATACATATATTTTTTAGACAATAATAAGATACTCTTAATCCTTATGTTTCCTACATATTTTACATACATGTACTATGGAATAATAATTTTCTGTGAGAAGCAATCATAATAGCACAATAACATTTTAAAACGTATTTCTTCTTAAAGCTCTACGTATGTAATTAATGTCATCTAAAGATTAAAAAAAGATTGTTATTATTATTGGTTTTTTTGCAAAGTTACAGTCAATTTTCATATTTAGCAAAAGGACAGTCTATCCTTTTCTTTACCACAACGTGCAGCTTTTATCCCAAGTACAATTATTACTAAAAAGCGTATTTATATTCATTTGACTCTGGTGTCATTTAGTTTTCAATCATATTAGTTAACATTAATTGTGCTGTATTCATATGATAAAAAACAGCCAGGGTCATTTTAACTCCCACATAGAAGACTTGAAATAAACGCACAACCAGCCAATCCTGAAGTCTAATCTCTCCAGCATGTCCTAGGTCTGCCCTGGGGCCTCCTCACCTCCTTCCCCTAGGACATGCCCAAAACACCTCGCCTAAAAGGTGCCCAGGAGGCATCCTGGTCATACCATCTGAACTGGCTCCTTTTGATTTGGAGGAGTGGCAGCTCTACCCTGAATCTCTCCCAAACCACCAAACCTTACACCCTATCTCTAAAAGATAACTCAGACACCCTTTAGAGGAAGGTCATTTTTGATTTTATCCACAATCTCATTTTTTCACTCACTATCACTCACTATCGCTCCATCTGGAACAACTTTTAGTTGTCATGCCACCCATTTGAAGATGAGAAGCATGGCCTAAGACTTTGAGATGCTAATTCTCATCCCATCTGCCTCAGACTCAGCTGCTCCAGTGCAGGCTGGGATGAGACCACTGAATCCTCCTCCCTCCGAACATTGGCTGCACCTAGAAAGTCTGTCCATAAATGTTATGAGTGACAAAGTGCAATCCTGTCTGCCCAGTGTCAACCAAGCTCTGTCTATGGTTGTACAGAGACCAGAAAAAACTAAAAAAAACCTAAAGCTAAACATGCACTACAGGCAGTCATAGGACCCCTCCTGCTATGCTCAGGGCATCTTACAGAGGGAACAAACAGATGCTATTTCCTCACTTCCATGAGTGTCATTGCTGCTATGACGCAGCAGTATCAGCTCTCTTTTTTATAGGATCCATGGCAAATATTTTTTTTAAAAAAATATTTCAATTAAAACAACATACTGTAAATGTGCTTTTGACTTTATCCCCCGGGACCCCCAGACATTTTTTAAAAACCCATCAAATCAAAGCAGAAATAGAAAACAGTGGCACAATGGAAGCGATGAGAATGGCCCATGATTAGGAATGAATTGACAAAGTCGTAAAACATGGGACTGATGGGTCCACACAGACCCAATTTAGAAGGATGATTGGTAAAGTAATTACTACACCTTTAGGCAAATCCAAAGAGTGGTTATACAGCACAACTTGTGACTTAATGTGCTTCATATTAAGATGTGTATGCAAAGATCCACCTATCTAAACACATTAGCAATTTAGTGAGTAGGAATAAGTATTTAATGCATATTCTTATGAAAAATTACTGTGCAATGTGATTTTCTCATTGGATGGTAGATTATTTGGGTCTAGATTAGTGCTGTCCTTCTCGTGCATGCTTGGCTAACACATACAATAGTACTGTACATATGTGAATTTGATACCATTTTGTCACAGAAGACACCCTCTCCATTTGACACACAAATGCAAATGACCTCTCTTTACCTGTTTCTCATTATCTCTTTTAAAAAAAAACACGTCTCAGTTTCCATTCATTTTATCTTTCTCTATCTACCCCCTTGTCTTCATCGCCACTTCTTTATACGTGGCTCAAACTCTGGTCATTGTGCAACAATAGACGAGTCTCTGCATGCTCAGCAAAAGAAAATCCTTCCAATTTTTTTCTTTGCCCCCAATTCATTTTGATAGATTGCTCCCTCACTTTGCTCATGTTCAATGAATAATAAAAAGATCTGTTAAGCTTCTTTCCTGCAGTGAGGTAGACTGCTGTCCCTTATGCATTTTTCCTCAGACGCAGTTGTAATGCGAGTGATAAATTTAGGACACACACGCAATCATTTCTCACCCGATTTGATTCTCTGTGCAGTCTTCAATGCACAGTAAGCACTGCTATTTGGGCAGTGATGCAGTACTCGTGATTTGACTTGGACTGTCCTAAGGTCAGGTTAATGAACTGTAGAAATAGCAGTTTGTGTTTGATTGTGCCATCAGTCACAAAAAGTATTTTTTTCATTTGCAGCTTGTGTTGGGACTATTATCTGTTGGTCTAATTTAAAAAACACTTGATGACCATTTGATAAATGTTAAGTAATAAGGCATCTGGCAATCACTTTTACATTTTCCCCATTAAGATGGAAACTGGAAAAGTGATGGCGATGCTGCTGTTTGCTAAGGATTGACATATATTTTTCCTTTAAATGATTATAAATGAATATTTAATTAAGAGTAAATGGTGCATTTTCTTTTTTCACAGCTTACAAAAGAAATGCGTGATTATCAACTGCTCCGAATTAGCTGTGCATCTGTGTTTGTGTGTGTGTCATCAGGGCAAAAAGTGTTGCTGGTGACACCTACTGTAGTGGTACGTGGCACAAAATCAGTTTTGAGTACTTTGGCAGGTGCTCATATGTCTGACTGTGGACAGATTTTGCCAACACGATGGCAGCACAACCAGACACAGTCACGAAGGTTTGGATGAGTGTGGCTGATATGAAAGTAAAGGTCATCTTCGAATATGTGGTCTGGTATCCACATATCTGATCCCTTCACAAATGGTACTTGCATAAATAATTGTTTATGTAGTTTAGAGCGAAAGTGTTACCCGCTGAAAAAAGTAACTGGTTAAAGCACTTTTTGCATTGCAAACAAAAGCCCAGCACTTTGCAATTCCTTACAACCATGAGTTATATTGTCCAGTGTGCATGTGTCCTTTTGTATAGTTAACTATGTATATCACTGCATAGCAATTTGATGTTAGTATCTTCTCTGCTATGCAAACAACAGCAAGACTGTTAATTCCCTCTAGCTATCAGTTTCATATTAACTAGAAGCTAGCTCTTGCTATCCCATAGCTATAGTAACAGCATCAAATTGCTCCTCAAAGGTCTTAGCACACAATTTGGGAAACTTAGCTTTAAGAGGCGTTCTCAAAATGTGAATTGGAGTCCTCCAAACTCACAGACACTTATCTGTTACCAAGGCACAGTTTACATTTCACCGTGATGTTCTTTTCACCCACAAATTCAGAATAATGTGCGTCTTTGATGACATAAAGGTTTTCCTTTCTCCTTTCTTCTCTAGCGTAGCTTTACATGCACAGTAACACAACACTAGGTTTGGAAATCTTCAAATAACACCTGCACAGCAACTGGCCAATGAAGAGAAAGAGAAACTGTGCACATTTGTCGTGATTTTCTTTTTGTTAATATGCCTATGCCTGTGTATGTGCATGCGTGTGTTAAATAGGAAAAATTATTAGAATGGAGAAAAACAGGCTGCTTGAAAAAGTAACAAAAACAGTGAAATGCAAAACCAATTTGCCACATCAGTCGTTACAAGACAAAAAAGTCTGAGCAGTCCAGAATGTTACTTTTTAATGTGTTACTCTAGTTTTCCTTTGCTGGGGCTTTCACATTATTTCACATAAAACGATACTGCGTACTACAAAAGACATCCCACAATGAATATATTGTGAATCTGACATCTCTTTTTGGTTCCTGTAAAAAGAAAAAAAGGGGGGGGGGAAAGAAGTATGTCTGTAATATTCAACTCAACGATACTTGATGACTTGCTCAGAGTTAATTCAACAGGGATCAGACTTCGCTCTCTAAACCCATTTCCCATCTTAAATAAACAGTCACTATGATAAAATCAGCTAAAGAACAGGGCAGGACAAAAATACAAGTTAAATGTGCAGTATGTATCTCTGCCAAGGCTGCAAAGTCATATAAATCTTTAAATATTGATTCACAGTAACTGCATTGGGCAGGCAAACAACTGTTTATCTTCAGACTCCACTGAAAAACATTTGTGTAAAGTGAAGATACCGACAGTATCTGCCTCTTGGTGGAAAGAAGCACACAGTTAAAAAAACAAAAAACAAAATAACTCCTCCTTCAACACTAAGGATCATGACATTCACGCCGATTCTTTATTTGAAAGGGTATTATTTAACTATTTTGTTTTTCACACACGATTTGCGGTAATTAATAAAATAGGTGAAGTAATGCAGCCGATTTGGTTCAAGAGCCGTTCTCACCAAACTGCACCAAAATACATAACACATTAGAAGCATCTGGTCTGAATACAATGTTAGCAGTGGAGCGAGGATCTTGGAAGTATTGCCTGAAATCTCAGAATAATGACTGATTTTCTTGTTCTTGCCGTTCTGGCAACATTGCATAAATGAAGCATAAGCATTCGCTCATCTTGGTTCCTGCCACCTCCGCTCATTTAGTGGCCACTCACATGAAATATGGTGCTAATTAATGTTAAGTGCTAAGCTTAAATGAAGGAGGATGCAACAAATGGATATTGACACACATCATTCTAAAATCACTCACTTTTTTGCTAACTATCATACTACATTTGCCCTCTGTGGTTTTATTTGATTGTCATATTCCTCCTTTTTTGTGTGTTAATGGCTCGATGCGGCTTTCTGCTCACGATTCAATGAATCATATTTGATGGGTGTGAAAATTACAGTTGTGCAACACTACAGCTGTCAGCGATGATGCAAAATGTCAGAAAAATCTTTGTTTACTTCTCCTTTGGGAGTAAATTACTATTTGTTGCTTAGACGGTAGTTAATGAGTGAATGATGGATTGATTTCAAAAGCAGCCCAGAGGTTTGAGTGTTAAAACACCAGCATAAGTGACAAAGAGACACGATTCAGTGTTTTTGTCTGTGTTACACAAGTGGATAAACACAGTAATGACAGTAATGCAGCAAGACAAGAGTATTCAAATGTGTGTTTTCTCCCATTTTGTTTTAAGTTGTTTTTGTAACAGTGCCTTTCATTCTAGGTGTTGAACGCAGCTGTACTTGTGTAACGAGAGTGATAATAAACGTCTTTAATCATGTGGCAAGTAAAGAAGGAAACAAACACTTACGCATTCAGTGTCCACTTTGCTCGGTACACCGTGCTAGTACCGAGCTGAGCCCGCCTTTTGTGTTGAGAACTGCCGTAAGTCTTCATGTCTTCCACGTTGACGTGATAGCATCAAACAGCTGCTGCAGATTTGCCAGCTGCACATCAATGATGTGAGTCTACCATTTCACCACATCAAAGGTTCTCTATTGGACTGAGATCTGGTGACTGTGGTGGCCATGCTCAAGAAACCAGTTTGAGATTTTCTGAGCTTTATGGCATGGTGTGCTATCCTGCTGGAAGCAGCCGTGAGAAGATGGGCACGCAGTGGTCATAAAGGGATTGACATGGTCAGCAGCAATACTCAAGCAGGCTGTGTTGTTCAAACTCAGCTGGTACTAAGGGGCCACAAAGTGTTCTAAAAACACACACACACCATTACACCATCAGTAGCAGCCTGAACTGTTGATAAAAGGCAAGATGGAGCCATGCTTTCATGTTGCTTATGGCAAATTCTGACCCTGACCCTGAATGTCGCAGCAGAAATCAAGATTCATTTTTCCTGTCTGGTCTTCTGCTGCTACAGCCCATCTGCTTCAAGGTTCGATGCAAGGTGCATTCAGAGATGCTGTTCTGCATACTTTAGTTGGAGCTAGTGGTTATCTGAGTTAGTATTACCTTCCTAACAGCCTCTTGTTGATGATGATGCCATGTAAGCAAGGACACTCCTGAAAAATATTGGCTGAAATAGCACCACGGGTTGAACGTGAAGCATATATTGTGGGCACAAATCTCAATCTCAAGTTTCATTTCATATATTCAGGTTTTTCTTTCACATACTTCAACTTGCATTCTGTGTGCCATCTGTAGCTGTCTTTAGTGTGGCATCATTAGAATTTACTGCCCCTACTGGATGGATAGATATATCAACCACCGGGTATTATTAAGGGGGAACTAATTTCAAATAGTTAATTTGGATAGAATGGCCATTTAAAAGCCCAGAAACAGAGGGGAAAAGTTCACCTCTTGAAATCCTGAAGTCCCACAATGCAAGAATCCATTAATAATTGTCACCTGAAATCTGCTGCCTCAAAATCATTGAATTAATTAATTAAAGAAACAATTAAATTGGTTTTCAGCTTAACTAGCTATGTGCTGCCACATAGCTCATCTCCTACGTGTACTGATGAAAGCATCCACACTCACAACAATGATTTTGCTACTGCAAAATCTCATTTTGGATTTAAGCAGAAGAAAACACACAAAAAAAATTATAAATAACCATTAGATATACATTTGACCTTGACTGAATGCATCAAAAAAATTTTAACTGTTAAATAAAAATGCCTCAGCATTTACCTTTAAAACTATAAGCGCGCTACACAATACCTGCCCGAAATGAAGAAGAACAGATCAGGGCTTTCTGACAGATTTTGTGTCTGTGTCAGAAATAATTGTTATGAAAAATTAATAAAGTCACTGCTGTTCTGTGTGCACAAATGTGTAACCGGTTCCTGTATTTTTAGGTCAGTTCAGTTTTATTTATATGGCACCTATTCACAACAAGGCACTTTATATTAGAGGATAAAAACCCTAAAATATTAGACGGAAAACACTAACAATCAGATGATCCTCTCTCTGAGTATCACTTGGCAACGGCGGGGAGGGAAAACTCCCTTCAAAGAGGAAGTAATTTCCAGGGAAGGTGCAAATCACAAGAACATGGAGGATGGGGTGAACATAATTATTTTTGTGTTTTAAAAAAAATTGATATCTTGTATTGCTTGTAATACACAAATTGCAGTTGTGTTTCATCCATATGAAAAATCACCATTGTGATAATTACTACTGGTGGTTTAGTGCCCCCTCCGACAGTTGCTGTCCGAATAGTGCCATTGTTGACATTTTGATGATATCCTAAAGTGCCTGAATCATCAGGTGGACACTGCACATACCAGAGCTATAGCAACAGCTCATGTTTTCTATAACGAGCAAGACGAGTAGATCAGCACAAAGCAATAGAAGAGAGAGGGCTTCCAGCATGGCCGGCTTTGCTGCTGATGTCTTTTCATGCTCATCATCAAAATAAGGCGATTACGCTGGAAATACACCTCATCCAAGTAAAAATTATATATCCATTTTCGATTTTTCTGTTTTTTCTTTTTTTTACTTTACACTGTGGAATAAAAGGAGGAAATGACTTGAAGCAGTCCCCCTTCACTCATTTTCTCTCATTTTTTTTCCTGGCCCTAATCCAGAGCCCAACATTTTAAAATTTTGGCTATTTAATATATTGTAATTTGTTCACATTGTAAGCATCACTGCCGCTCTTCTTTTCCAGGAGACATGCTGAGGCTATTAAGCTCAGCTAAACAAGCAAATGAAATCTATTTTTGCCAGCACCATGTGCAGCCAGCAATATGCAGCCTACTGTCACATGCACTGTCTTTTCAAAGAGACTGCACCCCATCTGCCAAGACACAAGTGAAAGATCGCATTTATTCAAGGTGTGCATTTCGACCAGGAAATTGTGTATTTAAAGTTGTGCTTCCAGTGCCCCCACCCACCGCCTCCATCTTCAAGCATTAGAGCATCGGTGTGAATGAATGCAAATTCTTATATCTGTCGATGGAATTATTGTGCAAAGCAGCGCCCTCATGTTTCTTACTTTTTCCTTCTTCTCCTTGCACCGTCTACGCCAGGCTTATTTTAGGTGTTGTCGCTTTGAGACTAATGAAATCAACCAAACATCACAACTGCAGGCCATGCCTTTCAGGGGTTGCTCGCATTATGAGTAATTAATCTGAAAGTGCTATGATTAATCCTGCTACTTTACCCCCTGGGGCGAGACTGGATGTCTGCGAAAACTCGTCTCTCACAAATCCTCCCGAGAACAAACATGCGCATTTAGGTTTCTTAAGTCTTTAAAACGCTATACACGTCTTCTCGCATCATGTCACTCGCAAGTTTGTGAGAGAGAAAAAAGCAGAAAAAAAACCCCTTCTTTACGTGAGCTTTTTCTGCAGTGAGACATCTGTTCACGGTATATGTTCTATAAATTGTTCCCTATGTGCATAAATAATGTGATTATGGAAATGCTCAGTGCTCTCCCAAAGCTCAATAAGTGATAAAAAGGGCTTTTAAAAGATATGTGGGAAGATTTTAAGGAATGCAAATGAAAGATTGTTTGGTGTGGAATACAGAAATCGCAGATAATGTAGGGCAGTATCTTTGCTTTTGAAATCCAGGAAAAGTTTGTTGGATTTCATCTGACGGTCAAGCTTGGCTTCTAATGCAAAGTTGATGTGCGTCCTTTAAAGTCTGCTGAACTTGTTCAAGTTGGAAAATAACCGAGGGCAACACAAGGTTACAGTCATCCATCCTTCTCCCTTGTGTTGTCCAGATATTGTGACTTCGATGGTGTTAAGCAACCCTCAAGTACGCAAACTAATTAACGTAAGCCCTTCATTGTAGACAGTTCTCAGAGAAATATCATCTGGAAATTAAATACTGGTTTTATTTGAATTGTGTGTCAGAGAGAATTTCTTGCTGAAATTATTTGTTATGACTGCCCGTATTTTTGGCTGTGCAAAACTGAAAATGGCTGAACTGCTTTGACAGTGGAAATAAAATTGACTTTTCAGTTGGCGTCATCGGGGGATTATTCTCTCTGTGCTTGTCAGTGCCTTTCCACAGCAAATAGTTATTACTGTAAAATGTGTCTACATGTTATAGCCGGACAGCGCTCAGCATCGTCACTGTTTGATTAAGCTGGCATGTGCTTCCCAGTATTAAGATTTATGGAGAAATGTATAGAAGAGGATACACATAAGGGAATTAAATCTCCCTCTGACCGAAAAAATAAAAATCCACAGCTTCTTCCAGCTTATTCACGTTCATAATAGCAGCAGATAAATGTCTACATGCTGTTTGGGCACTTGCCATTCCAGAGTGCTGTGCACTCATCCCTCCTGTGTTCTTTTTTGTTCGACCAGCCTCACTCCCCCACATGCCCCACCCCCTCCCCTGCTTGAGTAATGGCCTGCGTCGACTTCTTGTCACCATGAGAGGTGGTGCTGCATGGCTTGCCTCTGTCCTCCTGTTACCATGCGTGTCCTTTCAACCGACTAGGCAATCCCAGCTGATATCTATATCGACCGTGATTTAGCTGATATAGCTGCAGTCTCCCGTTACTTCTCCTGCAATCTCTTCCTCACTGTTTCTCCTATTTGACTCCATCCTCAACCTCCTCCCCCCATCCCACCCACCCCTCCTCACTTTGTCTCTCCCTTTCTGATAATGTGTTCCATCCTCTCGAGTGTCAACGTAGTCCAATTCATCAGTTCAAAACGTGAGCAGCTCGGAAACTCGGATCAGTCGTTGCCTAGAATAAGTTCTGCATGGTTAAGCAGCAGAGCTACTGAGCTCTTTTAACATAGGGGTGCCTCGTATACAGGTATGAGGTGAAAACAGCAGGCAGAGGGATTAGAGCGAATTGATTTGGAGTGTAATGTAAAAACAGCAAAGGTTTGGAAGTGCAATCCTGGGAAAAGAGAGGTTTGAGATTGAATTTTGATGCAAGCCATTGATTTGCTTAAAATGGATTACATACCGCCGCCCATAACTTGCTTAGCTTAGGGGTGGCGAGCGATATTGCTCTGACAGGTATTTGTGTTTCTGTCGTTCATGCCTGTTGTAGCTCTGGAGTCTTTATGTTAGGAGCACGTCCATACCAATACCCTTGTGTTCATTCTGTAACAGCTCTGACAGCTCACCTAAATCAGGCTCCTCCTCTGCAGTATGATTCCTGCGTGTTACTGCCAGGACCTGCAAGCCAGTGCGCTGTGAATCTGTAGCATGTATTTATTCACACAACCCATTTACTTGCCTCACTATTTCCGTGTGTGTTTGCGCCGTGGCTGCCTGTTTTCTCTTTCGCTGTCTCTTCCTGTGTCTCCCTCCCTTCTGCTATCGTTCTCCCATCCTCGCCACCCCCCCCCCACTCTCTTCGCTCACAGACTCTCTTTCTCAGACGCACACACACACACACACAACGCACACACACACACACACACACACACAGAGGCACATGCTGTGCCTCACTGGATCAGAGCCTCTGACTACAGTATGCCTTCAGAAGAGCTCCTTTATCTTGCATTCATTAGACCACAACTCCAAGGCAAGGTTGCTTTTTGCCGGGGTCCAGACTTGTCCTGGAATTTTACCCATCCGGGATTCATTATTATACGACGGTGCTTTTTAATTAGCATAATTTTTGCTGCGGCAGTCCAAGGCTACATCTCACTCGCTGCCACCCAAGCCATCTGATCTGAGGAGAATCACCTGCTCTCCTTCAGAGACAGACAGACGCAGCCGTCACGTTAACCAACCGTTCTCCGTCAGAGGCAGTACGGCGGATCTGGACAAGGTAACAGGAGAAGATAAAGGGGGAATAAAGGAGCAGCAGTGAGAGGAATGCAGCAGTAGTCGCTACTGCGTGAGACTAAGCAGGTGGAGCGTGAGGGGAGGATTGTACGTTCAATTGAAACAGAAACACTCAGCTGCATTCTGGTAGATCGCCACGCCAGAGGTTGCCGTTCGCTGGATTTGCTGCGCCTGTGAGAGGCTGAACGAGGAGCCGCTGAGAAATTATTTATTTATTTTCTGGATTTTCTCCTTTACCGCGCTGCTGCTGCCGCTGCTGCAGATACTGCTCCCTGTCTCTCGCTCTCTCTCTCTCATCTCTCCCCCCCCCCCCTCCCAATCTCCGTTCTCTACCCATTCCCTGGCTAAAGGGGAACAAAAGCACTGGTTCCTGCATCACCCTTCATCGCTGCATCTCCACCTATTTTTATCTGCTCGTGATTTTTGCTTAATGAAATGATCCAGTTTCTCGCGGGAGCGTGTTATGTCTTCTACTGCGGTGGAGGGGCACTCTTCTTCTTAGTGGGCAGGCTCAGCTGCCCCCAAGCTCTACCTGTGGGCGATGGAGACTCTTATCAGAATTCCTATCACATCAATCTCTTTCGTGCCACTTCTCATGCCTAAATATCATGGTTGAGCAACATGCCCGTTTGAAATCAAGGCTGGATTCGTTTCCTTTTCTTTATTCGGATGTTTATCTTCTCTGCATTTAGGATGCACCTGGCTCACTTTTGGAAGAATGTGCTTTCAGGATGCTTTTTAGTGAGATTATAAATCTAGCTTTTCCGTGCAGTGGACATGTCGGCATGGCACAATGTTAAGTGAGAATAGACAGGTTAGTTGCTCTACAGTTTCTTCCGCAAATGCAACTGGATTTTGACTGCCTGTTTTTATATCCGGTTTTGATATTTTTCATAACATCCAGAGGATATTTTTGTCCAGAATCTAGAACTCTCGAACCAGTCTAAGGGAGTACAAAAGAAATGGGCCCAGATTGTTAGTCTTCAAGTTGGACTGTCAGAGGCCAAAGCTTGGCCAAGTTTTCTGTCCTGGGCCCATGTGGATCTAATATACATGGGTAGACTCTTTGCAGCCACCTCTGTGCTTGGACAGCGGAGCAGCTGGTCACAGTTTAGCCTAGGCATGGGCCTAAGTTATTGTTCGAGACTTGCCTTTTGGTTCACCTTGCTTACTATACTCCCCATCCAGACTGGAACAGCACGCGTGTCCTCAAGTCTCAGTACCACACACCATGTCCACCACTTCCATAATAAACATGGTACTGTTCCCATTGCTATCAACAGGATGCCTTTTCTTACAAGAGGGGGCCATGGTAAGACATTTCCCTTTGAGGTTTACACTTTGCTGCATCACCAAGGCATCACTTTACTTAGATAGAACAGAGTGCCGTGGGATTATTAAGAGCTAGATGTCAGATAAAATCTCTGCTGTCTGACAGAATTGGCAGTATTGTCGTTTTAGAGGTAGAAAGGCTACTGCTGTTCTTGTTCTTTTTATTTTATTATTCTTGGTGGCTTTTTTGTGAGATACAGAGGCACTATAGCTCTTTCAGCAGCTATAGATGAGCTGCAAGCCTCTGTGCGTCATTAACTATCTTTATCTGTCCGTCGGTATCAATAGTGTTTGCCCTCTCCCCGTGCTGCTGTTCAAGATGCGACTGCATCTGTGGATCTGTGTTTGTTTCATTACAAATAGAGATCAACAGCATGATGAATCATCGTTGCAAATCTCCTTATCTTTCTCTGTGATGTTCCTGCTTGTTTTTGAGTGGCACAATGCACTCGTTGTTATGATTTTTCCCTTGTGGCAAAGGTGATTGATGCAGTGTGTTGTAATTAGTGCGATGTCGTGGCACAGAAGCTCTACAGTGATTATACTGTACAAACGGAGTTCGAGTGGGGATTGCTTTAAATTTATGAAAATAATCTTGATTTTGTTTAAAAATTGGTCTTGATCATTTTCTGTTCTGGTTATTTTTCAAGGCTTCGATATAACTCGAGCTTAGTGGATGTGATATAAAGTATTGATCTGTCCTCAACAATCTGCATCAAATTGGCTACACTCCTTAAATCGGGTCCTTCAAAGCGCTGACACCAGAGTCATTGCTCCCTTTTATATCTTACTTTGAAATTTCAGTCCTAGGACTTGCTTTTATGTCCTATAAAAAGAGACCCGATGGATTTGCAGTGTCTTTTTCACGGCAGCAGTTTTGTCGCTTGCAAAAGGGCTAAAAATGTGATGAATTACATCTGTGCTATTATAGCCATATCATTCCTGACCAGGCTTTTACAAGGACAGCACAGCCTGTGATCAAACAAGCTTATAAAAAAAAACACTTCTAAGAAGTTGCTGATAAATTTTCAATTACCTCTATTATAGATTTTGTACTGTGGGTTATTATGAAGGATGTGCTTCAGAGCAAGAAATTCAATTTAGTGCAACATAAATGATGCAGGCAGCACTTGTGATTTACAAGCCATGTCTGCAATACCGTAACGCAATATGTAGAATGCATATCTGGATTTTGGGGAGCATTTATTGGTGTCATGTTTACGGTAGTAAGTCGTGGAATAACTATCAGAGAGTCCTAACCCTTTAAAAAGGCATAATAAATATGGCCTTCATTATTGGTCACAAACACCTTTATTGTAACACTTAAACCATAGTTTGTTTTGGGGGGCTTTGTCCTTGCTTTGATATAGCATAAATGCCTGTGTGTATGAGCCTGAGCGTGTGCATGTGCGTGGCCATGTGTGTCAAGGCTGGCCAAAGACTTCTGGATGCCCCTGGGCTATTTTCTATTTATGGGCCACCTAGCCTGCTGCAAAGCCTTACATTTGTCATCCAAAACACATTATTGGATTTATTGTTACATTAAAGTGGGTAATGTTCATAGCATGATCATACACACAGTATTTCTATGACAAGTGCATGAAATACCAAGCAAAATAGGACAGCATTAATCACTGAATTAGGACTAAGGTGTGAGGTTGTAAAGGTTTTTATTCCTTTTGCTTTACGCGATCAACAAATAACTGTTTTCTAGCAGTATCTTAGATGGAGTGGCATTCATATAGTTCATTTCTCATCCTATTTATCAAAGCCACAGATGCTCCTAACCACAAGAATAAAATGTGTTTTTTGAATTGTTTTAACATCATTTTTAGCAAAAATGGCAAACATTCCTGATTCTCAAGTTGGAAAAAAATGAATGATTTTCTCTGTTTCATAAGCTTGATCAGGAAAGCAAAAAAATTGAGAAAATAACTGGCCGATTAAGCCAGTAGTAGTTTGTTCTGCCCTGTACATTTTTTACGTTAAACTCTGCAACGACGCACCTTCAAATCCCTCTACAAAATCAGAAATCCTTCTTTCTCCAAGTACCAGGCACTGCTCATCGCTCAGCTGGTCTTTGATAGTTTTTTTGTTGTTGTCCTTCCCCTTCCCTTCATGTAACATAATAAAAAAGCATTAACACTCAAAATGCATTTACAGCAATATAATAAATTCATAATTCAAAATAGGTTTTTCATTCATTCCTAAGCCTCGAATAAAACCGTGAATAACTCAGTCACACCTACTTTATCAACTGCTCACAAAGACCTGCAGCATGTTTTCAGCATGGTTTGGTTTATGCAATTTAGCAGCGGTATCTGGTTCATTATAAATAAAATGTTTCCACTTGCTAAACAAAATACCCTACATGAGTTCATTAGCTATTGAACAGGTCCTTTTCAAGAATGTTAACACCATGTTAACTGAAGCTTTTCTTATACCAGGGGAAGCCAAATCCCAATTTGAAGCATATTATGTAACTTGCTTGCTTCCATTCTTCCATAGTTCATATTCCATCACTGCAGGGCCATTAAAACTCAAGAGATTTTGCGCATGCTCCTTAAATGCAGCGTTGTTTTAAATCAGGTTCTATGCTGGGATTTGCTGAACTCATCACCGAACCACTAGACCGCAAGAGAGCTAGCCATGACCCCAGTGCCAAAGACCTTGTATGCTCTCAACAAGAATGCAAGAAAGATTGCACCAGCTGACCCCCCTTCATGCTCACAACACACCTGCATGTTCAACACACTCAGTAAAAATATGCTGCACTTAGATCTCCAGGGCCCCCATGTTAGTGCAAGAACTGTCTGGCTGAGGCAAGGCAAAGAGGAGCTAATGCTTGAAGAGAGACGTCTCAAGTGCAGGAAATGGTTTAGTGAGCTTCTTTCAGTGATGATACCTTTGGGCACAATTCAAAATTTAAAGATTGAATAAAACAGAAAGCATGCTGTCCTTAGATCGATGCATTAGTGCACCACAGTGTTTATTTTTTTCTTGCTTTGAGAGCTGCAGAAAGGGAAAACAAAGGGACGCCCGAAGATCCGTTGAAGGGGGCTCAGTTGTCTCCAGGTCGCATATTACATTACCCTCAAGGATCGTAGTGAGGAAGGCTTGAGTACACATGCACAATAATACACTTACAAACACACACGACAAATAAAAACAAATTTAAGCAACAGAGGTTGTCTCGGCCAGCGGATGCATATGTGTTCAGATTTTGCTTGTTAATTTCATATCAAAATCAAAATCATACAGCCATTGCCTCCATTGCCATTCCATTCATTTTGATTGAGCGGGTCGTTTTGGGTGGTGGACGCGACAAAGGATGGGGCGTAAAAGCAGAAACAAGAGACCTGCTCTAGATCTGCAGCAAAGCAGAACAGGAGGCTGAAAAAGTGTTTTAAGAGGGAAAAAAATGAGACACAAAAGAAGTGCGAGTGCTGCGTTCTCGAAAAAATAGCCAGTAACCAAACATCATGGCACATATACTGTAGATTGCATTTATGCTGCCTAACTGGTACACATTTTTAGCAATCCATTAAGCAGCCCAGCATTCTGCATTAGTAGGAGATGTAGGCCTATACGGGGGCTGGTAAGAAAAGCAGCATTGTCTTGTAATCCTGCCCATCTGTAACATTACAGTGAGCATTAGCAAGGCTCCTCTTGAGGTGCAGTGAAGTTAATACGTTGGCCATACATTTATGGTAGTCGATAAAAAGAAGAAGGGTCACATTCACAAAGAGTGATGGGTTTTTTTTAGTACGTCACAGAGCACATTATAAGTTGGCTTGCTGTACCATTATATTGCATCAGAAACTTCTGCTTGCATGACAAGACAGGACAGTCTTGATATCAAGATTATTGAGAAGTTAGGTCCAAGTTAGGTCTTGGTGCATAATGGATATTTCAGCTTCTAAAAAATTAACCAAAAAAAGAACCAAGAGGAGAAAAAAATATATTAAAAAATATAAAGACTGCAGAGGTGCTCGATGAGAAAGAGTCTAAAACACAAAAATGAATGAATGTAGCTGCAGACTAAAGGTTTCTAGGAAATCCATTTTTTCAAGGTCTTGTAGTGTTTTCAATTCTCAACAAAGTAAAACCCTGTTATAATATGCTTTGCTAAAGGTGCACAATTGTGTCATGCATGTTCCTTTTTTTCCATAGGCCATATAACTGGCAGATTACAGGTGCTTATCAGAGCACTGCAGTGTGCATTTCGGGATCTCAAAATCACATTCGTCATTAAATACAATAATATCTGAGTTGGGATGGTGACACCTGTTCTTACTGTGATCACAGCAAGTAGGATTTTACACTTCAGCTGATGTCCTTTAGCAGCTACTTTGGCAGACATGCAGCAGAGGAGCAACAGCTGTATCGGTTTATAGCCTGGTAGAACAAACTCCTGTTGTTTTGCTTTGGAGGCGCATTATTGATAAATCATTAAAAGCCCGCTCTGTGTTTTGCCAGTTGAATGCTTTTAATCTGAAGCAGCAGTGAGAGGAAATGTTCAGTTTGCATTAGCAGTAGCATGCGTGTGCCACCATTTTAACACAACCCAGCTGAGAGCATAGCATTACACTGTCAAGCACATCATGGACAGTTAAGAATGGGTTCAAAGTTAATGCTTTTTTCATTCGACACATTCTTCTTTGGTGCCAAAACCTGCTATTTGTATTACCCACAATGCAACTTTATGATTCAGTTCGATGTATTAAAGCATAGGCTAGGCCACGGAGGTCTATTAAGCAGACTATATGTCCTCACTACCAGATTTTTATTCATTCCCAAACTTGTAGTCTTCAGTTCTAACCGACATTTATCAGATTTAATGCAGCTTCCTCTGGAGCCACTCAAGCCTTTATGCAACTCCCCAAGACCAGCAAACACACTTTGATGTGTAAAAGTGATGAGGTCTCCCTTTAATATAGCTCTGATGTGGCCTGAAGAGAGAAAAGTGAACTGTAACTATTAGGCTCATCTCAGTGAGATAAAATAATGCTGCTTTACTTGCGTCATCATTCCCTCTGAGTTCTTTGACAATTTGAATCCATGGTGGGAATAGGGCACTCCACCAGTAGCAATCAGAGCTACTTTATACTGCATAAATTAAACTAGAAGCACGCTGAATGGCTTCTTCGTCTTCTCCTGCTTCTTCTTTTTGCTGCTCCCTTTGCTTCCTCCATCTCTTCTTTCCAAACCTTCTCCTTCACTACATCCCTGAGCCGTCTCTTTGGTCTTCTTCTTTCCCTCCTCCCTGGCAGTTCCATCTTCAACATCCTTTGTCTACATTTTCTTCTCTCGCCCTGCTGCCAAACCCCCCTCCTCCTCCTATGTCTTCAGCAAACACTAACACAGTTTCCACCGGCACCCTGCTGGCAACATCAGCAGCGGCGCTTGTTGTTAGCCCAGTCCTCAACTGATCTGGTATGGAAATCTCATTCTTCACGAAGCATATTTGATTTAGCAAAGGTTTTACACTACATGGCCTTCCTGATGCAACTCTCCCCATTTACTGGAGAGAAGCACTAGGCGTAGACTGGCTCGTGTCCCTCCCCCCATGGCAGAGTTAAGCACACTGAGTAGCTATTGCTAGAAAATAAATACCATAAGCAATGTTAAAAAATGTTTTCGGTTCCAGATGTTTAAAATACACCTGCCTCACGATCAAGCCATCACAGGTAACTTTAATATCGCTTTATTTCAACAATGACAGCTGACGGGGCAAAGTCTGAGAAGGCTGGGGTCATTATCACTGACATGGTCATAAAAGCTATTGTGGCGCATTGATGGGAGATGTCTTGCACTTGAGTCACTGTCAAAACAGCTTCACCAGGACACACATCACCTGAAATCTGAGCGGGGCAAAACCTTAACACTGGTTTAGAAGACGGGGTTTGTTGGAGGTGCTCTGAGCTGCAGACATTCAATTTAAGAAGTGACAGCGTGGATACATCTTGCTGATAGGAGCAGAAACTGCAATTCAAGCATAATACAGCTGAAGCCTGCGTGCGCCAGCTGAATGTGCATTTATTTAAGATTCATAACGTTTTTCAGTCTGGCTTTTGGTTGATCAGATTTAATTGATTTGATTGATTTGATTTCCGAAGTCTGTGTTTACTGTGCTAAGTATATGATGCCACTTTCTAACGTGAACGCCATATTTTTACTTGGGAGCAATATGTCCTCTCTGTCAGGCTTTAGGCTGCACTATTCATTTTCATCGTTTCAGTGAGCCGTATTTAATAGACCGTGGAAGAAGTGTGCCTCAGATGCCATAAGTCAAATGATAAATTCGAACTTGATATTTCTCCATAACCCTCTATTTCAGGAAACCGCTCACAGATGAAAGATGTATGTGAGTTTATTTTCTTAATTGAACAGCTTTGTTTTTCCAGTAAAGTGCCCTTATTGCCCTTCACAAACTGTCTGTCTGATGCCTCCACAGCATATTGTACAGTATACTGTACTACACTTGGACATTTTTGCCCTGCTGGAGGCTGGCAGGCCAATTCAGAGCTGTTAATTGACATTATACAGCCTTAGGTGTACTTAGATATGAAAATCCTGATCATAATCACCAGAAATGATTTAAATGGCAATGAGAGGATGAGTAATTTACAGCTTATTCCACTGCTTTGTGTCAGTAATGTTGCTGATATTAGTCGCTTTTTGTATGATTCATTATGACAGCAAATATTCGCTCCCTCTGGCCACAGGAATTCTTTACGACAGCAAGCTCAGGGGGCGATTTCAAACCTTTTCACATCTTAACTGATACATGTGATAAAAATTATCGCCAGCATCTCAGCGTATTTTCCAAGTCCTATGAGCATGTTGCCTCGTCTCTCGCGTATTCAGCTGGCTGAGAGCTCAAATGAAAAGAACAGGATGTTTGAGTGGGTAGCATGCATCTTGGCACAAACAAGCAATCCATACTGTTACATTTGTTGTGTAAAGGATCCATTAAGACATGACAATCACTCATGGTTTCTCTATAGAAATTCAGGTGCTCCATTTACGTAATTACTATGCATTTTTTTTAAAAAAGCGAATTATTCATATGATATCATTATATGCTGAGGGGGCTGTGTTAAACTGAGAGACATTTTTAAAGGTGCAGTGTGTAGCATGTCTAACTCTAGATGACGTGACTGTTGCACCAGCGATGCTACTTTGGTTTCTTTGGCCAGCTTTCTTTATTTTCTGACTGGTGATCACGTTTATCGACAGATGTTGCTAAAGCATATAGATCATCATATAGCCAACATGCATGTGATCTGCGAGACAAACTGCATAATTTAGGCTTGCTGCGGGAACCAGATACCAATACCAGTCCCGAGTATTGCTTGATGCTGGCCAGGAGGGAATGTGTTATGCACAGTGTGCAGGCGGGAGGGATAGGCGCTAGGGTATAAACAAAGCCAGCTGCCTTTCATGTTAATCCTGCTTCCTAGTGGTCGCTTGCCAGGGCCGTTGAGTGCCGTCGCCATCGTTGTGTTTACTGTTTCATTCATTGACTTCCTGCCCTTCAACATGACTGACAAGAGGTCAGAATCATAGATGGTATAAAAGAAAAATACGAGCTCTGGGTAGCACTAAATCTTCTTGCTCTCGTGATGGACTGAGGGCAGACTGGATGCTTCATTGACTCACTATCTCATCTTGGGGTACAAAATGGCGTTACGTAAGGGCATGGGCTGGCAGTTAGTGGTTAGCGTGTAACTTTGGTAGATATCAGTCAATCTGTACATTTGACATGAAGTCATGGCTATTAAATCACTGTACTGATCAATTATTTATTCGGATAATGATTAATTTATTTTCTTAATGTTTGAAGCCGTTTGTAGGTCGTTGTCTTACATCTTTTATCTTTAATATCCCTAATTTGATTTGCACAGTGAATATGCTCCATCGCTTTATTATTATTCCCATATATAATATAGTAGACAGCAGGAGCATTGCAGTGCCTGTGTAAAATATAGTTAATTGCCACAGCTGCAAACTAATAATGATGTGATATACAGTGAACACTTTGCAGTTGAGAATCTCCAAGGAGGCCTTGTTATTAAAGCACAGATGCAATGTACAGCCACAAGACAAGAGCAGAGAACTCCCATGAGGTAGTCGGCAGAGAGCGAGCGAGCAGGGAGCTGTTTCAAAGCAACAAATTGTGATGTTTATAGAAATAATTTTGATTTTATGTGTGCTTTCGTTGATGGAGCTCAGCCACAGAAAAGAAGAGATAAGAGGAGACGGAACAGGAAGGCAGAAAGGTGTATTGAAATGCTTTAATGTTATGACTAATTCAGGAGTTACTGCTATCTATAGACAGGTGTTTCTGTGCAGGTGTATTAATATTCTATATTTTTTTATGCACACACAAGGAGTGCTTGCTACCTTTGTTCGCCTTTCTGCTCTGTCTGTTTTCTGTGATCCCAACAGCAAACTAAATGTTTGTGTTTGGAAACCATTTGTAGTGAGACGTTTCCTTGACGGGGGAAATCATTTCTGAGATTAAAGAGTTTTTGTTGTTTTTGTTTATCTCATCAGTGTGTACTGCTCACAAAGAAATCCCTTCTTCCAGCAGACTTAATTGAAATTTCATAATTTCCGAAATACACTTCCATAGGTCCATAATTAATAAGCAGTCACCCAATATCAAGTGTTGTACTTCAAGACCATTTGGTTAATGAGCTTTAGCTTAGTTATTCGGAAATTTGGTCACGTGTAATTGAGTACAGTAAAGACTGGATTGGATTTTTGTCTGCTGTATTTTTGCCGAGAAGAATCCATTAAAATATACGAAATCACTCCTGATACCAATCTGAACTAATGATAAAATTAATACACGGTTTCATGCGTAGGCGTTAGCTGAATCAAGAGGGTATCTACCGATACTCTTCTTTGTTCCATCCACTGCGGCTTAGCGAGTAAACACTCGCAGTTAAAAGCCCTGTAGCCTTGGAAGATATCCACTTGACTAATTCAGTCTGCTGGAGTCAGTTAGTAGCTGCGTCTGAACTTTCCCTCAGCACATCTGTCAGTGTTGTTCACCGTCACTTGCATTAATATCCATTTAGGTTTTGCTGCACCCAGTATGGAAAGAATGAATAATTACAGTGAACAATACATGGCAGCTCTGCCGTGTACATTAGCCTACATGTGAACATGTCAGTTATATTTTAGCTGAGTATATAATAACAGGCAGATATAATTTTCTAACTTCTCAACACAGTTACAGTGAAAGACTACAGGTTAAATTGCTGTTTTCACATGAGATGACTTATCTGGTAATTAAGCATGACTTTGTCGTATTTGAATAGAATGAAGATGCCATCTATTGCTTTGCTAAAATATGATTTTCTTTCATAAATCTACATTTTTGTTGTTATTTAGCTATAACGAAAGTCCCCCACATTTTTCTGATGACATTTGGTGACATTTGTACTCACCACACTATTAAATGTGATGCAGCGATCGACCAAAGACCGGTATTTAGACTTCTAAAACTGGGAACAAGAAGTGCATGAGGCTTAAGCCTCTTGAGTATACTTTTAAAGAGGTGTCCTGGCTTATACAGCACAGTGAAATTTGAAAAGAGGCCTGATATGAAATGGGGTCTCCGAACATGTGGACTGACCACACCGTGGCTTGGCTGCTCTTTGTTTGCTTTCACAAGAGTAAACAGAGCTAGGAATCATGAAGGCTTGTATGATATAATCAACTGCAGCATTATGGTCCTCCAACAAATACCAGCAGTGTTTGATTTTGGCTGAGTATGTGGTGAAGTGCTAGTTTGGAACTCCTTATAGGCAAGTAGACTATCTGCACAAGTACTGCACTATATGTTGTAGGGCTGATAGAATTTATTACCATATGCCCTCATAATGCTATGTTGTTTTTCATAACAAAGGCGTAGCATCCGATGGGGCAGTTGGGACAATACCCCGAGGCCCAGAGGATGTGAGGTGGGGGCTAGTTGGCATAGTTACCAGATAATTAGTCCTGCTAATATTTTAAATTCACAATTTTATCTTTTGGACCGAAGCTCGTTTATGCAGTATACATTTTCTTTATTAATTGAATTTTAGCTCTGCAAATATTTACTCTCCACTGATTAAAACAGAAACCTTTTCTAAATGCATTTTGATGGCACAGAGGCATGCTGGGAAATCTTTGATTATTTTATGTTTGTTTGCTTTTTTCTGGCCTTTCTCTCTGTCATTTGTGGTTGATGCAGGCGAACCTGTTTACATCTCCTGTGATGCTGTTGTAAATTATGTTTAGCAGGACTTTTTTTTTTTAAAGTACGGTTGAAAAGAGGAAGGAGAGAACAGGATGAGTATACCTGCAGGACTCTGGGTTTAAGCAGTGTTGTCAGTGAGCGCAAGGTCCGAAAGATAAAGTTGGGACGGTGAGTAGTTTGCGTTTTTATAGAGCACTGAAACATTGTTCTCACTTATAGGCTGGAAATATACAAATAATACTGTAATATGTGTGCATGATGTATCTAGAAGCTGGACCATAGGAAACGATTGTGAATGAGGAGTCCTATAAATAAGTCTGTGACGATCTGTGGGTAATGGGTTTCTCTCGTTTGTTCCATGCTTACACACATTACAGATGTTTTTATATGATTTTCGCGAGGCTGAATCTGTTTTGGGCTTTTGGAAGATGGTGCAAGTTTATAGCATGAGCTTATTTAAATGTGTCTGTTCCTTTGAATGCTTTTATCCGTGGTTCTGATCAAAAGCTGGAACCATGTTATTGATATTAGTATTACTGCTACTATACCATGTAATATTTTTTTACACAAATATACATTGTGTGTCTGTGTGTGTGAGAGAGAGAGATCCTGCTTTGGTTGCTGGCAGTAGGAACCTAAAAAAAACACCGTATCTGCCCCGGGGCCCATCGCAGAGTTGTTACGGCTGTGATTCGTAACCTATATTTTGTTTAAGACACAATAAGACACGGGCATAGTAAGCAAGATAGTGGTTTGAAAATGAATCTAGAAGCCCATTACACATCACTGTGAAAAATAACAAAGTCCCCTTGCAAAATTCTGCAAAGAAAAGTAATCTAAGAAGAAGAGACGAATCTACAAGGACACACAAACCTTTTCAGTCTTCTCAAAAGTAATTTGGGAAGAGGAGACTAAGAGGCCAGCTGTGAGTAACATTAACTGAAAGGAAGAAGCCAATAAAACCGCTCTTTGATGTGACTAATGTCACTGACTCATATTCGACTGCAAATCCCTGACATCAATTAAGATTACCTCAGTAAGAAATAATTTTGTTTTAAAATAATTGCTGTCAGAGAACCTGCCCTTTTAATTTAAATTCAAAGCCAGCACAGGATGTTTTTCAGCATTTGGATTAGGCGTTTAATGTTAAGAAAGCATCCAACCAGCAGCTTGATCTGTCAATAGGAAACCTGTATGGTGAGTGCCCATTACGCTGAAGAGTGGAGTCTTTGTAGAAGGTTGACATTGAGGCTACAATTTTGTCTCAAGTGTTTCTCTGAGCTTCTATACTTAAATCTTTGAGAGATTCGGGCATTGAAAACCACCAGTCGTGAAACCAGCTCTTAGGTTTCAGTTGCTGAAACGATCCAACACAAGTTTATTTGTACTTTCTTAAGTAATTCTCATTTCTGCTATGGCCACGTATTACAGTGACTGCACTATCACCTGCCTTTGTGTAACTTTGTAACCTGCGGACAGCGCTTGGTTCTCACTTAGATTTTCCACATTTAAACTATGAAAGCTGTGTGGATTATATTAAATGGCTTAAAGTACACAAATGAAAGAATTTAGCAAATTATTGTTGAAATGCCTTTATGCAGTCTGTTAGTTTTTTTTAGAATTTAGGAAAATGTAACAGGTGTCACAAGAGGTGTCATATGTACAGGCTGATCAGCATATGGATTCTGCAATTTAAGCAAGGCAAATGTTGTTTATGTTGTTTATCTCAAGGAGACAAAAATCTTGCTGAGCACAGAGGAAAGACTTCCACAGTAAAGGTTCAAGCAGATATATTTCGTTCTCATGCACCTCTTAGATTCTGCACCAGCTGCTATTTTGTATTAATATCAAGTGTTTGCGATGCATTTTAACTGTGATTATTAAATGGTTGGCTAAATGACAAAAAACAAACTGAACTGTCCAGAATATCATCCTTATCTTTCAAAAACCAAGAAGGTACAGGGACAAAAGATGCTGCTAGTTTCTGGATTTCCATGGTGCAAGAGAAGTTTACATTTGTGAAAGCAAAGCTTTATCAAAATGAGTAGTTCAGGCTATTTAATGGAGATTCATGAGTGGGTTTCTTTAATAAATCTCCCATCTTTGGTTGAAGTTTTTCTCTGCCTATGGCATGATTTTGAAAAATGAAAGGTAGTGTTCGTGCAAGGAAAGAGAGACGTGGAATCTCATCTCTTTATAATAAGGATTGGTACTTCCAGAAAAAAAACCTAAAAACGAACAAATGTTAAATTAGTTAAAAGAACCAAGGCTAAGGGAAGACACCTGATAAAGCAGAACTAATTATGTTAAAAATGCTGCCTGTTTTTAAAAGTGTCTCTGGCTACTGTCTGTCCTCTCATCTTTTCCTTATTGCCTCTGTTCCCAGCTGGCACCACGTATATCTTCGGGAAAGGCGGAGCTCTCATCACATTCACCTGGGCCCCCAATGAGCGCCCGAGCACCCGAGCTGACCGCTTAGCCGTGGGCTTCAGCACTCAGCAGAAGGATGCCATCTTGGTGCGAGTGGAGAGCACCCATGGGCTTGGAGACTATCTTCAGCTGCACATAGTAAGAACGTGAATCTGTGTGGCTTTAAGTCACAAAAAGGGAAGACTGGTATGGTATCACACTGCTACGATAGATTAAAAAAAAACACTTAAAGGAGATTAGAATTTAAATATTTCATACATATGACCTGCGGCTCTGAACACTCTGAATACTATGCTCATTCTTTTTCTGGTTTCTAAATATTACAAGTGGAGTTACTTAGACAGAAAATGTAAGAATGATTACCCAGAGAGATTTTAAGATACTTTTCTATTCATTTTATTTCCTTCTCCGAGTGAGTCTGCTCATACCACCTGCATCCTGTATTCATGAGCTTAAAATCATGTTGTGATTATACGAGAGCAGACTTTCTGTGTAGAATAAATTATCCTTAATAGCATTTATGGTCATTCATATTGTGCTATTTAATGTCACACTTTGCAAATATGGTTATAAAGAAGCATTGTGATTGGTTTAGGAGGCGAAAAGGACAACATACTTTGTATGTCATGGAAATCAAATCAAATCAAATCAAATCACTTTTTATTGTCACATCACATGTGCAGGCACACTGGCACAGCACATGCGAGTGAAATTCTTGTGTGCGAGCCCCACAAGCAACAGAGATGTGCAAACACAACAACACAAACGAGCAAAATACAAGAATGGCCAACCTGAAACTAATAAATATATGTACAATATATAATAGTGTATGCATTTCTGGATGTGTATACTAAATATTTTCCTACGTGTGTGTGTGTGTGTGTGTGTGTGTGTGTGTGTGTGTGTGTGTGTGTGTGTGTGTGTGTATACACATTTTTACAAATTAAATAGTAAAAAAATAAAATAAAATAATAATAATAATAATAATAAAATATATAAAATATACAGAGTTGAATATGTGCAAAACAAGTGGCATTTATATACAGTGTGGAGTGCATAATGTTGAAGTTCCAGTAGTGAAGCTGAGGTGTCTATGACGTGTTCAGCAGTCTGATGGCCTGATGGAAAAAGCTGTCTCTCAGTCTGCTGGTACGGGACCGGATGCTGCAGAGCCTCCTTCCTGATGGAAGCAGTCTGAACAGTTTATGGCTGGGGTGACTGGAGTCCTTGATGATCCTCCCCGCTTTCCTCAGGCAGCGCTTCCTGTAGATGTCTTGGAGGGAGGGAAGCTCACCTCCAATTATCCGTTCAGAGCACCGCACTACTCGCTGGAGAGCTTTGCAGTTGTAGGCGGTGCTGTTGCCATACCAGGTGGTGATGCATCCAGTGAGGATGCTCTCAATGGCACAGTGATAGAAGGTCCTGAGGATGCGGGGGCTCATGCCGAATCTTTTCAGTCTCCTGAGAAAGAAGAGGCGCTGCTGCGCCTTCTTCACTGTTTTGTTTGTGTGTACTGACCACGTAAGATCCTCAGCCAGATGTACTCCAAGGAACCGGAAGCTGCTCACTCTCTCCACAGCAGCGCCGTTGATGGTGATGGGGGTGTGTACTTCTCTGCACCTCCGGAAGTCCACTATCAACTCCTTTGTCTTTGCGACGTTGAGGGTGAGATGGTTGTCTTGACACCAGTGGGTCAGGGCGCTGACCTCCTCCCTGTAAGCCGTCTCATCACCGTTGGTGATAAGACCCACCACTGTAGTGTCGTCCGCAAACTTCACAATGATGTTGGAGCTGTTAGTGGCTGTGCAGTCGTAGGTGTAGAGTGAGTACAGGAGAGGGCTCAGTACACACCCCTGTGGAGCACCAGTGTTCAGTGTGATGGGGGATGAGGTGATGCTGCCCAGTCTGACCACCTGGCGTCTGTCAGACAGGAAGCTAAGGATCCAGCTGCAGAGGGAGCTGCTCAGTCCTAGATCCTGCAGTTTCCTGTCCAGCTTCGAGGGAACGATGGTATTGAATGCTGAGCTGTAATCTACAAACAGCATCCTCACATACGTGTCTCTCTTCTCCAGGTGTGACAGGGCAGTGTGTAGTGTCAGGGCTATGGCATCATCAGTGGACCTGTTGTGGCGGTATGCAAACTGTAGAGGGTCCAGTGAGTCGGGTAGTGCAGAGCAGATGAAGTCCCTGACCAGCTTCTCGAAGCATTTGCTTACGATGGGGGTCAGGGCTACAGGTCGCCAGTCGTTCAATGAGGAGATGGTGGAGGATTTGGGTACAGGGACGATGGTGGCCATTTTGAAGCAGGCTGGGACTACAGACAGAGAGAGGGAAAGGTTGAAGATGTGCGTGAACACTCCAGCCAGCTGAGCCGCGCATGACCTGAGGACGCGGCCGGGAATCCCGTCCGGACCAGTAGCTTTGCGTGCGTTCACCTTCCTGAAGCACTTCCGCACATCCTCCTCAGACACAGTGTGCGCACTGACGTCATCCGCGGTGCGCACACTGTCCGGTCTCATGGTGTTCGCTGTGTCGAATCTAGCGTAGAATACGTTTAGATCCTCACACAGAGAGGCCGTGGTCTGCGGTGTGCTGGTTTTCCCTCTAAAGTCTGTGATCGTGTTTAGTCCCTGCCACATACTCCGAGGGTTGTCAAACTGTTGTTCCACCCTGTCCCTGTACTCACGTTTGGCTGCTTTGATCGTCTTCCGGAGTTGGTAATGTGCGTGTTTGTAGTCCGATGTGTTCGCGGAGGCAAAGGCGGTGTTCCGTGCCGCCAGTGTCGCACGAACATCTCCGTTAATCCAGGGTTTTTGATTTGGGAAGGATTTGACTGTTCTGGATGGGACGACATCTTCCACGCATTTCCTGATAAATCCACAGACTGAGTCTGTGTATTCATCAATGTCTCTGGCGGCCACGTGAAACATTTCCCAGTCCGCGTGATCAAAACAGTCCCGCAGCGCAGACTCCGATTGGTCCGTCCAACAGTGCACCGCCCTCCGGGTTGGAGCTTCCTGTTTCAGCTTCTGCCTGTAGGCGGGCAGGAGCAGGATGGAGCAGTGATCTGATTGGCCGAATGGGGCGCGGGGGAGGGCTTTGTACGCATCCCGGAAAGAGGTGTAACAGTGGTCGAGTTGCCGGTTTCCACGTGTGTTGAAAAGGATGTGTTGATGGAGTTTTGGTGAGACTTTCTTCAGGTTTCCCTTATTAAAGTCTCCGGCTGTGATAAACGCTGCCTCTGTGGGGGAATGTAAACAGCCGTAATAATCACTGCTGTAAATTCCCTCGGTAGCCAGAATGGCCGGCACTTAATCATCAGGTACTCCAGGTCCGGTGAGCAGAAGGATTTGACCGGGTGCACGTTCGCATAATCACACCAGCTGTTGTTGATCATGAAACATACACCACCGCCCAGTAAGATCCTGTGACCTGTCCGCGCGGTGCACAGAGAACCCCGGCAGTTGTATTGCGGAGTCCGGTACTTTGTCCGATAGCCAGGTTTCTGTGAGGCAGATCACGCAGCAGTCCCGCATCTCTCGCTGGAATGAGATCCGTGCCCGAAGCTCGCACAGCTTGTTCTCCAGAGACTGCATATTAGCCAGTAATAAACTGGGTAACGGTGGTCTGTAAGTGCGCCGAACCAGAACGCCAGATCTTCTCCCTCTGCGTCGGCGTTTGCGGCCTCCAGGGCCAGAGAACAAAGGCGTCTCAGGTGAGATGAATGGGGGGTCTGCAAACGGAGCGTCCGTGTTGCAAAACTTGAACTCCGGAAAGTTATAAGAAAGACCGTCTTTTATGTCCAGTAAGGTTTGTCGGTCGTACACAAGGAGACAAGTGCTGCTCGTGAAAAAATAAAGGAAAAGTAAAATTAAACACAGAAGAAAGCCGTTGCTTGGGGGAGCTCGCGACGAGGCTGCCATACTGCCATACTCGGCGCCAAATCTGGTCTGTGTGAGGTGTGAAGCCTATCAGAACTGTTCAAATTAGTCTACTCTGTCTGCAAACAGAAGAGTGCAACAGCAACTATTTGAATGCCCGAACAACATGTACATACATAGTTAGAAACAAATGAAACCATGAAATGAACATCACTACACTGAAATGTGAACTTTTTATTCAAAAGTTTTAAAAAAAAATGCTGCTGTGGCTTCTTAAGTGTTAACCTTTATTATTCAGGCCAGGTCTGCATGTTGAGGAGGCAGAGAAAGAGCCGTCAGGATAACATCACATGACCTTTCTGCAAAATGATTCACAACATTTGGATATCTGTTGGCACTGCACATATGCACAGAGCTTTTTTGGAGGGTGTAGATTACAGTAACTATGATGTCATCATGTGCTTCAGAGCGGCTGCAGCTACTTCTCAAATGCTCACCAGCTTCCGACAACAAGGCAGCCATGTAACTCAGGGGTTCTTAAAGGGAAACTGTTAGGTTTGTAGCATAAACCTATTCGCTGGAACGTTAAGACAATATAATTACACTGCTAAGCAAGACACAAATAGGCAAAGTTCTTCATGTTACTCGTGCACGGGAGAGAACCGGACAACCGCTTGACTCCAGTTGGTCTCGTCCGTCCTCCTGTAACACTGCCCTTTTATTGAGGTTACATGAATATGCATAGGTTCATTAACATACGACGTCTACATACAAACAAAGAGTACCTTGCCTGTGTGTATGCGTGTGTGTGTGTGTGTGTTGCTGATCAAAGGGTTAAACATCCTTGGTCAGGAAGAGGGTAGCCTCCCCCTCACCCTAGATGGTTCATCCTAGATAACACGGTGAGGAAGTCCTGCAGTTCATCTAAACAAAGAGCACTTAGACTAGAACAGACGTAGCTACGTTAATCCTACCATAAAACAATAAGACACGGTATGACCTCTCATGCTCCCAAAGTGCTGTCTAATACACACAAAGTTTGCAGACTATCAAGGATCAAAACCTCTACCAATCTACAACTAATTACAAAACTCTAAGCATATATAAGTAAATATTTCTAAGCATAAATGACAATCAACAATACAAATCTAACAGAAACCCTAACAAGAGATTTCAGCTTCCCTCACGAGTTGCCACAGAGCGTGTTATTCTATCGATAAACTGGTAAGCCGTTCCTGATGCTGATTGCAGTACTTTCAACCTTTACGTATGTGAACAGTACGTGGTTGCTGTCGTACTGGCAGCATTTCCATGAGCAGTTAAATAAATATAGACAGCGCAGAAATAGTTACAGCTACAAAAAGGGGAAGAAAAAGACGGCTAAGGTGCCAAAGTTTTATTTTAGTAAACTTGTAAGTCACATATCATCATTTCTCTCCAGATAAGCTGATGAAGGCCCAAAAAAACAGGAAGCAAACTCACATTTGCTGGTGGAGGTCTAATGCTCTAATCTTAATTAAATGAAATGGATATAACTAAACCTCTCGGTCTATTTTTAAATGACGTTTTAACTAGACTTTGTCCTTATTCTAACTTGGCGCAGAAGCATCACAGCTTGTGTGATTCACCGATTAGTGGCATCTGAGTCCAAATATTGGAATAAAATAGGAATTAATAAATCACACAAGTACAAGAAGGAGAAGAGGCGCACGCACGTCAGCAGACTACGAGATATTTTCTGGTGATGAACACGTGTGTGGATGTGTGTTTGCGTGCCTGTGTGTGTGTGGTCGTTGAAGCCAAGTGGCGCCTCAGCATCTGCCTGCAATGGTGCCTTTTTCTGGAGGGAAATCAGGCTTTTTAGTATGGAGCCACAGGACAGGTGTGCCGTGATGAAAACCAGAAGGGAGATCTGTCAAACGTCTGTGAATGGTGTAATAATTAAAATCACATCTGTTGACAAAACTCGTAACTCGAAGTCGCTATCTTATTAGCAGACACTTTTGTGGTAAACACTAAAAGGAAAAAAAGCCTTTATAAGATTACAAATCTGACCTTTGAAAGCAAAACTTTGGCTCCTCTTATTTTTAATTATTATTTCTCATTTGAATTGGATTCATTCTGATTAGGAAGCTTTGAGGTCAGCTGTCTGGTGTTTGCATGTGTGGATGCACACGCACTTAGTGTCATATCCACTAAAGTAATGAATATGTCCTCAGTGGCTAATCTAATCTGTGGCACGTGTCTGATCAGCTCCCTGAAGACAGCTAGTGTCCGTTCCAGGGGACCAGTTCAGCTCAGAAGCTGCCATTTTGGGCATGCATAACCACACAGTTACATTACTGTTTTGGGCATTGGCAGAAGCAAAGACGAATGGACCCCATGTGCAGAAAGAACCCAGCCTGAAAACAATCTGATTGAATTGTTTATATTCCAAAAAACAAAAACAAATAAGTCTTCTGATGAAAAAGTTTTTATGACCCTTCTGAAACCAGTTGTGAATTACGTGTGCGCCTCTTTTATTCATATCATTTTTATTCTAAAAGGAATTTGAATTGTAATATCAGTCTCTGTATTAAAGTACCTGCTGTTAAGTGTGGAAAAGTACTTTCTACCTGATTTATTGGACTCATTTGATCTAATATTGAACTTTTTGGTGCAGATACAACGCACAGAAGCAGGTAAAAGACTAGAATAAAAAACATCATGCACAAAATCTGTTGTTGGATGAACACAATTTAACCACGTGATTTAACCAAGTAAAATAACCAATTTTTGAACATGTCAAAGTATAGTATAGTATACTTACATTGACTTGAAGTGATTTATTTATGTAGAGCGAAATTTGGCAACTAACCACTCTGACTAGATTGTATCATGTCATCTCAACAAGAACAAATTAAGCTGCTGAATTTCATGCAGATGCTACTTGATTTAATTGCGTTCACCATAGAAACATGAAATTATTTAGTTCAAATTACAAGTTTGAATCTTGTACATGTAACAACCACCCAATTTCAATTTTTTGAGTGTGCTTGTCAGCATCTCCTCATTTTCCACACCACATTGACTCTGTCTCTTAATCTTAACTCTGAGTGCAGGGCAAGGGGAAAGAAGGGGGGGCATCACATTTGTCCTACCAAACCAAATACATCCATCCATCCATTCGCGTCCGCTTATCCTTTTCAGGGTCGCGGGGGGCGCTGGAGCCTATCCCAGCTGTCATAGGGCGAGAGGCGGGGTACACCGTGGACAGGTCGCTAGTCTGTCGCAGGGCCAACACACAGAGACAGACAACCAGTCGCACCGTGCCACCGTGCTGCCCTAATCTTAACTCTGAGTGCAGGGCAAGGGGAAAGAAGGGGGGCATCACATTCGTCCTACCAAACCAAATACATATTTTTGTTTTAACGGATATTCTGCTAATTGTAATTTGCACATATATCACATTATACTGAAAAAACAGATAAAAACTGTAGTGTTGAACATTTAAGCAAAAGTGTTTTTCCTCCACATGTCATTTACTTGACATATTTTGGTCCAAAAATCCTGCCCTGGATGTTTGTTTTTTTTAAATCGTCTCATTTAAATTGCATTTCCAGTTTTAAATGTCTGAATCTGACCTTGCCAGCCGTAGACTGTTGCTAGTAAATGCAAGGATTCCTGCCTGCGTGCAAAGTGAGCTGAAAACATTTTTCCTAGCATCTGCCAAGTCCTTGCGCACAGACAGATTGCTGAGTTTGACACCTTATTACTGCTCAGCGGAGGGAAATCCAAAGCAGTTCAGGTGATGTTGAAATCTTTTTTTCGTTTCCCAACAATTTCACACCTTCTTGTTTTGTAGAGACATAAGTTGTGATTTGTTTTAATGTATTCTGCTTTAGTGTTAATTCTTCTTTTTATCTCATTCTGTCTCCACGCTGGAATTTGCCCTCTGCAGAAGAGGACGACTGAGAGCAAAGCTGGCTTGAATAACAGTTGAAAATAGTAAAGGAAACAAATGATATGAGCTTTTTATGGTTTCGATTTTCTTCAGATTTCACCCCTTTCATTCAAAACTACCACTGTGATGAATAATTACAGTGGGATTTCAGAGCTGCTGAAGATTGCTGTAATAAACTGGTCACATGGTTAGCTCAAAAATATGACTTTGAACACGGTACATGCACCAGCTTAAAAGACCAATTATTCTGCACAAAAGCAGCAAACCATCACCGTATTCAGTTGAGAGCACATCAGAGTGGCTAATGCTATTTTCAAATGGTCATGTTTTTAATGAGTGACTAAAAGATGAAACAAAACAGAACATACACTGTGCAAAATGGAGACTATTAGAATTGTTAAAGCAGTGCTTCAAGAGCAAAAGGTCAACTTACTGGATGAGATTTGGGTGGACCTCAGTGATTCCTTAATCTCACTCCTCTCCCCAATATTATTAAGGTGATAAGCCATTTAGCTATATAGCCAGAATATATTTTACAGTAATAATTACACATTTTTATGCAGAACTTATTTTAGTTGGGAATCAGTGTCTTTCATAATCTTTGAAATTTTATAGCTCAGTTTCCTTCATTTAAGATGTGTCGTTTCCATCAGAAATTAATGGAAACCTTACCCCTGACCACAGCGACACACCTGATTGAAGCACATTTTATCATTTCTATATTTCTGAGAAAGATTTGAAGACTCTAAAATCCCAACAGTATTGTCGCAGGCTCCCACCCACCTCTAAAAAGTCTCTAGTAGAGAGTATAGTAAAGCAAGCCAATTCAGAGACAAACATTTGGCTGGTGACAAACCGAGACAGACAGAAATGCTGGTGGTGTTAAAAGAATCATGATCGGTCCACTCTGTGCTCTGTTTAAAAATATATCAGGCAGCGGCGATGTATTATCACAGAAGAACTGTTAGTATTGTAACTCTTTTAATTCATTTTGTCACGTCATCATTTCATCTGAAGAAGCTGCAAATTCTTGAAATCACATATCCTTATAAAAATCAGTACTTTTTCCCTCATGTGAATTATAGTCAGTAGCAGGTTAGATGAGATACAGGAATGAAAAATCTTTGGGAGAAAAGTAAGAGTCCATCAGAGCGGGTGTCGAAACAGTTTAGTGAGTGTGCAAGAAAATGCACTTCATACAGTTACATGGGCATTAAAAACCACTTTGCAGTTAAGGAAGTGATGTCACAGTCACAGTCAACGAGTTAATGTCAGTCAGATAAAATAACCACAACCATAATAATATAACTTTAAGCCTTTATATAAACTCAATGCAGTTATCATAATGCTATGTTTATAGTGGCCAGTTATCCATTCCTTATTTATTCCACAATCATTCAAAAATCTGGCACTCTGCACCCTTGCACATATAAATCTTGAAATATGCTATATTCATGTTGCCGTCTGTATTATCTGTTTGTCTATTCTGTTAAGTACACTGAGAGGAATGAAAAATGCTTTTCCAGGCTGCAGATAAGTTTATTTGTGCTAAAAGTTTTGTATTATGGGGTTCTATAAGGGTCGACTCACAAAATGCTTGTTTCAGCACCACATTGCCTTCAATTTTGTATTTTATCTGGAAAATGCTTTGCCCTGCACACTGAAAAAATGATGCTAAAGGGCAGTGAGTAAAAATGTGATGGGTCATGACCAAGCATCAGTATGTGATAAGTTGGGAGTGAGAATGTGTTGACTAGAATGGCCAAGCTTTTGTTTACAAAAACCGGGGTGCATTAGTGTTGCTTTGCCAACTGTCAAAAGGTGCTTCAGGGCTATTTTGCAATCACTCTCTAAGACTGAGTAAGCAAAATAGGAGCAGCACTTTTTGAAGCCATAAGGACCCCCAGGCAGACTCTCCTGGCCCTGGAGATTTTAATTGTTGTCCAGAGGACACGAGTTGAAATTTGACCTGAGGTCGCACTACCCTGTAGCTGCCTAATGACTACTCATCAGTTTGCATCATCGGAAGAATATTTAAACTACCGACATCCAAAGTTGTCCATTTAGGTTACAGATAAGTATACAAAGAAAATATAAAGGATAACACTGACAATAAAAAATATAAGGAATTTATAGTAAGTGCGTATCAAAAGGCATTTAAAGGATTTCTCATTTGCCAAAGTGTGTCTTTGTTCTTGAAGGGGTGTACATGTTCTGTGACATTTGTGTGACTTTAACTGTCCAGCTTTTGTTCAGGGATCATAATTCAATTCAATTGCACATATTCACCTGTTCATGAGTTCATGATGGCTTTCAGGTGATTTTAGAAAGCATAAAAAGATAACAATCCTTAAAACTTCTGTACTTAACACCAGCCATGTCAGCAAGAATAATTATTTCAAATTCAAAAGGTTTCTCGAATGGTTTTACATGTGATTAGAGGGTAAGAGCAAAGCACCGAGACAGGTTTTACATCACACCATCAAGGAAGGAAAAGAAGTCTACGTATTTGAATTTTTAGCCTTTGAGTCAGTAATGCAGTACTGGAGGTAGAAGAAAATGGGGAACAATCAGTTATATGAAATGGTGCATGTCAAGGAATAAGCTGTGCAGCTCATTTCTGACAGTAGAGGCAGGGAATCCAATTGCAATGCAAGGCCCACTGTTGAACATATTTACATAATGGCTGTAAGGCCAGTAGATATTGTGCACATCATAGCATGGAAGGCCAGCAGTTTGCAAGATTTTATTCAAATAAAACACAACTCCAGTCATTTTCACTCTTTACCTCGTCTTTCCTCGCTGGTTCAAGGTCTGATACGGTGTAACCAGCTGCAGGAGTCGAGATTGTTTGAATAAGAACCTTCAGATTCTTTTGTCCTTGACTGTAAACATTTGAGATACACATGTTATGGGGTGGGATAAAAGTAGAATATTACTGCATGTGTTATACATATCATAATATCACATTGCATAATCTCTGGTCTACAATGAAATAAGTATGGTCTTTTGATTTATTTCTCCACCTTTTCTACTTACTTACTTACTTCTGTATTAAACCAGCATTAAAGGTTAATGCTATAAGTCGAGGGAAAGTGGCCCTGCAGCTTTATGTGTTGTTTCTCACTATGTCTATTATAACCACCTTAGCACTTTGTCCTTGGCTTGCATTTAAAATGACTGCGAGGCAGTGAACGTACAAGGGCCGGACAGGCACAGAGACCCCACAGAGTTTGCTTCCAATGTTTCTTATTAGTACCAAACAAAGGCTAGTTTGAGAAGCAGATTTGACCTTTGAGGAAGGTTGGCAGGAGTAGGTAGAGGCTGACAGGGTGAGAAGTTGGTCAACCAAAAGAGAAACAGCAGGATTCTGTCAAGAGTGATCCACATCAGGAAAGTGGAGCTGGCTGCTGAGGGGAAATGGCACTGAACCCTAAAGAAAGAACTAAACATACTGCCCATGTCACAAAGGATATGGGTTTCCGTTTAAACAAGGTTACTGGCCTGACAAGCAGACAGATTAAACTTGTCAAGCCATTGTCTCTTTAGTCAGAAAAGTGTGAAAAATATTATAAAAAGATAAACATCACCAATTTAATTAAAACAGTTCTTTTGATGTACAAAGCAAATATCAATATTAAATATAATTTAATAATACACGCCAAACGGCACGCAATCTGCTAAGCTGTAAAATAAATGCATAAATAAATACTAGCAATAATTACTATTTTATCATTCACAACTGACACTGTATTGTTCAACCTGTGTTATATGCTCTTAATAGTGATATCCAGCAGCAGATTGAAGTGGGGCATAATGCCCCCCAGGGCAAATGCCCTAAGGCTCAAAGTACAGGCCCCGAGAAGCAGAGGAATACCTCTAAGTAGGGTTAGCCCTTACTTTCATTTATTTTTAAGTGATTGCTCAACATGTTTCACTATCTTGGACTTTCCCCAAACCCATTTGTGGCAATGCTCGCTTTTCCTACCGCATCTGTCATTTGCCTAATGAGTCACGTTCATTCTTGTTTTTGTGCAGGATCAAGGAAACATTGGTGTCATCTTCAATGTGGGGACAGATGACATCACTATTGATGAGCCTGCTGTCATAGTAAATGATGGCAAGTACCATGTTGTACGCTTCACACGCAGTGGTGGCAATGCCACTCTCCAGGTGGACAACCATCCAGTCATTGAGCGTTATCCACCAGGTAAGGTTAACAGGACAAACTTTGGAGTTATTACACGCATAGTAAGACAGCATGAAACTTCTGGATCAGAGAGAAAGGGTTGCATGTCTGCCTATTTCTGCCTTGGCAGTTTGCCCAGTGAATAATTTTAATTCAGTGTTCCTGCGTGGTTATTTTATCAGTTTATAAGAGATCTATTAAAGTTGCCTCATGCAACTAAAAATTATGTGTTTGTGTAAAAATATAATAGTTTGAAATGAGTAAATCTCCTTAAAGCTGCCTTTTTGAGTTTAGCAATTCAGGTATTTTCATCAGCTGCTGCCGTATTTGCATTTAGTTTGGTAGAGAGGTGGGAAGATGTGAAGTTGTGGCTCAGGTGGGATTCTCTAGACTTTTCTAAATGGTGTAATATTTAAGCTATTCTTGTGCGGCTTAAGTGCTATTTCAGCCCAATATAGCAGTGTTTTAGATGTGAATGTATGAACTGCTAGCCTTAAATTTATATGATAGTGTTGTTTTCAATAAATATTCACTTGACAAATTCTTGCTGACATTCAAAATGTGGCTGTGATCATGCTTGATCATCCTTAATCTGTCTGTTGTTAGATACAAAATAGTGTAGATTCACTAAAGGGAGACTGTTATAATGATAAGTTATATAACAGTTTTATTTTATGTGTGGTAACTTATGATAGTGAGTAAAAATCACTCAACTGTGTGCACACAACATATACATGGACCCAAAAAAGAAAAGATACATACATAAAATGATCATAACTGGCTGTGCTTTAACCTGTTCTGAACCAATCTACCAATTAACCTTATTCAAAGCAGGTGCACCAGCTGGCATAGTGGGACACAAACCACATCTTTTCTGTGCCTCCAGCTGGTGTTCAAATCACAGATGCATATAACACGAGGGCACATGCAAGCATGCAATTGGGTAATGAAGATGGTGTGCACCTTTATGTCAGCTCCCACTCAGCAATCAGTGATATTTGAAACATTTCACATGGCAATGCATAGAATAGTTAGAAATAGGGAGTGCACATCACACAAGTTTCTTGTGCCTTAAATAGATATCAAATATCATGGAGTATTTTTTTCTGGCAATTTGTTTGAGAAAAAAAAGGCAAACATATTTTAACATCTTCACTATATTACAGCTTACAGTATAACCAGGCATTTAACTGCCTTTTCATTGTTGTGCTGTAATGGTTTACTTTAGATTCTAATAATTATTCATATTTGTATTAATTACAAATTTGTTGAAAATGTTTGCAAATAATAATCTCAACAGAATGTGAATGGAACAAAATAATGTCACAATAATTTACTATCAGTTTTAGTGACCCTGTGGCTGATGATTGATAGAAATTCCTCGGTGCTAGGTCTAAATAAAAATCTGGGCTCTCCTAATGTCTAGAAACAATTCATACTGTAATTACTGTATGTTGCTTGTTCTTGTTTTATTTTAATTTATTTGTTTTGCATTTGCATGTGTTTAAAGGAGAGCTGAAGTCCTGTCTCACCGGGGAACTGTTTGTGTCTCGTTCAAATAAATGAACAAGACAATGAATGAATGAACACCAAAGAGACTTAAAATTGCAACTCCCATAAGCCTTTGATGTTGACATACTGTCACTGCCTTCTGGGAGCTCGAGTAAAAACACTGCATGTATACCATGCGCTGCATTGGAAAAATGCATTTTGGCACTGAAGTGAGCGAGACTTTGGCTCTCTGTGAATGCAATCAAATTCATATGCTCCTACTCTAACTACATGACTTTTTATCACTGTCTAAATGCAACTGTTTTCCTGATTTGATTGGTTGTTTCTTATGAATGAACGTCTGTTTTATAAAGTACATAAAATTATTCGTCTGTAATTGGTAATTACTGAAGACGATGCTTTGCTTGGAAAAAAAAATAGCTAAATAACACTAACTAGAGTAGCACATTATAAATAGCCTAAACGTTGCTCTAATTAGCATTAACAGTGTTACTCATAATAACTAGATAACACTAAGTAAAGCTCAAGTTTCTTTTAACTCACAGCTGAGTTAAAATTGATAACTTGTTAAAAATGTTAGCCGTTATAACTTTGTTTCTAACCATGTGATGTTTCAGCTTGCAGACTTTAACCTTTAATCTGTCTCTCCAAATTCTTTGAAGGACACTATGATAATGAACGACTGGCTATTGCTAGGCAAAGAATCCCATACAGACTTGGTCGGGTAGTTGACGAGTGGCTACTCGATAAAGGTAAAAAATATAATTGATTAATTAATTAATTAACCCTTGAAATAACTAGTAAATAAACTTCCCCCCCTGAGAGGTGCAGTGCCAGAAGACAAGGGTGACAAAGTGCAGGTTACCCAGACGTATACATTTCCATTTTAATTGGAACTTGTACCGGCTATGAATTTTAATGGCCACAGTATAGCTTTAAGCAGAAGAAAATGAGTGTGGAAGCAAACGGATATGGCGTGCTTGCCATTTCTTTTTGTCATCCTTATACCTTGTGGAGAGGCTGCACCTTAACAAAGATTTTAAACTAAATTAACTAAAAGCGCATAACCCTTGTCTAACCCTCTATCATCCCTCTTAACCACTGTGTGTAATTAGATACTGTGTGTAATTATTCTACATAAATATCATTAAAATGCTGTGTAACGTTTTCATTAATACCAGTGAAGCTAACACTGGACATAAGCTGACTAGGCTTTGTTCCTAATAACTGAACCATATTTTAAACCACAGCTTCAGGATGTGTTCACCCCAGTGAACCTCTTTCCATTTTTCTTGTTCCCTGTAATCTTGTGCTGCCTTGCATTGTACTACAACGAGCACATCAGACTCCCAAGCTGAATTTTTTTTTTTGCTGCAACAAAACAACCCTGACAGGCTGTTAAAGTAGATCACTGTTTGCAGCCATTAACTTTGCTAATAAGTATTCTCCTGAGTTGGGCCCATTACCGCAGCCCTCCTCCTCAGATGTAACACTGCTTATCAGTAAAGGTGCTGACAGCGGTGCTGTTGAATATCATTGCCCCTTTGAGGAGGTAAAACAATTGGACCGTGGGGGAAACCCACGGAAAAGCATGTGTTAATGGCCTAATGGCTGATGAAGTCAGTGGGAGGAGGGAGTCAAATTTTTATTGTCATTCGGCTTCAAACTGTCTGATGTGTGGCAAGACTGCCATTTTAGTAGTTACCTGTTAAAAGGAGCCATAAGATACAGATCTTCACACCTTCTTTTTTCCCCCTCTAAAGCTAAGAGACAAATATAAATATCATTTTCCCACAGGCAGCTGCTAACTTATTCAGTGACATTTCAAAATCATAAATAAACATCTAAATAGGCTTTAAGCCTCCTCTTCTTGTATGTGCAAAGTCAAAATTATAAACTTGCTGCTAACCAACATTTCCCTTTTTAGAGTTAACATCTAAATAAGCTTTTAAACAAATTAATTACTAAATCCCACCTGGCTCAGATGATGTTCTTGTGCAAAATCTCCCATATGCCGTCTCTGTGTGTGCTCTGCCGTTCTCTCCCCTTTTCCATCATCTCCTTCTCTGTGTTTCTGTCTAACTTTAGGGAGACAGTTGACCATCTTTAACAGCCAGGCAGCCATTAAAATTGGCGGTTCTGACAAAGGGCGACCCTTCCAGGGTCAGATTTCAGGGCTGTATTACAATGGTCTCCAGGTGCTCAAACTGGCAGCGGAAAATGACCCCAGCGTACAGGTGGAGGGGAACCTGCGGCTGGTCGGAGACTCGCTCTCCGTGGTGACCACGGACACCACCTCCGTCACCCCGCTGGCGGTGTCTGATATGTCTACCACGATCATGGAAACGACCACCACGATGGCCACCACCACCACCCGCAGGCAGCGGTCGCCCAGCTTGAGTGAGAGCATCTCAAAGGTCAGCGAGTTTAAAAAGGGGTGCTAATTTGCTGACAACAGGGAGGTAATTAGCTCATAAGGTGAAGGCTGTTGTCTATGTTTCGCAGTAGGAAAAAAGGCCATTTTAAATATGGCTCAATAACAGTGAGTGATTTTTTTTTTTTTTTTTTTTTAATTAATTAGCTTTGTAGAAATCTGGAGCTGTGCGTGATTCCCAAAATTACAAATTTATATTTCTGTTCAATTATCAGGTTGCTAATATGTCTAAGCATCCTTAACATTCTCAATCAGCTTTAAAAATGCAAAATTGTGATTAATATAAGAACAAAACTGAGTAATACTTTGGCACTGTCTTTATGTGTGTCACCTTATAAAACATAAATGTTTAAACTTGCACAGGTTTACACATTTGGAGCTTATTTAATCCCCCTGTCATGTTTAGCTTATACTGTAGTTTCTGTTCCATTCATCTTGTATTAATGCACATTTTGAAATTTAACTTGCAGTACTAGAATCTAAGATGACAGTCAACACACAATCACAAAACCAGAGAACACTTCAGAATCCCCAGTTCTTCTCTACATTTGACAATGATAAGCTTATTTTTCAGATTTTTCAGATTTTTAGGCCTTAAAGGGGTTTAGGAACATGAACACACTTTTCCCCTGATCATCATGAAAGGAGTTATGAGATGAAATGAACCACATTTATGTCTCACACCTTGACAAATTTCAGTGTTTCACAGCATCATTAAATTTCTTAGCGCTGCATCAGCTATTACTGAAAGAATTAGGCATATAAAACCTTGTATGGAGTAATAGGTAAGCTAAAATGCTTCATAAATTCATTAAATAACAGGTTTGATCCAGCATGTTTGATTCTGAATTCGCTGCATAACTTACTTTCCATCAAGGTATTAGGATTAGGATAATGATAACATTCTTGCTTAGTGTATTTTTACAATACAGCGGCCACATAAAAACAAAGAATTTGAATGTGATAAATGCTGAAAACCCTTCAAATTGGAGAAATTTCAGTAGTTGGACTTGTCCTGAGGTTTTAAAGAACCCCCACTGCCACTGCCTCTCCTAATAAAACTGCAGAGTGCTCTTTTTGTTCCATTTCTTTTGTCTAGCTATCCTAAAATGGTCTTCTCTATATTTTCAATTTATCAAAGTAATCCATTAGTGAGCCTTCTAATGCCCACTCTGCCCAGAGCCCACTGTGCATCCTGCATCCTCGTTAAATATATGTGAGAATTTTATATGGGTTTTTTGTGCAAATTTGATATAAAAGAATTGTTTAAAACCCAATTATATAGCATTTATCTCATTGAGAGCCTCCATCGGTGATGTTTTTCCATTGTTTGCACACACATAAAGTCAGCCAATGGGGTAAAGGATAAAAAGCAGCTGCTGATGGGCTCATTTTGAACTTGTAGTCTTACTAGTGTCGCTCCAGGCACAAACACTTAAGCAGTACAGTGCTGCATAGTGCAGATTTTTTTCTCAGACCGGACAGTCAGTGTAAAAAAGAGACTGTCTGTGAGCCTGAATGAAGAAAAATGTTTATTGGGTATTTGTTAAAAAAGAAATTGTATTCCCTGTTTGCTTTCAGCCACAGAACTCTGATGATATTTTGGTGGCATCAGCTGAGTGTCCAAGTGATGATGAGGACCTGGAAGAGTGTGAACCGGGAACAGGTGGGTCAATTGGTCCTTATGAAGCGATGGTACTAGGGTGCTTAGATGAGTCATGTTATTTTTACCCAGGAGTGCAGACAAAATGCAGTGCTTTTAGGCAGCCATCATTGTTCTTAAAAAAACAGATCTGTCTTCTCAGTTTCATCCAACTATCTTACACTCACATATTGAGTAATTCTGTCAAATAACTGTCATTATTTGGATAGTTATTACAGACTAGCATTAATTTGTTCTCTACCCTGTATTTGTAGCTCACAAAAGTGAATCAAAGACAATCTTTGTGAAGTGTACTTCAGGCATTAAGAGAGTCTGATCGAGTTTGTGACAGAAACAAGCTGTAGAACTTGAGAGTCTGGCCTTATTGTGGGTGCCTTAATTATTAATATGACCTTATCAGAATTGTTTGTTGTTGTCTGGCCCGGCAAAGTGTGACTGAAATAATAATGAAAGAGAACCTATTGGCTGTAAATGTCTGTAGATGTATGTATCTGTAACATCTGTAACTCTGCAGAATGTTATAATCGTATATACAAATACACACACACACAGGAAAATATATTGTTGAATTGTTGAGGCATCTAGTAGTAGTGGTTAAAGGTACATCTGTAAGATAGCAAGTGCTTTCAGAAAATCATACTATTTTGTGTGTGATTCATTCATACAATAACCTTTCTGCTCTCTTATCATTCCTCAACCTCTGCCTACAGATGTGCATATCGCAGCATGGCCATTTAAAACTTAATGTTCTTGTGTTTATTATGTGCTCTTCATTCAGCTGCCGCCTCTCACGGGTCATCTTGTATGTTTGTTTCTGCATGTGAGCTCTTTTTTACGCATTTGCTGTATTGCATTATTAAACATTCTTAATCTGCACACCCACACACATATGCATACCTTCCAGACAGCATTATGATGCTTTCGGTTTGCTTTTCTCCTCAGTTGCCAAGCGCTGATGTAAATACCCATGTATTATAGAAATGCAATTACTATAAATAAAATCACTGATAAGCCATCTAATATTAAATTCTTCATTAATAATGTACATAATGAGCAGATTGTGCTTCTGTTCTGATGAGCACAACTGCTCAGCCAGAATTTCAGTGTTAATTCTGCTCTAATTTAGGATCCCCTACCTTTTCTGTTTTCTTTCTAGGAGGTGAATTAGTGTTGCCTATTATAACAGTGGATTCCCTTGAGCCCCCATCCATCGCCACCCGTTACCCCGTCATCCCTCCTCCTCCTACTCTCCTTTCCCCACTTGAAACCACCAAAGAGTCCCTGATACTCCCTCCCCACCCTTCCTGCCCCCCGGACCAGGAGGACTGTGGTGACCCTGTGGAGGTCTCAGCCTTCGGCTCTGGGGAGATGACGGAATCCGATGACGAGGACTTTTACAATAAAAACTCCCCCTTGGTCACTGACAGGACAGTCCTTCCTCCACCCCCTGCCGCTGGTGATGGTGGAGTCCAGAAACCCCGCCCCTTACCTCCTTTTGTTCCCACCACCAACCCTGACCAGCTCCACATTCCTGCAGGCAAAATGAACACCCGTGACCAGGTGCTTCTGCCCCCTGTTCCTCCATCCTCCCGAAACACACCAGGACTAACTTACCCCCCCAATTTTCCCCATGTGCCCACAGCCAACCCCACAGCCTCTGATGATAAGAGCCTGCCTGGTGCCGTGGAGGTGATAAGGGAGTCCAGTAGCACCACGGGGATGGTGGTTGGTATCGTGGCTGCTGCTGCTCTCTGCATTCTTATCCTCCTCTATGCCATGTACAAGTACCGGAACCGGGATGAGGGCTCCTACCAGACAGACCAGAGCCACAATTTTGCCAACAATTCCACTGCGGAGGGCAACGGAGCAGTGGTCAAAGACAAAAACACAGCGACAGCCTCTGTGGCAAAGGCCATCACAAAGGGTAAAAAGAACAAAGACAAAGAATACTACGTCTGAAATCACAGGAGAGTAGGCAAGTGTGGACTGAGACAAGAGGATGAGAGAGGATGCTTTCCTTTCGCGCCCCAATATTGTCAGGTCGACTATCAGAAAAATTCCACAAAAGAAAAAAAACAAAAGAAACAACAACTGCGCAAAGCAATTGTGTCCTGCTTTTACATTTTTCTCAAAAGTCAAGGTTGCCCAGTTCCTATTAATGATAAATTCTTATCTACGGCACAAGATCTGACTCATCCTCTGTATCACAATGTGCACTCAGTCTGCATTCACCAATTCCTTATTAGTGTATCATTTTTTTATGTTTTTAACAAGCTCGAAGGAGGCATATCCACTTTGGCTTTGTATATAGCATGGATATGGCACCGTGAAGAAAGTGCTGAAAAACATCTGGTTTCTTTGTACTTCTTTGTAATGCCCTATCTCAAGTCTCAATGTCCCCATTATGATGTATGAGGCTGAACAGCCCAGCTATTGAATTTTGATGGTAGATGAACAGAGAGCACAACAGTCATCCTGGCTACACTCGAACAGAAGGCCTTCATTTGGATAAGACATCATGTCTGCAGTCTACATGTTATTTCATGTGATTTTAAAACTCCCCACTCACTCTGCCTCTATCCACAAGAGATGGTACCGTGTTGCTGATGGCTTATCGTAAAGTAAATGAAGCAAGATATTTAGCCCTCCTGGTGAAAAAAGGAATTTTCAAATCCTTCTCCATATTCTGGCCAGTGAACCTTACAGTATGATGGCTCAGAAAGAGAATTAATATCAGATATTGCAGTCAATGTGCCATGCCATTCCAGGTAGGGATGATTGTGAGCCAGTCATTCTACACCAGTGAAGGTATTTATCCGTGAACACTGCTTGTATGTACATATAGTGGTTAGCAGATTGAAAAAGCATCGTGTACGTAGGGAAGGTATAAAGAAGAATAATCATGCGAGATGCTATGCTTGGCTCGCCCCCGCAACACAGCTTTTCATGACAACTTCAAAACTGTTTCAGCCCGAACTTTACAGGAATTTTCAAGAGCTCAGAATCACATTTGAGAGTGTTTTCTGATTGCTTCTTGGAAAGAGGAAACCAACACACCTCACCAGATGCTGGCTCGCTCATAATGTTTTCTTTCTTCTAAACTGTCTTGGGATAATTCAGAAGCACACAGAAAATGTAAACATATCTTTGAAGCATAGATATTCCTTGTAAAGCAGCCAAACATGTATTGTTTTTTTTTTTCTATCGGTTATTAAATGACTATTCTACGAGATGAATAATTGAAGATTTGTGAATTGTATTGATATTTCTCTGATATTTCAATGTATCTTGTTACCACTCCTCTTAACACGTTATATTTTAGATTGCCTTTTACTCAAATCCGGACTAAAAGCACACTTTTTCCTCTGATAGCTGCAAATATCTTTTGGGTTTTTTGGGGGGGGATTATTTACGGTACAGATTATGCAGAGAAAACACAAGGGTGGAACAAACAAATGTTTTGTTTTGTTGCATTGTGCATTTTATATGTGCTAAATCTGTTACTCAATGGATCTGATAATATAAAGCCATTTTCTCTGTTGAGTTATTTATTCATGCTCTGTGATTTCGTTCTTTTTTTTATGAAAGTGCCATTCGACATGAGCTGCTCAGTGCTCAGAAAATATACCATTCCTCACTCATTGCTATTGTATAGTGTTCATGTGAAATGGATCTTAATATGTGTACAGAACGTGGATAAAGATGAAAATACACTTGATTATATACTTTGTACACAACTGTGTTGTGTGTTGCTTCCTAGAAGTTCCCTAAAATAATTAACTTTATTTGACTTTTCTTCTTGGATGCAACATTGTGGGTGAGCACAATGAAAAGAATGTAGTTTTTAGGTCAGGACAGTTCGGCTTCATGGTGTGGTAAACTGTGTGACCCTTGTTCTTGTATGCTTCTGCAACAGCTGTGGGTGTGCAGTCCCTGCAAACGGACAAAGTTAATATAGTAGTAAAATAAAACTAACTAAATTTCAAATAAGAAACTGACATTTTCAGAGGGTTAAAAAAAAGACTTTGAATATAAAAAATACAGTCAGTCTTTTTGTTTTAGTAGTTTTCAAGTTGGTCTCACTTTTTCAATTAGCAAATCGTAGCAAATGCGTTTATAGTGCTAAATATATAAATGCAAATAAAATGTAAAGTAATCAAAACTAAACTGAAAGTAAACATTTTAAACAATAAAACAAATCTTTAGCACTGAAAACTGCAAAGTAAGTAAAAATAAGCCAAAGAGAAAATAACTTTTTAACTCTATATTAATAAAAGCTATGAAAATAACACGGCTATGATAACCTTGGTACAGATGCTGACATGTTTGTGAATGTTATACCTCAGAAATGTCTTATGAAAATTTGGTATATTTAGCACAAATATTCCCTTGGCCTCAATGATGAACTGAATAAAGATTGTTGGTCAGAGGTAAAAGTCACTGTGACCGTACCCAGTCCCATAATAGTGATTTACTCTACTTAATTTTATGAGAACACCTGGAAGAAATATCATCACACCTGGCCCAAACATCCACCGGGACTCAAGGATCAACCATGCAGTGGCCAAAGATCACTATGACCTCATAAAATATGCTTTTGGCCACAACTTAAGAGTTCCTTTACCGAGTAACAGAAGATTTCCAACAAATGTTTAATATTGTAAAGTGATGGCATCTTAAAACGGAAAGGTCAACAGTAAAATTCCCTGTGGCATCATAATGTTCTGTAAAACATAACTCAGGAGTAGGAGGTTTGTGTGTGTGTGTGTGTGTGTGTGTGTGTGTGTGTGTGTGTGTGTGTGTGTGTGTGTGTGTGTGTTTGACTGTGTATGTGTGTGCTTCTAAGTTCAATAAGAGGACAGATGCAGAAGCAAATGTAAGGTAAGCTAGGGTAAACCTTAATGAAATTTGGAGAAGAATAACAAAAGGTGCTTCAGGGTTATCCAGGCAGGCAAACAAAAAAATAATTCAAACAGAGAAGAAAAATTAGATTTATCCAGAAGAGGGGGGGTTCATATTCCAATGAAACAATGAAGAAACACAAGGAGACATGCAGAGAGAAGCAAGAACACAGGAAGGTGCACAGATGAATGGACAGAGGGAGAAACAAAAGGCTAAATATAGCAAGGTAACTGGGAACAGGTGGAAACAATGAGAGAACCACAGGAGTGTGAACCACATCCAGATATGAAAGGCACACAAGAAAAGTAACTATCAGATTGACACAGGGAGCGATAGGAAAAAGTGACAAAGAAATTAATACAAAGGGCAAACAGGGTGGAAAGAAAAACAGACTAAAAAGAGAACAATGACTGGAACACTCCAAAAGTTGATTATGTTCATCTGGACATAGCGTTTTATGGGAGAAACATTTCGTCACTCATCCAAGTGACTTCTTCAGGCTCAGCTGGCTGCAGGTTTCGCCAACCTACTCCATGCTCAAACCAGCGTTCCTCCCTGTCCAGGATGTGTACATCCTCATCATTGAAAGAGTGTCCACTGGCCTATAGGTGTAAATAGACTGCAGAGTCCTGGCCTGACGAGGTAGCTCTTCTGTGTTGCGCCATCCGCTTCGCCAGAGGTTGTTTGGTTTCCCCGATGTATAAATCCTGGCAATCCTCCTGGCACTTAACAGCGTACACTATGTTACTCTGTTTGTGGCGCAGCGTGTTTTGGGGTTTACAAGCCACAGACCCGGTGTTTAGAAAAAATGTGTCTCAACTGCTCTGATACTCCTGACACATATGGGATCACTACAGGTTTTCGCTTAGGCAGCGATTGTTCTTCTCTCCTGGATCGGCTGAAGCTTTCTTTAGGCGCCTGCCCAGCTTTGACAAATGTCCAGCTGGGATAACCACATTTACTCAGGGCCTTCTTGATGTGATGTTGTGATGTTCTTCTGCTTCACTGGCCGCTGTGTCTGTGGGGATGGTGTTCGCTCTGTGTTGTAGCGTCCTGATGACACCCAATTTATGCTCCAGTGGATGATGAGAGTCAGACCTTAAATACTGATCCGTATGCGTAGGTTTGCAGTACACATCAGCTTTTAGATGTCCCTCATTACTGATGGAAATCTCACAGTCTAAGAAGGCTAACTTGCCACTTTTCATATTCTTCCTGGTGAATCTGATGACTGGAACAGGACGATCGTGACCGTATTTCACGTTTGGTTGAATACTGAATTACTCACACTAATTCTGGGAGCCAAACAATAGTGCTTGTGTAGATTTTCTGTGCTGCAGGGTTGAAGATGTATGTGCAGCCATGTCTTTACTCAGTGTTGATCCCGGCTACATCTTTGTCTCTTATCAAAGTCAGGCTCGTGGGACATAAATCCATCTAGCACTTTTCATTCAATTTCTTTAAAATCTTCACTACATCATAGAAATCTGGCTAGAAATGAATAAAAATTTAGATTAACCCCTGTTGCCTTACTTACTATAAGAGAGTAATTCTTGCAAATTAGCAGTGTAACATATTGATTGCTTCCGTTTGTCTGTTAGTGCTTGGGACCAAAGAATCTTTTTAGGATAGACCAAAGACAATCACAATGACGTCACTCTACAAAGGCTAACAAGACAGGTTAATACATTTAACATGATGAACTAGTATTTGCACAAATTGCAGGTCGTGTAATGTGCTAAAAATGTGTCTTACACTTGAATTTCATCATCATTTTCTCACTCCTCTCTTTTGCTCACGCACTCTCTTTTGGACTCTGCGTTGTTCTGGCATGTTAGTAGCTCCTGGATGTCTATTATTTATAATGAAGCACCTTCTTATACTATCAGAGTCCATTGCAATGGAATATCATGATCTCTGTGAGGCTTAAATGCAATTTAAATAGTCCAAAAAAAGAAAAGAAAAGAAAAGAAAAGAAAAGAAAAAGAAAGACAAGATAAATTCTCATAAGAGATGCTAGTGATTTGTCCACAGTGTGACCCAATCAGGTCTGACACTCGTGGACTTTGTTGTTCCCTCACTTGAGTACCAAGCACTCAACTTGGGTTAAAAAACAAAAAACAAAACATAAAACATGCATTTCAAGCTGGTGACTTAGAGTTTAAAAAAAATTGGTAATTTAGAAGGCAGGAAGTGTTATGAAAAAAGTTACTATTTGGTCAAATTATTAAAAATGAGGGAGTGTTTGTGGAAACTAGGAGTCAGGCTATATCAGGCTCTGCTACACTGAGTTTAGTCAGTCTTTATTTGAAATCCTTCAAATAAAGTACTAGAATATTCCCTTAATATGTGGAGCAAGTCTATATGCTGATATCATATTACTAACTTTGAGGCTACAGCACATGAGGAGTTCCCGCACAGTAAAAAAGTATGCCACCGCACAGCATTTATCAAAGGCAAATTTGGTTATCATCTTCAACTACAGAACTACAATAAGGATCAGCAGCCTCATGATAATCTTTGACAGCGGCACCATGTTGGTGTTGTTTGACTACCCCCTGCTGAGAACATGTGGAACTGTAAGAGGGGAAAGCAAGTCGGTGACGTTGATGTGATGTAAGGTTATAGTTGCCTGCACTTAAGCAACCATCAGTTTATCTCAAGGATGTTTATCACCAAAGACAAGAATTTAGAGAGACTGCATTTCAAGCCAGCAGGATGACCCGTCCTATCAGTCTCTTTGTGCTGATAGTGATGACAATAATCCTGTGGGGTAAGCAAGGTGTGGTGTCAGTACGGTTTTGGTGCAGCAAGGCCTGATCTGTGCTGACACTGTGTATCAAGGAGGGTGGCTACAGGATATGATAAGCCACTCCTGAGCATTGCTGAGGTATCACAAGGTTAATTCAACAAAACAGCAAAGGCAGGGGAAACAGATGACGGCTGATATGGCCTACCCTACACTGAAGCTGTAGGTATAACACGCGGGGATTTAATTGGAAGGGGGAACAGAAAAGTGCAGGAGCAGCTTTTAGACCTGATGCACCTCAAGCATAGTAATGTACGACAGTAATGAGTGTATTTTATCCATCCATCCATTCTCTTCTGCTTATCCAATTCAGGGTCACGGGGTGGGGGTGCTCAAGCCTACCTCAAAGTGTGTATTTTAATTAACATATTTTTTATGTGTGTGTGTGTGTGTGTGTGTGTGTGTGTGTGTGTGTGTGTGTGTGTGTGTGTGTGTGTGTGTGTGTGTGTGTGTGTGTGTGTGTGTGAGCGAGCAGATGACCATCAATGATTAATTTCCTTTGGGATTAATAAAATTTTATGAAATGAGCAACCACTGCTCAAACAAGGTTTTCTTTTTACTGTAATTACTATGTAGTTATTTCCAAGGACTTCACAAGTAATTATATGTGTTTCATAGCTTCTCTTCATATCTTGACATTTAACCTTGGCTATGTGTCATCTTCCCACAGCCGTGATGTTAACTCAGGCATCACTCCCTCCACATAACTCTGTAAATTGAGAGAAAATGAGTGCATCCATGCTCTTCCACTTATCCAAATCAGGATCACAGTGGGATTGGAACGGTACATCCTGGATGGGTCACCAGGATTAAGACAGTGACAGACTATTTGTGTCTTTGGACTGTGGGAGGAAGCCACTGTACACCGCGAGAACATGCGCTCCGCACAGAAAAACCCCAGAATGGACTCAAAAGCAGGACCTTCAACAGTGCTAACCATCGCACTACTATGCTGACCATCCAGCCATCCATTTTCTTCCACTTATGAGAAAATGAGTTATTTTATATTAAGGAAGCCAGCTCATATATACACTATATAGCCAAAAGTATTCACTCACCCATCCAAATAATTGATTTCAGGTGTTTCACGCTACTAAATATTTCACAAGTCTGTTAGTATTAGTGGTATTATAACAAACTGGAAGCAAATGGGAATGACAGCAACTCAGTCATGAAGCAGTAGGCTATTTAAAATCACAGAGTGAGGTCTGCAGATGCTGAGGTGCATAGTTCACAGAGGTCACCAACTTTCTGCAGAGTTATAGCTGCAAAGGGTGGGCGGACATTATATTAAACTCTTTCGATTAAGAATGTCAGTCAAGTTCATATGTGTGTGAAGGCATATGAGCTAATACCTAGGGCAATATAGTATATTTGCACAAGAACTTTTTTTTAACATGCCCTCAATAAATAGGCAATTTTACAGACAAAGATGGTCGGAGATGTTCTTTTACTTTAAAAGAACAACTTTTTTATTTGTAAAGAGTTTATGTGTACTGTCATAAAAACAAGAGATCGTTGGCTAATGTTGCAGAATGGCACACAAATGCGAGTTCTATACTATTTATAAAGAATAAATATAAAATATAAACGTAAAATTTTTACCTATCTAAAAATTAGCTACGGTACCTACCTATATGTAGGTCCAATTCATCTCTTCAAGCATGGACAACTGGGATTGTCAGGTGGCATCTGGAACTGAACCATTAGCAAGGTGAGGGTCTTTTGGGATTGCAGGGAGCAGTTTAGCAGTGTGGCTGGCTTAAATGGGGGTTAGCTTGGCCTACATTAACCTGAGCTAGCTGGTAAACCCATATATAAGAAACGTCTACATGAATGCCAGGACCTGAAAGTAAACATTCAGGACCTATTTATTTTTATTAATTTGTTTAGGTAGTTTTGTGGTTGATTGGTTTGTACTAACATTACATTTTAAGAATATTTTAAAATAAAAGAAGAAGAAAAAGTCCTCCTCATGACGTCAGTACACATGGCCAATCAGCGCCATGGGAATCTCTCTCGGTCTCTCACTCACTTTGCGGCCGTGCGTGCGTGCTTGCGTGCGTGTGTCAACTAGTTGTTAGCAGAGCTAGCTACCCAGTGAGCTAGCTCGTTGAAACATTTTTTGTTTAGTTTTTGTTTTTTTACACAGGGTCCGTTTATACCAAGAAGCATTTGTTGTTCGTCATGAGAGGGGCCCACGGCTCCCCATACATGATGTTTGTCACCCAGTCATGCCAAAGAGGAGCACGGCCTCTCGGGAAAAACGATAAGTTAGCTAACGCCAGCAAAAAGTGAAGCTACAGTTTTTTAACAGCCGATTTCCTTCCTAGCTAGCATCCTGAGACGGAAAGCGCTGAGATTTTGCATGAACTGGATGCGGAAGGAGGATATAAGCCAACCTGGACAGCTATTGCTAACTATGAGCTATGCTGGGATCCAAAATCGGAGAACATCTCACTGTGAGCACAATTATTAAATCTATCAAGCCAGCGTGAGATAATAATAGCTAATGACTTTCACCTACCTATTAGCGGTTAGCGTTAAGCTGTCTTGTTTTAGGGTGACGTTACAGTTACCCAGTCAACGATAGGGACATCAAGATAGAAATGCTTGCTTATGCGGCCTAGCATTAGCCGGTAACTAGCATTAGGTATCCTAATGTTGTCTGTCAGGCAGTTTGAGGAGATAATCTTCGGGTTTAGGTCATGTTATCATATTCACTGAGGTCACTGAAACCACTGGCGGCTGCCCAGAGGTGAGAAATGCACAGAAATCTTTGTAATATACGATGAGCTGCCAGTTAGCTTGCTAGTGCCTGTCACAAAACTTAATCTAGCTGGCACAACAATGGCCTGGACGTGAACATAGGGAGTTCATGCTGTCGGAAAACCGAATATGTCAGATATGTCATATATCACATACAGCTGTTTTTGTTTGTGTGAAAGACATCTAATGGCAAATTATGTTTGTTATAATCGTTGTTTCACGTGCCATTGCTAGCTTATGTTATTCTTTTGCATTTATCGATCACTAAAACGATTCTGTCACTTCAGTTGCAATAAAGGATAATTAGTGTCCTGTGATTTAATGTAATTAAGTAAAGGACAGATGAAAGAAAAGAGTAAAATGTTAAAGTAAACATACTAAATAGACGTTATAAGTTGCACCTGAAACAAAAAGAGCAACACTAAACTTATTTGGTGATTTTTATTAGATTTTCAAGATTGTTTTTCCATAAAATCCAGTGTTTAAAGTGAAGCTTCATAAAAGAAAACTGACTAATTGTGATCTCTCTCACAGATGAGCACTTGTTCGTGCAGTCATTGGGTTACCAGTGTGTCAAAAAGTCACTCTGCTGATTACCCACCGAGGATTGGGCTAGAGTGTGGCAACGCTGGTGCAGGGAGGGAGCTTATACTGGCACAAGAATATGCAAGGACTCTTTATCTCAGCTGAAGTGTATGCATATATCTAAGACACAAAATTGCTGTGCTTGATGAAACAGTCTTGGTCAACCTGCCATGCCCCATGGACATGCCATCGTAGACACAAGATACCGTGGCTCAAACTGCTGCACAGTTTTTTGAGCTACAGCCTTGGGGGAAGCGTTTCAACTTTTAGTTGAACCTGAAGGTGGAGATGGGTTCCCAAGCTCTTCAGATACTGCGGCAGGGCGTGTGGGCTTCGCTCACTGGAGGGTGGTATGTGGATCCCCACCAGAGCACATTCTCCAACTGCTTCCACCTCTACCTTTGGATATTTCTCCTGGCTTTCCCCTTTCTTCTGTACATGGTAAGTTCATTTTCCTATCACCATAGGAGCTACCAAAATAATGCACAAATCCTTTTAAATCAGTTTTCAGAAGTTAGCCATGATGACATGATAGCTTCAAGTAATTTCACTTATATAGGTCAAATCACAAATTTACCTCAAGAAGTTTAATAATCCGTTTCTAACTTGCATGCCCAAGCCCTTTTTACACATTGGCAACTTCAACTGACTTAATCATCTCCCAGGATTATCATGTGTAAAATGGGTCAAATACTATGTTTTGAATAACATAACTGCATTTTTTTAATGATGTAAACTGTATGAGAGACTCATTCAGCACATATGCATGGGATAATAACTTTATAGTTTAACTTCTAGTGCTTGTAACAATAGGGGGAATAAAAACTAAGGGTGTTTGCCTGAACTTGTGTGGTTAAATTAAGATCCTGATTTAAAACAATTCCATAATAAGTTTGAAATATCCAGCTATATTTAACACCTCATTTCCAATTAAGCTTCCTTCCTGGTTCTAGTTCTTTGACGTGACTGCCTGGTCTCATTTTTGTAATTCCTCTCTTTAAATTCCAACTCCTTGTCAGGCTCTTCCTCCAAGCTTGTTGGTGGCAGGTGTGTACTCTGCTGTGGTTGCTGTATTTTTTACTGCCATTAAAGTGGTAAACTACCGACTTCATGCAATGTTCGACCTTGGGGAGATTGTAGAGAAAAAGCAGGCCTCACTAACAGCTGAAGTGCCAAGGACAGAAGAAGGAGAAGAGGGGTCAGGTGCTCATGAGGGGAATCAGCACAGGTAATGTGATGTGTCTTAAAGAAAACTTGCCTGTTGCGATGCTGTGACTTGCTGAATTCTTTGGGAAAAAAATTTCTTCCTGCATGTGACTATTTCACAGGGATAGTCATGTTGGTGTAGAGATGACTGTGTTTCGGAAAGTCAACTCAACACCCCCAGTGCGTTGCAGCTCCCAGCACTCTCTGTTTGGATTAAACCAAGTGTCGGTGAGGATTACCATATTTACTAGCATGCAACATTATCTCTTCTGGCTTCCAACATTTCTCCAGTTCTATCTATTAGAATTTTGGCACTAAGGCTTACTACAAGATGTAGCAAGCTTTAAAAGCTAGCAGTTGGTATGGCTACAGGCAAAAAATTAAAAAAATAGACAGCAGATGATTGAATAAACCAAGTTACTGTTTAACCCAAGTACACTTGTTGCTATGATCTTTCTAACTCGTAGCTCCTCATTAAATGCTAATTGGTCTGAACCTCCCGTGGCTTAGTGCCAGGTTAAAAAAATTTGTATTTTCCATGATCAGTATGCCTGTAATAGTAGTTTGCAAGATTTTTTTTTAGTTCAGTACCAAGCTAAGGGGGGATTTTTTAAGTACTTAGCGATGTTCTTATGGTTTCGTAATGCATAATCATGTGTATCAGGTGGTTTAAAGCATTGTGTATATTCTTTCTTACTCTTCAGGAATTCTTGCCTCAGTTGGAGGATTCAGGGGGTACTAAGGGTAAGCATCTAAATGTTTTAATTCTGCATACCATATTTTTATTTTAAATCATGATGTATATAATAGATAGTCTGACATTTTTATCCAAGCATATGTTTTAAATTTGTAATTTCCTTTTATTTCAGATATCAAAGAGTTAATGCGGGAACAAGGAAGCAATAATGTGATTGTCACGTCAGCTCAACGTGAGATCCTACGTCAGAGTTCCCAGGACCCCATTAGTAAGTCTGTTATGTTTCACTGTTTAGAAATGAGCATTAGATACTGGAAACAATGTTTAATCCTTCCTGTATAAGTCAGGCTGTAAGTATATCAGTATTTTCATACAAATTTAGGAAAGGGGGGGGAAAAATGGAATCTTGAGAAACATAATTCACAACGTCAGTGTTACAGCTTGCAAAAGTGCATTTCAGTCTAGGGGGTCCTTTTGTCCCTCTGTGGGGGGATACTCCCACTAGGTTTATATCTGGGACTCTCCACCATTTGACCTCAGAACTGAAGAAGCTTCTCGGATGAGAGGTGAAACGTCTTCAAGTAACTTAAAGAAGTCCAGACGCTTTTCTTTGCAAGCTCCTTTGACTACGATGACCTGGATGACTGAGAACCTTCATAGACATTTCAGTCTAATGTTTGGTTTTCTTACCGTACAGGGGCTCTGAATGGGGTCTCATCCTGCATTGTTGCCGCTCTTGGAGGTGAGTTCCAAGGTCTTGTAGGAGTATCTGGAGTGTCAGCTGGATTTGAAGAACCTGGAGCCTTGTCTATCCCCCCTTCACCCTCGAGTCAAGAAGATGGAGGCGAGAAAGAACACTTGCAAGAAGTGGAGATGTTAACAGAACAGTTGTCTCATCAGAGTTCCAAGGACAATGATTTGGGGGCTTACTCTCCCCTTGGCCCCTCTGCTGAATCTGAGAGTTTGGGAGATACTCCCCTAAGCCCTCTTATAAAGAGTAGTTTAAGTGAAGAACTCAGTGAAAATCTGCTGGGTTTAGGCCTTGACCCTGTGGCTTTTGCTCCTGGGACTGAGCTCCCCGGCAGCCGCAGCGGAGTAGCACTAGCTGCTGGATCAACAGACAGTTGTTTCAGTGCTGGTGGAGCTACCACAGACCGTGAGACGCTAAGCACTGTTAGCAGTTACCGCAGTGAAAAAACTGATTCAACTCAGCTGGAAAGTCCTTCATTCAGCCAGTCGCGGCCTGTAGATGGACAGGTTTCTGCCTCAGCACCAGCGATAGGGTCTGACATCCACAAGCCCACAGAGGATTCAGCAGTGCAAGATGGCAGTGATACTGACAATCTGTCAGACAGTGTGTTACTACGCTCCCCTTCCAAAGAATTCTCCCTCAGCCAGGGGCTAGACCGGACACTTGTTGAAGGAGAGGATCTGCCATCTGTACCTTCTGATATTGCACAGCCCCCTCCTCTCCAGAACTCTTCCCCTTCAAGTAGTGGCCACTCAGAGGTTTGTGAATTGGACAGGAACGTCCCAGTTCCTCCTCTACCCCCACCTCGGCAGACCAATTCAGTGCCCTCAGGGCTGGCCCTGGGTCTGGTGTGTTCTGAGCCTGCTTTGCCCATATCTTCTACTCCATTCTTACTGTCTGAGCAGCCTGCTCTGCAGTCCCAGCAGGTTGTACGCCCTAAAGACTTAAAGCTGCTGCGGGCCAGCGGCGGTAGCATGGGGCACAGGCCAGGCCGAAGGAAAGCTCCAAGAAGGCGCGCTGGAGCTGGCAGTAGTAGTTTTGACTGTGGCTCTTACAGGCGTCACCACAATCATAGACAACACAGAGATTACATACCAGTGCGCAATCGACTCGGCACTAAGGCTTACAGTGAAAGTTTGTTTGAGGATTCCAGTGACGAGGACGACGGCAGTGACATGAGTGCAGGTTCTAGCCTGGGCTCTCAGCACCGATACAGCTCAGATGATGATGACGATGATGATGATGACTCTAGTTCCTCTACCTCCTGCTACTCTCCAGACCTTGCTAACACTGGCATTACATCGACTCTTCCCCCTGCTGCTCAACTGCCTACTCCAAGGGAAGGGGATTTACCCGAAACTGCTGGCCCCTCACATTCTCGTGCTGCTCAACGCTCTTCTAGCACCGCTAGTGCTAAGACTCACGCAAGAGTGCTAAGTATGGATGGGGCAGGTGGAAGCCAGAGCAATGCAGTGGCTCTGCCCTCTACTCTGCTTGCAATGCCCTCCACCTCCACGCCTGCACCTCGGACTCTCACCATCTCTAAGTCTGATCTGGAAGCCCGGACTATACACTCTGATGGCTTTGCTGGAGCTCACCATCATCGCTTGGATTCACTTGGAGGCTCTTGGACTGGCAACCAGATGGGCTGGAGAACAGGAGAACTGGTTGAAGAGGGGGCTGTTGGAGGTGGTGAGTTTGCAAATTTTCAGTCAAGAATATATGTTTTAACTTACCCTACTGAAACAGTTTTCATCATGGTTTGGAGGTCTAACTAATTAAGAAAGTTAACCTTCATAGGGAGTCGCTGATAGTAAGGCCTATTTGTAAGGCATCAAATTGTTGCTGATATTTTTTTTCTGTAATATATTTGATGACAGACCACTATTAATTTGTACTTAATTTAATCACGAGTAATGACTCCATGGTGTAGTGATTAATACATATACCTTATTTGTGAAAGATTTTATTTAAGATGGCGAAGAGACACAAACCCAGCCTTGGGGTCTCACAAGCTAGTGTACTGTGATCTAACTAGATGTATCTGATATGATCCCTGTGTTGGTGTTGTCCCTGGTGATCATAATTAATATTGGTCCAGGTTCAACATTGCAAGTTATATTGTCATATGGAAAAAAACTGCCAATGTGTACTAAAATCCAAAACGGGGCAGTTGTGGTTTAGGATGGGTTACGGTTATAATTATAGAGTTACGGTTATAATTATAGAGTTAAGGTTAGAGTTTGGTCCGAATTTCTTTCCACGTCGCAAAACCATGACATCACAACAATGTGATTGGTCACTTGCAATGATGAACCTGGCCCATCATTAGCTTCGGTGATCCTAGAACAACATTGGCACATTGATATCAGATTGTGCACTATACCCAAGCCAGTATAGAGGTGACGGTTGTGTCAGGAACTCCATCTGATATGAAGTCTGTGCCAAATCAAACATGGGTTCCATGTGCTGTGGCAATTCCTTTGGAAATAAGAGAGCAGCTGAAATTCTATTACTTTTTTTTTAGTTCCAAGTAACCATGAGGTGTGATCAGAAAGCTCTGGAAACGATTCTGTAAAAATCAAAAATCATGCCTGTATACCCATTCAAGAATATATTATACACTGCACCATTGTAAGTGGAGCTGCTATATTTAGATCACTGTAGAAGTCCTGTTATGTCTTCTACTTATGTCTCAGTAGCGCCTGTTGGATCTACTCCAGTGTATTCCTTCAACTTAATTTTCATTTTCAATAAGTTTACAGTGTCACTATCAGACAAGTGTGCAATAAGAGCAAATAGTAAGAAAAGACTATGTTGCAATGTATTTGCAACTCTCATAGGCTCGTATTTTGTCAGGTAATTGTAAAATGCAGTGTTTCTTTTTCGGCTTTTCTGTTCTAAGATTTTGTGTAGAAATTTCACCAGAACCTCAATCTGTTTTGCAAAGGAAGTATGGTCTCATTAAGAGCTTGTTTGCACTTGGAGGGGCTGATGCCCTGCATAATCTGTTATCCTTCAGAGGTTGCTGGCGATGCAGGATTTTCAGCTCTGTGTGTCCACCCTGCAGCTGGATGTGAGACGTCATCTCAGCCGAATTTCTCCCAGATATCTTCTGCCTCTCTATTACCGGAGAGACCCAAAAGTGTTCACCGCCAGTTCCCCTTAGGTTAGGTGGTTATGAGGAAAACTAGATGCTTCATTGATTGGGTGGGGTGCTGTTTTCAAGTGGAGGGCCATAAATGGCACCTAGCCCCAGAGGCTTTGTCGCACATATATAAATTACTTGGAGCTGACGGCAGGTTTTCGGCTTTGGGGCATTTCTTGCTGCTCCTGAAAAATTGTTATGTCCTGATTAGGAGAGACAGTATAACAACAGTTGTGTATACAGACTGTCTGAGGCACTTGCTGTGTGACATTACACAGCCTGGCTCACACTCTGATTGTGTGGAGCAGTGAACACCTCCTGTCATTATGTGTGACGCATGTTCCCAGTGCATTGAACACTGGAGTGGAGCTACAGAGGAAATCCACTCTATGGGGAGTGGAGACTCAATCCCACAATAGTCCACCACGTCTGAAGGTGTTCGTATATTTGTTTGCATCATACAAAAACACAATCTCCTCTTTTCTTTTCCCTAAAAAAATTGAGGGCAAAACATTAGGGGAGCTCACCCATGGCCAGGCGCACTGCTATAACAGTTTCCCTGAGCAGGTTGAGGGAGCAGTGGCTGTCTTTGATTTTGATTGTTCCATGATGGATCTAACTTGTCTTCTCCACAGCCCGGCGGTGGACACTGCCTTTGCACAGGGGCCTGGTGTCACAGGTGTCACAGAGCAGTTAGCTGAGACTGGCACCTGAAAGGCTGAATTTAAATGAGTTGGGTCTCCCCCTGAGGTTGATTGAGACCATTCAGAGTGCAAGAGCAGTTTCTGTATTCTGACTTTATGAGGGTGTGTATTTGAGAGATGTGCAGCTGCGAACAAAATTTCTTATCAGTGCTGTGTTAGAATTGTGTTAGACTTCCTTCAGGTTTTGCTAGATAAGGGAAGAGCATTTTCCTCTAAAGTGTTTGGCTGGAATGTCAGGCTGCCATGTTGGCTTTGGTAATGCACCAAAGAGATTTAACTACAGTTTTAGAGTTAGTCTTAGTCTTTTTACAGCTTGCTTTAGCATCAATGAAAAATAACAGTAACTGTAAGTTGCATGCTCTATCTACCTACACATCATGTCTGTAGTTTTCAACTGTAATAGGGAGGTTTTGCACCCTAATGCTGCCTTCATGCCTGACATTAGGGATTCTACCTATAGCTGCCCTGCACAGGAGCTGTTAGCTTTTCGCCCCCTGCCATTTGGGGAATGACAGCCAGAGGTGGCTGATCTTTTGCGTGGATCAAGGGGTTAACCCCGGTTCCTTGAAAACTGAATGAGGTATCTCACTCGCACTTTGCCCATGCAACTGGACAGTGTCAGTAAGGCATCAATAGATTAAAAAAAAAAAAAAAAAGGAAAAATGCTGACTGATATTTATTTATTTAGTCAAAATTATTTGACCTTTTGAATTTATTAAATTTAGTCATGAGTTAGTTGCTTTATGGTGTAGTAGTGGCACATAGAAGAACAGCACTAAGAATGCCTGGACCCCATGGTCTTGGTGATAAGAGCTTCTGTGGCTTGTCATGCCAGAGGGCACTTACCATAGTGAGATGCCGCATTTGAGCTTCAAAGAAATGAAGTTACCCTGGGCCCGTTTAAAAAAAACAAACAAACAAAAAAAACAAAACTATTAACAAAATCCTCACAAAACTAAGCTCGAAATTAAGCAGGCAAAACAAAGGTATAACTGTATCTTTACGGAATAAAGCATGAGATTGGGGTTTGAAAGAACACATTCAAATTTACAGATGTAACAGAATCTGCTTTGAAGTGTCTGTTTTGTGCACAGGAACAAGAATAAAGAAAACATTTAGAAAATAATATTTTATTCAAATTTATTTTTTAGGTTATTCTATTTAATCAGATTATTTTAACATTGTGTAACATAATACCCTATATGGACAAAAGTCCCTCTTAATCTTTAAATTCAGGCGTTTTCACTCCCATTGCCAGACTTGCATAAAATCAAGCCCATAGCCAAGGAGTCTGCCTTGAGAAACATTTTTTCAAGAATGGCTCATTCTAAAGAGCTCACTGAGTTCAAGCATGCCAGCCAGTTTGTGAAATTGCTTCCATCCTAGATATTCCACTATCAGTAAGTGGTATTATTGCAAATTGGAAGCATTTAGGAACCACAGAAATGAAGGCTCAAACTGTGTAAAGTTATAGAACTGGCTTACTGACTGCATATAGTGCGCAAAAGTCTTCAAAGCTCTTTTGAGTCAATAACTGCAGAGTTCCAGAGCCCCCAGCACAAAACCATCAGCACAAAAACTTTGCACCAGCATTTTTGTGGCATGGGCTTCCACAGCTGAGCAGCTTTTACCTATATACTGTATGTATTAATGTCAGGTGTTTCCACTGTGTGTTATACTAGGGATTTTCCTAATTTCTTAGTCGACTAAATGAGGAAAAAAAAATAAAGACTAACTGACTAGTCTGAAACTTAGGAACACTCAGGTAATAAGTTCCATTTGAGAAACTTTTATTGGAAAATGTCAAAAATTAATAACATAGGTATTTGAAACCATTTATCACATTCTTCAGTAATGAATCATGCCGCTTAAATGTGCAGCACCTTGCAGCATGCATTATCAATATTACACATTATACTCCAGATAGACAACAAAGATGAAAAACACTTAAAATAAACCGATGTTAAAGATGATACAAAACCAAACACGTTCCACTAAAATATGACAAATTAACATCTAATAAATCACGACTTAAAAGTCCCAAGCATTATGAATGATGCACACTGTTCGAAATTCATGACATCCACTTCAATAAAAGTTAGAATCTAAAATAAAACAATAAATCATCCATCCATTTTTTTTCTGCTTATCTAAAGTCAGTCAGACATCCTTAGCCGTCCCCTTTCAATGTGAAGGAGTAGCTGCTCTTCTTTGAACCCCTTCCGAATAACTGAATTCCTTACCCTATAACTAAGGCAGAGCCCATCCACCTTATGGAGAAAGTTCCTTTCCACTGCTTGTAACAATGATCTCATTCTGATAGTGTTAACAGAAAGATCAGGCCTAGATTAACAGATTTAGTTTCCCAACAATGATGTGCCATTTGGTGGCAAATGGGTGCACAACATTTAGGACCCAATAATATACCGACATTTGGCATTGATTAAAAGTTTAATAATTAGATTAAACCACTAGTAAGTCTGGTACCAACTAGTGACAACAGCAACGATTAGTCAGTTAGTCGACTAGTCACACATATGCCTACTGTAGGAATAGTGAAAGGTAACTAAAGCACAGTGTTGGGGAAAGTTGGAAATATTAATTAAAATGTTGACTGCTGTGCTTAAACTTTATTATTTTAGTAGAACTCCTTATTATGCAAGTTTACCAGAAACATTCAGGCATCATCCAGCTTTTACCTCTTTGTACCTGAGTCATGAGAATGTGAAGAAACTATGCAAAATATTTTCTACCATCTTTTGGTGCCATTTATGGTCGACGTGCAACTTATTTTTAGCAAAGACATAGTTGTTTAGGAGGTGTTCCCATCTGCACTAAAAGATGGTTTACAAAACTGTTAATCGAATAAATAACTTTGAATGAAAACCCAATAAAGTTTTATTAAACTGTCTGTTTAACAAATTATATGAATATTTTAAACACCCAAAAAGCGCTTGTTAGGCTAATTTGATAAAGAAGTTAAAACACAAGCTTCACTATAAACACTAACTGCTAACTTAATTTACCTCTGCAAATTGCCAATTTGGCTGAGGCTGCAGCTGTGCTCTTTCTCTAGCAGCAAAATCCAATGAATCCTCATCAGCAGCATAGGAGAGGAGAATGAGATGGCTGAAAGCATCTGATTTCTTTGTTATTCACTCACTGTCTTCATTTTAAATATTTTTTTGGTTTGACAGTTTGGAAAAGCATGAGTGAGATATGTGCTGCTGGTAAATAATACTGTTGTGCTCAATTACAATTCTGTTCAGATGTTTTTCTTTTTTATAAAATGGGAGTATTTAAAACAATGTTTAGCAATGAAAAATGACCGAAAAGACTACTAGTACAAAAATAAGAAGCATCAGTAAGATGAGTATAAATTATTGTTTAAACCCTGATTACTACCTCACTGCTGAGACCTCAGTAACCGATCACCCCTAACACATTGAGGCAAAATCTTTTCATTAACCCATGTCCTTGCTGCTAACATGGAGTCATGCTTTGAAAAATTTCTAATAAATTAATTTTAATTAATAGTCTGGTGTGTGAAACCTAACTATCTCTTAAGCTTTATACTTATTTATTTAATAAATGAATAAATAACATAAGGACATTCTAAGTTCTGAATTAAGATAAAATGCAGTTATAGTTAAATCTTAGATATGTGCATTATATACACTGACAATGTGATGTAAATGATAAACTTTCCTCAGCCATGGCCACGGAGGAAGGGGGCAAACACGAATCAGTCAGCAGTGTAAAGAGGACCCAGGCCATACGCAGGAGACACAATGCTGGGAGCAACCCTACACCACCACCATCTACCATGGGATCTCCTCCCAGGTTTGTCATCTAAGCAAAGATGTCCCTATATTTCTGCCATGCCTTCCATATTAGTATGTTTACATTATAATGGACATAAGAATAACAGCCCAGATTAAAATTTTGTCTATATAAAGTCGTATTTTCATTAAATAATTCTAATTATAGCTCATGGAGGATGTGAGCTTTAGGAGGACTGAGTTTAGGATTAAGATTAACTGCTGTATTCATTTGTTTGCTTCCTGCAGTCTCCAGGACCTCCAGCGAGCTCGGACCTCCTCTCATTCACGCACCCGTACACTTCCCTCAGCCTTACAGTTTGCCTCTTCACTTCTACTACCCCGCAGTGGCATCCATGAGGCTTCAACATTTGACGACACATCAGAAGGGGCAGTGCACTATTTCTATGACGAGAGTGGTAAGTACCTTGTCTTGTCTAGACAGTCATTCTGTTTATCCTATTATTAAATGGGGAGATATGAGACTGAATTCATGAACAGTGGACTCTCCTTGAGTACCGATTCTTAGGACTTGCTACCTTGAAATGTTACCAGTCTGTTATTTGAGCTATTATTTTGAAGCATTATGTAAAGTAATTGTAATGTAATGGTCACTGGTATTTGAATCTACATAAAGAAAATCACTTGTCAGATTGCATTATTGTATACTCTGTCTGTGATTGCAGATTTTACACTGTTGAGGGTATTCATTTCTGCTGTGTCTCTGTTATATAACAGGAGTAAAGAGGTCCTACACATTTGGACCTGCTGGAGGCGGCTATGAGGACCCAGTTCAGTAAGTTATAAAGTTTTTATTGCCAAGTGTCTTTCTTTTCTACAGACTACGAGAGTTATTGTTGTCATTAAAACATTACTAACAGCTACATTCAAGGCTGTGAAATTTTACACTTGCAGAGAAAGGGAGAGGCAGTCCCAATCTTCAAGCTTCACATCCACTGAGGTCCCAGAAGGGGCACCAGTCCTGTCCATGCTACAGCCCAGACAAGGGGCTTTACAGGGGATGCAGGTGCGCAGGGTGCCTCTGGAGATGCCCGAGGTTAGCAGTGCTTCATTGATTATTCCAAATAGGACATCAGTCGGCACATCAAAGCTAACTATCACAGACGGTCCTTCTAGATCCTGTTTCCTAATTCACACAATCTCTGAATTCTTACCTAGTTTGATCTGGATCACGAGTCTCTACAAGAGTCCCAAGAAAACACTTTGATGATTGAGGAGAAAGCCAAACCTAAACAGTACTATCGCTTTTGGGTGCTGCCTGGAAAGTGGCTGAGAGTCCGATATGATCGACTGGCTCTGCTTGCCTTATTAGACAGGTAAGACAAAACATTGGAAAAGAGAATGGATTACATTTTATTTAGTTACTTTTCTCTGTGACAGCAAAGAAAAATGTACAAAATGTACTCTGTTGCCCCTCAAATAATTAATACATAACAACATTTGTTTTTGTTTTAGTTTTGACAAATTATCAGTTCAAGTAAATATTTAACTTATAAAAGCAACTGAGTTCACTTTTAAACAGGTCCATGGTTTTGATTGAGAATTGATAGAGAAGATGGATTAACAAGTCCAACAAATTTGTTCACTCTGTATCATTTCTGAAGGCTGCTTTTCCTCTTACACTGAAGCAAAAGATTTTCATTCATAAGCGAAGTTCTTTTAAAGGATCAATTTAAAATATTTTCACTAAACAACAACTCAGAAAAATGTTATCCTGTGTTTTTCTTTCAAATACATAGAAGCTTGTGGCATGATATTATACAGGATGCATTGTAAACTGATTTAGATGAAACTTTAAGGTTTTACTATAATACTGATACTCGTTTTTTTTTGTTTTTTTTTAATGGGTTGTTTCGTTTGTAATGGATGAACCTCCTCATTGTCACAGGACTTATGTCCAGTAGGATATTGACTTAACACTTAATACACATTTGGTTTAATTTTTTTCATGAAGCACATTTTATTTACAAGTCAAAGACAAAATTTAGATATAATTTTGAGGTTTCTCAAATATGTACTGCTGCACCTTACTTTCCCAGGAACCGCCGTGTGGGAGAGAACGTGTTTGCTGTGGTGCTGGCCAGCCTGGTGGCATTCCTGGGGTTCCTGCTGCTGCTCCAAGGCTTTTTCAGGGACATTTGGGTCTTCCAGTTCTGCCTGGTCATTGCTAGTTGCCAGTACTCCTTACTGAAGGTACCTCTTATTTATGTTGTTTCTCTTACCAAAAGTCTTCAGCAAGTAACTTAATAATCGTCACTGTATGACCAAAACTTGTGTTCTTACAATGTCATAACATATAAGTGCTCAGTCTAAACTAAACTCTGAACCCCCGTTTGGTCCTGTGAAAATCTCTAAACAGATCGCGCAGGTGGAGATTTGGCAAAATCATATCCTGTCGAATTTAATCTTACTTAGAGCTTAGAGATTTGATGTTCATTTAAAAGAAAAAAGGGGGAAAAACAAATGGTTGTCAGACTTAGCCTATGTAAGACCGTTATAAGACTTTCTCTTACAACGCATCCTCTGTCAAGAGTACAATAATTGTGCAATTTAAAACAAGTCCAGTAATATGATACTGGACTTGTTTTAAAGCAATCTTTTAACATCATTGTTGTAGGAAGACTAAGTGCTCAAAATCCAGTCCAAGGGTCACAACAATTTTCAGTTAACCTGGTTAGCTAGAGCCAAGCAATTGTCGTTCCTATTTTTAACATACACGTGAAAGACATGAAGCCTAAATTCCCTGCCTCTTTGTTTTAGAGTGTACAGCCAGATGCAGCCTCTCCCATGCATGTGAGTAGTAGATTTAGGAATCCACATTTTATAAAATACTTTTGACCTTAAAATTATGGTATAACGTTGTTTCTCTCCTTGTCTGTTATGTAAAAGGGGCATAACTGGATCATTGTGTACAGTCGGCCAGTCTACTTCTGCTTATGCTGTGTGATGATCTGGATCTTTGACTTATCTGGGCGCTCTGGAAGTCTGCAGCCCTTCTCTCTCTATGGCATCATCATCTTCTCTGCGCAATTCCTGCTCTGTGTCAGGGATGTGCTCATTGGTTAGTATTATTCATGGATTCTTTTACATCAGGTTGATGTTCAGATTGACAGTGCTAGCATTGCTACATGCAGGTCTATCTTTCTTATTGCAGTGTTAATTAAATAGCCCTTAATATATCCTGATTGTAACACTGCTTTATGCAGGAGGAGGATTAGTGGGTTTTTAAACTGTAACCCATTTTTAAACACAATTTCCCCTCTTTTCATCCAACAGTGTTTGCCCTGTGTTTCCCAGTCATTTTCCTGTTTGGGTTGCTACCTCAGGTCAACACTTTTGTGATGTGTCTGCTGGAGCAGATTGACATGCACATTTTTGGTGGAACTGGTAAGAATATTATTACACGAATGGGATAATCGAATACTTGGAAGTTGAAAGTGTTAGACCATTTTTAGGAGGACAGTTTAAAAACCATGTGGTTATTTGAACACATCCTTGTGTTTATTGGTACATTTGAACACAGCAAAGTTTGTTTTGTTTTTTTTAAAATGGTCACTACACACTATCACAGTAGGCAGTTAGATGTATGGTTATTGTTTCCGCCTTGGGAAGGCCTGGCTTCAGTAAACAATGCAAATAAAAATTTTTAAAAAATGAGAGATTCTGCTTGTGCATTGCTCAGAGAAACTAGTAAAAACAAATACTTTGAGTATTTCTGCCCAAACAGAATAATGAGAGTTGTCTACCGTTTGTGTCGTTGTGTCTCACCCATACCAGCCTAATTGTGTCTGATCTCTCTGTATTCTTTCCTCAGCCACTACCAGCCCCCTTTCATCTCTGTACAGCCTCATACGCAGTGTGCTGGTGGCTGCCCTGCTGTATGGATTTTGCCTCGGTGCCATAAATGTAAGTTGAACCGACTGACTGTCCCAGTTCGCACCTGTTATTAATGTGCGTCATGGGTGATCTGATCACAGGTAGACTGCTTACTCTCCACATATGTCTCAAGTGATCATTTGTGATTGCGTGTCACTTCCCGGCTCGGCATCTATGCAGACATACAGTATTATGTGTGTGAGCCACCACTCTCTTCTGCAGCAATTTATTGAAAAATGAGGAAATACGGATCATATGCAGGGCAAAAACGGAGTTTGTACAATTCTTATGAGCTTGATAGTCAAAATTTAGTATGAACACCTTTATTTTTTAATATTATGACCTCCTAGGCAAGCATTGCTGTAATTGTTAGCGCTCAGCTGTAAAAGGCTGATGGGGTATTGTTGTCACCCCTCTGGGTGGGTGAGCAGGTGACGTGAATACAGTAACTAACTAGAGAGTGAGGCGATGTAAGGTTTTCAGTATGGTCGAATGATTCATTGGTCGGTGCTAAGCGGCTTAACAGAACATTCTTGTCCAAGGACTGGCCTGAATGAATGAAAAAGCAGCCAATGGCCAAAGAGAAAACTTTGAAAGCCTGGATACCTATTGCTCAAGATCACTTTAAAAATTACAGGTCTAACTCCTTCGAAGCAAAATATAAAGAAATAAGACTGTGTACTGTAAAACAATATTATTTCAGTGACAAGTGGGTTTGATTTTTAACTGGTAAAAGGTAGAAATGCACTTCCCCTGACTATTCAGCTGGAAATTAAAAGAAGAAATCAAAACAGTGCAAGCTGTGTTTCTATTCCTTGACATGTTCAGGCAAGCCAAGTCGCCAAAAGAGCTGTTAATGTGTGATTATGTTAGTGTCAGGTGTGAACTTACTGAACACGACATGGAAGAGTTTGAACGTGTTTTTCCTATTACAGTCGTCTATTTGACTCCCCCCCCCCCCCCCCCCCCCCCTTTTTTTTTTTTTTTTTTTTTTTTTTCCATCAGGCACCGTGGGGGGACGCCCATGTTCCAGTACTGTTCTCCGCGTTTTGTGGGCTACTCCTGGCCTTATCCTACCACCTGAGCCGCCAAAGCAGCGATCCTACCATCCTTTGGTCAGTATTTCCTGTTTCATATCGGCAATGATGGTCTTGGGAGTCTTTATTGAATCTTCTTTTTAGATCCAGAATAGATTAACAGTTACTTAAAGAAGTCTATATAGCAAGATAGATAGCAAGTCTAAAGTGTAGTTTGTGTGTTTTACAAAGTTAGCTACAATCCAAGACATAAAAATGATGCTAATGGCCAAGAGACACTGCTGCTGTCTTGATCATCTGTGAAGACTTTGATGATAGATTGTATCTTTCTGTGGTATTTCTTGTAACTCTTTCTTTTATGCTTTTTACCCGTAACATCAGGTCACTGGTCCGGTCTAAATTATTCCCAGAACTGGAGAACCGAAACCCAGAAGAACCCCCTGTGGAAATCAAGGACCCTCTTCCTGATAAGCTACGCAACTCTGTGGTAACTACTGTTGCTCACCAGCCTGCAGTTTAATTTTTATGTAATGATTTAATTAGCTTTAAAATCAATCTGTCTATTTATAGAAAGAGATTCTTCATTCGGACCTCGTCATCTGTCCCCTCATGGCTGTGATTACCTTTGCCATCAGTGCCAGCACAGTTTTCATCGCTCTTCAAGTTAGTTGGAGCAGTATGCATGACCTTACTCTCGCATCATTTTTGTATATAGACTTAATTAAAATGTTTCTCTTTTTGCTCTTGCTCCGCAGCCTGCTCTTAGCGTTGTCTTATACATCCTGGCTGGAGTTGTTGGCTTCATTACACACTATCTCCTGCCTCAGCTCCGCAAACAGCTGCCATGGTTCTGCCTGGCTCACCCTTTGCTCCGCTCCAAAGAGTATAGTCAATTTGAGGTCCGAGGTGGGTGTCTGATTGCATCTTTTATCTTCATTCACATGCACAGAAAAATAACAACATCTAGAAATACATGTATAGTATAACAGGCTTTGGAAACTGAAATGTTATAAGTTGTTCTAATTACAAAAAGTAAGATCTCCAGCTGAAAGTGCTCTTGAGAAAACACTCCCGGCAAACTTCATAGGCTGCTTCACCAGACAATACATAACTATTTTTAAACAACAGTCAGCTGCATATTTTGAATATGATTTGAATATCATTGATTAATTAAGTAATATATATTAAGTAATATATACACTCAACACTAAAAATAAATCAGTTATTTTATCTCAAGATTTTTGTGTTAGAAGTTGTTTAAAATGATCAAATTACTGTCATGTCTTCTTGAGTTTATCTTTAAATATTTTACAGACAATTTTTGCAATGTTTTTAATAGTGCTAGTCAGCCACAACTTTAAAAGCATCTGCTTAATATTGAATAGATTCTCCTTGTGCTACTAGAATAGCTCTGATTCATCAGAACATGGACATTGGAGCCTTGGGGTGTCTGGCACTGAGATGGTGACAGTGATAGTTCCTGTGGGCCAGTTTAGGCTTGATTTTTGAAATTTAGTGGGCAGGCCTGGTCTCTTTATTGAATTCTTCAGGCAATTTCTAAGCATTTTTGCAGTGTGGTAGAGCATACAAGCCTGCTGGAGGAGGATGGGTGTTTCTGGGAGTATCGTTACAACCCAGAAACATCCACATGAATCCCAAGTGAGTAACACTGATCTCACAATCCTGCAGTGATGATCAGATCAGTTTTATTCATGTCATCTGTCAGTGGTTTTATTGTTGTGGCTAATTAGTGTATTGAACCTCTTTTAAAACTTCACTTTTCTTTTTCTTCACAGCTGTGGTGGGATATCTGCAGTTTGTGAATTACTCCACATTTGTAACATATTTTTTTTTCTTTCTGTTTGACCCAGATGCTGCTCAGTTGATGTGGTTTGAGAAGCTGTACGCATGGCTTCAGTGTGTGGAGAAATATTTTATCTACCCAGCTGTAGTGCTGAACTCCCTGACCACCGAAGCTCGAACAGTGGGCCAGAATCACAAAGAGCTGGACATCTAGTAAGCATTTCCTCGTCCTGGTTCTGTTAATATTTTAAATGTTATACTGTTATACTTTTCTTTATCTCTGCTCCCTGTGAACATGTGCTGTCTGCTGGATGTGTTGAACTCTCCCATGTGTGCCTTATGTCCCATCTCCCTCTGCTGTCTTCTTTTTCCCATCATCCCCAACCGGTGGTGGCAGCTGCCCCTCCCTGAGCCTGATTTTTTTTTTTCTTCTGGTCTTTTGATAGTTGGTGTTTTCTCTAATATTGTACCCCCTTTCCCTACAGTATAAAGTTTCTTGTGGGGACAGTTGTTGTGATTTGGCACTATATACATCCATTCGAATTGAATTGAACTCTTGAAACGGGTGATTTTAAAAATGTGAACATCAAGAGAAATTTGTCAGGTTTTATTTCATTAAACAGTGTAGTAGTATATTGTATGTTACCTGTGATTTTCTTTTCTTTGAAGAAGTAGTAGTTTGTTTTCGTCATTTTCAAAAAATGAGTGTGAGAACCACAGTGAAGATTTTTACAGCAGTCTTTGCAGTCGTGTAAAAAACTGTGATGATTCAGTAGCTTTTAAAGCTTCAGTTCATTCAGTTTTGTGCACTTTTCTTTGTGCACAGCTCCATTAAGGTCCCACCACAGCATTTCAGTTAGGTTAATGTCTGGACTTTTTTGGGGCCATTGCAGCATCTTAATTTTTTTAATTTTCACACATTTTGTGTAGATTTGCTGCTGTGAGTGGAATTATTGTTCTGTTGCACCAACTCACTTTTGGCTAAGGACACACTGGCTGATGCTCACTTAATGAACTTTTTATTAGCAGCAACTTGCTGCTACTTACACTCTTACAGTGGGGCAAAAAAGTATTTAGTCAGCCACCGATTGTGCAAGTTCCCCCACCTAAAATGATGACAGAGGTCAGTAATTTGCACCAGAGGTACACTTCAACTGTGAGAGACAGAATGTGAAAAAAAAATCCATGAATCCACATGGTAGGATTTGTAAAGAATTTATTCGTAAATTAGGGTGGAAAATAAGTATTTGGTCACCTCAAACAAGGAAAATCTCTGGCTCTCACAGACCTGTAACGTCCTCTGTAAGAAGCTTTTCTGTCCCCCACTCGTTACCTGTATGAATGGCACCTGTTTGAACTCATAATCTGTATAAAAGACACCTGTCCACAGCCTCAAACAGTCAGACTCCAAACTCCGCCATGGCCAAGACCAAAGAGCTTTCGAAGGACACCAGGAAAAGTATTGTAGACCTGCACCAGACTGGGAAGAGTGAATCTACAATAGGCAAGCAGCTTGGTGTGAAAAAATCAACTGTGGGAGCAATCATCAGAAAATGGAAGACATACAAGACCACTGATAATCTCCCTCGATCTGGGGCTCCACGCAAGATCTCATCCCGTGGGGTCAAAATGATCATGAGAACGGTGAGCAAAGATCCCAGAACCACATGGGGGGACCTGGTGAATGACCTGCAGAGAGCTGGGACCAAAGTAACAAAGGTCACCATCAGTAACACACTACAACGGCAGGGAATCAAATCCCGCAGTGCCAGACGTGTTCCGCTGCTGAAGCCAGTGCATGTCCAGGCCCGTCTGAAGTTTGCCAGAGAGCACATGGATGATACAGCAGAGGATTGGGAGAATGTCATGTGGTCAGATGAAACCAAAGTAGAACTTTTTGGTATAAACTCAACTCGTCGTGTTTGGAGGAAGAAGAATACTGAGTTGCATCCCAAGAACACCATACCTACTGTGAAGCATGGGGGTGGAAACATCATGCTATGGGGCTGTTTTTCTGCCAAGGGGACAGGACGACTGATCCGTGTTAAGGACAGAATGAATGGGGCCATGTATCGTGAGATTTTGAGCCAAAACCTCCTTCCATCAGTGAGAACTTTGAAGATGAAACGAGGCTGGGTCTTCCAACATGACAATGATCCAAAACACACCGCCCGGGCAACAAAGGAGTGGCTCCGTAAGAAGCATTTGAAAGTCCTGGAGTGGCCTAGCCAGTCTCCAGACCTCAACCCCATAGAAAATCTGTGGCGGGAGTTGAAAGTCCGTGTTGCTCGGCGACAGCCCCAAAACATCACTGCTCTCGAGAAGATCTGCATGGAGGAATGGGCCAAAATACCAGCTACTGTGTGTGCAAACCTGGTAAAGACCTATAGTAAACGTTTGACCTCTGTTATTGCCAACAAAGGTTATGTTACAAAGTATTGAGTTGTATTTTTGTTATTGACCAAATACTTATTTTCCACCCTAATTTACGAATAAATTCTTTACAAATCCTACCATGTGGATTCATGGATTTTTTTTTCACATTCTGTCTCTCACAGTTGAAGTGTACCTCTGGCGCAAATTACTGACCTCTGTCATCATTTTAGGTGGGGGAACTTGCACAATCGGTGGCTGACTAAATACTTTTTTGCCCCACTGTAATTCTCTAGGAATTAAAGGTGGATTTAGTTTTTCTGTATAAAGTGTTGCGAAAACCTTTCTTTTCACATCACTGTAAAATTATGCACACTTCTCTGCAAACTCTAAAGAAAGGGGTTAAACTGTAGCACGTACACGCAATCACTAGCACCTGTTGTTGAATAATCATTTCATTTCTTACTCTGTTGTTGTAACCATATGTTAGCATATGTTGATTTTTTTCTTCTCCCCCCCCCCCCTCTCTTCCTCGAACCCTCCAGTAGCCGAGCTTTCTTTATCTCGGTAGCTGGAATGAAGCTGCTGCGTTCGTCCTTCTGTACCCCATCGCAGCAGTACGTCACACTGTGCTTCACCACACTCTTCTTCCACTACGACTATCCACACTTCTCAGAGACCTTCTTAATCGATTACTACTTCATGTCCATTCTCTTCAGCAAGGTTAGAAAAATTTCATATTTGTAGCATTCTTTCGTCACAAATGATTTTGTTCTACTTTAGAAACAGCTTCCTGCACACAAATAGTCTTAATCGTCTTATTTCTGTAGCAAATATGAATACTATTTTTACATGCGCATGTGTGTGAGAGTTGATAATGATGAATGTTTGAATGTTTTCAGATGTGGGACCTGCTGTACAAGCTGCGTTTCGTGCTGACCTACATTGCCCCCTGGCAGATCACTTGGGGCTCAGCCTTTCATGCCTTTGCTCAGCCCTTTGCTGTGCCCCGTATCCTTATTCAGCTTGATTTTGTGATAGTAGGAATACACCAGTGCCAAATTTAAGGTTGATAGAGTATAAGATGGCAAATTGTAGCTTTAAGATGTGACAAAGGTATTTTATGTTGCAAGATTATTGAATTGTTTTGCATTACTGCACAGAGGTTATTGTTATTTTGTGCTGTATTCTTTATTTTGATAGTCTTAAGTGTCAGTGAAGTTATTCAGTGGAGATTTTTGTTTTGCTTTGGGGGTTTTGGTGACATGTCCTTAACTCTTGCTATTTCAGACTCTGCTGTTCTTTTTGTCCAAGCTGTCTTTTCTGCCATCTTCTCCACACCTCTCAATCCTGTCCTTGGCAGTGCTGTATTTGTCACCTCATACACCAGGCCCGTTAAATTCTGGGAGCGCGACTACAAGTATGTGTTTGGTTAAATAACCTTTGCAAGTGTGAAACTGTATATCTTACACTCTTAATATAAATTAAATCTATTTGGTTTTAATCCTAATTTGTCCTGTTTACAGCACCAAGAGGGTCGATCATTCCAATACTAGACTTGCCACCCAGTTAGACCGCAACCCAGGTATGCCACAGTGTTCCCTCCTGTCGATGCTTACCGATTTTTGTTCTGAAATGAAGGTGACAGTCTGTTTTGTTTTTATCATTAAGGTGCTGATGACAACAATTTGAACTCTATTTTCTACGAGCACCTGACCCGCTCTCTGCAGCACAGCCTCTGTGGAGACTTACTGCTCGGCCGCTGGGGGAACTACAGCACGGGCGACTGCTTCATCCTCGCGTCAGACTACCTCAACGCTCTGGTCCACATCATCGAAATCGGCAACGGCCTTGTGACCTTCCAGCTGAGGGGTCTAGAGTTCAGAGGTCAGCAGCTTGCGATGTTTAGAGCTCATAAAATAGTAATGTAGTTTTTAGTTGTTTACCATCTTGTTGTGACGTGGACATCAGTCAAATGTTGTGAAAAAGTACTTATTATGGGGATGTGGTGCTGTAGCTTAATCAGTAGTTAAAAAGAGGTTTCTGATGGCACTAGTTTCCCTGGAATATAAAGCTTTAGGTGGCAGCAGACGTAGAAGTTTCTCGATTTAACTTGTCATAAAGTAAATGTTAAATAAATGTAAATGTCGTCACATTATTTCATGCCGATAGAAAAATTACACGATTGACGATGAAATTCGTACCCTGTGCAATTATGTCTGCCATTAAGTATGAAATCTCCGTGGAAAATGAAGGCTTGATTGCAGAGGAATGAGGGGGAGAGATTGAAAAGTCGTCTAAAGCCACTTCACCTTCATATTTTGAAGATTACTTTGTGTTTAAGTTCTTACAGCATATTTTTATTCTTAAAAGAGATCAGTTTCACATCTGTCGGTTTATTTTAAGGTCATTGAGGATTCAAAAAAAAAAAAAAGTTGTGCGTCAGCCTCTGAAGAGGTTGTCACTTGGCAAAGCGGGGCTTTATGATCTATAATGATACGACCTTAAAACCGATGATTTTTTTGGTTAAGTTTAATCTTTTTTTATTTTTTAGCTGAGTAAAATTATTCAAGGCCAAGCATTATTCAAGGCCAAGCAAGTGTTTCTACCTGTTCTTAATCATATCGTTCCTCTTGTTTCTCTCCTGCTGGAGTCTGTGACAGCTGCTAGAGCTGTAGGGTAAAAGATTATTAAATTTGACACTCTGACTTTGACAGTCATTTCACCAAGTTTCATTATAATGTCTCACTCTGTCACGACCAGTGAATGAGTGATTGGAGCTCTCTTTATGCACACAGCTTTTAAAGCGTTTAAAGAATATGATCACACTGTCACTGGATTCGTCGTATCTCAGAAATGCTTTGACCTATTGGAGACCTATTGGCATTTGGACACCACATCAAATAATTAGGTGGTGTTTAGCCTTAAATAAGCATAACATCTCTTATTGGTTATACCCCGTGTGACACATGTTAGCCTAATTTGGTGACTCTTAAAAACCTCACCAAGATTTTATTGATTTTAAAACTCATTAAAGTCAGTCCAAATTAGCTGAAGAGTCTCATGTGTTGACATGAAACCTATGTACAGCACCTCTTACCAGCGTAATTTTAGAAAACAAAAAAGGTCACCTTTTAACACAAGATACTTTTTCTGATTTTATCAAAGTTCATTTTCTGCAAGGGGTGGCAGTCTAAGCAGAGATATCAACATTTTCCTTTCCCCAGCAATCTCCTACAGCTCATCTGGGCAGAAACTGAGGCGTTTCCGAATTAATGGAGAGCTATAATCTCTCCAGGGTGTACTGGGTTTGCCCCAGGGCTGCCTCTCAGTAGGACATGCCCCAGAACACCTCATGTAGGAGGCATTCTAGTCAGATCCATCAAACTACCTCAAATGTGGAGGAGTTAGTGGCTCTTTTCTGAACTCTATCACCTTATCACTGTGGGAGAGAGCAGTCACCCTTCAGAGAAGCTAATTTCCACCACTTGTATCAATGATCTTGTTCTTTCAGTCACTACCCAGAGCTTGTGACCGTATGGGAGCTGGAGTAGCTAGAGATAATTGATACCTCTACCACAACAGACCAGTGCAGCATCCAGTACAGATACTGTGCCACTCTGTCAATCTCTTGCTCCGCTCCTCCTGACTCATGAATAAGACCCAGAGATACTTAAACTCCTCCACTTAGAGCAGCAACTCATCCCAGATGTGGAGGATCTCCTTCGTGTCATTGTACAGTCTTTACCTTAGAGTATAAAGCACCTTTAGATAACTGTTGTTCTGATTTGGCGCAGTATGAATAAAATTGAATTGAGTGAAGACACCCATTGGACCTCAGACTTGGAGGTGCTAATTTTCCTCGCAGCTGCAAACTGCCTTAGCCCAAGCTGGAGGTCACAGGCTGACGAAGCCAAACAAACCAAGAACAAAGACGAGATCCTGAGGCCACTCAAGCCAAAACCGTCAGCCAATTACAACACACGCAGAAACTCTGTCCATAAAAGTTTTAAACACATTATGCAGATATATATTTTTTTGAAGTTGTGTTTTCCAGGCAGATTGTGTCAGTGTCATCTGTTGGAGCCCTTTAATAGAGCAGCTAATCCTTATGTTTCACATCTTTCCAGGTACCTACTGTCAGCAGAGGGAGGTAGAAGCAATCACAGAGGGGGTGGAGGAGGATGAAGGCTGCTGCTGCTGTGAACCAGGTCACCTGCCTCACATGTTGTCATTCAATGCTGCCTTTGGACAGCGCTGGCTGGCCTGGGAGGTGGCTGCTACAAAGTACGTGCTCGAAGGCTACAGCATCAGCGACAACAATGCCGCCTCCATGTTGCAAGTATTTGACCTTCGTAAGATCCTCATCACATACTACGTCAAGGTGAGCCAATGTTGAGGAGCTGTTTTTACTCTGTTCTCACATCATGCTTTTTGCGTTTTATTGCAGTTGGTTTTGTTTACTTTAGTTGACTCGAGGCTGTTTTACTTCTGTGATGAAGAGCAAGTCATAGAAATTTAGAAGCTAAGATATGAAGCTAAAATATGCACATACTTGTAATCCTTGATGTGGATTTAAAGCTGTCTACAAAAATGTTTTCCTAGCGTGACTAGTATTTTGGATTATGTATTTGTTGTGTCCAATAGAGCATCATCTACTATGTGAGTCGATCTTCTAAGCTGGAAGAGTGGCTGACCAATGAAACAATTCAGGAGGCTTTACGACCTTGTCTCGGATCAAACTACGTAGACAGTGACCCCACCTTCAACCTGAACATTGACGAGGACTATGATCACAGAGCGTCCGGCATCACCCCGTCCTCATTCTGCATGGTTTACCTGGACTGGATTCAGTACTGCAACAGCAGGCGCCAGACAGTAAGACTCCTCCACAACATTTAAACTATAATGTCACATGCGTGGGTTGCATTTGTAGTGCTTTTTCCCTTATGCTACACATATTTTGATCATAACGGATCAAGTATATCTTGCTTTCATGTGCACAAGAAGATGCTATTTGGTCGCATTTTTCTAAATGACATCTGTTGTCTTCCACTTTATGTCTGTCATTAGGATACTTTTTTCATCATTACAAACAAGTGAAATGTTTAATAACAGAAATACAGAAGGCATTAAATGTACAACATTGCACAATTTATTTGTGCTTCACTGTGTTTTAGCCGGTGACTTGCGAAAGAGATTCTCCACTTGTCAACCTCTGTTTTGGCCTCTGTATCCTGGGAAGAAGAGCCTTGGGCACGGCCTCACACAGCATGTCAGCAAGGTAAGTTCACCAGGCCGCACAACCATGTCTGTCACTGTTGCTGATGCCATGCATATATATGCTAAGAATATGGCAGATTTATTGTTGTTTTGTTTGTTTGACAGCTTGGAACCGTTTCTCTATGGCCTTCATGCACTCTTCAAGGGAGACTTCCGCATCACATCTCCTCGTGACGAGTGGGTGTTTGCGGATATGGACCTGCTGAATCGGGTCGTAGCACCAGGAGTGCGGATGTCACTCAAACTGCACCAGGTACCAGAGAAGAAAACTAGTGCTGGAGTGCCAATATTTACTCTTTTTTTTGATACTGAAGTGAGACTGTTTGTATAATCTGTGTTTCTTTCAGGATCACTTTACATCTCCAGATGAGTACGAGGATCCTATGGTCCTGTTTGACGCCATCACTGCCAATGAGGAAAAGATGTTGATATCACACGAGGGTGACCCCGTGTGGCGAAGCGCTATTCTAGCAAACATGCCTTCACTCCTAGCACTGCGCCACATCATGGATGACGGCAGTGACGAGTACAAGATCATCATGCTTAACAAGAGATTCCTCAGCTTCAGAGTTATCAAGGTCGCAGCTTGTTACGTTTAGCACTTCTTCTTTTTTTGTCTTGTTGTCTCTGACTCATCACATGCCTGGATTGTCAGATCCTCATCTCTCTTTTTTCTGCCCTCCATAGGTGAACAGAGAGTGTGTGCGTGGGTTGTGGGCGGGGCAGCAGCAGGAGCTGGTTTTCCTGCGCAACCGTAACCCCGAACGAGGAAGCATTCAAAATGCCAAACAAGCGCTGAGGAATATGATTAACTCCTCGTGCGACCAGCCCATCGGCTACCCCATTTACGTGTCCCCCCTCACAACCTCTTATGCTGGGGAACACAGCCAGCTCCGCTCTGTGTGGGGAGGACCAGTCAGCCCACACAACATTTACACCTGGCTCATCAGCAGCTGGGACAGGTGCAAATTCTTTGCTTAAATAAATGTACACATGAGCTTTAAGAGAGAGTAAACATAACTGTAACATATGTCTCCCTGCAGGTTACAGAAAGGGTGCGGGGCTGGCTGCAACAGCGGGGGGAACATAGAAGACTCAGACTGTGGAGGCGGCTCCACCTCCATCTCCACCAACCCAGCTGTTCACACCACCCAGAGTACACCAGCCTCCAGCCTTCCACAGCCACACATCACCACTGTCCAGCCCTCGATGGGTAAGAACCGAAACAGAAATGGAGGTGTTTTTGTTAGCTTGTTATGGTCACATGAAGATGAAATGTATTGCAAGTATTTTATTTTTAGGAGTTAAAAGTGCTTTTTTTTCTTACACTTCAGGCACAGACAACCCTGTTGGTCCAACCCAGAGCTGGCATCACCACCCTCAGCCTCTCCCATTAGCTCTGCTCAGCCAGTCAGAGGGCAGAATGGAGGCAGGACTTCTCTCATCCCTACAGCGTACATCCTCCATCCAGGGTCTCCTGGGCCAGCAGCTGTCCAGCTCCCAGCTCTCCTTCAGCAGCTCAGTGGCTCCTCCACCTCTGCCAGGCCCGGAGCGCTTCTGCCCAGCAAGTCTCCTGGAGAGCTCGGGGCACAGAACGGGCCAGCGGGCTGGCCTTGGCCCGGGCAGCGGACTACACTATGAGAGCCACTTTAGCAAGTGGAGTTTTTCAGGGAGGAAGGGCTTTAATGGACCAGCTTCAACGGAGGGGGAAGGAGCACCATTACAGACCATACGCACACAGGTAAGGAGACTGTCCATAGTTGTTCAGTTCTTTAAAAAGATCCAGAAATACAGATACTCACGCTCAGTCAGTACACTCTGATGCATAAATCACCTGACTCTTTCTCTATTAATCAAACAAATCCAGCAAATTCAATTTCAATTTTATTTCTATAGCACATTTAAAAGTCACAGGTACAACAAAGTGCTTCACAGACGAGCCATACTTGCAGGTTTACAGCAAAAGAAAACAATCAACAACAAAAATACAGTTATAGGATGGTACTATTGCAACAAGCATGAACCGGGAAGAAATTAAGCTAAGTAGTTTGAAAGGCAAGCTTAAACAAATGGGTTTTTAACCGTGATTTGAAAGATTGAATAGTTTCCGACGCACGGACATCAACCGGCAGGCTGTTCCACAGTTTTGGTGCAGCAAAAGCAAAGGCACGATCCCCCTTCGTCTTTAGTCGAGACATTGGTTGCATTAGGAGCCCCTGATTAGAGGATCTGAGTGCCCTTGTAGGGATATATAAATTAAGAAGGTCAATCAAATAACTGGGTGCCAAGTTATTTAAGATTTTAAAAGTGTATAGAAGAATTTTAAAAACAATACGGTACTTGACAGGAAGCCAATGGAGGTTAGCTAGAATAGGAGTGATATGATCCTGTCTTCTAGTGCCGCTTAAAAGGCGTGCTGCGGCATTCTGGACTAATTGTAGGCGTTGGATGAGGGAGAGTTGGAGGCCTAAGTAAAGAGAATTACAATAGTCCAGTCTAGAGGTTATGAAAGCATGAATGAGCCTTTCAAGGTCCTTGTGTCGTAGGTAAGGCATTGCCTTCGAAATTTGGCGTAGTTGGTAGAAGCTGGTTTTTACCACTGCAGCCACTTGCTTATCTAATTTGAGGGAACTGTCCAGCACTACTCCCAGATTTCTGACAGTAGACGATAGATGGCTGGCATAAGAACCTAAGGTCCCCGATAGCTGTTTCAACGGCATATGGCTACCAAAGACGATAATTTCTGTTTTGTTTTCATTGAGGGTAAGCGAGTTATGAAATAGCCAGTCTCTGACATCACACAGGCAGTTAAGCAACAGCAATAGCGGGGATTGGAGATCCAAATCCAGAGGGAAATAGACTTGGATATCATCCGCATAGCAGTGGAAAGAGATATTGTGATTTCTGAAAATTTTTCCCAGGGGTAGCAGATAGATATAGTCCTCCTGTTGTTAGTAAATCCACTCAGACCATTCTGTTTTATCAGATCAGTGTTTTTTGTAGAGTTGCTTACAACTGAGTATTCGCAATATGCTAAAGTAAATAATCAGGCACATGGACAAAATGGAAAAGAGGAGCTTAAGAAGAATATGCTGTGTTTCTATGGTTACTGCTTCCTAGATTTGAGTCTTGCTTATGTTAACCCCCAAAAATTGTTCCTTAAAATATTTTAATGTCTCTTCAAACCCACTCAGGGCATTTTTTTAGAGTGTTTGGGGATATTTTAACAGACCAAATGTCTGAGGAGTTCTGAGACAACAGAACTGATAGATTGATCAGTAATGAAGTAAATCTTTAGTTATATTTCTGCCTACATGATGTCTTTACAGTAGACGGTAAGCAGACAGCAGACGATAGTCACACCTACTGAGATATTGCATTAAGCTCATTTGAACAGATGCACATATGCAGTGAGTGGCTTGTTGTTGTTCAGTAATTCAAACAGGAAGTGGTTTATAAATATGGCATGCTTTCTCAGATCATGATCCAGATTGCTCAGTGGGACGTCCTTTTTGTACCTGTGCCTGTGCGAATGACTTGATTTGCTTTTGTTTGGACCTCGATGATACAGATTTTGACAGCACGTTGAATCATTTTGTTTTGTTCAGCTGTGAATATGAAGCAGTGGGCTTTTCTTTGCCTGCCTTGTTGGTCGTGCTGTTGATAAACGCACTTAATCGTCTTCTTATTATCAATCTGTCTCTTTCAGCCTGCTCCTCCTGCATCCCTACAAGAGGCCGGTCTAACGCAAGATCCACTGGGAGCCACTCAGACGACAGATCCATCCCCGGACCCTCCCACTCCCAGAGAGGAATCCACAGAGCTGCCTTTACTTGATCACCTGCGCTGAGTCTGCACTATTGACAGTTTCTACAGTGAAAGCACACCGCAGTTGAATGTGGACCGGTCCAGTCCGGACTCATTCCAGCCTTTGGGACTCATTCCATGAACTGTTGTTGAACTAACTCAGCGCAGCCACAGTTTGGAAGTCCTCTGATGGCACTTTGAATCAAGCGTGGATCTGGGAATATACACATCACTCTTCTTGTTAGTCAAGAGAGAGCTAAACATAGCATGCTGAGCTGATGCACGTCAGACCATGAAATCATTTTAGCCAACCTGTTTATTCCAAAGTCAGCTTTCATCACAACTCGTAAGACCTGATGATGTACTCATTTTTAATTTTACATTTTTTTCTTTTCCTGACTGAGCACTCGCTGTCTCTACAGCCAACCATTTGGTTGTAAAAGTAATGACAGGCCAGTGCAAATTATAAGGGATATTTTGCTTGAGGATTGTTTATTTTTCTATACTGGAGACTAGAGGACAATCTCTAACTTGACGTCTGCAGCAGCATTAGGTTTTTTTCTGTTTGTTTGGGGGGCCTCATAATAAATCCAGAAAAAGAAAAAGGACCAGTACATTGCTGTACATGCAACTAAAGGACGCGTGGAGACCACAATAAGCCTTGTTTTTGTTTTCCCCCCACATGTAACCATCCTCGCCGGACAGTTGTGCATCAAACAATATTTCACATGACATATTGGCTAATTTCAGGAGCCTCCACTTCTTTTCCCCTGCACAAATACACATATTATATGAGGAAGAAGAAGAAAATAAAACAAGAAAACATTATTCTTGTACTCTGGCCCATTTTCCTGCAGAGGTGCCTGACTATATCAACAGTTCTGTCTTGGAGCAAGTTTCAGGGAACACCCCCACTCCCCCAAACAAAAAACAAACTCCCTTCCAGCCCAGCTGACATGTGGTGCTTTTACTGCTAGTTTACAGCGTATGTAGGCTTGGACATCGTGGAGTCCTGTATCTGACTAGCAACCTGGAGAACTTCAGACAGAGCTGGTTTCCATTAATCAGGATCAAACAGAGGACGAGTCAAATCTGTGAAAAATTGTGTTGATCACAAATTCACAAGCTGGGAGTGTAAGGAACTTTTTTTTTTTAATCCTCTTTTTTTTTTTTTTTGCTTTGGTGAGTGGAATGTCTTCTATTTTTTGTTTTTTACTTGAATCTTCACGAATCCCTCGGTGTCAAATGTGCACTGAGTTTGTTTTCTTTGGATTACTGATCACTAATGTCCTCCCTGATCAGATCCAATCAGCTCATGGCTTTCTGAATAGCCGGGGTCCAGGCTGCTTTGTGAGGAGAGCTGTGTTTGCTAGGGATGCACTGATGTCTAAAATAACAGTTTGTCTGATACCCATATATATTTTTAGCTGCTTGTTTTTCTTTTGTTTTTTAAGTTACTTATCCTCCTTTTGCACCAGGGAAACAAAAGACGTCTTCATTATGAAACTATTTTAAGTCCTCCTCCTCCATCATGCTGTTGATGTGACACTACCGACAACCATTAGCCACTGGTTAACTGACCATGTGATTGGCTGATACATCAGTGTATCCCCAGTGTGCTCTTTGCCTGCAGTCTGGGCCTTTCTGTTACTATACTACTGCTTCTGCATCTCCTGCTACTACTACTATAATACCCACTACTACTGCTGTTTCTACAACAGTTAAATCCAGCGTTTTAGTTGGAAATAAACAAAAGCTGAATAAATACTGAAAGCAAAGGTGGAATATTTATTTGATAATGTCTTACAGATGTCTTTAACGGGGTTTGTCTATATGGTGTGTTGATATATTGAGTTGGAAATCTGCCTTCTGTCTACCCTCCCGCCCCCTCCCCTCAGTTTGTTTGGTGTCGTCACGTTTGCACCATCTCACCAACGGCTCTTTTTGGTTATTTTTAAGTGTGGAACATAACTGGAAGTGTTCCTGAAATCGCTTTAAGTTTGTTTCTTTTCCCACGCCTTTATTTTTATTTTTTTTTACCACTGTGAAAAGCAGAAAACGGGAGAGTTTCATAAAACAAAAAATAAAAGAAAAACTTGCAGTTCTGTCAAAAAATTTTAGCCCCAGAAGTTTCCCCGGGTCCACTGGCTTTGTCCCCGACGGTTTCCGGCTCTTCGCACTGGGTGAAGAATTCTTAAACGACCTCGTGCCATAGCATGAATCGCCATATGCTGCTTTTTCCTCATAAATGATTTGTTTGGGTTTTGGGGGGGTTTTTTTGTTTTTGTTTTTTTTCCCCTTCCCTGCTGGAAAGTTGGATGGAGGCCAGTGTTCTCAGGGTGTATACTGGGAAAGGAACTGACTGCTTCTGCAGGAAGACTTACAATAGATGCTCCCTTTTAGTCCCTCTTTTTAAGAGATGTTCTGCATGCTGTTAAAGGCAATTTTTTTTTTCTGCGCAGTGTCCCCCCCCCCCCCTTCCCCATCTAGCCATTTTAAGCTTTTTAGAAGATAAAGCTCAGCAGCCTCCTCCCCCCCCTCTCTTTCTTTTAATCTTTTGAGCAGCCCTTAGTTTTTTGGGGGTTTTTCTCCTTTTTTTTTCTCGAGTGGCTGTGAAGAAACAGGTAAAAGTGTGTCAGCTTCCATCTTAAACTGCATTAGAAACTCCCACAACTCAGGAAAAACAGAGACTTTTCTGATCAGTGCTGTTTTCTGTTTTTCTTTTTTCATTTATTTTACTTCTAAACGATGGGGAGCTCGACTTTTGTTCAGTTTTGCTTTTTTTTTTGCCTTTTAGTTGGAGTCGGGGAAGCACAAGTTGACAGACAGATGTGAGTGTCCAAAAAAAGGGATTTCTTAATCTCTGACGTTCTGTACAGCATGTTTGTTATATAAATATATTTAAAATATAAATCTATTTTATTATTGGATTTTTTTTTTGGGGGGGGGGGGGTCTTTTTACATCAAAGACACTATGCTGATGTTTAGGGGAGGGACTCTCGTGTTTACCTGTAGAAAGACACCTGAGTGGAGAGAGGCGCCCTCTCCACATCAAGATGTGCAGTTTGGGAAGAATTGGTTCATACTTCTTTTGCACAAAAATGTATCATACACCATCCCACTTTGTTATAGTTTTGTTATTTTTAGTTACTTTTGGAGGGGCGGGGTCTTTTATTTAAGAACTTTAAGTCGATGTTAAATGTTCTGTACAGTTTCTTTTTTTTATGTGATTTTTTTTTCCCCCTCCTATTTAAATTAAAGGTTTTTGTCTTTGTTTGCAAATTAACTGCTGTGTGATTTTTATTTTCTGGCATTTGTCCTGTTGGTCTGTTTTTTGCTGTTGTTTTTGTCTGGAGGATTTTCAATCTTTGTCCTAGCAGCTTAAAGCCTTGTGCTACAGTAAAAACAGCACCACTGAGCGGGCACTCGGGTTTAATTAAACTGTACGCTCACCTGTCCACTTCATCGGGTAATCTGTTTAACTTCTCGTTAACACAAATGTCTCCAAGGAAAAATGGATTTGGTGTAAACAACATGATAGCATCATGTTCAGCATGGTGGTGGAGGGGTGTGGGGGATATTTTCTTGCACACTTGGTACCAATTAAGCATTGCTGCGGAGCGTGCTCATCCCTTTTTGACCACAGTGCTTCCAGCACTATGGCACTGTACTCAAACAGCTGCCACAGTCACCAGATCTCAATCCAGTGGCGCACCTTTGGCATGTGGTGAAACAGGGGATTCACATCGTGGATATGCAGCCAGCAAATCTGCTGGAATTATGTGCTGATGTAATGTCACCATCAACCAAAATCTCTGAGGAATGTTTCCAGCACCTTCTGATTTGAGGCAGCACTGAAGGTAAAAGGATCCCAACCCAATACTAGTGAGGCATACCTAATAAAGTGGCCAGTGTGTGGCTGCTGAAAATATTCAAAAGCCAAAAAAATGCTCTAAAAGCAGTGTCACTGTCCTCTTACACTGAACAGTTCAACCTCGCGTCCAAGGAAAATGCTTGGTTTTCTCAAGAGATTTACAAGGAGGAGTTGGATTGAAAACCCAATGACATTTCCCACTGGCAACCTAAATTTATCGACTCTGATAATGTGCATAAATGTTCTCGCCTGATGCTTTCAGGGAAATGTAGGTATTTGTTTTATTGAGAAGTTAGATGATTCCACTCTTGTTCGCGAGGTCCATGTGAAGCAGAAGCCAGGTAAGAGCTTAGCTCAGAATTATGACCAAAAACAGGGAAAACTTACATGAAAGATGGTGACTTGACTTTGAGTGCAGTTTTTTGTCTTTGGTTAAAGCTGAGGGGATCATTGATGGTTACCTTTAAAAGCTGGTTTGGAGGAAATGAGCATAAATGAGACGCATTGCTATCACACCTTTCAGAACATTTATTCCACTTTTATTTCAAAGTTTCTGATGCTTTACAGCTGTGGAGTAACATTCAGGGAACACTGGTCTGGGCTGCAGACATCTTTTACATGGATACATTAAAAAGTCCCGAAAGTCTTTGAGAAATCAAACAAAAGAGCGTTTCATCAGGGACGGCGTGTACCGTATCTCGTTATAAAACTCATCCTTGTCTCCTCTCCCCTTCCTCAACCTCCCATCCTGCCCTGTGTGATGGAGCCACAGAACGAGCACCAGCAAAGCCAGCAACAGCAGGCACATAGACAAGGTCAGCAGCACACCCTGCAGTACACCAGAGGGACTGTCTGGGGCTGGGCAGAAATACAAGAATGTTTTATCACAGGGCATAAAAACTCTGGCAGAGGGTTATGGGTGAACAAAGAGGATCTTACTGCTGTAGATGGATAAGTTGATGTAGCAGTTCTCTGTTCCCAGGGTGTTAGTGGCGGAACATCGGTACAGGCCGGAGGTCTGAGAGGACACGTTGACAATTTGAACAGAGCCCGATAGTTCACCTTAGAGAGAGGAAGACGAGTATGACGGTGAGTGCGCTGTCTTACAAATCTCATGCTTAATATATATTAAACTTCCAGCATTATATAATGGCTAAAAAATTAGAAAGGAACACTTTTTAATCAGAATATAGCGTTAAGGCAGTTAAACTTTCTGGGATATAGATGTGGTGAGTTAAGTATCAGAGGGGGTTGTTAATCGGTTTCAGCTGCTTTGCTGTTAATGACAATAACAACAGGGGCATTGAAGGCCAACAATAAGACAACCACCAAGACAGGAATGGTTTTACATGGTGGAGGACTCTGCCATTTTTGTCCTTCTCATTTTTTCTGACTGTTTTCAGTAGTGGTTGGTGGTGTCAGACAAGCTGGGGTGAGTATTAGGAAATACTCACCCCTAGGGTCAGGGCCAACTGCTCCAGGATAACACATAACTATGTGCCATTGACAGAAGGTTTGCTGTGTCTCCCAGCACAGTCTCAAGAGCATGGAGGAGACAGGCAGTTACTCTAGGAGAGCAGGACAGGGCCGTAGAAGGTCCTTAAACCATCAGCAGTACCAGGATCTGATCATCTAGGCAACGGCACCCTGACCCATTAGATATCAGGATGAAATCCTTGGATTGTCAGACTCTACGCTGGTGCAGTGGGTCCTGGGTTCCTTGTGGTGTTTGACAATAACCCGACTTCACGTGGTGAGAAAATGCAGACAGTTTCTGGAGAATTAAGGTATTGATATCATTGACTGGCTCCAATAGAACACCTCTGGGACTTTATGTTTCAGTCCATCCGACACTGCCAGGGTGCAGTTCAGACAGTCCAGAGCTCAGTGATGCCCTGGTCCAGATCTGGGAGGAGATCCCTTTGAATTTGTCTTTGAATTTAGTCTTCTGTAGGTTAATAATTTTCATTTCCATCAAACAAGGTGGCATCCTTTCTTCTGTTACCCGGTCCACATCAATATAGATATCCGGCAGGATTTTTTCCCCCCAATGAGATCAGTTGTGTTTCTAGGTATTCCTTTAATTATTTTTAAGTGGAGTATTAAGCTTATTTCCAGGAATATGTATTTTTAAGCTTGAACTCTTTGCATTATTCATGTTTCAAAACAATCCTTATTGATCCTATAAATGGCTTTATTTCATCCACCATCTGAAGAGGACAAACTGAGCTTCCCTCTCTTTGAGGATCTCCGCACTACTTCAAAGAAACCTTCTCCTGATTGGGTGCCCATCAGAAGCAAAAGATCTGACAAGCTGGTGGGTTGGGGCCACTATACCGAGTACCTGTGGCTGCGAGGTAGTCATATTTATCATATCCTCCTAAGAGTAGAAAAAACTGTCAAAAAACAATAATTTAGAGCATTTAGGATCACCTGCACATGTGTGAACGCTAATATCTAAAGCGTGTGTCATGTATGAGTATTTAACCTGAGAGAAAATAAGCAAGAACACATCAGTGCTCTTTTTAAAGAGCATTTGACTACTTTATGTTATTAAATTCACTTTAATTCGGTTTATATAACACCTGTTTACAACAAAAGTTATCTCAAGGAAGTTTACATTTAAAGAAAAAACCCTACAGTATTGGGGAGAGAAGCCCAGCAGTCTAATGGGTAAGAAGAGCTCCCTATTAATAGGAAGAGACCTCCAGCAGAACCAGGCTCAGGGAGGAGAAGCCATCTGCTCCAACCAGTGAGGGAGTGAGTGAAAGTGAGCATTTGGAAACCACCAGACAGCAAACAGGACAAAACACAAAGCAGGAGTTAATGATATGCATTAGTGGGAGAATAACCTTCATGATGATGACATTTCTTTCCACTCAAGTGTTTATATAGAAAAGCTTTTTTTCTTTTTTTCTTTTTAAATCAAAGATCTTTGATAAAAGCTCTTTTGTACCACATCTGGTAAAACTCGTGTTTTAGCCACAGGTCTCATGCTGAGTGACATAATTATTTCTGTGGGGAAAAACTGAAATAAAAAGCTTATCCCATACACTGGAGACTAAAGTTAAAGTTATATTTGCTAATGATGCTCCAATTCAGTCCATCCTTTCTTTAAATAGTCGATTTTGTTTTTCTAAGAAGTGCAATACTAAATTTCTCTTCCATTTAAACAGTCCTAAATACACTTTCATTTTAAAACACTTATGACTTTAATACGCCTTCCTTTTTTTTCTATAGCAGACCCATGTGTGCGTGTTTTTGCCTTAAGTGAAAAAGCTACCAAGTGGTTAAATACTTTTTAATAGGCACTAAATCTGCTTGTCATAGCCGGAAGCCTTATTGCGCTATAATGGAGTCAATTATAATATCCATCATATTTCACTTGCACTATTAAATTCAAACATTTATTGTGCGTCATTTTAGGGTCATTTAGTTGACTCTTTTTGGACTTTAAGATCTAAATAACGATCTGCACACAAGATTATTTTGATTCAGCTCAAGGGGTGCTTTAAGTTTAATACATATCCGTGTGTGTGTGTGTAACTGACTCTCCATGTTGATGGGAAGGGAGATTTCATCTGGATTCAGTTTATCCCAGCGGATCTCTGGAGTGGGGATGCCCTCTGCCACCAAGCAGGACAGCCTGACACTTCCTCCCATATTGATGTCTCCATCCCACTGGCACACAGGCAGCGAAGGCGGCACTATAGATGACCCACAGATGAATTTCTTAAAAGATGTGATACAAACCGAGACGACACACATTTGAACTTTTAAGCCGGTGGCTTTTAGAAGCAAAGCTGAAAGATGGTCTGTAAAAATTTAACTATCTGGTAAACCGCTGACTCAATAACATTTAAACTCTCTTGTATAAATGGATTTATCAATGTATGCCTCTGGGATAGCATTCCAAATTTCACATTATCTGTGCTTTTTATCTGTATTACAGCTAAAGTTAATGGTGTGTATTTTGGGGGGTTGTGGTCAACTGTGTTGTCATATCAACATGTGACAACACAGTTTAAAATAGTCTTGTTTTATTGTTACAACAAGTAATGTTGCTGTAACAACAGAACATGCTCGTGCTTCATTATGCTCTGCCTGGCTCTGCTCTGCAGAAGCTTATTTCTGCCACTGAAAAAAAAATGTTGCTATTTATAGGTCAGAATTTCAGGTTATTGTCTCAAAGGTTTGAGTTATCTTAAAAATTTGACTTAGAAGTTTGAGCAAATTAAGGCTCATAACTCAAAAATTTGAGATGAGCTGAAATTTTGACTTCCAAGAACAAAAGTGCTTCTAAGCATATGCTTCACCTCTATTCAGATTATGCGTCCTTTGTCCCAAAAGCATGGGAACTGCTGGATTTACTTTAGACAAACCTTTTATCACATTACACTCACGTTATAGCAGCTCTCCCAAATCAGTTTTAACCTTCAGGGATTGTGCAATTCTCTGTCAAAATTATGAGATCTGATAAGGTTTCAAAATATTTTTCCTTTATTGGATGCACTCTGCTTCAACCAAAGCACTGAACAACATTATGTCTTTATCAGCCGATTCACACCAGAGACAAACTCGGTTTATCAACTAAGATAGCAGAATTCACCCTAAGAGCTGTGTGAATGTGTGTTGCCAAATATTATAGAAATCTTCCCAGCAGGTTGTTCATTGGAGGAAAAGTCACAGAGCCACCAAAGTCATTAGGAAACCTCCCCTCGGCCGCATGATTGTATCTAGAAAATTGTGTGAGTCTGAACTAAAAAACAGACTCACCAGCAGCACCACGATTGCTGTCGGCAGGGCTACAAATGTTTTAATTAACCTAACCTGTTTGGCTCCTCGGTATTTGCTTTACAAATAAATCCACAGCAGTTTTGGCAGATTTGGTTTGGAAAACAACAAATATCATAGTCAGAATCACAGAGAAAAAAAAAAGACAAATGGATCACCAATTCCTGCTTTGGTAAATGGTCATAATGTGTGAGTGCTTCTGCCAGCTGCTCAACTCTCAATAACTTACCCAGAACACTGAGCACCAGCTCTCCGATGCCGGGATCTGTAATCTCCGGTGGGTTGTTAACCATGCAGCGGTAAATACCAGCATCTGAGACCCGTGTGTCGTTTAGCATGATATCTGCACTCAAAGGAAGACCTGCACAAGGAGCACATGAAATAATGTTTTTGTCTGTCTTCAGTATCAAGTTTCATCTATGAAAAGAGGATCATCTTACATTTTACCTGTGAAACCCACCCTGCCAATGAGGGAGGGGTCTTCAATCACCTGCCCGTGATCGTACACAATCACCTGGAAATCAATTAAAACAAGGATGTCAAAGTCCATTTACATTGTGGGCCACAAACACTTTGATCTTAAGTGTAAAGATGTTTAGCTACACGTTTAATCCTGGGGATATATAAGAAAATAACTGCAGTTTTAATGGTACGCCTCAGTTTTTCTACCCAATAAAGAAATGCTGCTGCAGTAAGTGAAAAAAAAAAATCAGTCAGATCGATGTTTTAGGTTTAAATTGTAGAAAATGGGCAGAAAAAGTTCTGGAAGCTCATTTCACAGTTTGTCCTGTAATTCACAGAAAATGTCCTTTTTTAAAATTTGGATTTGGTGTGTGTGTGTGGTGCAGTATGAATGGTCACTGGGAAGACCTTTGCCAGAAGGAAAAGCTGTAAAACTTATTCCCTGTTTCACATTTTCCAAAGCCGTCCAGGGGGCCAGATACTTCTGGCCCCTGTGCCTTACGTTTGAAATAAACTGATTTAAAACAAACGTTACTCGAACACAACAGGATATGTAGAGAATATAAATGGACTGGAACTTATATAGCACCTTTCTACCTGAACACTCAAAAGGCTTTATACAACATGCCTCATTCTCAAGTGCTTTCTATGTGACGCACTACAGGGTTGTTCTTTGTGTGTGAAGACATTTCTCTTCAGTATCTTGCCCACGGATACTTTGGCATGCAGACGGGAGCAGCCAGGGAACCTAACCGCCAAGCCTCTAATTAGCAGATCGCCTGCTCCACCCCATGAGCTACAGCCATGCTAAAATATGCAATTGCAAGGCATCACCCTGACAGATGTATTGCCACACCTGTATCGGGGCCTCTGGACTGGAGAAGGGAGTCAGCGTCCAGATGATGTTGAGTCTGGAGAGGTGGTTGGAGGCGGAGGTGTAGAAGGAGCAGGGCAGGACGACAAAATCCCCTCGAGCCACCTCCAGACTGGATTCTCTCATGGTTACCCTGAGCGCAGCTAGGAGGGGGGAAAAGATTCAAATGAGACGAGCATTACCTATGACATCACACAGGTATTTCTTCTTGTTTTATCGTCACCCATCTGCTGTTTTTCTGCTGACGTGCAGACAGCACCAGGCCTCACTCTCCCCTTCATTACTGCAATAATGAACCTCCTCCCTCCTCCTCTCTGCCATCCCCGGGCCCTTTTGTGTGCGTGGGAATTGAGCGAGCACAGTCGTCGTTAATTAAACTTGACAGCTCTGAGGTTGAGCCAGATCCGTCACAGGACGAGAAGAACAACAGGCCACTTCACTAGGATGTGTTTGGTCATTTCTCTTGTTGTTTTTACGTAGATCACAAGTTCTGAAAATGCTGGCCTCAAGAGAGACTTTCATTAAGACTCAAAATGTCAAACATACTGTATTGTATTAATATTAAAAGGTCACGCTTTAGAGGCAGTTGATTAATAACGGCACTAACATGAATAAAGCCCCTGTAGCTCGTACTAAATAAATATCATCTCATTTGATGAATTTGTGCATGTGTATACAGCGAACAGTCCACGCATGCATCAAGAGGTCGCCCACAGTCTTACATTTCTGTCTGGAAAAGCTTAAATGCTTCTTTCTAAATACTCATAAGGTTTTAGGTTATTCATGTCACGTCTCCTTTTACACTAGAGAAGGAACCTTCTGCCTTAGCAATATCCGTGCAAAGAATCACAGAGTCGCAGCAAACATTCGTGAAACTTTGCAAATCCTTCAAACACTCGAAGCTGCTGCAGTGTACTAAAGCAGCAATAATTCAATCTTTTCTTAAGACAGGCCTACTCACTGTTCTCCTGAGCGGTGAAACACACACACAAGGTCCAGAACATCCATCTCCCTGTAGCACCCATAGCTGTTAGGGAAGACAGAGAGGCAGTCATCTCATCCCTACGGTCTCCAAGCTGGTGGCCCAAAAAACCCAGGCATGCATGATTAATGTATCGAGTGCTGCGATCAACCCCTCCCTGTTATTTTCACTCTCTGTCTCTGTCCCGTTGTCAGCTGGGAGAATTTTCTCTAATTAGGTTGTCAGGTAAGCGAGTGCACAAGGAATTTTTCTGCTCCTATTAGCTGTTCCTACAGTGGTACCTACAGCGTGAGCTTGTAGTCTAATTAGTTAGTGTAGCGTGACGAAAACTGCAGCTGCAGAAGCTACAACGTGCATGTATTCAGCAAGAGGTAAGCAACATGGTGCGGCCATGGGAGTGTCAAACCTTCATGGTTGTTTTCCAAATTCAGGAGCATCTTATGTTTCATCTTTGCAGAGGTGAAACAATCTGTGCACCAGGTATAGTAAACTAACTGAACATATTCTTAAAATGGATTCATTTGTCAGCAAATAATGCTCATTTATGTTCATAATCCATACAGCTTCTTCCATCTATGCAATCCGGGGTCTCTGAGGGGGCTGGAGCTGATTTCAGTCAAAATACAGAGACCTGTCCAGGGTGAACCCATCCTGGTCAAGTTAGAATCACCAATTGACCTAAACGCACGCATGTATTTGGTATGTGGGAGGAGGCCGGAGTACCTGAGAGTTCCTGGAGATAACCCACACAGACATGAGACCACAGAAAGGCCCGAGCCTGGATTCAAACAAACAACTGAAGAGCTTCAGACTTTTGGGTGTTGTCTCAAATAAGCTTTTGGGCATTTTTTTTTTTACCATAAAGCCAAAAATCCATACTCTCTGTCCTTGTGGTAAGAGGCCAAAAAAACAGCTTTAACATTTTGCATCATCTGGTTATTTACAGCTTCAAGGCTTCAAGAAAAAATGAAGGTCGTCAGTGGTGCAAAGAAATGTTCAGAGGCGTGTTTTTGACACTAGAAGAGTCATCAGATGATGACATCCTTCCGTTATGACCTACAGGCAAAATAAAAATCCACCAGAGCTCCTCTTTGATGCATTTACATAAAATGTGTTCACTAAGTAATGACTCACTAAGTCGATCTGCCGGGCACGTTCTGCAGTCGTCGTCTAAACATATAAACTGTTGTCACATTTATGGAATTCATATGGGAACATAAGTAAATGCTGCCATGTTTCACTGTGATGGTTCATGGAGAAAGACCCAACTGTGCTGTGGAAATCGGATGGGCTGTAGAAGAGTGGTGCTCCATGTATGTGTATGTATATATATGTAGAGAGCGAGATTATGTAGAGAGCGAGAGAGAGATTTGTGATACCATGGGGATTTGAATAAATGCCTACACCATCCGCACCCAGAACAGCACCAACATATGAAGGGAAAAAAAGATATGGACTACAAAGTTTATGGCATCATTAAACTATTAAGTTCTTCAGATGGAGGCACTCCCACTGAGATAGAAATGCTTCGAAGGATGAAGGTGATGATAGGGAACAGATATTAGACACAGATGTGCAGCGATTCATTCTTTTTTCCCCCGCTACCACACACACACACAAAGACACATCCACCAGCTCTACTCACTGTAGGAGTCAAACATTCAGGCTTTTCCTTTGATTCATCATCCACCTGTATTTTTAACATGAAAAATTGACTGAAATGGTACGTTGTGGATCACGAAAGGTTTTCGCTTAGACAGCAGTTGTCCTTGTTCTCTCCTGGATCACCTGGAGCTTTCTTTAGGTGCCTTTCCAGCTTTGACAAAAGTCCTGCTGGGATAATCACATTTACTCAGGGCCTTCTTGATATGCTTTTCTGCTCCCCTGGCCACCATATCTGTGGGAATGATATCCACGCTGTGTTGTAACGTTCTGATGACACCCAGTTTCTTCTCCAGAGTGTGATGAGAGTCAAAGCTTAAATACTGATCCATATGTATAGGTTTATGGTACAAAGCAGTTTTTAAATGTCTCCCATTACTGATGGAAATCTCAGTCTAAGAAGGCTAACCTTTCACTTTTCATATCCTCACTGGCAAAGTTGTGTTGGTCCACAGAGTTAATGTGATCAGTGAACTGTGGCACATCCTGAGATTTGATTTTCACCTAGATGTCATCCACATACCTGAACCAATGTGGTCATTGAGGCTCCAGGTTCAGGTGTCGTTTGCAATCAGACCAATGCCCAAGAAAGGTACATCACTTGCACTTCGATTTGGGCAGATCACCGTGTGTGAATACAATCTTACATCAAGTCTTCCAACAACAACAACAACAACAACACAAAACAAAACAAAGGAGCTTATGGCACAAGGTTGTCTTCACCCAGTTTATTCAAATTACAAATAGCATCCAGCACCACCTTTGTGCGTTCCAGCTGTGAAATACAGAATGTTTGAGACTAGAAAACAAAACAAAACATCCCCGCTGAAGAGAGAATTGGCAAAACTGTTGGATATTTCCTGTAAGGGCAGCCTTTTTCATTCTGAGCTATAATGTTATTAAGTTCTATGGTGAGGTCTCCAAGAGCTTGATTTGTTTTTATCCAAACGTCTCACCACCATATACAAATATACACATACAACTCTTTTCATCCACAGTCAATATACATAACCCTAGCTTCACCCTCCCTACAGAAAACATCTTGTATTTTGAGTGTCTGGGATCATAACAGGGACAGGTGTGTAGATCTGTGTGAGCCTCAACATTTAGATCCCCAACAAGCATACAAACATCTTAAATCTTTTATCCACAAATAGCATTTCCTATTTTCTAACATTCACAGATTCCCGTATGTAAGTTGGCAGAAATAGGGGTATACGGGATAGATTTGCTCTCTGGTTTGACATGTAACACTTCCCTTTTTAGTGACGCACAGTCAGTTGCTCTTCTAGGGTAAGTTGCTCCTAATTCTGGTCTCGTGTAAGATGAGGGCCACAATAAATAGAGTATATGTGAGAAAGCGCAAGAGGGGAGACAGATCGGTAGGAAAGAAAGCGAGACAGACAAGTAAGCGGAGTGAGTCCTGCCTCTTCCCCTTCTGGGTAACAGGGAGTGACCTGGTGCCAGGGCCAGCCAATCACGGGAGGATCCAGACCAGTTTAGACCAATCGGATCGCTTCAGTGAGAAGCCTCTGCCTGTTGCTGCAGTTTGATGGCAGTACAGTCTCGTCACAACAGCATGGTGACGGGTTTCTCCAGGAACTTGCGGAATTCTGCGAGCCACTGTGCACCGACCGCGCCGTCCACCACCCGGTGGTCACAGCTCAGCGTCACCGACATCATGTTGGCTACGTCAAACCTGCAAGGACCCGCTGCATTAGACGGCAGTTTAAAATGATACCATGCCATTCTGTTACATTACTACATAAATGCACAGACCCTTTTTCGTTGTCAGCAGGCATGAGGCGTTTCTCTGAGCCACCGACAGCGAGGATGCAAGCCTGAGGAGGGTTGATTATCGCCGAGAAGTTCTTGATGCCAAACATGCCTAAGTTAGAGATCGTGAATGTACCGCCCTGGTTGGGAATATAAAGAGGACAATTTAGGTTTGCGAAGAAAGGGAAAAAAAAAAAAAAAATTATCACTCAGTCAGAATATTAAAAAGCCTTACCTGGAACTCGTGAGGCTGCAGTTTGCCGTCTCTTGCTTTGCCAGCGAGAGCCGTCACATCTGAGCTGATGGAGGTCAGTCCTTTGATGTGGGCGTTAAACACTATGGGCGTGATGAGGCCACTGGCTGTGCTCACGGCCACACTCACATCCACCACGTGATTCCTGGAAAACATAAATAAAGTCATTACAGATGCCGGCGCAGTTCTCTCTTCAAGGCGACCCTTTCGAAACTGAAAGACTTATTCCGAGCGCTCTCTGCTGGCAAAACTGAAACTGCCAACCTGAGAAATATCACATCATTAAGATAACAGTCATTGGTGAACTTTATATTTACAGACAGGCACTCTTATTAGAATAAAAGTATAACAATATGTTTTATACTACCATAAATAACTATAAATGGAGAGGTAAATAGTGCTAATAGCAGCATTAACAATGATACAAGTAGGCAGTGGAACACACCGATATAATGGGAAGTCTAATAAAGGCATTGCAACTATTGCACTTTGCACTTGAGGGAGATATTGCATTATTATTCTAAGTCAACAAGCTGCTTTCAGGCACTCTGTTATTCACAAAAGGTGGCCACAGCGAGTAGCTCCGCGTGTTTTGATTTGGCACATTTTTATAACAGATGCCATTACTGACACAAACCCAAAGAGATCTGCGTCTCCTACCAGGATGTTTTGCTTGTTGGGCGAATGTGTAAACGAGTGCACTATAGGGCCACTATTATTCTAAATCAATACTGCACACTTCATCTTAACAACTAAAATAAAGAAAGTCTCACGCAGTGTAAGAAACGGTGCAAGTGACTTCATGTACACTTAAACAGCACAGAAAATGGAAATAATTTCAGCTACGAGCAACGTTAATTTCATTTTGCTACTCTCCCCTCTGTTGCAAATAAACTGACACCTCACCAGTGCTAACGAGACTTTGTCTTTGATTATTAAAATCATGCTGCCCAACTTTGAAATGTTTCAATCAAGCGCAATAATTAAAACAAAATAACAAAGTTAATTTATCTTGAAATTAAAAATCTAAATTTTAAACTTCCCTATCAAGTTAACTTCATTTCTCTGCATCTATCTTGTGGTTGTACACGTCTCGGCTGCTGTGAGAGAACCACCAGTCTGCACTAGTTGCTTTTGGCCGTGATGGTTTCTGCCTTCAGTAACAAGGTTTTATCATTTAAATGACTTACTGGCGTAATGTTCCCCAACGGCATGTAAACACACTCTGTGATGCATGCACTCATTTAAAGATAAGATCCAAAGAGACAATGGCTGGGAATACAAAGCAAGATGGATATTTCCACAGTCAGGAGAACGTGTTTTCTGTTTGCTGCTTATAGGAACTAAACTCCATGTGGCTCTTAATGAGTTTTTACTCACTGACGAATGACTGTGTCCAACCAGGACGAGTTGCATTCAGGAACCTTCAGGCAGGCCAGAGCACTAGCTTTGATGATGAAATCATTCACACTAAGTTTGATATTCTGGGCTTTCACCTCCTGCAGAGAGAAGAGGGTGAAATCGTTTATGAGATGCTGGAAATGAGGTTTTAGTGCAGTGATAAAAACAAAGCTACAGTTACATCTCTATTAGAAAGCACAAACTCACAGCGTTGAGTTCTTTTCTAAGCTCAAGCACTTGGTCCATGTTGACATCTACAGACAAATAATAGTGGGGGATGGTTTGTTTGGACTGCATCAACCTCTGAGCAATGACCTGCAGGAGAGACAAATATATGCACTTTAGCTTTGATCCATTATTCATCACCAAGAGGAATGAGGGGTGCTGGCTGGGTCTGTTTTGATAAATGGAGTGCCCGCCTGTGAGGCAAAATGTGTTAGCACAGGTCAGAGATAACAGAGCTACACTGAGATCTCCTCGGGACATTTGCCTCCAAGCTCTCAATACACCAGCACAGCACCCCGCACAGAAGGAGCCGCTAATGCACCGACTGCTAGCAGCGGAAGTCATCACAGAATGTAATGGCCCATCAAGAGGCAGGTGTGTGGTGGTGCTCACCTTGCGGATGTTGCTGATAGGGATGTCTGTGAAGGTGCCAGTTGGTGCAGCAGGGGCTGGTGCAGCAGGGGCTGGTGCAAATGCAGGAGCAGCTGGAGCAGCCTGCAGACGTAGAGATTTAATTTGCATTACAGACAACAGAAACAGAGGTACAGGAAATTAATTAATAATTGTGATTATTTGCCAAAACAGATAAATCACTGTCCTGCAACAGCTAAATGTATCATTTAAAAGAAAAATGGGCATGACTGACAGGGACTTATTGATCAGACTGTCAGTATTACATCGGTATTAAGAAAAGGACCATTAAACAATAAGAATGGGTACACATGATTTAACTCGGCTGATGGGCACTAATGTGACTCAACAGTATGGGTTTCCCTTACAGGTGCAGCTTTTGGTGGAACAAAGTTCTCAATATCCTTCCTGGTGATGCGTCCATCAGGGCCAGACCCTGAACAAAAGAGTATTTAAAATTAAAATGTAAAAGCTTCAGCAAACGCTCTTCGTCCATCACATAGGTCCAGCTATGTACCGCTGACTTGAGCCAGGTTAATTCCTTTCTCGGCAGCGAGTTTCTTGGCAAGCGGGCTGATGAACACACGACCCTTCCTGGGTGCAGCAGGGGCAGCAGCTGCTGCTGGTGGAGCAGGACTGGGTGATGCAGCAGCTGGAGCTGCGACCTACGACATAAACAAAGTGTTCTTAAGGCATCTTAAAACTGTACAAAAGCCAAATGACTTCTTATTTGAAAGTGCAGGTTTTCTGTGAGTCTCACCGGTGCTGGAGGTGGTGTGGAAACCTCAACCACCCCAGTTTCAACGTAATCCTTGAAAGCGGCAATGTCGCTTTCCTTCTCTACAATGATGCAGAGCGGCGCGCCCAGAGGAACATCACGGGTTCCCTCCGCCACCAGAATTTTTGCCAAATACCCTTCCTCTTGCACTTCAAAGCCTGTATGCAAACACACAGGACCAGGCTATATTAAAAGTAAGATCATAAATATTTTTTCCTCTGTAGTGCTGAAAGTGAACACGCTTTAGGATTGATGTGTTCAAATCCATTTGGATTTACCAATGGTCGCCTTGTCAGTTTCGATCTCAGCTAAGAGATCTCCTTCGCTCAGCTTCTCTCCGACCTTCTTCTCCCAGCGCTGCACTGTTCCCATCGTCATGGTTGGAGAAAGAGCAGGAAGTGCGATCTGTAACACAAATTCCCACAAATGTGAACAATAGACCTGAAAAAGACTGACAACCTCTTAAGCATCTAGTCAAGTTACAACAAACACTGTTAAAGGTCTAGAGAAAATTTCTTCATGATCACCCCTGAAGACACTGAATGATGTTACAGGGACATTCACAGCTGAAGTAAGGGCAGGGACAATTTTGTGGCACAGCCTCCAGCAAATTAAAGCCTTTAACCTCTCTCTGATTAAATGATGACGTGGTGTGACATTATTTTTGTTAGTTTTTTAAGGAGAAAGAAAATAGTCCTTCAAATAGAGAAAGTTAAAAAATATAACAGATAGGGCAGTCTAAAAATGGCAAGTTAGCCTTCTTAGACTGTGAGATTTCCATCAGTAATGGTGGACATTGAAAAGCTGATACCACAAACCTACGCATACGGATCAGTATTTAAGGTTTGACCCTCATCATCCACTGGAGCATAAATTGGGTGTCATCAGGACACTACAACACAGAGCGAACACCATCCCCACTGACACAGCAGCCAGGGAAGCAGAAGAACAGCACATCAAGAAGACCCTGAGTAAATGTGGTTATCCCAGCTGGACATTTGTCAAAGCTGGGAGTATTGGAGCAGTTGAGACGCATTTTTTCTAAACACCGGGTCTGTGGCTTTTAAACCCCAGAACATGCTGCACCAAAAATTGGTCCACCCCAAGGATCGGGTCCCCCGACACAAACAGAGTAAGATAGTGTACGTTGTTAAGTGCCAGGAGGATTGCCAGGATTTATACATCGGAGAAACCAAACAACCTCTGGCGAAGCGGATGGCACAACACAGAAGAGCTACCTCGTCAGGCCAGGACTCTGCAGTCTATTTACACCTATAGGCCAGTGGACACTCTTTCAATGATGAGGATGTACACATCCTGGACAGGGAGGAATGCTGGTTTGAGTGCGGAGTCAAGGAGGCCATTTACGTGAAAAGGGAAAGACCCTCTCTGAATCGAGGAGGGTACATCTGTCACCATCTTACAATACTGTGATTGCAGCCATTCCCCAACTCTCTGTGAATGGTACTCATGGCCATTGATCAGTGGGTTTTGATCAAGGGTCATGAGAATTTGCATAATTAAGATTAAGGAACCGACCTCCCAGCCCATTGTTCCTTCAGTGGGCTGGTTTCAGTCATTATGTAAATGTACTGTTTATAAGATTGGGGAAACCTGCAGTCAGCTGAGACTGAAGAAGTCACTTTGATGAGTGACGAAACGTTTCTCCCACTAAACGCTATGTCCAGATGAACAGAATCAACTTTTGGCGATATAACAGATACATGGAAACTACACATCCACGGAAACTGTTTAATACCACACAAAGTAGCAAAATCTGACGCATGATCAGAAGAGTCCATAGTGGTACCCGCTTCACTGCCCTGATACACAGTGATCCTGGACAACCCTGATCAAACCAAGACTACGCGCACAAAACAGCATCGTAAACAGATGCTGTCTACATCACAAATCTACGGCTTTCTGACCGAACTCATTTATGGGAGAGCTCGCTTACCTTCAAGTGTGCGGGATAAGAGCTTCCAGGGGTTGCAGGTTGAGCTGCCGCTGCAGCAGCGGGTGGCGGAGGCGGAGCAGAGGCAGTAGGTGAAGGAGTGGCACCGGCTGCTTTGATCGAATCTAGTGTTACATCCTTAAAGGCTGAGACCAAGTCAGGGCTGCAGAGGAAAATATATCCACAAATGAGTAAAAACTGACACAACTGCATCGAGCCATACGGCACCCTGTCTTTTAACCTCCCATATTTGATTGTGGCACCTGGCAATTTTATTGATATAGCACATTTCATTACATTACATAACAAATGTAGACGTAAACCAAGCAGCATTAAAGTTTATTTTAAGGGTTTTCTGAAGATTCAAGTCTTTTTATCATGTTTGTTAAAGCTGTAGGATTAATGATGCACTTAAAGGACTGAAAAAATAAATAAAAGCAGCATTTTGCCACTATCAAAACAGAGTGCTCCCCATTTAATGTTTTTCAACTATTAATTCGTCCCATTACTATAAAAGAACAACCACCAGTGAACTAACAGGCCTCAGCTCTGAATCTGGACTGTCCAAACACACTAACTTGTCAACTGTGATGCAAATCACGGCTCCAACGTTGACATCTCTGGTTCCTTCAGGAACCAGGATCTTTGCCAGATAGCATTCCTCCATCATCTCAAATCCCACAGTGGCCTTGTCCGTCTCTACCTACAGAGAGAGGCAACATTAGAAATGTACACCACGATCCTGTTTTGCGGCAGCGTGGGCACACGCGGCTCCTAACCTCAGCTATGAGGTCACCCTCGCCGATTTTCTCCCCCTCCTTCTTCTCCCAGCGAGCGATCGTTCCTGTCTGCATGGTGGGCGACAGTGCAGGAAGCTCCACCTGAAGAACAAGCAAATGAATAAAATCAAAGTTTAACCTAAAACTTAAAATTAAAAAAAATGATCTGCATCATCCTTTTAGAGTATCCAAAAGGCCAGTCAAAAAAGTGCCATAAGTCAGGTGTTGTAACTGCTGTTGCTACATCATCATCATCACCTCATTCATTGCTCAATAAAATGACCTACATCCACTTTACCACATCTGATTTTTATTGAGTTTTTTTTATATAACAGCAAAGATGAATGACATGCTATTGGTGGAGTAACACAAAGGTGGAAGGACTACTGAGAAGCCTTCCACTTTAGAGTCAAAAATAGAGGGTTTCATTCAGGCTCACAGCCTCAAATCTGCACCTATGCTCAATTAACCTAACAAGCACACCTCTGGACTGTAAGGGGAAAGTGAAGCTGCCAGTTTCATGATTTAGGGGACAGCATGTAATTTCCACATGCAGCACTCCTGACTGACAAAGAGGTATAAACCAGCAGGTCACTTAAATTGGAGGACGAGCATGTCAGACTTCCCACGTTATAATTGTTTCATGTTTTCAGGAGTTCCTGAAGTTGTTCCACAACCAATTAACCATCAGCTCCCTCAAAGTCCTCTGTCTAATGCAGTAAAGGAGAACACAAATCACCTGCTCTAACTGACTTCAATACACTTGGGGAAAGTGACAAAGTATGAATCTAGTCTTTTTAAAACTTTACAATGAATGCGCTGTGTTAAAATGTCTCAGACAGAGGCAAATATCGATAGTACTGAAACAAACACTGATATTGGGATCAGATTGTGATACAACCTATACTTTACTTCTAATGTCTAAGATCTAAGTTCTGTGTTAGATAAATTATTTTTGGAGAAAGTAAAATATACCTCAAACATTTGCTCAGAAAAGTGTCTGAACCTTTTCGCGGTACCTGTCACATCCTTGTTTTTTGTAAGCTATAGCACATTTAAATAACAGTGCTTTAGAGAAAGGTACATTTATGTTCCAAGTCTAAAAAAACTGTTTCAAAATAGATGACAAGCTGAAAGCTGTACTTTGTTGTGGAAACAAAATACAGCCATTATGGAAGGCAAAGCTCAGTCAGTTAGTGGTCATTAAAAGTTGTTCACAAGTTGCAAATTTATGATGAATCACCTCATAAACAATAACATACTGCTGTTCCCTACTTAAGCTGTCTTTATAGGTTACAAGTATCGGGATTGGCAATCCGAAACCCTGTATTTACTTGGTATCGGGATCGATACCAAATTTTGCAGTATCGCTCAGCACCATCAGGCATGTGTTACGTTTTTATAGCCCAAGTATTTCCTATGGCCTCCGTGTTTGGGGCACACAAGTCAGGTTTGACGGATTGGTGTCATTCAGGAGAACCGCAGCACAAACAGTCACAACAGTGTCTCCAGTGAACAGTGGAGAAACTAATCGTTCAACAGTTCCTGCTAACCTCATACAGGGAAGAGCCGGATTTCCAGCTAATAAACAGAACCACGAACAGATCTCTGTAACAGGCAGGGAGGTCAAACCAGCTAACGCGGTGAACATGGGTGCTATAGCAACCTGACACCGGCTCCGGTAGCGTTACCTTCTGGTGTGGCGGCAGGCTGTAGAAGCGCTTGCACTGACATCCACTTGCTAGCTGGGGAGACCGCAGAAGAGTCGCTCTGTAGCTGAAGCCGGAGTCCAGAGAGGCGGCTCGGGACCCCGCTCCATAATGAAGCCGTCTCAGACAGCTGGTTCCGGGAGCAGAGCGGGAGCTGAGCGCAGCAGGCCCGGCCGGGAGGGCACGGGGACACCGGAGCCCGGAGGACGGCCTGAGCCGCAGGATCAGACGAAGCATTTCGCAGCGGTTGGGATACTATACAGAGCTGGTGAATAATATGTATGACTTACACCAGCATGAGAACTACACCTACACCGAGGGGTCTCTTCTCCCTGACAGCCAACCCCTATTTAACTCCTCACTTTCTAATGACCTCCTCCAGCCCCAAACACAACCATTTACGGCTTTCTTGCTTGTGCTGTCGTAGCTTTGTCGTTGGTGTCGTAAATCGCAGCGGCTCAAAATTCAGTCGCTGAATACCCCCAAAACAAAAACAAAACAACAAAAAAACACCACCACTGTCAATATAAGTGCAATGCTAAAGAAACAAAGTAACGCAAAGAAAAAATTATAATAAGAACTGTTCAAACTGTTTTTAGCGATAAATGTAATTGTGCTGTAATCACATCAATGACCACATGATGGCAGTAGATTCTTTTACTGGGAAGTTTGCCTGGGTTCAGCCAGCCTGTGAATCTTGATTTGAATGTATCACAGTGAGAAGTTTACATATACCCATCATAGCATAGGTAGGTGACTGTTGAAAGCCCACTTTTTATATATGTTGTTGTAACTGTTTCAAAGTTATTAGCATGAATCTGCAATGAGTTTTCTTCAAATAAAAGAGGACTTCGGTAGAACGAAATACAATCTCCATGTGTTTCATTGAGTGTCTAGCACGATCTACAATATTTGAAAGTATTGTTAAAAAATTCCATGAGTTTTTCTGAAATCTTGCTGTCATGCCTACACACATCAACCGAAGGAAGAGTTAAGCCTGTTTCAAGCTCCAGCCTCTCATCCTAGGCTGATGTGCGCCTTGCTTGATGGGACAAATCAGACATTCCTAAGCATCACATTAGATTCCTCTTTCACTGGGATGCCACAGTCTCATAAAACGCACAACCCTTTGTGTACGGCGATCACAAAATCTGGTGTGCAGTGAGCTCATAGATGAAACTAAGGTAACTCACAAATATGAACTATGTGAGCAGAAACGTGTCTGCTGAAATAATAGGAGGCTTAAAACTACACATTCTCTCTTTAACAAGGGAGCTAGAGGTTGGCGAATGGAGGGAGGCCAATCTTCAGACCTTCAACACTGCAAAATATCAGTAAACAAAACTGAATCCATTTCACCGACATTACAATTTCTGTTCAACTGCCAGGACAACTAAACTTGAAATCAGTTACTGTTGTCTTGGGGGTTTCTGTTTCTTTTCCCTCCCCCACAGATGAAGCAGAGAAGAGGAAAAACCAGTTCAGAAGTCACCCCCCTGCCCCTGGTACACCACCAACCTCTATTGATTGAAAGGTATATTTTTATTTTTAAGAAATAAAAAAGTTAAGTTTACTCAGAATATACAGTTTAGTTCAGTTGCTAATGGAGTGATGCTTAGTTAACAAGCGGAGTTAAATAAATGTGTGGTGAATGATTGTTTAAACTAAGTATCATCAGTTAATGTAACTCTGTTATTAGTATATTCAAATGATGATGCATTACCACCACCAACTGGTAGAATATGGAGATAAAGCTCATCAGCTATTATTTGACATAAAAACCCACAAAGTGTTAATTATAAACAGAAAAAATCACAGCTTAACCTTGAATGGTTTTAAGCTTTGTCCTTCATTACTTCCCATCTCTGCTGATATCACATATCCACAAAATAATTAAAGCATCTGATTGGTGCTGTTATAATAACCTTTCCCTGAACATTAAAAAAAAAGAAGAGAGAAATCATTGATTTCAAGCGACAGCGAGGGGCGCTCAGGCCACTGGAATCAGGGGTTGACGTAGAGAGGGTGCTTGCTTTATATTTCTGGGAGGTCCTTAAATGGACAACGAACGGTGCTCCTATTATTAAAAAGGCACAACAGAGACTTTATTTCCTCAGAATACTAAAGAAGGCCCACCTGTCTGCAAATCTATTAGTCTTTCTACCTCTGCTCAATATAAAGCCTCCTGACGTACTGTATAACAGTCTGGTTTGGGAACTGCTCAGCAGCAGACAGAGAAACTCTCCACAAGGTGATAAAAACTGTTCAGGGCATCATCGGCCAGCACCTGCCGCCTCTGGAGGACATCCACTGGTCTGTTCACTCTGCTCCTCCCTGGGAAACGGTACAGGTTACTGAATTCACCCACTGCCAGATTAAAGAACAGCTTCTACCCAGCGGCTATCACTGAACCCTCCTCCCACTTGTGACATTACAGTAAGTTTCTACTCACTATAGACTCGGTACCCCACACACTTTTTTGCAATAAGATATATTACATTTTCATAAGTGGCTTCACACTGCTTACTGTCGTTTTTTATATTTCTTTGTATTTATTCTGTGTATCTTGATAATTGATCATTTTATTGTACTCCATTTTAAATGTACATCCAAACCTCCAGGAAATCTCAGTGTTTATCCCACAGACGATAAACGTTCTGTCGTGTCAGTTTTCATGAAGCACCAGGAGTACAAACACTTCCTTTGCCACACTTGACATACTGTATGTATCGTAATCAAGCCTCAAGTTGGACCCAGAAAGCAGACCCAGACAACAAAGAATATTAAAGCCTTTATTTTCATCACACAAGAAAGGACTAAAGAGGATAGAGGTAACAATTAGCAGTGACAAAATACAGTGGTTTGGTAAACATGGCGTGGTGACGTAGCTATGAGCAACCAGAGAAACGGGACAGTGACAGTGAAGGTAACTGGAGCATGGCTGGTATGTAATGGTCACACTTGGGAGAGAGGAGAATGGAGTTAGAACGGGAGCCAAGGGTGAGTTTAAGAGAAGGTGAGTATGACAGTTTTTCCTAGCTTACTTGCAGGAGGAGTGATAGAGGTGGCGTGAGTCCAGGAGGATTCGTGAGTGTGAGATGGCTGACCTGAGTTCAGTTGGGTCTGAGGTGATGAGTGGGCAGGAAGGCATGCAGGTGAGGCGCCAAGGAATTCCCAGAGAGCAGGTATGAAAACAGAATCCCAGAGGTGAGTCTCAATCATGCGCCATGAAGTATCCGGGAGCAACTAGAGCAAGAGATAACAGCATAAGCAGAGCACTTAAGAGAACAAACATGAAACAACCAGTTACCAACATAGAGGAACCTGGTGGAAATTATGCCTTATGGTTGGTAGAATATGGCTGATATGAAGATGCACCTGGTCATTCTTTTGTGCTGTATCGGCTGTTTCTATAGCACAGACTGACTGAAGTGGTAGAAGTGAGATTTAGAGTCTATTCTTGGCAGTGCACCTGGGTTAAGAAGTGAAGAACTGCCAAGTTGGATGGGGCAGTCCTATTATAAGTGAAATAATCATCATTTCATATCTAACATGTCACAGACCTGTCAAATAACTATAAAGACAATGGATGATAGAGTCCAGCAGGAGTGTCCAGAAAGTGATGTGTCGACTATAATGAAGGACACAAAACGGTGTAAAATTACATACTGATCAAAGTAAGTCTCATCTACTAGCTAACTGTGTTTTATGAAAAAGATTTGGACTCAGTCAGGGAAATAAAAGATGGGAATTTAATAAATTTAAATGCAAAGTATACAAAGCTACAAAACAAAAGAAGGAGGAGTTGGTGACTCCTCACAAATAAATAAGAGCCCTGATATGCCCGAGAGTTTTTGTCTTTGTTGACTTTTGACCTACATGTGTTTAAGGCTTTTCACCCCGGGGTTGTTTTGCTTTTCTTTGTGTTAAGATGTTGTTTTTCTGTTTATATGAATCTGTTCAATTAACTCTGTTTCAAGAATTCTGCTCTTTTCAAGAATTAGCAAATCTTTCAATCCATCCAATTCTGTGTGATAGTAGTCAACACAATGAGGGTAACTCTGCACAAAGCACATTAAATGGACACTGATTTTAAGTTTTTAACCTCTAAGCTCTGGTTTTATGCTTTTTATTTTAGTCCTCGTTTCACAGTGTTTAGGGTTGAGTCCAGACTTGCAATTATAATTTATGATTAAACTATTAAATGAACTGAAAATGCATTTGAGACCATCATTCTCTGCTTTACTTCACTAATTAAAATCACCTTCGGCTCCGACAAACAGGAAGACAACTTGCAACGCCTTGACATTTATTCACCGAAAAAATGAAGAAAATAATCAGAACTTGACCAATCATGAAAGAGATTAACCTAATATGTTCTGTCTCAGTTGGAATGAGTGAACCCATTGCAATCCCAGTTCATCTCAGATGAAATCAATAATAAAGACATTGATATTCATGGAAATGTATTGCATGTGCAATATAAAAACGGGAACAACACATTTCTTTAAAAAAAACAGTCTCAGGTTTTATTTCAAAAATACCTAACGTACAATAAAAGCTGTTAACAGACAGTATTCACTTAAAAAATAACTTTTAGCAAACAGCTCAGGTGTTCAATAATCCTCTCACCAGTATATTTCTACATTCTACAGTACAGCCAGTCGTGGTATTCAAGCAGGAGTTAATAAACAGACGTCTGCATGGATTCTGCTGGATTCTGTAGGAGTTTATTCCAAATGGCAAGACAGGGGCAGGGAGAAACAATGACATGTGTGACAACCAGTTTAACTTCCCAAACACACACATCTGTGTGTGCGCACACACATACACCCGCACACAGTAAAAAGAAAGATGGCTAAATGTTACAGAACAAGGATCCTGTGAACGTTCTGATGTAAAATTCACATCCAGAGCATATTTCGACCAGAGGAGGGACATCCTCGGTTCATAATCTCTTTAAACAAACAGCAGGCATAAAATGAATATATTTAAAGGCATAGTGAAGACACAAATTTACACAAAATGCGTTTTTACTATCAGAAGTTCAATCTGAGCATGCTTACAAGGCACGCCGATTGGCTACAAAGCCACATTCAACTCTCCTCTTGATTTAGTTCACAAATGAGTCCTTTTGACTGCCATGCCATCATACGTAACTAACACGAAACACAGAAATACAGCCGTGTCTTGTCTCTCTATATTTTGTTGACCACAGTTTAGACAAATCAGAGCGCAAAACATGTACAACAACACCCCCCCCCCCCCCATTTCTTTATCTGAAGGTAACAGCTTATAGTAATGAAAACTGTAACGTACCCGAGGACATAACAGAAAACATAAATTTGTAACATGTAATCTGGTGGTGTCTCTTTGAAGGCAACACTGATGAACAAGTAATAAAAACTAAACAGTGACTACAGTAAATGTTCTGTAGTTGTGGTGAAACAACAACGCTACTGTGGTTTTCGACGGGTCCTTTAAAATGTTATTTCTGAGTCCATAAATAGCTTCACCGTATAAGGCACTGACTTTTACACTATTATGGACATCAGTTACAATGAACCCAAACCTCGTGCTCCTACAGTATTTTGATAGAAGGTCCAGTCCACTTGTGCCTTTGCTGCCTTAATGTGCCACTGGGATCACAGTAAAAAGTGTCAAAAGCCTCTCAGTTTGAACCTACAGCGGCCTGAGACAGAAAACATAATTAGCTCCCCAACACTGAGATTTAGGGGAACAAACAGAGACAGATGGATCATGCCGTTACCTTTCCTCACCACAATCCTCTTCTAACCAGGCCACTATTTTTCCTTCCCAACCTGGAACAATTGCTTCATCCAGGAATACCTGCAGGCAAGAGTAAAGACTAATTAGTTTTTAGTACAAGAAATTCTAGGATTATTTAGCATATTAGGTAATAATAACAACAAACCCTCAGCAGTGTGCACCAGATTTGATTTTACACTTGTGCTGCTTTTTCTCACCTCTTCTTTCACAGTGCCAAACTCTGGGTCCAGGGCTTTAAAGTGATACCTGTAGTTTCCCTCTCGATCAACAGCTGCCTTAACGTCCTTGAGAGTCACCTCACCCAGCCTGGACAACACAAGCAAAGAAACTGTGTCACGCTAATTATAATTTTCGAATTTCTTGGCCTGACCTGACACAGTTTACTACACTGAAGCATATGGGAATTGGAAAGGGCAGGTGATTGGATACGTTGTCTCTCACAGGCTGATTTCACAAAATCAGATAAGCCAATCTAAGAGTACGCTGAATAGAAATACTAAGTCTCGGGCATAGACTGTATACAGAAGATGGAAGCAGCCACATTTTGTTAAGCATTTTGAGAATAGGGCTGTTCGATATAACGATATATATCAGGTGATGATATAAAAACGTCTATCGTTTCATTTTACGCTATCGTTTGTTTCGTGGTGTCGCAAAATAAACTGTTTACGGCAATATTTTTTCATCGTTTTGATGGTCACTGTAGTGTATGGAAGCCCGTTTCCGCCACTAAAAAAAAAAAAAGCTAGTATCCATAACTCGAAATTTCGAGTTATTTTCTCGAAATTTCGAGAAATATAACTCGAAATTTCGAGTTAGCTCTGCCAATCAAAAATATACGTGAATGAGGTCGCTTTCTTGTTACCCGGAAGCATATGGCGCAGGACCACGCACTCAAAAACGGATCCCAACAAATTAAAGTATGTTTGCTGATAGTAACACCATGTGAATCAGCTAATAACACAGGGATTTCATCATTTGTGAAGCCAGGCTGAAAACACTTAGCAATCTGTGCATTCACGACTGGATGTAATACCGGTAGCTTAGCTGTAGCATTTGTAGCTGAGGGCTTCAGCTTCCGGGTAACATGGAAATGACGTCATTCACGTAGATTACTGATTGGCAGCGCTAACTCGAAATTTCGAGTTGCTTTTCTCAAAATTTTGAGTTAATATGTCGAAATTTCGAGATAATAACTCGAAATTTCGAGAAAATAACTCGAAATTTCGAGAAAATAACTCGAAATTTTGAGTTATGGATCCTTTTTTTTTTTTTTTAGTGGCGGAAACGGGCTTCCATAGTAGTGGCTATATTAATTTCTTAAAGTTTTCTCTTTCTCTTATATTTTATATAACCACACTACGGACGGACAAGCGCCTGTTTTTATGCATTGTGGTTAGCAACAACGACGGTAACAACATCGCATGTCCGCTTGTTTGTGTTCCACATAAACCTTTCACAATAAAGCTCAAGATCCTGTTGAGACTTTTCAAAATAAACTGAATCACGTGAAAGAGCAGATTATTTATGGATGAGAATTAAAAAAAAGAGCCGCCAGGTGCTAAAAAATAAACCTTAGATTCAAATGTTAGAACAGGCTTTTCCCCGCAGCACGCCGTGTAATAAAAACGGCGGCCTTTACAACTTATGTCTAAAAATGTATCGTTTCATGCATCTGTTAAAACACTCAACTCCAGCTACATGACGCGCAGCTGGAAACACTTCCCGCAAGACGAGCTGCCCGAGATTCACAGAATTTACAGAAAATGTTACATTTTTGTGATTTATATCGTTATCGGTACGATAGATGTCTTATATCGGGATATGAGATTTTGGTCATAGCGCACAACCCTATTTGAGAAGCATTTTGTTCGTTGTCAATATGATGTGGCACGTAAAAGGTGGGTCTGACAAGGATACGGAGGCCAACAGAGTCCATAATTTCCAAAATGATCATGTTATATTCAATAAGGTGTGAAACTAATGATTTGAAGTCATAAACTCATTGGGAAAGTGTTTCCTGAGGTCATAGGTCAAAGGACGGGTCTGTGTTCTCAGACTTCTACACAATCAAACTTCTTTTCTAACCATGCCTCCTGTTGGCCATTAGAAAGATTGCAGGTTTATGACACTATAGAGACCCAAAATAACCATCTTTTAAATACAGTCTAAGGTGTGAAGCACTTCAGTCAGTGTAGCTAGCAGTACAGTTAGTATATTCTTTCAATTGTTGCTGTGTAACATTATCACACTCGTCTATAAACACACAAACCTCTTCGGTATAGTGATCATTGAAGGCGTTGGGGATTTTCCAGTAAAATAAAGGATTTTTGTGGAGGAAGATGAACCACTGTGGGACTGACAATTGTCTATAACAAAACAACAAGAACACAATCAGTAAAATGATTACAGTGTATGGCTGTGAAGCTAGGACACACTAAAGGCTCTTACTTGTGGAAGACGACGAGTCCAAATCTCCGTGTTGGGCTTTGCATCTCGGAGATTTCCCCCTTCCCTGGATAAAATTACCAAAACAAAAAACAAAAACCCTCTTTGAATCTTCAATAAAAATTCAGGGTAAAAATCTGATTTTAAAGTGATCATCAGCTGATAGTTTAACAAGTCAGCAGCTACTTTTAGTTACAGCAGACTCGCCAATCGACTCGTGACACCACACAGTTTGAGCTTTTAACCCACAAGGCACAGGTACTAACTAAACTCATAAGACTAATTTATCAGGTGTTCTGTGAATGCATGGTATTTGTACCCTCTGCGTGTGCAGAACATGCAGCCTGTCAATGAGTGATACAATGCCCTGCTCCAGGGTGTCCAGTGTATGATGCTGCGGGTCGTGGTCTCTGAAGTTGTTCCTCAAACTCCGAAGTGCATCTCTGAGCAGCTGAACTTCTTCTGCCTGCTGACAGAGCACAAACAAACAAACTGAGCTAAACTCCCTCGTGCTTGTTTACACTGCTATTTCTGCATATATTCGACGTTTGTTATATCACAGAAACTCTATTTTGAAGCATAGTGCCTTCTGGGTAATCATTTGATCAGCAGTGATCAATGCTCAAACAATCTTATCACATTATCTCAGCATTTCAAAGAACTTGCTGGTCTAAAATTTAGAATACGGGTTTATGACATTTCAAGTGTAAAGCAATCAGCCAAAATACTGAGAAGTCTTATTGACAAAAAATAATATTTACGCCAGACACAGAAGGAGCAGGATTTCCAGGGTAAGAACAGCCATTATTTTCTGCACTGGTGGGAATCTGAAAAGAAAGAGGAATAATCAGCTGTTTATTGCAACTCTGAACTTATGTTTGAGGCAGACAGAACATAAAATCATCCTGCTTAAAGGACCGATGTAGAAAAATACTACCTCTTGTGGATCTCTGCTCATCAGCTCCTGCAGCATGCTGTTTTTATGCTCCAACTCTCTTTGTAGTTCATTCTGCCAAATCACGAATTAATGTAATCAATATGATGTAGTGCTTGCAGGCAATCATTGACAGAGCCCTGAATAAACTGTGATAGCCACAAAGACTTCTTTAAACTAAGAATGTGTAAGCATTTTATGACCCCAGGAAGCCAGAACTTCTGTTTCCAACTTGCATAGATCAGCTCAATATTCAACAAGCATGACCACAATGCCTAAGAGCACCCTCTTGGCTAACCTCAAGCCTGTTGACACTGGGTTTAACAACTAATCTCCAGGAGAATCAGTTTCATATCCTAGATATGCGACAGTCTGATAAACTGAGAGAAACTTTTCTGCAAACACCATCTTTAATTTCATTCAACATGATCGTTTGCTTCAATATATTAAAAATCAAGTAGTATCATCTTGATGAATCTTACAGATTAAATTGTGATGTTTGATGTTATAAGAATACAAATGATATGAAGAGTACAAATATGTATGTACTGTTTAAACCTCAAGCAGGTCAGTCCAAGGAAGTCACACACCACTGCCAACTCATTTGAAGGACAAACATTTGTGATTGGCCACCTTTGCATGCATCTCCAAAACATATAAAAATGTAACCAAAAATCTTCATAGAGATCGCCAGGCCTGGCAATCTCTATGAAGATACAGACACATCTGATTTCCTCACCACGGCTCAGCACCTGGCTCAGAAACACACCAGCAGCAGGCAGCCCTCTTGTCTGATAACTCCAAACTCACCACTCACCATTTAACTGCTGCTTTTCTTTGTCTCAAAGGTGTGCCATATACGCACCGCTGATACAGTGAAACTGCAAATGTTTCTTTAAATCAGTTATGGTTCCTTTGATTGCTCATCCATTACTCGGATAACTGCAGCAATTCTAGAGCTATACATGCAAACAAGCGCTGACTCTCCAAGGAATATCTAAAGGTCGTTGGTTCTCTGACTGCTCCGGTCTGCATGCCTTGGTATACTTGGTCTGAAACCCAAGATTCGCTCATCATTGTGAATGCTAGACAGAAAGTCTTGTTATCTTATTTTAAGTTAAAGAAACTTCAGGAGGAAATTGAAGTTACTTATAAGGATGAGTTCATAGATCTACTTAAGAGGACTTCCTATCTAAAGCTATGTTTCAGGCAGTGGTTTAATTGACATGTGGTTAAAAAGACTGATTAATACTTCTCCATTAATCAAGACATCTTGTCAACAGGCAGAGAGAGAGAGAGAGCTTCACACCTGCATGTCCTGGCTTTCTTCGAGCTTGTGTTTGAGTTGCTGTAGAAGTCTGTCCTTCTGAGCGACCTCCTTCTGCTCACGCCCAACCAACCAAAGAGGAAATATGTGGCTCTACATTTAGTCAAACCTTATTGCACAAATGTGTTGTCATGATAAATGCTAAAGTGAGACTCAAATAATAAACTAGAGTAGCTCACCTTGCATTCAGCCCACAGCCTGTTGCATTCCTCCAGCTTCCACTGTAGCTCTGCCTGCAACACATTTCCACGGATGAGGGACTGTGCATTACACATCTATAATGCAAAGTGCCCAACTTTCTTGTAAACAGGACTCTGACTTTATGCTATAAAAATGGAATCGTATTGTATTGTACATTTTTGCTGTCGAGTTCATCCTTCGTCATGCTGGCTCTGAGCAGCTCTTGCTTCATCTGCAGTATCAGCGCCTCCTGAGTGCACAGTCTCTGCTGCTGGGCGTCCTGCACAACAACAACCCAACAGAAAGTCGGCACTTTTTCAATACAACTAGAATCATTTTCAACTAAGCACTAAGATCATTAACTGGGTCTAGATTTGTCCCACCTTGACTCCCTGCAGGCTCCTCACTTCCTGCTTACAGCACAACAGTTCCCTCTGAAGCAGCAAACACATCGTTAATAATGTTAATAATTAATCGCAGTGTGTTTCGCCACAAATCCATTCTAGGTGTCATGTTTCCCAACAAAAACAAGAGGAGAAAACAGTGACATAAAAAAAACCTTGTAAAAAGTAACTGTACCTTCAGCTCTTGAGCTTCCTCCATACTCTGATCTAAACGACTGCGAATGACTACCTGGAAAAAAGGAGAAAGAGGGAATGTGTGTGAGAACTGCAATGGAGTGAGAAAACAGTGAAATTGATACCCGTGTCACCCTCTGAGACATGCGCGCACACAAAAACCACAGCTATGAAACAGTAACGTGATCTGTAGTGAACACAAAGGGTTGAAGACGAAAATGACACAGGAATGACAGAGAAAGAGAGACAGCAAGACAGAGAGCAGACAGCAGGGATGAAATAAAGGCAACAAATGTGAGAGGAAAAACTAAGAAAAAGAAACCATTATTACCAGCTGCTGTTCAGACGTGTTCCCTTGTTCCAAAGTCAAAGACGCATCCTGCTCGTCCTCGGGCAGCGAACCACGCAGCAGCAGAGCCTACAAAGGCACACACATGTGACAGCAGTTTGCACGGTGTTACATTAGCTGGCAGGTTGCCTTATGAGGCAGTGCAGCTGTGTGCACGGTGTATGTTAAGAACTAAAATAAAAGCTACTAAGAATTGCATTACAATCCTGCATCAAGTAAAAGTCAGTAGGTAAACAACATAAACAGGACCTTGCATGTTTATGTTGTTTAGGCTAGTGTGTTCTGGCCCAGTGCAGGGAACTGAACCATGACCCCCACACAGTTCTTTTAACAAGAAATCTCAAAAATCACCTGAAGCCTTCTTTTACTATATGTACGAAAACATGAGCAAAATACAAGCAGTGTTTCACAATATGCGAAGAAGCACATCAGTGATCAAACATGGAGGTTTATGATGAACACACCTGTAATGCAGACACCATTTTTCGTGTCTCCTGCACCTCTTTCTCCAAAGTATCATTGAGAGAGTCCCCCCATGCCATCTCCACTGCAACTTGAGATGACTCGGCTACACGCGCACACGTGTACAAACAAATAACACAGTGTCACTGTGATGTCAGTGGGAAATTTGGAGAAATTTAGAAATGAACCTGAAGTGACGAGTTGTGTCTCACCACTGCTTTGCTGTTGCTCCTGGTCTTGCTCCTGCCTGTCTGAGTGGCTGCTCGGTGGAGCTCTTGGTGATGACAGCGGACTAACAGAGCTGAGGCTCATAAAGGACAAAACACTTATTAATCATCTTGCACTACAGAAGCATGTAGATTTGTGCACCTACATAAAGATTTTAAATACTTTTCATTCGTTTAACTCTCTGTCAGCTCTATTTTGCACACCTACAGAGAAGCTACACTTTTCTGTAGGATAGCAGAGACCAACAGCCTCCTCTCCAGAAAATAAATAAATAAATATATATATATATATATATAAAATATTACTTTACACCATGTATGACACTCCATTTAATGCTGACTCACATATCTTTGTTTCAGGTTCTTACTGCATGTCCTTCATAACACATATTTGCATTTTTAGCAGCATGAGAAAAAAAACACAACAACCACGAGACAAAAGTGACAGTTATCATGCACAAAGCACTGTAAACATGTCGTAAGCAAAGCATGTAAACTGCTACCAGGGTGTCTCTTTTATAAATCCTTGCAGATAAATGTCTTGTCTCACATCCTGGAGGAAAAGGAGCCTGAAGGGGTCAAAATCCACTTGAACTAACCAAACTTTCAGTTATGCTACAACACACATAACGTCACACAAACCTCAGGAATCACCACAAACCCACACAGCATCAGTGTCTTGCCTTACCATTTTATCTGTGCACCCCCCATAGCGAGCTATGGCCGCTTCAGCTGGTACTTAACAACTCCAAGTAGTTGACTTTGTCTGCAAGAGTCTAGCATCTACAGCTAAGACAAACTAATGGCAATTTGTGAATCTCCTCATGCTGAAACATCCGCTCCCCAGCCTCTAGCTAGCTAAGGGTAACCATGGCAATCAGCGCAGCAGCTTAGTATCTCTCAAATGAGCAACATATGGGAAGGATGGCAGCATCGGGTTTTATTTATATCTCTGATGAATCAGTGTCTCTCTGAGAAGACAAACCCCCACTGGACTACAAATAATCAATTAATTCAACCCTCACTCTAAAAATAACTGTAACTAAAAATATGATCACATAACTTCAAAATGGACATGTGATTTGAGAAGACAAAGGTTGATTTTTTTTCCCCTGTCATCTGCCTGTGGTTTGCTCAGATGTACTAAAACACTCTCTCTTTCTTTCTCTCTCTCTCACACACACACACACACACACACACACACACACACACACACACACACACACACACACACACACACAGAACAAAACTTGCAGCGCTAAGACCAAAGTCATATGCTCTGTCAGGCAGTTTCTGCAAAGTAAAACACACACACCACAAAAATGTGGTTTTCTGTTTTTAAACTGCTGAAAAATAAGTTTTAAAAATGACAGATATCAAATTTACATAAACAGTGCTGCATGTAACACTAACATTCAGATACTTTTACAGATAAAAGTGGCAAATTTAGGAGAGAAAACTTGGAAAAGTAGTGTTTTAAGTCAAGCCTGTAGTGCATGGCTACCTAACTATATAGCTAATAGTTTGTTGTCGGCCTTTTATTAGAAAGATTTGCTGATCTTCAAATGTTACTTTCAAGTTACTGATCCCTTGAAAATACACACACCCAGCCTCAGAGGCTCACAAGCTAGTCTACTCCTAGTGATGATCCCAAGTCTGAATGAAAGAGCATTCAGCGTAAAATCAAACTGTGGATCCATCACTGTAACAACCCTAAATAAGTTAGCAGCTAAAAGGCCCTCTCTAATGTAAAAATACTTTTAAAAAACAACATTTAATTACATCACTCTGTCAAATAAAACTAATAGACAGAAGCGGGGTCTCTGATAAAGGTCAGGGGCATTGTTGACACAAACAATTTAGGCCTAGTCTGGATGTACATGTCTCATAATATTAAAAACAGGGAGTGCCTGTGTAAACATCTCTGAGTGGGCTTTCATTGAAGTTTGATGTTTATAGTATTAAAGCTTCTAGATATCAGCTATAATACTATAATGTTATATATGCACAGATAGGTGGACTGAGTATTTCTGAGTATATTGTTAAAGGAAAAAATTGTGGAAAGAAAGAAGGAATCTCATGTGATCTCTGGGGTTTGAGCTGAACCTCTCCAAAGTACTCGTAGTATAATTCTAACATTTTATTGTAAGAGGCTTCATCCTGATAATATAACAAAGTATATGTCTACAAATAAAATTAATTAGAAATAAAGCTCTGTTACCTTGTATAGTGGAGGTTAATAAACCTCTTGATGACTTTCAGCCAGCAAAGCCAATACTCTTTATATGCATCGAGTTATGTAAACATGGCAATATGACAGCTTTCTAGTAATATAATTTCAGTCTGCTAAATTTATTTTTGCCCTGCATGACTATAACAGCAATGGCAAACACAGGCTTGTGCAAAATTACCTGCTATGCTGAGGGTTATCCTGTTCATCTGGGGCTCCTCTTTCATACTGTTCAACCAGTGCACGGACACACACACTCTTCTCCCCATCCAATCCACAGCCACTGAAAGACAACCGAATAGCTTTTCAACTTGCACACAGAGACATTCTTTATTTTATAGCGTTTGTGAGGATGGAAACGTGACGATCGGTGTTTCTCCACCAGAGGACAGCAAAGACCACAGAGCTATTGCTCTGTCACTCCACATCTGACCATCTCTGGTGCCATTTAAAGCTAAGAATCAGCCCTTTTAGGGCTTATGATACAACTGTACTCTGCCATAGAGAGCACAGGTTCAGCTGAAATGTGACTAAAAGGAAGCTTTAATTATTTGCTTCCTCCACAGATAAAGAATAGGAGCTGAAATACCAGATTCTTAGTTACTTAATTAGAATATGAATAATTTCTTGCAGTTCTGACAAACTAAGACAAGAAAAATGCACAAATAAATCAACAGACTTCATAAACAGGCAAACAATAATAACATACCTGACTGTATGCTACAGCCCTGTTTATACCAATGAGCTTTTTGAGCTTCAAGACATAAGAAGTCTTGTGCAAATAAAAAAAAATATGATCGGCAGCTTTACTTTTATCAAATACACATCAATGATTAAGCCATATGTGCTGAAAAACAACTCTTTCAAAATATGCATTTGCTAGTTTCCACAAAGACACACAATTGATTTCTAATGCACTCAAATCTAAAAAAAATACGTAGAGCTGCTAAATAGTTTGACGATAAATATCTTTAATTATTTCTGGAACACAGCTTTCAGGCACTGCACATCTGGCGGTGCATTAATTATTTAACAACTCAATCATACAACTGTATGATCATTAAAAAAACTGGCTTTGTGGGGTTAAAATTTACTAGTTAAGCATGTGACACTTCCATGGTGTTGGTTTTATAAAAGTGAGTGAAAGTCCTCTGCAGATGTTGAGGTGTTTTCTACAATGCCGGCTAACTTTAGTCTGTTAGATCTGTAGGCCCATTTGATTGACTTGTATGAAAAGAGTAACCACTTTCAGGTGCAAATTAAAATAAGTGGACAGAGGAATTTTACAACAAAAACTTTACATTTGTCCGAACTACATCAAAGCAAATGACAGGAAAGCAGCCTCTGCATGATTCTAAACAGTAATCTATGGGGATAAGAGTTTACACCCATGATTATATTTACAACATGTGGCCAGCATACCTGTGGAGGCGTGCGGTATGTGTGGGCAGTGAGGCATCGTGTCGAGCTGATGCCAGAGTAGCAGCGGCACCCTGAGCTAGAGCAACAGTAGACAGAGGGTTGTGACTGGCATGGCCTCTCGTCAACCTCCTCCCGCTCCCAGAAGCATTCCTGTGATTGGCTGTTGGTTTGAAATGGGCCGCCAATGCCAGAATTACCCTCATTACGGATTTCAGATTACCATCGACAATGTCTGCAAAAACAAAAGAAGCACATGTTAAGAGTTTCCCTACACTTTTAGACACTGTTTACACTTATAGACAAATACGTATATTTGATACAAGTGTTTTATGGACTTTAAGTTCTAATTTTAATAACACTTCCTGGCTACAACTGTGAATAATGAGCCACAGAAAGTTTAGGAACATATACTCTTGAAATAAAGAAAAGAAAAAAAGAGCGGAAATACATAGTTTTCTGTAAGTTTACCTCTTGCGGATATGTGAGGCATGCGTATGTGCCTGGAGGAAATGAAGCGCAAGACTTCCTCCACATTCTTCCTGCTCTCCTCTTTGTTTTGTGGAGCAGCATACACTCCCTCCAGCACCTCCCCAGCTCCCAAAGAGAATACGAAACATCATTAACGGCCATGTAAAGAACAAGTGTTAAAAAAGACGAACAGGTGTTGAGCACAGACTGTGTTCAACCCTAAATTAAACAACATCTTATTGATGGTTTATTTTGTTTTTTCCCTCTATTATTTTTTCATCATGTCATCCATTTGTTTGTGTGTCAGTGTGCAGAATTGTATTTACCAACTATCTCGATTAGCTGTGTGAGCACAACCCCATCCTGCAGATCATGCCTGAGGTCTGCGATGAGCTTCAAGCCTGGTTTCCTCTTCAGCTGAGAGTTCACCCAGGAAACATATGCTGCCAGCTGCTGCTGCAATCCATCAATCAGATGCACAAATCCGACAAACCACAAACACACACATTAGACTGGCTGCCAAAGAAGCCTGCGACAACGGCATAACACACGGGTGCCTTTGTTTACGCCACTGGGTCAGGGGGAGAGGGGGCAGGGTCCGCCTATTGTCCCAATGGATTTTACTTTTACTCCGTGAAGTCAGTCATGTACCTTCACGTTCAGAGTAGAGGTGCAGAGTTCACCATACTCCCCCATTGTACTTCACACGGTTCACTCGTACTCCGTGGGTTTACCACATCCTTACCGGTATCGGTCAGTCACGTGACACCCCGTTGTCCGGGATACGCCACAAAGAACCTACCCATCTCCACAAACCAGAAACGCTCATTTCACGCTAATTGTGATGTTTAATTGCGATGTTTGGTAGCAGTCGAGTCTCACTTCCTGTCAACCGTTTCGTTAAACGTTATTGTAGCCATCCAAGTCAGGCATAAAACTACATCTTACGTCAGTTATTTGTCCAATTATTTCATTTACAACCGTCATATGAAATTAGCAAAAACGGCGTCAACATTACCTGAGCTGCACAAACTACAATAAAGGATGCTTTTTTATTTTTATCTAAGGTTAACTTCAGTGTCCTACCGGCTGACGTTTAAGAAATTTAATCGCTTTACAATTTACAACAAACACAACGTAATAAACATTAGCAGTAGTAACGCCGAGTAAAGTTACCTCGTTGAAGCCTCCGTGAAGAACCTCATCCATCAAACTTCCTCTCGAGAGTGAGGCGATCATCTTCTCACTCGAAAACCCATTTAAGCCAGCCAGCTAGCTGGCTAGCTTCGCTGACTGTCACACGGCTGGTCTAAACATGGGGCAGAGCCCCGTTACTAACTACTGCTGCCCTTCTGCAAACGTCAACAAACCCAGACAATTGGGGGATCTGAGGAAACGACTACCGTTACTCGGGCATGCAGACCGGTGTGAAGTAAGATTAGACACTCGGAACATCCGGTTGAACGTTTCACAATAAAAATGCACATGACTTCCGGAAGTCGTGAAGCGTTCAGATCAAGTACTAATGAACACATTTTAATGACCTCTAAGTCACTGTCATTTTTACTTTCCTCGCTATGATTTACGTTTTGTTTTTAGACACCTTCAGAACTGTTTAGGCCTTATAACTGACCTTAAAACTGGAGCTGCCAAAACCAATCAAGGCACCTCTCAGGATTTCTTTCTTTATCTGTCAAAGATCCTTTAGCCCTGTCGATTGACACGTTTGGGTCAGGTTCCCTGAGGTGTTGTCCTACCAGGAAAGGCTGTCGTTATTAAGGGAGTGCAGTATTTAAGATGGCTTTAGCGTCAAAATCCAGCAAGGGGAAGACCCAAGGTTTCCCAGGGGAACAATGTATTTTAATAAGATAATCACTGTTTTTATTTTTCTGTCTGTGGTCAAAAGCTTGTGGCTGAATGGTGTACAAATGTTCACAGGAAAACAAAAATGAAAATCTTCCTAACTTTTAGTTACAATTATTTAAAAGGCAGAATTAATGTTTGGTGACACCTATTTTTGATACTCCTGATGCTTTGTTTATATTGATGTTATTTGTGTGCTGAAATGAAATGAAAGATAGAAAGAGTGTGTAATTATAGCAGAAGAATATCCAGGTGAAGGTGCAACCCTGTTGTGAAACAAAAAAGAAAAGTCAATTCAGAGATTAAGGATTCCTTTTCTGACAGAAAGCACTTGTTACCCACACTTGATCAAAATATGAATACTTTTACTTATCTGTATCATTGCATTGCCATACCAAATAGTCGTCACTTAACATCTGTGTCCATCTTTTCAGAGATGTCTGGCTCCCATATTTCATACGTCAGTTTGAAACTACTCTTTTCTTTTGTGTTTTTTTTATTTGACCCATTTACTGATGCAGATAAACATACAAGAAGAACAACAAAAACTACACAGAGTTCTGGTAGCACTGTGTAGCTGTGGGGTAGCTTGCAGGGTTGGTGGTTCAAGCCTGTGCAATTTCACGCATAGTAGTGTCCTCGGACAAGACACCAAACCCATGGCTGATCTTTTTGGTGTGTGTGACTTGATAAATGAACATTTGCGTTTCATTTGCTTTGTAGAACTTTCAGTACCTTAGATTAAAAGGCGCTAAATTAATGCATACCATTTCATTTTATTCTAGTGACTTAAAATATCCAGAAATGCGAAACTATACAGTATTTTGGCTCTTATGTACTAAGTTGATAAAATAATGTGTTGCTACACAAACTTGTCCACAAGACTCTTGGTCTCCAGGAAAATAAAAGCCTTCAGCATCCATCTCTATCGTTAAATATGCACAAAAGATGCATTTAAGTAATTTAGGACTGGAGATGGTTGGATTGCTTGGAGATGAAATTGCTCGAGTCGCTCTCATTCTGGATAGAGTGGTGCAAAGTCTGCCTTGAAGTGGACTATGATGACTGGCTTGCAGAAACCTGTGTCTCCATTTTACTTTGACCCAGGATGTTGCCTGCAGAAAGCGATGCAGAAGATAGAATAATGACATTTCTAGACATTTATTCACAGAAAAATTACCCAAAATGTAGTAATTTAAACTTTTAATATTACTATTAGTTGGTAGTGATACTAACTAAATATTAGTAGTGATCTTCCTAACCTTCTAATGACAGCAAATTAAATATCTTAGTAATAGTAATTTAAAAAGATCACCTGGGGCTTCCAGTAAAGCCATTAAACAACGGAATATGTTTGTAAAATACTCAAAGTCTGAATAATAAATCCCTGATTTAAAAAACAGTGACCAGATCAATTAATGGTGAAGATTTTGGAAACAGAACATCATCTATGTCCTCAGTGAGTATAGTGTAAAATCCTAGGTGGGGGTTCACGATCCACACCTTCTGCATGAAATCCATTTTCAGAGATATTGAATTTTAAATTTCAAACTATGAACTTTTTATTTTTATTTTTTTGTTTGTTGCAGCATAGCTCTAAATACCAGGGCTGCCGTCTGCCTATCAGTCGCCTGGTCTGTAAATATATACTTTTAAAACTCATGACATTCATAAGACCAAGTTGTACTTTGTGGTGCATGATAAACAGAATGTTCCTCATTTACCAATTTGCAAACTGGTCTGGTTTAGTATGTTGAAGTATGGGAGGTAGATGTTTCTTGGTCCGGGAGGAAAGAGACGCATTTTTCCATCAACTAATTCCACACTTTCACCAAAATCACACAGCTGAAAGAAGAGGGGGAAAAAGATCAATGTTAATGTTATGATGTTATGCTTGTCTGCTTTCAGAATATACAGCGATAATATGATGTACACATATGTGTGTGTTAGTGTTTGTGTCTTCACTTGCCTGCTTTTTCAGCAGTTTCTGCATCAGCTGTAGAGGTGTGATACTCTGTGCCCCTCTTAAGTCACTGAGCAGCAAAGTGGCCTGAGCCAGCGTAATGACAGACTTCTGTGGCAAGCGTGTCCGTCCTGATAGCAGGCTCACTGCTTTCTACACACAGGGACAAACGGCGAACGCCGAGACTGTGATTACTTTAATTCACTGCACGTTCAGTGTAGCCATGCTGATAATTATATCACAAATACAGGCTCAATCCATGACGTCAAAAATCACACTTTCTAATGTGCACACTTCATTCGTTTTAATGAAGTCAAAAAAAACAACAAGATTTTTGATCATGTGAGCCACCAACTCAAGAGTGTCCACGTTCTATTTCTAGTTTGAGAACAAAAGAGTGACTGCATTTACCTAAATCTAATCTCATTTAGCTTTTTTTCTTAGCTTTTTTATATTTACCTGCATTTATAAACAGTGACTAACAGCCACTGTCTCAGCAGACCAGAGAATGGGGTCTCTAACTGACCTCTGTCCCATTCTGCTGAACACAAGAATCTCTGGAACGTCTTGAGGGAGTTCTTCAAACTTGGATCACGTATAGACTGATCCGAATTATTCAAAGATCATGTATAAATCTAGGTTAAATCAAGGACTGCATGGCCTTGGAATTCAACCCATCAGACATGTACACCGCATGCTCTGGTCTCCTGCTCTGTTAATGCTTTTTTCAACACGTTACTTTTGTTGCAAAAAAGAATGAAAAAAATGTGTTTGTCTTTGTGTGCAATGGTACCTGCAGCATTGTCATGCTGTTGTCAGTCTTGCCTCTCCGGGCTTCCAGTCTGGCACCTTCGACCAACAGCAGGGCTTGAATGTCAAGGTCTCCCCACAGTGCACACTCATCAAGACCCTCCTGTAACACCCGGGCTGCTTCCTCATTAATGTTCTTACCTTGAAAAGATGGTGCCACATACATCGTAAATTAACAAAAAGTATAATAATAATAAAAATATTAGGAATATTAATAATTATAATAAAATTATAATGTGAAAAATGAGAAAGAGAAAGAGTTTGTGATCTTTTTTTAGTGACTGTAATAGTAATAATGTTTGTAGTAAGTTGTGGTACAATCCACCACTTTGAAAAAAAAAGACAGCAAACACATGACCAGACCTGGTAAAAGCTCAATGGTGCGAGGGTTGTGGGCAACCAAGCTGTTGACCAGAGCCAAGCGGCAATGTAACCACAGATGAACTCCAATCCTCTCACTGGCCTCAACTACTCCGGGACAGTCTCCATTCTGGGCATCTGACTCACCAAAATCTTTATCATCCTTAAGAAAGATCATGTATACAACAAATCATTTCTGCTGTCTTATTATGATTACTTAAAGAATTAAAATTCAATTCTGGTTGTAATGTAACAGTTGCTGTAACCAAGCATTCAAGGATCAACCTACTCGATTCTGTTAATGCTTTATATAAATATTTTGCCCAATCACTTACAGCCCAGGATCCTCTCACAGTCACAGGTGATGTTTGGAGCAGCTTCAAAGATGAAACTGCCGTGTCAAAGCTGAAGGGGGGGGGGGGACATAAAAATGGTTAGGATAGGTAAGATATACACATGTACACAGTAGACATGCATAAAGTCATCGTACCAAAGTGCCGTATGTCCTTGTTGCATGTAGAGGTTGCCCTTTAGAAGATTGGATTCTATCGTCAGTTCCAGGGTTTCCATTTTGCACAAGGAATGAGATTCAAGCTGCTCTGAAATGGTGTTTAACCACGAGGAGGCACGTTCCAGCAAAAGGAACTGTAACAGAAGAGATGACAAATGGCAGAGAATTGACTTCATATTTCTTAAGGGTGTGCCTCACCTCATCCTACCCTGTACTTGTGAATGGATAATTATTTTACTAAGCCTGACATAATTCGGTCATATTGTTTTCATACATTTCAGTGAGGTTTTAGAAAGTCTTATCAAAAAGTCCGCGTAAATGTTACCTAAAGGACTACAAAAGCAGGAGAGGAATTCAGGAAAAAATATGTGGAATTATTGTGTGTTTTGGCATCGTTCACATTCTACAGATCAACCTTGAGTCCTTTATTTACTGTGTGAAATACAGAAAACTTAAATTCCCAAGAGTCTTACCTTTATCCTTTCTGGGGTTAGATTCTTAGCATCAAGATTGAGAACTTCCTGCTCTCCTGTCTTTGGACAGCAGTCATCAGTGTCTGGACTGTCCTGCTCATCATCTTTTGGGTCCACCGAACAACTTGTTACGCTGATACAAACTTCTCCCTCCACAGAATCTGCAAAACATCCACACTTTTGAAATTTCACAATTGTAAAGCATCAAAACTGCCTCATCCTCAGCTTGTTCTATCACTGAAGTTGCTTTTAAAGAGAACTTGAACATTTAGGGCACAAATACAGAACAGTATATTTTAATGTGAGTGTATGCAAATTTATTACTCCCATAAAAAATGGACAAATCATCTTTTTAGATTGCAATTTTTTTGCTAACAGTCAGCACTATGTATACAATAATGTAATTTTTTCATGTGAACGCATATATTAAATGTGAGTTTAGAGTCAATTTTACCTCTAATCTTCTTGTTTAAATCACCTCAAACAGAAACAAAACAAAAGAAAGAATTATTCTTATTACAGACCTGGCACAGGATAGCCTGCGATAGCATTAGTAAGTGCCAGAACTAGTTGAACACGAGCAAGGTTAAATCTGAGGCACAGTGCTGGTCCATACAGGGTGCAGACTTCTGGAGTAAAGTCACAGTTCACAAGTTCCTCCAAAGCCTTAACACAAGCACCGCAAACACACAGATTACATTCATAAGAATCCAATGAAGTAGATCACTTTAGAGAGCATCTATTTAAAAGAAGTTGTATGCAGCTAAAAGAGCAGCACAAAGACAAAAAAGAGGTTAGTACAGTACTTGTGTATATATGTTTGTGACTTCATGTGCATATATCTGGTTAACTTGTATTTTCAAATTTGCCTGGAAGGCCAAAATGACAGGAATGGGCAAGGGGGTTGACCCAATTCAGTATGACTAAGAGACTTAAACTCTGAAGTGTGACTTTACAGTAATGTGGAGAATACCTCTGCATTGTCCAGAAGAGACTCGTTGCTACAGAATGTCTTTGTAGGCTGCACAAAAGAAAGCAAAAACATATGTGAAATTATGACATATATCCATCAGGGGAGAGCATGCAAACTCTACACAGAAAGGCTGCGACCTGGTGGTGGAGTCAAACTCAGGACATTTTTGCTGTGAGGCAACAGTGCTAATCACTGTGCTATGAGAAAAACAGCATGTTGCAGTGTTTCAAATCAGTTTTTTACCACGTGATAACCAGAAGTTTGCAGTGCTCACAAGACAGACCAGCTCACAGTTTAAAACAGATATGACGGGCTTCCTGAGAGGGTACTGCACATGACATTTCAAGGAGAAGGCCAAAACTGCACAAGGCCAGAAGTGTAACTGAAATAATCTCAACAACAGTGAAATATTCCATATACACAAAAAAAACAATGTAATCATTACTATTACTATATTAAGAATTCCATATGGATGATTCCATAAGTTCAATGCATTAACAAAACCTTTCCCAGTACCAGGACAACAAAGGACACGAGTGTACTGAAAATGAAAAAAATGAAAATGTGGAAAGACACTGAAAATTCTCTTTCAGCTTCTAAAAGCAAAATGCTCTTACTTGGACACAGGCACTGGCAATGTATTGTCCATGAGGCAGAAGGACACCTGTTCCACGTGTGAGCTGAACTGCGTCCTTCACAGCTTCAGCGAACAGACACAGTTCAGTAAGGGCACGTATCTGCAGAAAACACGCAGGCAGATTAGAAAATCCATCATGAAAGCAAAACACTTGAATACAAACACAGGAGAAACAACAAATTCTGACCTTCAATATTTTGCCTTTGACAGTGTGCTGTACGTCTCTGCACACAGTCCCAACAAAATGTAGATAGAGGGCTAGTGTAGGAAGCAGCTGAAATTACAAACACAACTTAACACAAAGCCAGTTATTTATCATAAGCACTGATGAATAGCGGGCAGTGTTTTTGTATGTGTACCATGATGCAGTAGCCAGTGGTTAAAAGCCAGTGGCAAATGAAGTTCAGGCTTGACACAGTTGTGCCGAGGTGAAGCCTGTGGGGTTCGGAGAAAAGGTCAACTCCAGGGAGCAACTCATCTCCGATGCTGTAGGAGGCGTACTGGAGGTCTGCCTGGGGTTGAGCCATGGAGCAACACAGCAAACTCTAAAGAAGGAAGCAAAAATGTGTAATAGACACTCCAGTCCACTGTGTCCACTTCATGCTTTGCCTCTCCAAAGCATGAAGTGGACACATGTGCAGAAGTTGCAGTAAGTTGTAATAACAGCAGAGGGAGATATTTTATTTCAAGACAACATTAAAACAATCAGGGGAAATCATTTACATAGACATTATTAACATATTTACATGTAAATACATATTAGGCACCTAGCTTAATCGTTTCTGGCGATTAAAGGCTCTAGAATGCACTTTATACAATTTTTGCTCACTACTGATGTCTTGGCCTAAATGTATTATCTCCCCCTGTTGGTAATGCAGCTTATGCATGCGTGTCCATTTCACCCTTTGGAGAGACAAAGAGAACTGGGTGTCTATTACATGCTTTGCCCTTGGCATGTAGGAATGAATGCATACGCATGCATACCTACACATTAAAACACGCAACAGTATATCTGCTCAAACCATGTGTTTTACCTTAAACAGGTAAGCAGACAGGAGACAGTACTTTGTCCGCTGGTTGATATCAGAAGTTAAGATAAACCTGCAGAACCAAAAAACATGCAGCAGGAGTTGGCGAAACCTAAAGGTGTATGCTTGGAAAACCCATGAAAAAACACATCAAGTCAATGATAAACCTCAGTGAAACCTACTGTGCTATCTTAGCGGTGACCACAGCCGCCTGCAGACATCCCCACATTCCAGCCTGCCTTAGAATTTCTTGCAGGGAGCCATTCCCAAGCGACGCGCCATCCCATTTCTCCAAAACACCTGAGCTCTTCAAGGCACAATCTACGGCTTTACTCCAGCATGAGTGAGCAGCTCTGGAAATAAAAAACACCAGGAATAAAATTCTTACCATAATAAATCATAAATTATGCCAATCTGAGTTTTGCTTTTGATAAAAGGTTGAAAATGCATTTAAATACAAGTAAATGCATTTAAATACAAGGCTGAAGACTTGTTCCAACACACTCGTGTACAACAGTTTGCTAACCGTGTGTTTCCACTGTAGAACTGCAGGTTTCCCAGTTCATGCAGAGCCAGAACTCTGAGGGAGTCACGGCTGTTAGCCTTCAGGTATTCTGAGGAAAAGGTGAATGATAATTATAAGGACAGTAAACCATCTGACCCACTGAAATATGTGCTCATATGTCTTCATCCTATATTGCTGTAAGGTCACTTAGTCTGCATTTGTTGATATTTGCCTTATTTATGTAAAATGTGCAATAAAAGTCTCGACAGTTTCTAAACATTTTTTGTTCTCGTACTTATAGAAGTGGAGTATGCAGAAATGATAGTCTGCAAGTGGTCACGGCTGATAGGCAAGCCATAGATAGCATCTGGAGTACTGTAGTCCTCCTCTGTCAGGTCACATGGTTGGATGTTTGGAGTGGGCATAACAACGGGACTGAAATTCACAAAGCTCGCTGAATGGCTGAGACCTCGGCTCCGACAATGCTGCGTCGGTATCATAAAACCTCACGAGGGACACAAGCAGTGCAAAAAGTATTAATTTAAAATACTGTGTGCGACATGTGTATGTGTTATTCAAACAGTGAAGAACTTACAGGGTTGTGTGTTTGCCAGAAGCAGCACAAGCAGTGAGCGACTGTGCTGGAACATCTGAAGACAATATGTTTTTTTCTCAAGAGCTTGATGATAACAGCTCAGCGTGTCCTCTACATCCAGTGGGACACAAACAAGGGACATGGAGTGCTGTATCTCTGCACCTTAAATATACAGCATGTACATGAAAATATGACACCTGCGCTGCTGCAATTGATAAGTTATTGTCTAACATTTAGTTCTTACTCTGGTATTTAGTCATTACTATTTACTGTACACAAACCAGTGTTAACATTATTTTAGATGAGCTGTTTGGCTGTGTAAACCTGTAAGATCAACCGCTTCTCGAGGAATCGAGTTTGTCAGTGCTGCTTTTTTGTGAAGGTGCCGTTTCTGTGCGGCGTGATGGATCCGACCACTGAGAAGCTGGCAGCCTGCATAACTTTTATTGGTCACCTGAAAAGCATAGTATACACTCATTTACTGCACAATACAGACAATGCAAGATTGTAGACACAAGAGATTAATTAAGGACTGCAACTAGAACAAACATAGATTCCGTGGTGCTGTGAGTTATGAGATATTTAACTGAAATAATTTAAGTTTTTCAAATATTCCACAATATTTCTGTATAAAACCATTTGTACTGCCTTAGTTTTACTTCTTACACTTTGATTTTAACCAACACATGATGACCGGTACTATAGCCCCTTTCTACTCAAAGAGCGTCCCACTAAAATCTCATTCACACACATTCATAAGGTGCTTTTAGCTATACCTAAGCATTTATTTCTAATATTCACACACACTCACACTCTGATAAATGCATCAGGGGCAACTTTGGTTTCTCCAAGAATACCTTGACACATGGACAGGAGGAGTCTGAGGTTGATTTAAAGGTGGTATCTCAGGTGGTAGCTAAGTGAGCCACAGTTACAATAAATGGGAGTGTAAATGGTAAATAGACCAGCACTTTTCTACTTTATCTGAGAACTCAAAGCGCTTTACACGACTTGCCTCATTCACCCATGCACACGAGCACTTTTTTTTTTGCTATGCTTTGTGTGTGCGTTTCTGTGTATGGGTCTGTGCTACCTCTTTTCCAGTGGCCTTCTGTGTGTTGACATGGTGTGGCTGTGGGACTGAAGGGCCTCCAAAAGAGTTTATTCTTTCAAGTAACATCCTCTGGGCGTGGACAAGCAGAGGAGTTACGATAACAGTATACCGATCCCTAGTATCATTACATAGATGGAAACAAACACACAAAACATTGTCAGGAACATAGATTGTGAGGAACTAAATGTCTTGGTCATTAACAAGTGAAAAAACACAGTATTCATCAAGTTTCTCTATATTACATGATTTTGAGTTTTCCTGGTTTCTTATGGTGAATTTATGTTTCATGCAAAGTACAACAACCCCACTCAAATCTCCTGCGATGCCAAGATCTCAAAGAGCATTTGATTTACTTCTCCCTAACAAATGTTTCTATTTGTAATAAGTCTTATATAAGACCTGAGAGGAGGACATGCAGAGGGTTGATGTGATAGATTAGGATCCATGGGATAGGTTTAGATGGAGGCAGATAATCCACTGTTGCAGCCACTAACAGAAGCAGCCAAAAGAAGAAGAAGATTTGTAGTACGTCTTATTCACCGTGTGTATGAGTTGAAAAGTAAAGCAAAGTGGGCCAGGCTTTCCCACTTGCCACTGTCATGGAGCCGCTCAAGAGTGTGCAACACCAACGTGCGGACCCAACGCAGATCCACCTGGGTGCTGTCATCAAGTGGGACTGAGAAGTGGAGACTGGACTCTAGCTCATCTTCAGTCAAGTCACTGCCATACAAACTCCAGAGCTAGCAGGGGCAGAAATGCAGATGAAAATGTAAAAGTACACATAGTGACATGTAAGCTGTGGTTTTGCCTTTATACTTTCCTAGGAATAAAACTATGTGCAAGTTTTTAGAAAGCAGCTATTAGTACAAATAGCAATATGTGAAGCTCACCCCTAGTTTTTGCAGCATGTCCATGATAAAGTCAGTGGCCAGCACCAGCAGTGGGGTGAGAATACTGTGCAGCTGTTCTGCTGTAATCGTACATGGAGTTTCAAGCTGAGCAGCTCTCTGTACAAGGACAGTGATTCTGCAGCTTTGGTCCCACAGTGTCTGACACACACACTGCAGAGTGGTCCAGTGGTTGCCACGATGAGCCAACACCTGGAAAATAATGAACAGTATTAGATATGAGTACATCAGAGGGACAGCTCAGGTTGGACTGTAAGTTGTGCAGAGGAGGGGGAGTGGATATACTGGACAAAGGCTGTTGAAGAAGGAGGAAAAGAGGAAGACCACAGAGAATATTCACGTATGTAGTGAAGGAGGACATGCAGAGGGTTGGTGTAACACAGGAGGATGCTGGGGTTAGAGTTGGATGCAGATGTAAAGTCACTGTAAAGTCATATATAAGTTTACATCCACATATGTATCAATGGTACCATCGCTCTCCGGAGATGCACAGCAACTTTGTTAATTGACTCCAGCAGTGTGGCACCAGTGCACCTCTGTGCCTCCATCTGCTGTTCCACAGAATGAGGAGAGCCCTCTCCCTCCTTACATCTGTCCTCTGCGACAGAGCCATCAACTGCTACAACAGATTAAGACAAATGTTGACAGACAGACCAGATGCTAGCTTTTCTCTTCACTTTATTTTCCGTGTGCCTTTTTCTTCTTACCATCCTTTCTTCCTCTATCTTTGTGAGCTGTCATCACATAGTCCATGTGATCAGATGAGTCTTCATGTAAAACAGCTTCATTTGAAGACTCCAACTCATGTTGCTGCGAGTTGTTCCTCCATACCAGGACACCAGAGTAAGCCAGAGAAAAACACAAAGGGTGAAACTGGCTGTATCTGTTAAAAGAACAAACAGTGCAGGACATTTTATAATTAGTCAACCATGTGAAGTACTACAGTATCTCAGCTCAGATAATACACATAAAAGTAAATACATTGCCACCCAAAAACAAGGCAAAGCTGCTTAGCATCAATCAGAAAAATGTTGTTTCTTAGTGTTTGTATTCAGTGTGAGTCTTTTATTACAAAGAGAAAAAAAAATGAAAAAGTAAAGAATAATATCTGGCATCTCTGTGTGTGAACCTCTGCTCCAGGTCTCCTCTGTGTTGTTGGGGCAGACGCTGGTAAAACACTGCTAAATGGGCCTGAGCCATGTAGTAGTTCAGGTGTGATCTCCACACCCTCTCCACAGCGCAAGTGTGCCTCAGCTGTAGCCTCTTCTTTTGGCGCTGCATCACAGATGAAATCATAGCAAGCAAGTTCTCCATAGCCAGCACTTCCCTACAAACATGAACACACTTATTATATATGGACTTACAGAAATGATCAAGAAACCTCCTGAAAACAGAAAAACAAAAACACAGATACTCTACCTGTGAGTCCTCATTTTCAAAAGCATATTCTGTGCCAGTTTATGCTTTGCTTGCTTTCTTGTATCATCATGTGAAGAAGCGTTCTTGTGCTGTTTAAAGGGCAGCACATGTTATTGTTTTTAGTTGATATTGCAGCAACAAAGTAAAAACAAAGTTTTCTCTCAAGTCGCAGCATAATTTTGGCACTAAAACTGAGCCTGGTGAGCCAAAGATTCAGAGATGTAATGTACATTTTTGTCAGTGTAACTCAGATATTTCCTGCCCTTATTAACTACATGCATGTGTGCACATGTTGTATCATCACCTGGGAGGTTTCGTTTCCTTTTGCATTCTGGTTTCCACTTCTTTTTCTAATCTGACCGTGCCCCTCCAAACATTTAGTGGACAGTACCATCGCCTCGTCACGGCTGCCAAAGAGAAAACTATTCACGAACTTTACTTAATGAAACTGACATTCATATCTTTCTGATATCTTTAGGTGTCTTTAGCTTTTAAAAATATATTGAAGAGCTTTATATTAAAAGCACACCTGGAAAGAAACTGAAACATGCTCTGCCCCCATTCCAACACAAGGTCTATGTGGCCTTCTTTCATGGTTCTTTGGAGTAGCAGTGCAGCAAACTCAGTAAAATACACCTTGCGTCGGAGTTTCATTACTATCAAGGACACACACACACGAACAAACCTACGAATTAGCAATACTAATAATTACGTCATAAAAAAAATATGAAAGACTATACAGCTTACCGTGCATGTAGGCATCCTTTAATGTGCCACTGGAGATCAGCTCGTACAATAAGTTTGGATCTTCTGAGACGGTTAGTGTCTGAGAAGTCTCTGGAAAAATATATGAAAAAATACATAGAAATCAGTCCAAAAATTACAGGATTTATAACAAAAATGCAAACTTTCTTCTATAAGCATTACTGTGCAAAAATCTTGTGCCATCCCTCATTTCTTCCTGATTTGTTTCAAAGAGTCAACCTTGTAATTTTTTAAGTGTTGTTGAACAACACCGAGGCTTTCTGAAGGGTTTTGGACATTGGCTATTTTGTCACTCATTTTCAGTCTAGTGCTTTTATTAAGCCACATACGACTTGGCAAATAATTTTAAATTGTATCTTTTCCAGATGCTTATCATCTGGAAAGCATCATTTTTCAGGATAGCAACGATCCCAAACACATCGTCAATGCAGTAAGGGCTGAATAGAAAAACACAATATCACTAATGGATTGGCTTTTCCTCAACATTACTGAATCAGTGTAGGGTCATGTTGACAGGGAACAGAACAAAAGGCAGATAACATCCAGAGAAGAGCTTTGAATGTCCTTCAAGAAGCTCGGAGAACGATTCCTGAATTCCTGACTACTTACAAATCACAAGAAAGCCTCCCCAAGAGAGTTTAGGCTGTGTTGAAGAATAAAGATGTTCATTATTTACTATATTTCAGTGTATGTTTCCACATTTCACTAAATTACTGCACCAATTTCCCATTTATGTACCAAAATACAAAGAAATAAGGAATGGTTTGAGACTTTTGCACACCACTAACAGGACCAGTGTGAGTACATGTGTTTATTACCAGGCTCTGGGGTGTGTGTTCCTTTTGAAACTGTTATTTTCTTGTTCTTTCTTTCCAGTGCCTTCAGCTGACGACTTATTTTCATCTCACTCTTGACTGTGGCTTGATCTGCCGTTTTACGCTATACACATGGAAATGCACAAAAATGCTAGAAGTCGTACTTTACTTAAGTATATACATAATATATCACAACAGCATCCAGAAAACAGCTCTTACACCCTCAGATTGATTGGTGAGTCTCCTAATCTGCAGCTGGGCATGATAGACATCCTGAAGTAGCCTGCAGCCACAGTCCATCAGTGCTTTGGCCATCTCGTGTTTCCTGAGCACACGCAACGTCTGTCAGGAAGAACAGAAGAGTTCCCAGTTAGTTTGCACAAAGTTTTGATTTTATTCTTATTTTAAATTCCATGTGAGTCACTGTAAATGTAAGTAAAAGTCAACACAAAATAATAAATACACAAATGGATTGGCATTGTAGCATGGTCTCAAACTATACAAAAAGATTTTATGTAGTGGTAAATCCAACGGAGCGCTGTCAACCAATATGCAGTGCAAATATATACATGCAAACAATGAGTGCAAGAAGTAATCAAAACTTTTATGTATAACACTTTAAAACTTGTGCATACAATTAGAAAAGGTTATCTATTTGTACGCACATTAACATGAACACTATGTGCACGCACGCACGCACACACACACACACACACACACACACACACACACACACACACACACACACACACACACACACACACACACACACACCTTTGCCAGGTAGTAGGTGATGCAGGCTATCATGTGGATAAAAGATTCTGAGGTGTTTCCAGTCCATTTTTGTTTTAGAAGACCTGAATTCTCCTCCAAAACCATCAAGCATTTTTTTAGTACCTAAACACCAGAACACAAACAGAGGTATGATTATTCATTTATAGTTCTTACTATGTTATACTGTTAATACTTTTATGGACGTGGTGGTTGCATACTTGCACCACAGAGTCACAAGTAATCTGATGGAACATTATAGGTGCCAGGAGCCCGTAGCAGCTAACTGCAGCCTGCAAAGCAGCAGCCGCATCATTCAAACACATCGCCAAGTCCATGGCCACCAGCATTCGCTCGCATTCTTCCAGTCTGGCTTCCTGCGTACAAACAGGAAGAGCATTCCATTTAGAAAATGCAAAATAAGTGTATAAGTTAGTGTCACTGCACAGTGCTCAACAAGACTCAGGTATTTACTTTTTCCCAGATAAATGGTCCATTGTCACTGAATGAGTCCCAATAGAGTGATCCCTGCTGAATGTTGATCTCTGTCTCTATGAAGATGGACGTGAGAAACAGCTGACACAAGTGAAGAGAGGAGTACTGCAGGATTTCTTTGCGTAGTCTTTAGCATGATAAATGAAGACAGAGTAGGAGGTAAGTAAATACAAAACAAAAAAGAAAATTCCTTGACAGGTACTGTGTGGTGTGTGTTTCCCTCCTCACCCTGTGGTGGCTAGTCTACCCTCTGTGCTGTTGGACTCACTGTCGGGGTAGGTGCAGTGGCTCCAAAGTTCTCTGCAGGCTCTTTTTGCTATAGCATACTGCTCTGTCTGAAAAGCCACCTGAGGAAAAAGTCAACAAGGCTAAAAACATAGCCCAAACCTTTCTCTGTCTACTTGGTACAGGTGTAGAGTAGCTTGAAATTGTACCTTAGCCAAATGAGCCCAAGCAGAGAGCAGTGGTACAGGCATGGATGCCAACAGTGGTAATGTTGTCCCCCCTATAGTGCTGCCCAGTAGCTCTCCCTGACTGTTGTATGCTGCAACAGCAAACACATACTTCTGATTGGGCTCCAGACCCTCCACCCTCAGCACACACTCACCAGATACAGCAGGTACCTTGAAACAAAATCATATACACAGAGGTAAGTGATAATGACAAAAATGAGTTTCACTACACTTGATATTCTTCTTCTGTGAAGAAATAAACTGCACCATATTTCCAGTTCCTGGCAGGCTGCAGTCTCCAAGCCGGACTTTCCGGTTTATGCCCTCAGCTACCCGACTGCAAAGCTGGTACCAGCACACCTCAAAGGAAACAAAAGAGGAAAGATTTCAAAAAGTGTTGAACATGTGTGGATTATTTGCTCACTGTTAGGTTATTAAGATTAGTAAAATGATGGCCTAATTAAATGTAAATCTCACTTGTCCCTCTAAGTTATGAGGTGCTGGGGCAAAGGTCATGGAGTGGTTGTTGCGTGAGAGTAGGACAGGAGGAGGTGGAGGGCTCTGTCCGTCCTCCTTGATTACTTTGCCTTTATCTTCAGATGTAGTATTAGGAGTTGAGGACATGTACACTTTTCTCTCCTCCATACCTGCTTTCTCTATGAGGGTAGCAGCATCCTATCAACAGCGCACAGCAGTATAATTTTCACATGTCCTTAAAACTAATATTAAACACCACTAAGTCAAAATGTGGCTATAATCAACCAAATGTCGTGAAAGTATTCTGCTTGTTTAACCTCCAGCAGACTTTTGGTTTCACTGATGTCACTTTGTTCCATGTTGTTGTACACCAGCAAAGCTTTCTGGATCAGGAACAGAGCTTTGGACACCTTGTTTTTTTTGATCCGGTCCAACAGTTCAGACTCTACAACTAAACAAAGACAGTTTACTCACAATTTATATTATATTCAGACATACAACTTGTCGGTAAGCATATGTATTTAATTCCCTCTAACTATGATTTACTGTTGCCAGATTTTAACTTCTGTTTATAAATGTGCAAGTGTGAAGTAGCAATATTTTGCCATTTCAGTCAGTGCAGAGCTTAAACTACTTGTCCAAAATCACTGGTGAGTAAAACCACCAGAACAACTCTGACCTGCATTTAGCTGCAGCAACTTGAGGGAAGCCCTGTGGAGGATAATGTCCAACTCTAGGTGGAGATCTTTGATCAGAAGATACGTGCATGTGGCTTCAGTTTGTCGACAGCCATTAAAGTCAGATTCTGTTTGAGTTTCCACCTCTCCTTTTTTCAGATTTACTTCATCGTCTTCATTTCTGTGTTTTGATGATTTTGGAGAGGTTGTGGAAAAAGCCGATGACTGGAGGGGACAAAATTTCTATCAGAAGAAGAACACATGCAATTTAAAAAAACAAAACGAAAAACTGCATGCCCATACAAGATTTAGTAAATAAACTCAGTAAATGTGAGAAAGAATATTTACCAACATGCTAGAAATGCGTGTGGGACAAGATGACTGTGTACCTGCATGAACGCAAAGTCAGTGAAAGCTGAGCAGTCCTGGGGGGCCAGCGTAGCCGCACCCTTTGCCAAAGCTTCGAGACCCCTCTTTACCACCTCACACACTTTCTGAAGCAGCTCTGTGCTTGAACTCTGCAAACACAAACACACATATAAAAAGTTCACTTCATACTTTCAGTAAACAAGAGACAGGACACTGCCCAATAGCACCATGCAGTATGATGTCATTTGTTCACATTTTGATGGTATGCCCAACCAGTCTATTTACATACCTCAAGAATAGAGAAAGAGTTTGGCTTTGCATCATCACAGTCTCTTTCGCAAACTGCTGGAGATAAGACATGAGAATAAAAATATTCTCAAAGCTTTGGTTTGTGTCTGTAGTGCATGTTCGTATGCGTATGCATACGTATGTGTTTGTGACGGTGCAAGATCAAATAGATACAGTACAAACAACAATAGCTTTAAATCTCCAGCAGACCGTAACAGAGCAAGTGGCAGAAAATAACCTCACACCTGACGTTGAAGTTTCAAGAAAATATTCAGCTGCATTCTCAAGCAGCATGCCCAGTGTGTGGCTCATCTCTGCTATCATGATACAGTCAACAGCTGCCAGGTCACAGGTGAGGGCCACCTCATACAACACATAAAGACACCACAACCACTGCAAAAATATATTTACAAACAGCAAAAAAGACAAATGAACAGAACAATGAAAATTCATGAATGTACTATGCAAAGTTTTATATTTAACAGCAATAAAGTCGGAAGCAGCCGCAGGAAATGTTTTTTTGAACACATACCTTGTCATGATTTTGCAGAGGATCTCTCTGTATCACCGCTTTCATCTTACCCCACAGGAACAACACAATATCCAAAATCAGGTCTGCATCTGGCTGCACCTCCTACACAGACACAAACACACACAGCTTAAATGCTTATAAATCTCCTCCTCTGAATTCTAACTTTAGCCTGAACCCTAATCCTTTATCCTCAACACAAACACCTGCAAACAGTACGTGGCATAGAAACTTACAGGAGCAGAATCACAGACGGACTTGTGAAGGGTTTCTACCAGATCCATCAGTTTATCACTCATAGAAAGTGAAGCCTTATGTTGGTCTGTGGAAACATAAAAGAACATGACCACTTTATATTGTGATTGCTGAGATTAGTTTGGAATAATCTGAGGAACCAAAGCTCACCACTGACCACCATACTAACAATTAATCAATGTTTAGTACATTATTTGACGTAAAAACATCACGAAAAAATAGATCCAGACATGTTTTGCAGTTGACATTTCTCATATGTACTCTATTTGATTTAGGTAAGTGGTGATCCCTGGACAGAAGTTACATAATACCTACTTGCTTTCAGTGAAATATCTAAACCTTTACCAGCTCTATTCTCACAATATTGATTGAACATTACTCAGACTTTGTGCTAGCATGCTGAATTTTTAGCTGATTTGAAAAATTAGATTCCAGATATACTAATCTGCTGGCTAATTTTGATAAAAACTGGATGTATTACATGCGGTAAAAATACTGATAAACTCTGTAGCAGCTTAAAAGCACAAAATTCAAGGACAGGGAGGCAGAAAGCTATTTAATGAATCCTTTATTAATAAGGTTTATTTTTCAAAATAAAAGTTTGGAGCCTGAAAAATTTAATAAGTCTGTATGTGGCAGATTTAATATTGCTACCTTTGCTTGTGATGTCTTCTTTAGGAGGGCTCCTCTGGGTAGACAGCAAAATGTTGAAACTGTGAAGCAAAGCAAGCTCCTGCTTTCCCCTCCTGAATGATTGGCCATCCAAACTCTGTGATTAGAGAAAGCCAAATTAAATAAAAACTTCCCTGATGATCATTCAAACAGTGGAAGCCCCAAACCGAATCATCAATCTTGAAATGCATGTGAAACCTGATGTATTCCACTTTTCTCATTAATATGAATTAAAGCATTTTTGCTTGTGTGCTACTTACAGTCAAAACCTGCAGCATCTCTGTGCTGAGTTCAGTAAATGCATCCTGCTGCTTGTACTGAAACAGCAGTTTGATGAACCTCACTGCAGACATGACGGGTATTTTGTTTTCTCCTAGCAACACAACACATCTCCTTATCTCATACTGACTTTTAAAGCAATGCACAAAACAAACACACATGCTCATTGTAATAAAGGACCAAAATGACTCACCTGAAATGGCTAAATCTATCAGAGTCGAATTCTGTGTCAGTACAAGAGGAGACAGGCACGGGTGGTCATCATACCTCTGCTCACCAGTGACACCTTGACAGACACGGCCATACATGTACATTACCCACTCAGAATCCCTCACCTTACTGAAATCACAAAATGTTTTTTATTGTGTACTTGTTTCACTAACCAGATAACAAACTAATTCCAGCAGACAGGAGTTCCAGGTAGACCTCTTGTAGCTCCGGATCTTCAGGCATTCTCATTTGAAGTGGCCGCGTGTTGCTGTCCCAGAGTGCTTCCAAAATGCCCAGGAACTGTGCTGCACTGCACTCAAACAAGCCTGTTAGCAGGCGCTCTGTTGGGGTACGAGGCCATGGCACCTACAGTACACACACATAGGCATGTGATTTTAGTTACAACACCGACTCACAACATTAGATTTCCTTAGAAGCAAACAGGTTGTAAAAAACAAACAGAACTAAAACAGAAATCTAGGGTTCAAACAATTAAACTATATGGCACGGGGTTATTTAATTATTATTATTATTATTAAAGAAATCCAACAAAGGCAATGCATAGAGTGATAGAAGATTTAAAGGTGATAACACAGTATACAGCGTTAAACAACTAACAAGAGCCCCTAAATTATACTGCATTTAAAAGTAAGAATTAACATTAAATATGATGATATGGCAGTAAAGCAGATCCCATTACATTAGGTATGTCCTTCAGGGTGCTTTTGATTTTGGTCTTGTACAGGGTTTTGGGTCTCTTTCGGGTCTCAAATGCTGCTCGCTTGAAAATCATGGCACCAAGCTGAAAAACAGAACGCTCTCAATCACCTTTCATATGTTAACCAAAGAAGAGCACATCAATACTGTAAAACACTGACAAGGTAAGTAAGCTTCTTCAGAAGTGACTATATTCAGTTGTGAGCATGTAAGTATGGAAATTGCTGTATCTAACACACTGAGAAACAACAGCATTTTATCACAACAACATAGTGTGCTGATGTATCTCAAGGACAAGTTTCTTGCCTTGATGGAGGCATCTTTGTAAGCTCTCTGAGTCTCTCTGGTGGCAGGAACTTCACTGTGCTCCCCGAGTTTTGCTAATTCATTGATTTTTCCAAGGGCTCTCCGGGCAAATTCCTGAGAGCATTTGAGGACACACAAATCCAATTAACTTTTATTGCAACAATATGATGGTTGCATTTCAAAATAAACTATACAAACAAATGTAGTTAGCAAATATACTCATGGGTTAACCATACCAGCAAGACTTTCTTTTTGTACAGTCAAGTGTGAGGAATAATTTAGTGCCTTGTGCTGATTAACAGCAGGCAGGCTAAGGAAATTACATAAAGATCAACACCAAGTTACAATGAGCATTTATTACTGATTAGATCAGCCTGTGATGGATCAAATCGTGTATTTGTAGGTGTCTGACGCTGACGTATTTCACCTCCGCCTGCACCTCAGCATGGTTGTCATAGTAACACTGGCAGACGGCACAGTAGAGTGTGACGATCACTGGCAGATACTTAGCTGTCATCAGAGGGATGGACAACTCCAAACTGATGCTTGCCCACAGGAGGTACTCCAGTGCCTGAATAGGATGACAAACGGAGGCTGTGAGTATCACAAAGTATTAAAAAGACAACTACACAATTTTATTATACACTACATTCATTATATAACAATATTACACAGATTTAGTTGTGTGTTCCGCAATGTGCAGAGGCTCAATCAACTAAAACTGAAATATTGTCACTCACGATCAGTCCAAAGCCATATTCCAACATTCAGTTAGACATTCAGTCTCTGTCACACATGATTTTCTCACCATCCTTCATGTTTTTATTTTCCTTTAGGGCAGGGGTGTCAAACTCATTTCACATCGTGGGCCAGATACAGCCCACTTTGACTGAGTAAAAAAAACTTGGAACTTGTTTGCTTATCTACTGCTTACTTTGATGTACGGTAGTATGAATGGCAATAGATGAGGTCTTTATCATTAGGAAAAGTTGTAAAACTTACAAATCACAGTTAAAAACCCCAAATGTATGCCTTTCTTCACATTTTTTAAAGTAACCCAGTGGGCCAGATCGGAGACCTTGACAGGCTGATTTTGGCCTGTGAGCCTTATGTTTGACATCCCTGCTTTAGGAATGAGTAGCAGAAGTGAAAAGTGGCAGGAGTGAACAGTACCTGCGCGCTGCACTGCATAGTCATCAAATAACGGCAGACATTGTAAATGTGTAATGAACCTGGATGACAAGAGATAGAAATACATTACTACTTAATACAATAGTAGATAAACAGTTTATGAACAGTTCATTTTCATTTTTATCTTCAAATTTTGAGAGCTCAATTTGTTCTACCAAGATTACTCCTAGATAGAAATATCACACTGAATTATACAAGTTCTTCTAATATACCATTATATATCTGCCAGTAGAGGTGCTCGTGTTGCTGAAATGCCTGCATCATGGTCCTCATGAAGTTCAGCACACGCAGCAGTTTACAGAGCCCCTTTTGGCTGAGGAAACTGTGCTGTCTCTCCAGCTCAAATATACACAGGGCACAGCCCTGCATGGCACGTACCTGTACACACACAGACACAAACACACACATATAGAGGACAGACACACAGGCACAGACACATGGATACATACAGAATAATAGCAGATTTTTAACAAAAATGTCTCAAAATGTCAATGACCTCAGCCAATGTAGTAAACTTTCTTTGTAGCATAAAACAACAAAGCAAATCCTGGAAACAGTTATTACACAGCATTTTAAACAGAGATACACAGGACACACACAGTCACACAGTGATGTGTACCTTACCTTCATGGCAAAGGTATTTTGGTCTGTATCAAGCCCTTCGGGGAAGAAGCAGGCCATAAACTGATCCACATTTGTGATGTCAGTTATTTTCACTGAGCTGAACTGTGACAGGTGGAGACTGTAGCCCTGCCTTAGAGCCAGCTGGTACAGCTTGAAGAAGCAGAGGGAAGAAAAATAACACTGTGAATGTGTTAACATGTAATTAATGCGCAGAAGACAACATATCCAAAGGCTTCTTATAGTTTTACTGCAGCAAAACCAAGATTGCAAATACTGAGAACAAAACCAATGAGTCAAGTAGTAAAACAAAGAATTCACAGCAACCAAGACTGACAATAGTGACTGAAAAAACTGTGTAATTCACAGACTGAATTAATATTTAATCAAAGAAAAAGTCTGTGGTAACCAAATATTAGTAGGTATTCTAATTTGGGGGATTTGTCAAATACCTTTATTCCAAAGAGAAAATCTGCAATCTGCAACATGTGCTCCTGGTACAGTTTCAAAGGCAGTCGATGTTTGAACTTTTTCCATATCTCCACCAGAATTTTAATCCTTTGAAAATGAATTCAGAAAAGCATAGCTTTAAAATAAATAACATAAATAAGCAAACATCAACACCAAGAGATCTCTAACTGGTTCAAGATCTATGTAATATAAAATATGTTCAAATCTGTTTTTTGGGATACTGACAAACTGAACATTGTTATTTTCATTTTCTACATGATCTTTTTAAAAAGTTAAACAAGGACATTCAGTGGATGCATGATAGGAAAAAGCCTTTAATTATGCTGTGATGTACGCTGACGACTCGGTTGTTCTGGGGGTTTTTTTAAAAAATGATGCTGGCTAGCAGCAACTGTCAGCGTCTCCTAAAAAGTATAGCTTGCAGTATGATATTGAAGTTATTATTAAAGGCCACTGCAATCCTGCTTTATACAGCAGATACATGCAGTTATAGCAAAGCAAAAAATGTAAATGGTGCACTCAAGACTTTTCTTAAGTACAAGCCAAGTGTTTGAGACTAGTAACTGGACCTTATCAAATATTTCCATATATTATGGTCAAATCATAAACACCATAATAATTATAAGCTACACAGTGTATCATTTATTATTAGCTAAATACATTTTAGTGGAACAATGACGGTAATAAAAACTGCACGCAACTAGCTATAAAAATTTATTTAAATAAGCCTGATTTAATAAGCTAAAGTTTCCTATAATCAGTCAATATGAGCTTTATAAGCTAGCGCTGACTTGGCTTTTTAGCATCTCACCCTTTAGCATAAGTGCTGTTGTCCTGGTTGTTCGACGAAGCCACTTGTTTCATCAGCGTTATAAACGAGTTAATCTCTCGCTTAAAAGCTGAAAGTACTGGGTTTCTTTGATCAAGTTCCCCATAATACGACGCTGGTAAATCCATTTCTGCGTCCACAAAAACGATTCTGACCGGCTAGCACATTTATGTTGGTTATTTCCAACTACACCAACAAAACTGCTCCAGTCTAAGAGACCGGGACAAGACACATCACCATGGTAACAAGCGACGCTAATAGGGCCGACTTTGTGGATACCGTATTTCCTGTCTTTTTCTTTGTTTCTTTTCTATTCTTTTGTTGGGTTTAAGAATGAAAACTAGTTTCCCGTGTTTAGGGAAAACTTATAGTTTGCGATAAACAACGTTAACCACGTTTTGGAGAGCCTTCCTGAAAGGCCTTAAGGGCAAGAAAAGAAAAAGGTTCAGCACATATTTCTGCTGAGCTTTTGGACAGTTTTAAAAAGGTAACAGTTTAACAAAGACTGATTAAACATATAATGTTTTACACTTACAAAGCTTTCATTTATAATCAGTAAAATACAAATCCTTTAATTCACTACAGTCAGGGCTTTTACTGCTACCTGCCATGCTCATGCTTTAGTACCTTGGAGTGTCTTTATTGCTTTCTTACTTGAATTCATTTCGACCTGTCCATAAACCTAACATTTATATTGGGCATTTATATTAATGATAGATAAAAACTCCAGCTTTGATTGGACTGGTCTTTGGCTCAGGCACAGTGCCTGGGCTTGGTCTGCAAAGCACTAAAACTAAAATTCATGGTGTGATGGTTTAAAAGCCTCTGATGAACCTCTATGCTTGCAGATATAATTTAATGCATATAGCCTTCAGTACTAACATGACTGGGAGGATGAAAGAAATTTATTGGCACAACCAACGCAAAGGACTTCATATTTTACATCTGAGCTCATAGCAAAATGATACGCACAGTGTCATCTAATGCTGGCCCTTACAAACTCATCAGTTCCCATTCAGTCACACATCCACTCCACACACAAACCTAAAGCTCCTGGCACTCAGAGCAGAGCAGGCTAATGCTCTGGCAGCTATTCCTCAAACAAACCCTCACAAAAACACACACACAGGCACACACACACCAGACAGGAGCATTTCCTGGGGAATGAGCATGGAGGATGTCAGCAGTATTCCTAGCCAGTGTCACCTCATGACCGAGAGAACAGGGACAGATAGAGGGTAACGGCGAGGGAGAGAACCAGTCTCAGTCAGACAGATAAAACAATGGGAGTGATGGAGGGATAAACAGTTGAGATCATTGTTCCAGAAAGATCAGGCTGTTGGCAGAGTCCATATGCAAGTGTGCATGGGAGGTCACGGAGGGGAGGAGGCGCAGAGGTGGTGAACAGAGGCAAAGTCTGGCTTGGATGGGAGGGAAAGACCTATAAATTCAGTGCAGGAGAGCACAGCAGCACCCATCTCAAACCAAATCAGACCTAGTCAGCCTGCCTCGTCATTTATTACAACCCTCTTGGAATCTCACCATGGATATCCCCATCCAGTATCCCTGGTACCGCCGGGCGTTCCCACATCGATTTCCTGACCTCTCCATGGCAGAACCTCTCACTGACTGGCCAATGATGTGGCCATTCTCCTGGTCCTTCCCCTGGATGCGCCCTTTGTTTATGCGCTGGTTCAACTGGCCCGACAATGGACACAGTGAGGTAGAGTACAGTTCACCTGTGTAATTAAGATTATTACATCATGGGAGTTACGCACAAATGTCAGTGTTTTATGGCCTTTCGTTTGTGAGGTTTGGATTAATGATCATCAGAGTCAAAACCTCCACTGATATCATGAGTGTTTGTGTAATTTTCAGGTGCCAGTCCTTCATTAAACAAGATTTGTATGGGTTTTTATCCCAGGCTGACTCACTGCTCTACTGTATGTATTTAGATGCGCTTGGAAAAGGATCGCTATGTCATTTATGTGGATGTGAAGCATTTCTCCCCTGATGAGCTGTCTGTCAGCGTTAGTGATGATTTCATCACAATACACGGCAAACATGAAGACAGACAGGTCAGAGGAGCAAATTTAACACCAGAAAATAAATTTAGCCACACTGTTCTGATGCACTCACTAATTCTGTTTCAGGATGACCACGGCTATGTGTCAAGAGAGTTTCTGAGGAAGTACAGGCTTCCTTCTGGTGTGACATGTGCCGAGGTCACCTCCAGTCTGTCGTGTGATGGTGTACTGACAATCACAGCACCTCGGTCATCTCCTGGGCCGGAGCGCAATATTCCTATTTCCTGTGAAGATGGAACACAGAAACAGAAAATGTAGAGCAGAGCCTGACGCACCAGATGCTGCTTTACTATTAACCCTTTATATTGTCTGTTATGTTGGCAGTGCCGTACATATATATAGAGTAGTCATACAGTTCTAGATGTCTAAAACTGCTGTCTAATAAAACAGTTCCTAACCCCTAACTCACTATTATTGTGTTGTCTCAGCAAAACTGTAGAGCTCGTGTAACAGTCTGTTTTTGACAGTACAGCTTTTATAGACACATCATGGTGAGCTCCAGGATATTGAGCTCCCAAGAGTTCATTTCCCTATCATAAACAAACAGATTAGGCTTCTACGCAAAATACAGTCGCACATGTAACAGTATTTCCAAAGACAAATTCATAACCACCATCAGGCATTTAGAGAAACACAATGTCTCTAGCAACCTTTCATTTCAGTGGCAAATGTGCTAGTTAGTAACTGAACCCAGAGAAGCTTGCAGCATCTACTGGTTCTGCAGAGAAATACTAATACTAATCAGTACTATCCACTAAAGGTGCTAACACACTAACCAAAGATGTATTTTCAGCACACAGAGCAGAGTGAGCGGGTATTAGTAAGATGCCAAATGTGCTGTGTTCATTCTGTGGGAAGAGCATTGGTTTCTGCATGTGTGAGGAGGAGGTTTTCTGGAGGCACAGACAGCCCGTTTGTTTTTAGTAAAAAAAAAAAAACTAAATAAATAAACAGAAGAAGAAGAAAAAGCCACCAAAGGCCTCGGGACCAGGCGTGTTGAGAGAATGAGAGCGAATGAGCAAGAAGCAAAGTTGTGGACAAAGGAGAGAAACAGACAGGGCCCCTTTTTCACTGGGGAACATGACCTCTGAGCTGCTAAGGGTAGTATGATTGTGAATGTACGTGAGCGCATTTATACTTGTAGATGCAAGAATTACAACTCTATTATCTTTGTTAAGCCTTTTGGAATATTAACACTGACAACAGCAAATAGAATAAATATGGAGATTCAAGTTCACAGGTCGGTTGTGTGTGTTTTTGAATCATTGTCAAGGTTTTCTTCTGTCTATTGTGTTGCTGTTCTCAAATGGATTTCAAATAACAACGTATACTCACTGACCACTTAATGAGGTGTTCAGTAGCTCATTAACATCAATATTGATCAGCCAATCAAATGGCAAGAACTCATGGTCATGGTCCAGATGATCTGCTGAAGTTTCAGAGTAGGAATCAGAAGCAGATGAACTACAGCTCGGACAGTCTCGGTCGTTGTGTCCTTTGGCAAGACAGTCAAAGGAGCTAGCAAAGAAAAGGGCAAGACACTTCACCCATTGCCTACTGGTGGTGGTCAGAGGGCCCGGTGGCGCAAGTGTCCGGCAGCCTCGCCTCTGTCAGTGCGCCCCAGGGTGGCTGCAATGTAGCTTGCCATCATCAGTGTGTGAATGTGTGTGCGAATGGGTGGATGACTGGATGTGTAACGCGCTTTGGGGTCCTTAGGGACTAGTAAAGCGCTATACAAATACAGGCCATTACAGCAGCAAAAAACCATATTAGGTCCTTCACCTGTCAATTACAATTCACACGGGCTTGACAAAATTGGACAATAGTAAAAGAAGGGAAGATAGAAGGAAAAATGTTGCCTGATCTAATAGTCTTGATTTCTGCTGCCACTTTATTAGGTACACTGTATAAAGGTGTAGCTAAAATAATAGGATCAGAATTGGACGTAAATAATGTGAAAGCATGGATTCATCCTCCCATGTATCTGTTCAGGCTGGTGGTGTAACAATTTGGGGGATGCTGTGGCACAGCCTTCTGAGTACTGTTAATGATCATTTCCATCCCTTTATGACAGCGTACCCATCTTATGCTTCCAGAAGAATAACACACCATGTGGCAAAACTTAAATAATCTAAAACCTGTTACCTGAACATAACAGTAGGTTTGCTGTATTCAAATAGCTTCCACAGTCACCAGATCTCAATGGGATGTGGTGAAACTGGAGATTTACGTCATGAATGTGCAGCCAATATGCAGCAAGTGTTTGATGATATCATGTGAAAATCTATGAAGAATGTTTTCAGTAACTAGTTGAACCTGTGCAATGCAACAATGCAGCAAAAGGTGTGGGTGGTTATGTACAGTGAATGTAGAGCTGCTGATATTTTTTTTCAGACACTTTATTAATATTGGGGAACTGGAGCTTTCAGGAATGAAGGTTTAGCCTGGCCTCAAAAAGCACCAGATAAATGCTTTGCGGCACGCTTTATTTATTAAACAATGCAAAAGTCCCCTCTAATAAATTGAAATTTCTTACTTCATTGCTGCTTTTAAAACAGTTTTTACAATCTGACATTGCCTGTTGATAAGACACACAACGCTCACGAAAAAGGAATAGCTTTAGCAGAGAAAAGGAGGGCACAAGTCGTGTTTCCTTCATTTGTAAGTGCACGATGGACAACTTTTATTATTATCTGCAAAACCTCAGATAAACAGGAGCATTACAGACAATGTACATCGTTCATCTGTCAACAAAGCAAGGCTGCAGAACCGCTGCTGATGTCTAAGTCATCAAAAGACAGCAAGACCATCAATGGAGACATGAAATTATAATAATACGTTTTCATAATAATACATGCACTCATTGCTGTGCAGAGTTTATGCATACTTCTATTGGCGCTCATGTTATTAGATGCATAAAAATAAACTGTCAGCAGTGTGCATCATATCAAGTTAAGTTTCTTGGGAAGTGTATTATCAGTAACAGTAGAAGTCCCATTTCTGGAAAAAAGAAGATACACTGAATCAGGAGAAAGCACTAAATAATTCATATGCACATGTGCATGTGTGTGTGTTCACCTACAGTAGTTTTGACTTCAGTTGTGGCTGGCATGAGAGCATGTGTCTCCTCCACTATGCTACTGGGGAAGTGGCCAATGCGAGCTTCCTGTTGTCCATAATAGGCATCTTGTACCTGGGAAAAGATGACGCAGATAACATTTGTTTGATAACATTCAAAACTTTTAAATGTTTTGCTGCACATGGAAGCCCAAGCCTGTGACGTTTTCACAGTTTTAGGGTTAGAGCCGTGCCTAGGCCATTTATAGCCACATAAATATGTCACTTTTACTCACACTGCCAGCCCAGAAGAGATTCCCTCTGTCTTTTAGCATTGCATAAACATAGACAAGCTGCCCCTGCCTGATGGGGATGAACCTGCAGTCTCCAGGGTAGTAGTCCTGCAGTGCACGAGCTATCAAGATAGGATCTGTGCAGGGACAAATGTCATGAGCTATAATGTGATATGAATCTGACCTTTTTTTCCGAAGCAAAATAAACAGTTGATACTTACAGCTGCACTCGGAGTCAGCACAGAGTTTCTTGTCAGAGAGTTTAGGCATTTGCTTTCCAGCTTCAGAGGTTCCCAACACAAGGCACAGGGAAAGAGCAAACCACAGTTCAAAAGCCATGTCTTTACGTCAATGTACCTACTGATGGAAAAGCCTTTTTTCTCAGCTGGGAAGGTCCTGGTTTTCAGTCTTCTTGTAAGTCTGTTTGGCCACTCTTAAAATGAAGGTGCAGCAGAAGCAGTCCCCTTTTTCTTCTTCCCCCAACCCTTCGTCACATGAGCACACACAGAGCTCCTTTGAAATTCTTCAAGCAGGTAAACAGGATGGGGCAAAGGGGGTGGGGAGTAGACAGACCCCTGCTTGTGTCCTAGACTTTTCCATCTGTCACGCAATGCAAACCCCTCCCCAGTGAATTCCCCAGAATTAATCACTTCCTTGTTTAACTGCCTGATATCCAATCAGCAACTATTAATTTTACCCCACTTTTCCAGTATTCCCTGTTCTTTCTGTCAGTTCCTCTTCCTTTTTCCCTCGCTTCACCTTTGGAACTCAGTAGGTGGAGCCATGTGCTTTATTTACATAATGAACGTTTCCACTACCAAGGAAACCAGCTGAGCTTCTCTTGCGCAAACACTCCCAAACAGGAAGACTGTACCTGTTAGCCTGCGGTGGCAGAGAGCTGTCAGGTAAGACCTAACTTATCATTTTTCAAAGTCTGGTGGAAAATAGGTTAACACGGATTCTGTCAACTGTCGTACTGGCAATAAAGTAGGACTGAGTTTATTACTTGTATTTTAAAGGACTTTAAATAGCATGTCAGCACAGATTCATGATACCAATAGGTAATAACAGGTGAGAAGCAAATAGTGACAGACTTGATAGTTGAGGCTGGTGAGACTCCAGATACTGACACTGCTACACTGTGACTGAAATTCAGCTTATACGGTCTAAATTTGAATAAAAATAATCTGGGAATTATTCATGATAGCATTGAATTATCAAACAAAAAGCTTTTTTTTAAGACCAAGCCTATGCTGATTGTTTATTGATAATTTGACCTAAACGTATTACTTAAGAGTCTACTTGAAATACTCAACACATTGTAGCGATCACAAGAAGTAGCAGTTCACAGTGCCTCTGGAATTTAGGGAGGAGACAATGATAATAGTGCAGGTTGGTGTTTCGGTCAGAGCTACAAAAGCACCTGTCAGACAAAAGATCTCCTTTTAGGCCATGCTGGATTATGTTACCAGAAAGCAGCTAGTGTGATATTCACACAAGGTTTTCTGTGTTATTAAATGTCTTTTCTTGCCCAAAGATGTCCCAGTAAAGACCAGAAGAGAAGAAGAAGTGAATGATATAAGCACTGGGACCACACACTGAAGCACAAGGAATACTCTGGATAACAAAAGTGGAACCCAAACACCTGTAAACTAAACCATCAGGAAACAGAAAGTCCTGACTCTCTATCCATTCTCTTCCACTGAAGAGAGACTGAATCACAACTGCAGGACTTGGGATAGTACTTTTTAACTGATCCTTCAACTGTCAGCTATGTTCAGCAAAAACAGTCTTCCCTCACCCAGCTTGGAGGACTCGTTCTTTCCTCTCTCTCCCTCCTCCTCGGTCTCTCTCTCCTTTGGTCTCCCCTCATCCACATCCTCCCCTGGAAGCACTGACAGTGGAGGAGGCATAGAGACTGACCTGATTCTAGCTGCTGAGCTGGGACGGGCTTTACTGGAGAAGAATGAGGAGCTGGCAGCCTCTCTGGAGCAGAGGGAAAGGGAGCTGGAGGTAAGATTAAAGCTACTGTTGTCCCTTAATCTCCCAAAAGGTCATATTTGATAAACACATTTTTACACAAAATGAAATGGTAAGTAAGATTAGCTAAAATTACAAGCAAATTGCTGCATGAAGGCAAAACTTTTGGATGTGGCCTGCAGTGCACAGTCATTCCACCTGTGGGCAGAAGATTTGTCAGATTGCAAGGAGACAATGCAACCATGATAACCACCCCCACTGGAGGAGAAAGAGCTCCAACAATGTATAACCGCAGACTGAAACTTATGCAATGCCTTTAGCTGGCAAATCAGTTCACTGTGCTGAAGGAGATTATATCTGGTTAGCTGTTAGGAAGCTAATGCTAACTTTGTCTCATAAAGCTGCCATAGATCACCAAGGGACTTGCAGACATACCATTACTGACTACTGCTTTACAAAATAACTTAAGTTACACAGTGTGAAAATGCTATCAGAAATAGATATATAGATAGATTTTATCTATATATAAAGTATTTAAACCATTTGTTTTTTCTCTACAGAGATAACAATACATTTAACATTAAATGTGGCAGTACAAAGCTAATTCTATCATTCTAGTTCTAGTATGCAGTCTAATCATTAAAAATGGTCAAAGCATGTGACATCAGCTATGTCCCCCAGTTACCCAGTTATGTAATCAAATGTTCTACAGCCACAACAATCTTTTATGCTGGCTATGATAATGATCCATGATTACATGGCAGCCATCATGTCATGATTTCTTAATCCACTGTTATTCCAAATAGTGTTTCTGCAACTGCATTAGAGGTGAGCCAATCAATTTAAATATCGTTAGTATCGATACCAATGCCGCTACTGGTATCGGACTGATACTAGAGTGATGAGATCAATGTATTGTTTCAATCCTCTAAGTTCAGTATGTAGCCTTCTCAAATGGGTTAAACATATTTTTGGAAAATATACCCCAAACATGCACTATGAAAAATGGCTCGACCTTTTTGTGTTGACTGTAGTGTCTGTTTTATTTATAGCCTATAACACATTCAAACAGAAGCTGACCCAAAGTGCTTTAGAGACAGGCAAATTTACATCCCAGGGCTCTAAAAAGGTTTTAAAATACATGCAAAGCTGAAAGGTGTGTTTTATTGTGTCAACAAATAATTGTGTAAAGTAAAAATCACAGTGATTTAAGTGGTCATTAAAATGTGTTCAGAATTAAAGTATCAGTATCAGTATCAACAATACTGGCCTTTTATTTATTTTCAGTACTTTGCACTACAGTGCAATGTATGGGACATAACACGGTGCTTCCAATTCCTGATAAGTATGCATTACTTAACCTGCATGCGCTCCAACTTAATGTGAGTTAAGTACATTTAACTTTAGCAGAAGTCATTTAAGTAGATCTTCACCATATATCAGGTTCATGTGGCTTTGTGTTAGTTATACTGTTTTTACAGCTTTTAATTTTTTAATTAATAAATCTGCCCCCAGTGCAGAATCGACAAGCACAGAGAAATAAACAGAAAAGTATTTTTCATGAAATACAATGTTAAATGTTCTTTGAATGTTTTTGATTACATGTAACCTTTTTTTCTGAGTCTTCCTATTGAGCACGCTGGCTTGCTGTCACACTGCCATGTCCAGGACTGGAGTCACCATTCATGTCATCAGGAAAGTCTGGTTATTGAAGCTGGTTCATATGGTGTTTAATACAGGCTTTACAGCAGGAGAAGCACGTTCTTCAGAGGAAGCTGGAGATGAATGAACTGGCATTTGGACAGAGGGAGGCGGAGCTAACTGCTGATTTAACAACTCTGCGGGCTGAGGTGGAGAAACATCAGAGTCAAGGGCGTGACCGGCGAAAAGATGAAAGCGAGCAGATGATCCAGTTAGCCAACCATAACCAGAGACTGGTTGAGCAGCTGGCAGAGGTTTGTTTTAATGGATCAGTGAATCTCTGCACGTATGTTGCATCACAGGAAAATGCAGACTAACAGGTTTAGATAGTCCTACCTTTATTATTCACACCTTTCTCACCTTCCCATTTCTCACACATCTAGGCTGTGACACTGGAGCATTCCTTGAGGACTGAACTGCGTACCATCAGAGACGAAATGGAAGAATCATCTTTTAGCCGAAACATCAGCTTTACACAGTTAGAAAACATACAAGCAGAGGTAAACCCATAAGTAAAACATTGCATACACAAAAGTTTTGGTTTTATTATGAACAGCACACCCAAAAAGCACAAAGAGCAGCAGTAGCACCACATGAAAGTACAAGTGCAAGTCTTAAGTTCGCAATGAAAAGTCCACAAACCACATCTTTTGGGAGTCAATTTTCATATAGCATAAGCTAAAATCAAATCTCATGTTCGGATAATTTGAGTCTGGCTTGAGACTAAATACCAGCAAAAATAAGTAAAATTCTTAACGTCATGGAGGTCTGACAAGCCTTCAGTCACAATAATTTGTGTCATCATGAAGCATGAAAATCTGGTTACAAAATAACTGTAACGAGAAATAGTGGAAAATTCTTAAAATGTTCAGTTGAGGTGTAAACCAACAGTCAGGATGCTGATTTTATAAACCTCTTAACAACCTCGAGGTGTGCAGGAAGTAGGCTTTGGGGTGACATCTGGGCTGACAATGCTAAAACAGCTTTTATATTGCTAGTCTATCCTTTTGATCCTTCTCATACAGAACAGAGTTTTGCAAGAGCGGTGGTCACACATGGAGACGCAACTAAAAGCTTCAGGGGAAGACAACCAAAGACTTCGCATGGAGCGAGAGCGCTTCAGAGACAGACTGTCAGAAATGCAGATGAAACTCAAAGAGAAAGAAGCAGAGGTGAGCAATAAATCGGAGGCATATTTAGGATCAGCCGTGGTGTTGACCGATGAAACTTGAGGCAGTTATATCTGTTGCAGGAAGCATTGCTCATCACAAGCAGAGGTCACTAACACGTTCTCGATCTGTGTGTGTGCATGTGCTTGGTGTGTAGATAGAGCAGGAGCAGGGAGTGGTGTTTGAGTTGCGCACCTTGAATCGCTCTCTACAGCAAAAAGCTCTGAACCTGGATGAAGACAGCATCCTGGACAGGACACAAGCAGAACCTTTGTCTCTGCTGAGTGAAATTCAGCAGTCACAGGTGCCCACAGAAACACACCCACCGAGTAACTCCACAGTCTAAGTCAGTGTGTACCGATCCTGTGTACCAAAGCTTGTCTGGATAATCCTTGTACTCGTGTATGTTTACATGATCCATCCGATATTGATTTTTGTCTCTTGAGCACAGAGATTTCTCCAGATTCACTGAACCTTTTTATTGTTCTGTAGCTGATGATGTCTTCACTTTTTTACACTGACAAACATTATTATGAATTTGTAGGCACAGTATTTTTAAGATTAGTGACCGCTGCCTTTGTTTGCTCCTGAGAAACTTTGTCTCTCTAAAACATTCTCTTTTAAACCCAGTCTTTTACTGACCTGTTTTCCAGTTAACCCAATTAGTTGCAAAATGTTCCCCTAGCTGTTTCATCTTAGTGCATATTACTTTTTCAGCCATCTGTTGTGAGCGTCCAAGCGTTTTTGAGAAAACACTGACATAAATTGGTACAGATCAGCTTATGTATTCAGCATAAGTGAATGTGGTGATCTAGGCAGGTAAAAAGAGTCCTTTTCCACACTGAAAAAATCTCACTTTTTCAAATTTACCTTGCTTATACATTAATCTCGCCCATATAGTGCACAAGTCTGCCAAAAAAAGCAACATATTTGCAGGACAAATTTGCATTAACAGCACAAATGCCTAGTTAAGTGTTGGACCCCTCTGACTTTTTGTGATGCGGTGTATATCTCTCCTGTTACAGGCTAAAGAGGCTCTTCTAGCTCACTCCACAGTGCTGCAAGCGAGAGATGAAGAAATACAGGCACTCAAAGAACAGGTCAGTGAAACTGTATGCTGTATATACTGTCCTTACTGCTGCAGGAATAGAAAAAGACATATTTGCTGATTTGTCTAGCAAAAACAGACAATATAGGAAGCACCAACTGAAGTCACGGAATTACATTTTTTAATAATGTGCTATAGAATCAGTATGTTTAAGTTTGGATTAATTTAATCAACATGTGTTGATTAAATTGTGAAGACGTGTGTGATGTGACGATTTGAGGCTAACTGTGTGACATTATGTAGCCTATTTTTCTCTGCTCAGCTTTTATCTGTGCACGACTTTATAATATCACATTTATTTTGGAGGCCAATCATGCTCTAATATGCAATGTTCTGATCAATGTGAGTGATGTATTTACACATCAGCTTGAAGGTCAGAGAGAAGAACTCGAGTCTCTGAGGGAGGAAATTCAGCTGTGTGGCCGCAGTTCAGGAAAGCCAAGCTACAGGTAATGCTATGCTGATTAGTTTAGTTTCTCTCAATTTTATTTAGATTTTATTAAGATAAATCTGTTTTTAAAATTTCCATTTAGGTCCTTAGAAAGTGAACTGGTCACGGTGCGTCAAGAGAAAGAATCACTAACTCAGCAGCTTCTCAACACCATCAAGCAGAAGGTGGCGCTGTCTCAAGAGCTGGAGGCCTGGCAGGTTTGTGTACCTGGATACAAAACTACAGATAGTCTCTTTTGGAAAAATGGACTTTAAAAAATTATTATACTTTTGTAATCTGAACCTTTGCTCTTGCTCCAGGAGGACATGCGGGTGGTGATAAATCAACAGGTTCAGCAAAGGGAGGAGGAGAGGAAGAAAGAGAGCCAGCAAGAAAAAGGTGCTACAGGATTCCAAAGAAGCAGGTCTTTGAGAATGAAGGGAGAAGGATCGAAAGGATTCCTCTCTTTTTTCAAAGATATATAACAGCAAGAAGACTCCCAGGTTTAAATGGACACTATCCGCAATTTTCTTTGCCACTCTGTCTTTTGTGGCCAGATAATGGACACTAATGCCATATTAGCAACAAGTGACTTGTTTACATACCTATATTTGTATATATGTATATACAGTGTATTATTAATTTCATACTTTATATTAAAAAAAAGTCTCAACTGAGTGTTGGATATGTTATCATCTTTTCTTGCATTATTTAAGTCACTTCTAGTTTTTTAACCTCCTAAAACCTGGCGTCCACATATGTGGACATTACATTTTGAGTTATTTAGACCAAAGTACTCAAGTTTGCTCTACAAGAGCCTGATATCCACTTACGAGGACATTATACTGCTACTGTTTTAAACGAATATGCTCATATGTGGCTCTCATTTTTCTTAGAAACAAAAATCAGATAAAAAGAAAATCTGGTAATTCTTTGTTTTTTGATCAAAGAGAAATTAAAAATGCATGCCGTGGAAGAGTTCAGATTTTAGGAGGTTAAAGACAAAAGTTTACAAGATTTTTAGAGGCAGCATGCAAATACGAAGGAATAAGAGATTAAAAAGGACCTATCATTTTCAGGTCTTATCCTTTACTATGTTACACATTATTCAAAGTTCAAAAACAATCTTTCTTTTTTTTTTTAAATCTCACACACATTAGACCTCAGTGCAATCTCACAACACACCCTCTCCTTTGAACCCACTTTTCTTATGACTAGCTGCCCCTGACAAACAGAAAGTGGGATTTCTGTGCTGTCAGCATGAGCTGTGTGCCTTCCATAAGCATATTAAAAGGTATTCACTCTCATAGCCATCATCCAAAATCAAACACAGAAATTTTTTTTCCCAAAATGTAGCGTCTTATTGCAGTCTGAGGTCTGGGCTTCCATCTATCTTTGTGCAGATTTCGGTATTTAAAACTTTGGCCTTGTTTAAAAGGGACATCCACCACTAAAACAGTATATCAGGGAAAATCATCACAACTTAATGGAAGTTAATGGGAAGGAATATTTGCATGTTGATCCGAGAGTGGAAAATGTTCAGTTTAAGCAAATTCTTAATGAATCTGCAATCTTCAGCTCTAATGATTTAAGTGAAAATTATCTGGCTTTCGTGTTTGTGTCTTGCTGAGCTATGAATAAGCAACAGGACGTAAAAAGGTACCTTGGTGCTGAGTTTAGGTTCAGACTTACTGTAGGTAGGTAACTGTCTGTTGAAATGCATGACATACAGTCAAAAGAAACAATGACAGAAATAACATCTTTAATAAATTAAGTTCAAAAAGATAGCCATCCCTTCCATTTCTCTCCGTGCTGACTTTATATAATGAATAAATCATATATATGCAACATTTCCCAGTTGAAGAGGACCGTAAATGCTCGAACGCAGTACGAGTAGTGCAGGTTGCATACAGTCAGTGTTACCAAATGCCTTCATCTATACAGTATACATACAGCGCAGTCCTCAATCAGCAGACTTGGTGCATAGCCTCTTTCTCAACCCTCAGAACCTTAAATTACTATATACAGTATGAAGCAGCACCTTTCTCTGTGTGGATTGCACACTATATAATATGCCGGCACACACAAAAAAAAGATCTGTACCCAATCAAACAAACATTCACCTACTCATGCATATTTTTTAAGGTTCTTACTGACGTTTTAACGTGAGCCGACCCATTTACTCATACTCAGATGCAGCATTTGCTGCCATTTGGAATGCTCCTCTAAGCATTTGCTTGTGTGCAGATTAGCCCACACAGACTGTCTTTTTATGAGTAAGCGCTGAACTTTTTCAGTTTAATGCTTTCTCTGTTTGTGTCGTGGTTAGAGAGCACCAAATGATTGTACATTCAAGCTAAAATTTAATTTTTTGGCAGGTGAGTTGATGAGCTTTGTTTTTAATTGATACTGGCGCTGATGTAAACCAATCACTGCCTGTTAGATGGGCAAACATCTTTTGTAAGCATCTTGTGTATATAGTCTATTAAAATTATAGCTGATGAACAAAAACATTAAAAAGACTATTGTTCAAGCAACTTAAAGAAGTCCAGACGCTTTTCTTTGCAAGCTCCTTTGACTACGATGACCTGGATGACTGAGAACCTTCACAGACTATTGTTCTTTAATACAGTGTACTTCCATTAGATTTGTTTAGGACTACCCATAATATAAAATCTTTATTTTAACTTTACAGTACTGTATGCCTTTTATCCTTTTGGTTCAGTGTCCAGGAGTGGATGCACAGTTTGGGTTTAGGGAGACTGAAACATTTGTGTAGTCACATACTGTACTGGAGCCCTCGAGGTGCTCATCCACTCCTCTTAGTGCAATCCTCTTGTTGTCACTCAGTCAGACAAACATCGCCTCCACTTAGAGAGGTAGGTGACTTAAAGAAACAGGAAGTGTTTTGGTGAGGCTGAAAAAGTCTCGCAAGGTCACGTTGTTAATGAAGCCTCTGAAACGTGCCTCTGGACGGATATCCAGTGTAATTCCAGCGGGGGTTAGCTGATGATTAACCCACGTTGATGCCTAGACCCACTTGCAGTTTATCACCTTTATGATTTACAAAGGCACCCATAATCAGTGTGGCTGGGAGAGGAGTCAGGCGCTTCTCCAACACACCTCCTATTATGCACCGGCTGTTTATCATACCTGGATACACACACAGAAACAAAAGACTCATGCATTGTGCTTTCATAATAGTTAACATCGCGCATGACTCAAAGTTACATCAGGAAATTTACCTCGAAAGACCATATTAGCCTCTGGGAGCTCCATCTGATACCCAAAGGATGTTGTGGTCTCCTGTGTCCTGGTACTTGCTTCAAACTCCACCCCTACTTGTATCTGCAAAGCACAAACATACATTAATGATATGCCACTAAGGTAAATGGTGTTTACGCTTATGGGTGGCACTGGCTGTACCTGTTTGTTGGCTCTGTGATAGTAGCTTGCATGGGCACCTCCTTTGCCAGCATTCAATGTTGCCACCCAGTTTGGTCCTGCATGAAGAGACAGAACACCCACCCACCACCCCCACTGTGGATAAATCAAAGCTCAACAAAGGAGAGATGATACCAGCTCTGTTAAAATATGATATGCGAGGCAGATTCATGAGTAAAAACAACATCTCACTTGAGTACTGTCCAGCCAGAGTAAGGATGCCTCCTTCTTCTGCTCGTCCCCGATGGTAGACCAGCTCTCCTCCTAACACCAGCCCAGAAGACACGCTCTGCAGGAAATGCGCCACCAGGATAACTGTCCAGGAAAAACACACAGCAAGATAACAGAAAAATCATCAAGGGACACATCAGTGAAAAATACCAGAAAAAGTGTTAAATTATTTTCTTCTCATGTTGTGGGATAACAAAGAAAAGCCAACATCCACCCATCCATCTATTTCCTGCCACTCTTTCAGGTCCATGTGCAGCTTTCCTTTCTTTTTTCTTTTTTTTGTTTTGTTGCCTGTCCCGTTTGGCTCTTTTGCCATCAGAATTATTGTCTAAAGGCGAAGAAAGATGCCCAATGGATTTACTTTACAAAATGGACCATCCCAGCCTTGCCGTAATGGTCTATTTGATTCACCTTTTATTGTTTATTTTATTTTATTTTCACTTGCTGAATACGGGACAGACTTGATTGGGGGAAAGAAGGAGGGAAAGAAAAACAGCTGAGAAGAGGGACGGGGAAAAAGGGCAAAAAACAAAAACCAACAGAATAAACAGAAAAAAAACCACATATATCGATCACCTGGATCACCTGTTGAGAAAGAAAGAAGAAAACAAGCAGAAGAAAACGAGAGTACTAGAATAAACAACATCACAATGATATATGGGAATATGACAGTAAATACTAAATATTAAACATTATTGTGCAGCACGTACGATTGACAGCGCACAGTGTGCTTAGAGGTAGGAGCCAAAAAAGGTGTAGTTTGTGTGTGTGATCACTTGTGTGTACACCTGTGAGTATGAGCGCGTTTGTTTTTAACAGGTTCCTTCATGTAATGATCTGCTAGAGGGTGTGGGGGGGCCACTGCCCCGTCCTCCAGGGCATGAAGCAGGTATGGAGGAGATCAAAACTCCAGACATCCAGAGGCCCCCAGAACACAAGAGACCAAGATATGGTCAGCTTGTGCAGCTTTCTACGTAGAGATGCCCAGACCTGCTTCTCCACACCACCTCCCCCACCTCTTATGTGGATACACTAAGTGATCCCAAGCAAGCTGGGACATGTCCCAATAGGACACGTCTGCAACACCTCACCTAGGAGGTGCCCTGGAGGCATCCTTTCAGATGCCTGAACCACCCTAACTGGCTCTTTTTAATGTGGAAGAGTAACTACCCTCCTGAATGACTAAGCTTCTCAGGGTGAATCGAGAAGCTGTTTGGAGGAAGCACTTCCACTGCTCCACTCTTCCTTTAGTCACCTATGACAGCTTCACTTTCATGCTCATGTCTCTCTTTTCCACAACACACTGGTGTAGCGTTCACATCACTGCACCCTCCACGGCAAGTTGTTTATCAATTTGTCACTCCACTCTCCTCTCACTCGTGAAGGGGATGCCGAGATACTTAAAACCCTCCACTTGAGGCAACGACTCATTCCCAACTCAAAGTGGGCACACCTCTGTTTTCTGGCTGAGAACCATGGCCTCAGACATTCTCATCCAACCGCTTCACACTCAGTTGCAAACTGCCCAAGGGGCAAGCTGGAGGCCACCGCCTGAAATCAATGACATGATCTGCAAAGCAGAGATAAACCTCTGAGACCTGCCAACCCTCAAACTTCCACCCCATGGCTGCTCATAGAAATTCTCGCATATTGCCAATAATCCAGAGTAAGCTCTCACTACAGATGTACAAGAACTGGGGCAGCCTGTGACCAGAGGTGGAGTGTTTTTTGCTTAAGTAATGGAGCAGACTGGTCATGCACACATCTATGTGCATGCACACAGCAAGTGCAGCAAGTTTACATTAATAAAGTATAACTGAGCAAAAGTGATAAAATGTCAGGCTGAATTTAGGAACATAAGTCATCTGTCTGACCATGTCCATCAGTTCCTTTAGCTCTCGCCTCCTGGGATGTATTTTCTCTTTTTCATTCTTAACCTGTGGGACTGTGCTCTATCTAACTTTGATGCCATGTCTCTCCCTTATTTATTCTCTGGTGAATTTGAATTCTTCTGCTATTCACAGAGTTACCGTCAGAGTTACAAACGTATCTGACAGCTCAGGCGGAGTGCAGGATTCAAATATTCCACCGTGTAAACTTGAAATCTGTGTTACAGCTGACCCGTCTATGTATTGAAGTTAGAATATAACAATGTCAACTGCCATTGTTTATTTATTTTTTCTTGTACACCATGTAATGCTACAATATTATTAAAGTCAGTATTATATACTGAAAAATTCAGACATTAATCTAAGACACTGCTGATCTTTGAGTCCTATTATTGGTAGCCATTTTCAACTAGAACATCCAGATTAACCGAATCAACTTTTTGGGGTTTCCTTACCTGGATGATTGAGCATGCATCAAGACATATTAACGGTAGCATTTTGTCAGACAATATTACATCTGAGAGAAGAAGAAAAACACACTACATGAAAGTGATCTCTGGCACTGCAGAGCTGTATGAATGCACTCGCGTTCATTGCGGACCATTTTGCATATTTTGACGAAAAATGTTGAACACTGCAAATCCATCGGCTCACTTTAAAAAGTATCTCTAATGGCAGCATGGATGTTGTATTGTGACTCCCAGCAGGCTCTGGAAGGAAATCTAAATACATATTTAATGAAAGTAAGGGCACAAATAACTGTGTCCATGGACCAGATTTCCTAACACTGCATTACAACAAAGTCCTCTTTTAGGGTTAAGAAACTACTGTCAGGATTTAATGAGAGTAGCCACAGTGTCGGTTTTGTAGCTGAAAGGTGGGGACACAGCAGGTAACTTGGTCGCTGATCTTTTGGCAAATGTATTATAGAGGTTACAACACATGCTGGGAAAATATTTAAACAAATCAAACAAATGTGATTTACTAAGGTTTGCTCTTATAAAGTTATGCCGACAATGGCCTGTCAGTCTTTTATGGCTACAGGGTAAAAAAAATTGTTATTTGGTGTAGGATTTGTGAAAGTTGTAGTTATGTAGTTTCTTCTTTTCTAAAAACGTCTCTCTAACTATCTATGAGTCCTACAGTATATACTGAAAATGTCCATCCAAATTCAGCTATTGATGTGAAAATCATGTGTAATATTGACTTTAATAAGCTGCTATACTCTGCAGAAAAAGTAAGAAAAAAGAGCACAGCAACAATATCTTTATTAAAAAAAGATTGAGATTAGTTTGTTGTTTCTTCTACACATCGTACAGGTCAGCTGTTCCACACAGATCTGATGCTTGTAAGGTGGAATAGTTTGTAATGATGCAGCTTTCCTATGGATAAATCCTGCGTTCCACCTGAGTCTCAGTCCTCAGGACCTCATACAGCTCACAGCAGTTTCCTAACAGACCAGTTCACCCTTGTAGAAGGCATATTCCTTCTTCTTCAACCTCCTTCCAAGCATCTAAACTGCCCTCCCTCAACAGGTGTTCTCATTTTTCAAACATTAATTAGTGCGGGTAATTATAGAAAGGCTCTGACTGATTCTTTGTGTATAAATTAGCTCTCTGGGACCCTGGCAAAGACCTTTGCAGGTAGGGTGAGGGCTATGATCCCCCTGAAGCTGAAACACACCCTCTGCCAGGTCCACATTAGAAAGAGGGGAACTATCACTCCAGTGTAGAGCACTGACTCCAACTTTCCATAGATCAGACCCTGATGGTTAATCCTCTGCTCATTTTTCCACCTGCCATTTCTCACCTGACTCTCTGAGGATGTCTGGGTTGGCCACCGTCACAGCAGCAGTAAAATCGTTCCCTCTGTACTCAGTTTCAAATTGCCACGTTACAAACTGGGACTGCTGGGTCTAAAACACATTGAGCAGTTCAAAAAATGTTACTCTAACGATAAAGTTTATAACAGAAAACAGAACAGGTATCCTTTCATGGAGCATTATACATTACAAACAGAGAAAGTAAAGACAAATATTCTGAAGAAAGATGTCAAAGGTGTCAAGATTTGTAATAGCTGTAGGAGGGAACTGAATGAATGAATGAATGAATGCCATGTTTACAGACGTCAGATGTTATGATCACACCTGAAACACTGTTCTGGCTCGCACGCGCTCAGTGAGATGCAGCAGAGCGTGGGCGTTCAGACTACCTGAGGAGTCCATCTCCCCGATCAACGCTGGAGCATCCTGAGATTTGACAAAGGAACAGAATGCGAGTTGTGAACACAAAAAGGCAGCAGCTCCCTCGCAGTTACCATTAAATTTTTTTATTATGAAGATAGCTTTGTGATGACTCACGCCTGACCTTGTCTTTGCTATAGTCGTCACTTTGCAGGTGCTCCACGTGAAATCGATAATACGACGGACTTACAGCGCTGAGGTGGAGCGTATGGCTGACCTGAAAACATTCCTTGGTTAATAATTATCACCTTTAAATGCTACAAACTGTTTGCATCTAAATTAAAGTGAATGGGAAAAAAATCACCTTGAAGAAGCTGCTCAGGGTTTTATTCAGTATCATCTTAACACCCTCAATCTGTTGAGGAAACACATCTGAAGAGGAAAAAACCAATCATGTCAAGAAACATTTAGATAATAGAATTTGTATTTCTGTAGCTGTTCACGGCTAGTAACAGAATTTAGAAACATAAGGACTGCTTTATTTAGCCTCAAAGGATTATGAGTAGCTAGAACCACACATTATACAAGGAAACATGGAGTTTTATCCATGGTTTTATCTTGTTTTTTTTAAATAACTTTAAAATAACTTGGGTTAACCTTGCTGCTTTAGAAGTGCAATAGAAGTAAAATTGAAATTGACATTTGACCTTACAGGAAAACAGTTGCAACTCTAATGAAAGAAGCGTCTTTTTTGCCTCACTTTAAGCATGGTGAGCACTCCTCACTTCTCCTATGTTAACCAGTGATACCTTTGCAGCTCCTGTGCAACGAGTGAAAGCTGCCTGGGTTGGGAAGGCGGCCATCCCTCCTCTCCCAGCGCGGTGGACTGTCCCAGTGAGCAGGGTGTGCGTCCCAGCGGGAAGGAGGTGGGTCTGTGGAGAAAGGCCAGTTCTGATGGCCCGGACTGGAAGACAAAGCCAGAACGCTGCCCATGTGGGTGCAACACTCCCTACAAGACACAAAGACAAGATTTATTTCTCATACCTGCTAAAAAAGAAAAACTCTGTTGTGCAAGGATACAACAGGGGAAGAGGACTAACCTCTTCTTAAGTGCATTGATGGGGAAAAAAATGATGTTTATTATTTTTATTTAGTCAGCTTTGGGGTTTTTTGTTTTTTTTTAGAAAACCTCAATATCAGAATTACAAATTGCATCAACATTAACAGCACAAACCTACATTTTAAATGTATGAGAGCTTTGTATTGTATGTCTCATCATACTGGTTTCCAAGGATTTTAAAACCAGGTCTGCATGGCTCTGCACGTCATGCATGCTGTTCTGAGGTTTATATGAGCAGGTGCCGCAGATCCGTCGGCTAGTATGACCTTAGCATCGGTAAAAACAGACATGTATGTGTGCTAACTGTTCTACTACCTACTTCCGATTTGATCGAAAGACCTTAAAATCCCGAGCGGAAATGAGAACCGCACATCAGGAAAACTGTCAGGCGGATTTTCCCTTAATTTCTTTACAAATACCAACTTGAGATGCAAAGCCAACTGATGCTGAGCTTCACTGATGCTGCAAATAGCTGCCTCGTGTGCCACCCCACAAATGCGTCCCTCTGAAACCACGGCGGGAACCCTGCACATTTGAAAACTGCACACTTTTACACCTTACTGTATAAAACTGGCACTTCTGTGGCCGCGTTATTAAAATTGCAGCTATTGACTATTGGCTCCCGTTCAGCCAATTATTATTATTGTATTGATTTGATGTTTTGAGGCCCCGGGAGGGGAGCCTTTTGTTTCTAGTCGGACTATTTTATCTGCGACGCCGCTTCTAACGCAAGCTGCTACAGGTGAGCTCGGCTTTCACGTACTGCGGAGCTCGAGTTGGAGAAGGTCATCAGCTTTTATTCTCCAACAGCAGCGGTACTAACAGCGTCTCGCTCGCGCCTGTCTCAGGCAACAAAAACAAACAAAAAGCTTAAACATGGTTCCAAAACCACAATATTGACCCGTGAAGAAGACTGAAGGTGGCCGCTGTCACCCGCACACGCGGCTCTTCCCTTTCAGGGACAGATTTTGGGGACAAGTTTTCACAGAGCTGAGTTTTTGGGAAGCAGCTTTGTTTGCGCTTTACCCTGGATATGTCTCCTTCGCGGGCAGTATTAATGGTGGGAGAAGGGAACTTCTCCTTTTCGGCCTCTGCCTGTCAGTTGTACTCCGAATCAGAGACCACCGTAACGGCCACTTGCCTGCAGCATCAGGAGGAGGCACTGCGGCACGAAGGCGCAGCTGATAACATCCAGACCATCAAGGACTCTGGTACGGCTTTTTACCAGCTGTAATAACTGCTGCTATTTTGAGTTTTATGGAGTTGTGCCCCCCCTTCTTTCTTTCTTTCTTTCTTTCTTTCTTTCTTTCTTGCATACTATCTTTCTTTCTTTCTTTCTTTCTTTGCATGCTATCTTTAACACTGTTTGTTCTTTCAGGAGGGACTGTGCTGTTTGAGGTGGATTGCACAAAGCTGGGGGAATGCGCCTCTCTGCAGGGCCATCTGTTTGACCGTGTGGTGTTCAACTTCCCTCACTGTGGGCGAAAGAGTGGGGTTAAAAAGAACAGAGAACTTCTCAGAAACTTCTTCCTCAGGTAGGACTGCATCATGCCATGATCACAACATCATCACATGCATCACTTGCATTCATTTCTATCTATGCAAGAAGCCTAAAAGAGGCTTTTGATGCCTCAAGCTCATCATTATTGGGGCTTAAAAGTTTGTATGTGTTTTTCAGTTTGTTTTTATAACAGTTTATATCCCTTTTTATGTGACATGAACTGGAATAATTGCAATTTATTGCCTCAATATAATTGATATCATCACTTAATCTTGCTTCTTGTGTCTACTTAAGGTGTTTTAGGCAACTAATGACCAGGTTATGAAAGCTTCTACAGGATGCTCAGACCCTTCTAGCTGTTATTTGATCGAATAGTTACTGATTTAAATAAATATGTAAACAGTTTTAATGGCACAATGAACGGAGAGAACCACCTGAAATAATAAAGCTTGTTTCTCTGTGGTAAGGCCTTGTTACCATGGGGAAAGGGCAGATTTGTTGTGAAAATAGCCTTTTACCCCCACTGTCACTATCAAAAGGTCAGTTTTTCGTTCTGGTTTTCTGATTTCTGTGGCAGTCTCAGCAGGAGGTGCACCCGCCTGTCAGGAGACTGGGAGTCTCGCACTTCATTATTTTTTTTTCTGGCTTGGCACTGTGATCTCAAAATGATATCATCATTTAACCTTGTTTATTGTGCCTACTGCAACATGTTTTTAAATTAAAAATTGGAACTGTTTATATCGGATAGTGAATGGTCGTGCTTGAAATTCTTTTTATTTATTTAGTATAATTCTGCAGAAAACACAAAATAATAAAGCCTGTGGTGACAGGTTAATTTATTTTGCTACCTTGGAAAAAAAGGCAGATTTATTGAGAAAACTGCTTTTCCCTCAATGCCAGTATCAAAATCTGATTATCTGCTATCCGGTTTTCTTATCTGGTTCTCACTGAGTCTCACTAGCAGCCCTGAAGCATGCCCGCCTGTGAGTTCGCTTGGTGTCTAGCACTTTATTAAAGTTTTTCCTTGCTTAATTGTTTCTTTTGATCTCTAATAAATAAAGAGGAAATAAACTTTTTTTTCTTGCGATCACTAAATAACAAACCTGCTATCGTGAGAAATTGAGCTGTGTTATTGCAGGGTAACTGAATAATAATATTTGCTTCTTTGGTTATTAGAAAATAATCCTTTATGTATGTGTCATACATGTATTGACATTTTAAAATGTGAATTTGTTGTTCTTCCAGTTGTGTTCAAGTGTTGGCTGAAAGTGGGGAGGTTCACGTCTCCTTGTGCAACGGACAAGGAGGAACACCAGCGGACCAGCCGAAGCGAGAGTGGCACAACAGCTGGCAGGCGGTTGCCATGGCAGCGGAGGCAGATCTAATTCTGAGTGCCATCCACCCTTTTGAAAGTGATAAGCACCAGAGCTACAAGTGCACTGGATACAGGTAAGGAGTAAAGGTGAGTCTATGTATAGAAGCAACCCAGCTGTATCTCTTTGTTTGTTTTCCTTGTATGTTTGCATGCCTGGCACTAATGATGATATCGCTGCTGAACAGGAGCCAGGATAAAGGCTTCCATGTGGAGAAAGCTTTGGTCCACATGTTTACTCGCAGCATCCCCTACACTCCTGCTCATTTGCTGAAGGTGGAGGAGGTCGTTGAAGGAGAGAAAGTGCAGTACGAAATACCAGCAGAGCTCAGTGATTACATATTCAGGTACAGTAACACAGTGGCTACCCGGGTGTTTGCACCACCAACACACACACATAAATCACATAAATATAATTACAACCTCTTTTCTTTCATCAGGAGATTTCTCTACTCAGATTCTGTCCACCCTGTCAAGTTGGTGCAAGATTTTCTTCTCGAAGGTCTGGCGAAGAAATGGCCGGTCTCCATGATGACAGAGACCATCCCCTTCCTCCTCACAGCAAAACAGCTGCAGACACACTGCTGTGGCATCGATGGCGCACAATGCTACTGGATCCACCTGCTTCAGAAAGACCTCACCTCTGACACTGATACCTCTGCAGACAAAGAAAATGATCCGAGACCCACAGAAACTCTGCTGCCCACATGTCTTGCCTCAAATAAAGGAGGTAGGGTGAGAATCAAAGGAGTTGAGAGCTTCAGGTCAGCATGCTCTCTTGACATTGATCCTGAAGGGGAAAGTGGTATGCACATGCTACGTCCATCATTGCTCCCTCAGATGGAAGAGCTTCTAGCTAAAAAAGAGGCGATAATTAACGCCGATGGTCATGGTGACTGTGAGGGGAGTGATGACAGTGAAGGAAATGAGAAGGATGAGTCCTGTGGGAGCTGTAATGGTGTTACCAGCTTGTTATATGGAATTAGTGGTGTGGTTTTCAGAAATGTACCCATCGGCCTCTGGGCTATGCCTGCCTTTCACGAGCTCCTCATCCAAGGTGTTTTTCCTTCAGAAAGTGAGCCGGGTAAATTGCTCGGAGAAAAGCTGGAAACGCTACTTGCTCCTTTTGGCGTCTCCATAGTAACAGAGCAGGGAGGTCTGTGTCTGAAAGCGCAGCCAGTGGGTTTGGTTGGTAAGGTGTTTGCAAGCGATGTAAGTGACAACAACAATCATGTCCGCATCACTGCGTCTCTAAATTTGGACCTACTCGCCGTGCTCCTGTTCTCGCTCCCTGACTGGAGGCTGCTTTGGTCACATGACCCACGTTTCTTAAAACAATTTTCATCCCACCCATCGCCGGGGACTCCGTTTCATCCTTTTTGCCTGTATCCCGAACCTTTCACCTTTGACATCAGCTTCTGGACTGGGCCTACGTGGGAGGAGAAGAATTTCCACGCGGTGGTCCGAGAGGCTAGTTGTGGGACCGTGGAGCAAGTTAAACTCATTGACAGGTTCTCACATCCTGATCTGAGCCAGACCAGTTACTGCTACAGACTCATCTACCACTCACACACACATGCTCTGTCACACACACGAGCACTCCAGTTTCACAAACACTTGGAGACTCTACTTTCCTCTCGATTACAAGTCACCATCAGGTAGCCATCACTTGAAACTCAGAGAAGAACGGCGATTTACACTCTTACCTTTAAGAGGCATATCTGCATAGAAAATGATAAATGTGTAATCTGCAGCTAAACAGTGTTTACAGTTGTTGAGGTGTTGTTTGCTCTATTGTGTCTACATTGTGATTGTAATTCTGTGTATATGTTTGTGCTTCAAGGAAACAATAAATCTGTTATTTAATGTAAATTTTTGGCCTCTGGAGTTACTGTAAAAGAGTAAAAGACACATATGGTGCACCACATGGCAACATCGTGACACTGACATAAAGTAAACAATTCTCAATAAGAACAGACTGAGATTAGTTAGTGGTCACATTACACACACGTTGTAAAGATGTAAAAAAAATAGAATAAATTCCTTTATCTAACTGTGTCACAAAAGAATAAACACTTACCACAGTACTCTGCAAAAGTCTTCAGCCACCCATAATTTCTTTATATTTTGTGTCCAGGGAGTCAGACTTTCTTGCAGTTTTAAAATAGTCTTGTTTTCTTTCTGACTTCATTCAAACATAAAAAAAGAAACCTAATAAGTGTTGTATCTACACATAATAGACAACCTAACAAAAAACTGTTTTAAATTGTACCTTTAGGCACTTTGTTACTAGCAGCCTTTTATGAAAGCACATAATTTGTTGCCATTCCTTTAGTTGAAACATGATGTTGATGTTATGGAGTGATGAATCCAAATTAAAAAAATGTTTTAACTCAAATTTTAATCATATGTACGGAGGATGTCCGGAGAGATGTACGAGAGCCTCTCTCATTGTTAGGGCTGTGTTTCACCTACTGGTGTTGTTAAAACTGGAGAAATAATAAACACAGAAAAAGTACCATCAGATTCTGACCCACCATGCAATGCTTTCTGGAAAGTTTCTGATTGCCAACAGCTTTATTTTTAGCATGTCAATGATAACAAAAACACTGCTAATGCAGTGAAACCATGGCTCGATAGAAAAACTCACATTCACTGATTGGTCTCCCCAATGCCTCAAACTTTTTGAAGACATGACATGACAAGAAAGTTTACCTAAAAGCGTTCAGGCTATTTTAAAAAATAAAGGTGGTCACACATGTGGGGCAGCAAATGCAAAGGTTATATACATTTCACTAGAGCAGGTTCTATGAGTCACGGTACTTTCAGCAAGGAAAATGTGATGAAAATTATTACTTGTGAGATTTTTTAAGATGTTTTAAAAAAAATGTAACTTTACTTTGCAGCAACACAGATCAAATCCAAGGGAAGAGTTGCGGAGAAAAGATTAAATAGAGACAATATCATAAGATCTGAAAATTAACAAAGGTTTTTAACAGTTGAAACAAAGCCCAGTTTGGTGATTTTTGCCAAAAATTCAGAGGTCAAAATGTAATTTTTGTAATTCCTCCTGGTTTCATTGAAAGTTTAGTCTGTGAACTGACCTAAAACTGGAACTAAAAATTTATCTTAGGTCTAATTTTCAGTAAGCACTGATGCATGTTTTATTGCCTTTACAGAGTGCTGAGTTCGCGTTTATTTGAACTTCTTTGATTGACCTTACCCCCACACACATTTCCTTATTTTATTTAAACGTTTTTATTTATTTATTTTTAATAACAAATACGTTTAAATAAATAAAAGTAATCTAAAGCGAACTGAAACTTTACTGAATCGCAGTAAAGAGTACTTGTAACTTAAGCGCTTAATTGAACTGTATGATTAGAGCTGTCAATATCCGGACACAGCCGAAAATGAACGAATCGCGACTCGGGAGCAGGACCGTCGGTAAACATGGCGGCCAAGGCGCTTCGGCAGCGAACCAGGCGAGGCAGCAGACAAGATGCAAACAACGTGAACGTCCCCGCCGAAACTCGGGCACCCAAAGAGGAGAAAGTCACCGATGACAGCAAAATCACAGAGACTCGGCAAGAGTGAGTATGAATCCAGAGGAGACACAAGCTGCATGAGGAGGTGTGACTGACAGCCTGAGCAGGGGAAGCTAGCTAAGCTAGCTACTTTGATACCTTAGTAAGTTTTGACTGTAACGACACGATAACAACGCCTGGCAATGACCATTGAACAAACTACACCAGTGTGTATTTACATTAATATGAACCACAGTGGCTGTTTAGCTGTGTGTCCACCGTACTAACTAAGTTGCGTTGTTTATGTTTTAGCGGAGCAGTAAATCGCAGTGGTCAGCTCCATTCATTCTGTTAGTGTCAGATATGTGGTAACTGGCTGTGGTGCCAGTTGTGGCGTGGGTAAACTCGTGCTCTGGACCGACACAAACACTTGTTTGAGACGATTGGGTGGTGTTGTTGTTGGGGAAAGTGACAATTTGTAAGGTGACGTGTCATAAAATACGCAACGTGAGGGTCAGGGCTGAGCTGCAGCTGAGCCGACTGTAATCTGACTAATCTGATGATGGGCGCGAACAAAGGAAACACTGCAACACATAAGCAACACTGTGAACGCAAATCACACGTTTGTATTAGTGTGACCATCCACACAGTTCTCTTTACACGAGAAGTTATTATAACTGTTAGACAATAAAGATATAAGTATTTCCTAACCGATAGAAAGTGCACATTATTTATATATTTTACAAGATGACGGTGTGATCGGCTGTGATGTGTGGTTCGGAGTCAGATCTGGAGGTGGCAGAGTTGAAATGATAACATTTTAACTGGGAGTGATCATAATTGACAGAAATGAGAATATCTGCTCAGACCAGAATCATATGTATACGCTGCTCAGAAAAAATTAACTAACACTTAGGAAAAAAAACATCAAATCGCAATGGGAAAAAATCTAGCTGGGTATCTATGCTCAGATGGACTGGATAATGCGTTAGGAATGAAATGATACCACATTGTTTGATGGAAGACACCCAGAAGTGATAAATTGATGAGACAGGATAGTTGCTGCTGCTGAAATTCCATTGCAGCAACTCAAAATGCCACTTAGGAGTTTGTATGGTCCTATGTGGTGCTAATAAGATGTGGGATGGTGTCCTGGGGGATGTCCTTGCAGAGCTGGACCAGGGCATCACTGAGCTGTCTAAGGTGCAACCTGGTGGAGTCGGATGACCAAAACATAATGTCCCGTTTTGGTCAGGCTAAAACAAAGCCAGTCATTGATATCAATTCCTTCATCCTTCAGAGGACGTTGGGTTCTCAGGCCACCCTCGTGAAGTCTGTTTTAGATTTTTTGGTCAGATATATTCACACCTGTGGCATGCTGGAGGTTATTTTGTAGTTCTGGTAGTGCTCATCCTGTTGCTCTTTGCACAAAGGAGCAGATACCGGTAATACTCATGGGTTAAGGACCTTGTGCAGCCCTGTTCAGTTATCCTAGAGTAGCTGCCTGTCTCCTGGAATCTTTCCCATGCTCTTGAAACTGTCCTGGGAAACACAAAAAGCCTTCTGGCAATGCCACATATTGATGTGCATCCTGGAGCAGTTGGACTACCTGTGCAACCTCTGTAGGGCCCAGGTATTGCCTCATGATACCAGTAGTGACACTGACCCTGGCCAAATGCAAAACTAGTGAAAAAACAGTCAGAAAACATGACTAAGGAAAATGTCAGCAGCCTCCACCATGTAAAACATTCCTGTTATAGACAAGTCTCATTGTTGTCCCTCAGTGGACCCGTTATTAATGTCATTAACAGAAAAGCAGCCCTCTCTGTTATTTAACTCACCAATATTTGATTAGCCATTGTTAAAAAAAAAAAAAATACAGAGAAATATGGAACTATATAAATTTTTGTGTGAAAAAAGTTTGTTGATGCTGATATTTCTTATACTAAAATAAATATCACACTGGCTCTCTTTTTGTTGTTAATAACTCACAAAAAAACCATTGGTTTAAATAATTTATCAGATACTTTTAAAATACAAAATCCAGAGGCAGGATAAGAAACCTAAAAGGTGAAAAGAAATTGGAGAAAAATATAGAAACAATAAAAACATTTGAAATTGTTATTCACAATAGTACTAATAATGTTGGTTTGGAAAAGAGAGAAACTGTTTAAAGAGTATTTCCTAAAGTAAATCTGAAACTGGAATAAATTTGGAGAAAATATTTAAGTGTTTTGTAAAAGTGAACAGAAATGTGAGCTGGAAATACACAACAATTTGATACCACACATGCACATTTTGGGATTATCTGTGTTATCTTAATTGGTATTTTATTAAAAGCAGGCACACGAGTGTAGTAAAGCAGTTAAACTGGTATGTGATAAAACACCCACTCAGTGCTCACATAAATGTTTATATTATTTAAGATATAGACAATTTATTTTTTATTTGTGTAAAGGGAACGTTCTGATTTATATTAGCATAAATATATACATATGCATTGAATGAATGTTCATATTAATCTTTTTTTTTGTAATAGGTCAATAAGTCGTGGGGGGCAGGTATGGGCTCCAGAAGGTTCGACTGCATTTAAATGCCTGCTCTCTGCACGCTTCTGTGCAGCTTTGCTCAGCAACATCTCTGACTGCGATGAGACGTTTAACTACTGGGAGCCTGTGAGTACTGATCTCTGCTGTGGGGCATTTGAAAGTGCCATAGTGTAGGGCTGTTTGATATAACGATATATATCGGATGACGATATAAAAACATCTATCGTTTCCTATTACGCTATCGTTTGTTTTGTGGTGTCGTAAAATAAACTGTTTACAGCAATGTTTTTTCATTGTTTTGATGGTCACTGTAGTGGCTATATTAATTTCTTAAAGTTCTCTCTTTCTCTTACCACACTATGGACGAACAAGCGTCTGTTTTTACCTGTTGTCTTTAGCAACAATGATGGTAAAACCACCGCGTGGCTTGTTTGTTTTCCTCGTAAACCTTTCACAATAAAGCTCAAGATCCTGTTGAGACTTTTCAAAATAAACTGAATCACGTGAAAGAGTATGCAGAGAGTTTACGGATGAGAAGCAAACACTTCACGCAAGTTGAGTTGCCAGAGATTTACAGAATTTACAGAAAATGTTACATTTTTGTGATTTATATCGTTGTCAGAGCGATAAATGTGTTATATCGGGATATGAGATTTTGGTCATATCGCACAGCCCTACCATAGTGTGTTGTGTGACAGTTTTTCTAATGCCTGCTTCAGAATCATTTTGTAGCATCTCTCTCTTGTTCCAATGGATTATGTTTGTCTTTTATTCCTGTGTTCTGACAGATGCACTACTTGCTCTACGGCACAGGAATGCAAACATGGGAATACTCTCCACTGTATGCCATCCGGTCCTATGCTTACTTATGGTTACATGCACTTCCTGCTTGCTTGCACGCCCATGTTCTACAGACAAACAAGGTAAGTATCGCAAGCTCGGATTTTGCCATGTGTTGACGTTCCTGTATTTTATAATAGGGATGCACCGATTCTGAAATTCTATGCTGATCCTAACACCACAGTGAATGCATTCTGTGTAAAATCTAACAAGCTCATCATCAGTATACTTTTTCTTTTTAAAATTGAAAACTATATTTACCTGCAGGACATGCTACTTCTATTAGAAGAAGCTTTAAACTAAAATCTGGATAGACTAAAAAGTTCAATATTCCTCCACGGGGCATCTAAAGTTTAAAATACATGAATTCACACATGCGTGCACACACAGGTGTGTGTAACGTTATAGTGGGACATGTGCAGTAGTTTCAGGCTTGTGTTATGACTGTGTTGCAGGTGTTGGTGTTCTACTTTGTGCGATGTGTCTTAGCATTCTCCTGCTGTGTCTGTGAGCTCTATTTCTACAAGTGAGTTTACCCTCCTCTTAAATGCAAGGCATGTTAGCACTTTGGTGTTCACATTTTGGGATAATTTTGTAGATGTCTAGAATCATCTGTTACAAAGCAATTTTCCTGCAGCGTTTTTTTCTGATTAAGATATGTTACTAAAGTTAAGCATTTTTATTTTTTGTGTGTGTGTGTGTGTGTGTGTGTGTGTGTGTGTGTGTGTGTGTGTGTGTGTGTGTGTGTGTGTGTGTGTGTGTGTGTGTGTGTGTGTGTGTGTGTGTGTGTGTGTGTGTGCCACAGAGCAGTTTGTAAGAAGTTTGGTTTGCACGTGGGTCGTTTGATGTTGGCATTCCTCGTCCTGAGCACAGGAATGTTCTGCTCCTCTGCAGGTTGGTCGTGTTTAGCTACATTTCTGGGGACTATCAGTTGCCTCCATCCTTACATCTGTTGGTTTTTACATCGAGCAACTCATTACAAAGCCTTGCTTTTCTGGCCTTTTGGCAGATCACTGATCAAGAAGAGCAGAACTGCCAAACGAACAGTGTGCAGTGTTTGCCTCTAAGGAACATTTCATATTTATGATTTATTTCTCCTGTGCTCCCATTAACGCTGTAGGGATTGTAGGGACATTTTTGTGTTTGTGCTTAGTCTTTTTCTGATTAAAGTTTATTTCTTTCTCTACAGCTTTCCTACCTTCGTCTTTCTGTATGTACACAACACTGGTTGCCATGACGGGTTGGTTCCAAGACTCAACACCGTTAGCCATCATCGGCGTGGCTGCCGGCGCCATTGTTGGATGGCCATTCTCTGCATTGATCGGGTATGACTGTAAATACTGGCATTGCAGGCTTTTAACTATGTGTTAATTGTAATACAGCTTTTTTGAAAAAACTTTACACCTTAAAATTTTTTTTTTACTTTATTCTGGATATAAATGTTTACGGGCTTGCTTGAATTTTCAGTGGAGTTTAATTCTTTTTAGTTAGTGCAATACAGCCAACCATTGACAACAAAAAATGTATCACTTGTATCACGTTACAATAACATATGAACTGGGATGAATGTGAGCCGGATCAGCTACTGTGTCATTGAAGTTTCTTCTCTCTTGTTAGACTTCCAATTGCTTTCGACTTGCTTGTGTTGAAGAGGCAGTGGAAGAGTTTCATCACCTGGTCATTTATTGCTTTGCTTCTGCTGCTGGTAAGAATATAGAACTACTAGAATAATGGGTTTCTTTTCTGTCACAGGTAGAGCATTCCCCACAAAATCTCTGTGGACGTACCACAGGGGCAGGAATATAATAATGCATTTTGCTGTCATGTGTCACATTGTCACAACATATGTAAACTATACTAAAAAATATTGGGCCACATACACCTACAGGTGCTGCTCGGCCATAGAAACCCATGTCATGACACTCTCAGTGGATAGTTTTTATGCTGATGGTTATTCCAGTGGAGGTTATTGAGTCAGGATGACACACTGTGCACACTGTGCACCTCAGCGCTCACTAACCTAACTCTGTAACTTTATGTCCTCTATCACTTTGTGGCTAAGTTACTGTGGTTCCTAAATCCTTCCACTTTGCAGGAACACCTCTTACAGCTGATTGTGGAATATCTAGTAGGGAAGGAATTTGACGAATTCATCTGTTGAAATGATGGCATCCTATTATAGCACTACGCTCAAAATCAGAGAGCTCTTCAGAATGATCCACTGTTTGACAGATATTTTTTAAAGCAGACTGCATAGTTAGGTTGGTGATTTTCTTTTAGTTTGTGGCAATGGGACGAAAAACACCTGAATTCAAAGATTTAAGAGGTGTGGCTTAACCCTTTTGTCCATCTGTATCTGTAGTTCTTTGTGAATTATAGCATATTTTTATGCAGGAGCTTAATGTTTATGTGACCTGCATCAGTTCACTTTCCTTCTCATCTTGTGTTCTCAGGTACCTCTGGTGGCGGTGGACTCTTTCTTTTATGGCAAACTGGTCATAGCGCCACTCAATATTCTCCTGTACAATGTCTTTACACCACATGGGCCTGATCTATATGGTAAATGACCTGTTTTGTCACATTTAATACCTCAATACATCCACATGTGATATTTATATAAAGTATGAGATATTTAGGATATACAATGTTGGATATGCCTTTTATGAATTGCCTAATTTACTACAGTAACTGTTGGACTGATAATACGTCAATGACAATATCAAGCAAATATTAAGATTTAACAGTTTGTCGCTGCAGTTTTTGTTGGGCACAGGGTAACTTCTCTTGCTTTCTGTTGTTTAATTTCCAGGTACGGAGCCGTGGCATTTTTACTTTGTAAACGGCGTCCTGAACTTCAACCTGGTGTTTGCTCTGGCACTGTTTTCCCTGCCACTCACTGCTCTCATGGAGACACTGTTACACAGGTTCAATGGTGTGTTTTCCTGCGTATGCACAAAATATGTTGATTTTGGCTTGTTACATTTACATTACACTTGTAATGATTCACTCACCTATATACATTTGTTCGTGATTTAGTCCAGGTAGTTACCCTCATCTACTGTCTCACATTAACTCCGGTTAGCACTCTTCTAAGTCACTGTGCTCCACAGTGCAGTATATTCAGTATCTTCCAGCACATTTACAGGGTTTACCTTTTGTGATTTCACATCGTTGTACACACATGTGTTTTCTTCAGTGCAGAACCTGGGCCGCCCGTACTGGCTGACTCTGTCTCCCATGTATCTGTGGATGTTGGTTTTCTTCACTAGACCTCATAAAGAAGAGCGTTTTCTCTTTCCTATTTACCCTCTCATCTGCCTCAGCGGGGCAGTTGCCCTCTCCTCATTACAGGTGTAGTTTACCATTGTCTAATTTTGGCTTTCAAAGCAAAACAGCCTGCTGCGTTAGTTGATTTCAGCATTTTTAGGCCCATTTGGTCACAAATGTGCACGTAAATGAAATGGATTTTATTCATTTTATTTACAGAAATGCTACCACTTCCTGTTCCAGCGATACCGACTGGAACACTACACCGTCTCCTCGAACTGGTTGGCTTTAAGCGCAGTGGTGGTCTTCGCTGTGTTGTCACTGTCTCGTTCTGTCGCCCTCTTCAGAGGTTTGTGTGTGTGTCCCATTTTCCCTAAGCACCAGCATCAGCATTGAGCGAAGGCTTATGATATTTTGGTCTGTTTACAGGCTACCATGCCCCTCTGGACCTGTACCCAGAATTTCACCGCATTGCCAAGGATCCGACTCTTCACTCGGTCCCCGAAAGCAGGCCTGTCAGCGTATGTGTTGGCAAAGAGTGGTATCGCTTCCCGAGCAGTTTTCTTCTCCCACACAAGTCAGTGTCCAGAAAATCTGCACAGGTTTTCAGTGTCTGATAAAGTCTGTAAGGGTGATTTCTCATTTTTATGTTTTCACTAAGCTAAAAGTCTCTCTTTTAATCTCCAGCTGGCAACTGCACTTCATTCAGTCTGAGTTTAAGGGGCAGCTGCCTCAGCCGTATGCCTCTGGTCCTCTGGCCACACAGATCATCCCAGCTAATATGAACGATCAGAACCTGGAGGAGCCAAGCAGATATGTAAGTTCCTTAGACGCAGACATGTTTGCTAACTAATACTGTAGTTAAGAGCAAATAAATTAAAAATGTATTTGTCTTCTCTGTGCAGGTTGATTTAAAACAGTGCCACTACTTAGTGGACCTAGACACAGATGAAGAGACGCCGCTTGAGCCACGTTACTCAGCCAGCAAAGAGGAGTGGACTATCATCGCTTATAAGCCTTTTCTTCAAGCATCAAGGTAGTTTTACAAGTAAATATTTTACAAATAAGTGTAAAAAACAGTAAAATTAAAATCTGTAAATGAAGGAAAAAGCATAATGTATTGCAGTTGAAAAGAAAAGGAAACATCCTGAGAAAATGTAAACATTAAGGAGATCTACAATGTGAAGCAGATTGTTTACATGTAAGGCATTTTTCTCTCAGGTCATCTCCTCTCTTCAGAGCGTTCTACATCCCATTCATATCTGACCACCACATCACCTTTAGGCGCTACGCCATCTTAAAACCGCGGCGGCAAAAGCAGCCTCGTAAGCGGAGCCACGGCTGACCTTTTACACCCGAACCTGTACAGTTGTACAAAATCCCAACAAAAGACGTCAATCACCTCTTCTCAAAACAGCTGGTATTTGTGTCAGTGTGCATGTTGTCTCAAGAAACCTTTGAAGCTATCAGACCCTTTAAAGACATCAATCCCCCTGTTTACTTGTCATCAACACTACACAGACTCTCTGAATATCACCACCCTGGACCACTTTTTGGTGACCAAACAGTGTTTGCGTGTGGATGAAAGGCAGAAACGTATTAGAAAAAGTTGAGAAAAATATGTGGAAAAGACATCAGTCTGCTTTTGAGCTTGTGTGTGAGACAGTGCATGTCAGAGTGAAAGAAAATGCTTGGCAGGGTATCAGCTGGACGTTTTATCTTATTTTGTATGCCTGTGTTGAGCCGGATGTCTTTAAGGGGATGCACACCACAAAATATTTGCATTAATTCAGCCCGTATTCGAAACTTGAAAATGTGGCCTGACTGGAGGAATTTCTCTGACCAGTGAAACGCAGAAATCCTCTCGCGTCTGGGCTTGAACAGTGTCCTGTTGTGTGCTCTGTCAGGTATGAGTGTGGAAGATAAATAAAACCAAGGATGCTTAAGTAATTTAACTTAATAAAATCATGATTGACTGTGAATATAAATCCGATGTTGTTTTTATTGGGGCAGTAAAGTCACTCTTTGACAGGTTGGCTTTTCATCTCATTTTATTGGAATATTCCTTATGTAGCAAACATACAAACCACTTTCACTTACAGGAGAGATATCAAGACATAATACATTCTGAATTAATAGTAATAATGATGATGCTTTGGTTTATATTACACTGTAATAGCATGCCGTAATGTTTGGTTAGGCTGCAGGCACTCAAGCTAAATTGTAGCAGCTACCGTTGCACTTGTTGTTGTTTTTTTTAAGAATGGCTTTGATAAATACTTTAATAAGTGTGTAAAATTAAGGTCTCGTCACAATTTAAGGCAATATAAAACCACACAGGAGATAAATACAACCACCTTCCACGAGCAGTACTGGTTTATTGTGTTTAATCTGTTTGAGGTAGCCCGCATCTCTCAGGTATACTTGGGTGTACAAAACAGTTTTCAAGCACAGCAAACATAACAGTTCAAGACCTCAGTTATCTTACCTGACACGACCATGCAAAACAGGCTGCTACACACACATGAAAACACACATGCTTTTATAGACAGAGATGCTCATAATCCTCAGAGTCAACTGTAAACGTCTACATTTTGGTAATGATGCCATGTACACAAGAAAATGTGAGCTTAGCTTACAGTAGGTGCTTCTTTACTGGGTCATTTCTGTAATGTAACTGTATTATGGCTCTTTCCAAAAACTTCCTATGCATGCATATATTGAAATATTTGCTTGGATGCTTTAGTGAGGTCCAGATAAAATCTGGAGGCTTTACCATTAGGTGACCTTTGTGTCAAGGGTACTCCGGTGGTTTGGAATTGATCTCGTGTAATATTGTCACTTTGGATCATTATTAAATAGGACGAAACTTTAACCTGAGACATTGTCTTTGTTATTCCATGCATTTTTGTTTCTTCTAACCCCAAACCTACAACACTTTTCGTTCCGCCTTTGGAAGTTTTAAAGCACAGAACGGCACAGATTGAACGGACATCGTTTAAGGCATTATACGCAGCCCGTTCAGGGTAAACTGTAAACAGAAATCAATGCGTAAAATTGTGGAAATGCCAGTAACAGACTCCCCTTTTGTAATTGTTGCTTTGATGTATTTCTGCCCCTACCTCCCTGTAATAAAGTCACAAATAATCCTATGACCTTGTCTTCAAAAGAAATTCATTACAGTAGGTCTGAATGATTCTGAGTAACCCAAATCTTTTCGTTGATTTGCGTTCTTTCAGTAAGCATCACTGTAGAGGAAGAGGCTGAGACATCACGAAACGGGAGCACATCAAACTATCTGCATAAACAAATATAACTTATTTGCGCCACCTGGTTACTTTAGTATTCATAGACAAAATTGTGTTCATTTACTAAAAACGAATACCTACACAGACTAGTCTACCAGCAGGCTACAGGCTGAATTATTGGGCCAGCAATAAAATATAAATTATATATTTTTTCAACCTGATTTTCAGTCCTTTAAACATAACAGACTAGAAACATTTAAAACCATGCACAGTCTTTAGCCACTCTCTCAGTATCATTCACTCATTCAGTGCTGTACACATAATAAAGGAGATTTTGAGGCAATCAGTAATTTTCCCTGTTGATCCATTCATGCTCGTTGAAGTATCTTCTTCCACCGTCCAAATTCAGCCCATTTCTGTAGCAATCCACATTTGCGTTGTAGGACTTTCGGTTTCCGTAGGTTCCGAGGCTGGTTCGGTAAGTGTCTTCCTTTCCATTGGTGAAGTATGTCTGATACAGGTCAGCTTTTCGTGTGTGACCTCCAGGTCTTAGTTTGGGATCATAGAGGTCACTCCCCGCTGTGGTGCTGCCATCATACAGTCCGTGGTCCCTGTATAGGCTGCTGCCGAAATGCTCGCTCTTCGTTGTACGACGACCCAGACTCTTGTCGTAGAACTCTCTGTGACCCGTGCGACCCAAACTGCTGCCACTCACGTCCCTCTTCCCTGAGCGGCCCAAGCTGGTGTCGCAGAAGTCATGAGTGCCACGGCGCCCGAGGCTGAGGTCGTTGAGGTCAAAGTTTAGGAAACAGCTCTCTGTGCTTGCAAGTGTCACAAAGCCGCTCTCTGTGTCCCGGCCCCCCAGATTATCGTAGTCACCAGTTGGTGTGTCAGGGGAGGGGCATAAAAAGGAGGTGTTCTTGGTCTGCGGGCGAGCTGACACGAGGTCGTCATCCTTCTGGGAACGAATGACGTTGTAGACATCAGTTGAAGTTGGGCTTGGGCACAGTCCTGGGTCTGTTTGACATACTTCGGATTTCTGCTGTTTCCTCCTCCTGTCACACAGAGAGAGAAGACACCAAACAAGACACCTTAAAACATTCACGCATACAGAAAACAACATGACTCTATCCATCCATCTATCTCCACCATTATGGATTGTTACTGTGTGTTATGAGCACACCCCACATACATCATTGTGAATGCTGCCATAAATTAATATTGTGTATTAATCAACATTGAAAATACTCCTCCTCAGTGTACTTCAGTATGAGTCATGTCTATGAAAAACTGCACATCTCAGCTGTGTTTAGAAATCTCTCAGACATTTTAATTAAAAAAACATTACATTTTTAAACCATTTCGGATTTGTCAATCTATAGCGGACTAAGTGCTACTGATAGGGAAGAAAAGTGAGCATGTAATTGGAAGAAGAGCTCAAATAATGCTATAAAGAGGAAACCCCTTTTTTTTTTTTACCATTAGAGGTAGAAATAGGGAAAGTAGCAATGCAATTGTGGTTAGACATTTAGATGCAGTCATCATGGGCATGAATATCACAGTCATTTTGAGCTTTTAATGATTTCTTTAAACAGTTGTTTTCCAGAGTAAATATGATTGTACTGCATAAATCTTTAATAACGTTAAAGAACAATAATTGGGTGCACAAGTTTAAATTTATTTAGGTTTTTCTCTAATCCACACAGGCTCAAATATATACATACACTCATTTAAATCTTTTAATAAGTTGTGCTGAAGTTGCTGAAGCACTACAGTGTCTGTTAACTTGCCATCACCAGTGTGTGAATGTGTGTGTAAATGGGTGGATGACTGAATGTGTAAAGCGCTTTGGGGTCCTTTGGGACTAGTAAAGCGCTATACAACTACAGACCATTTACCATTTTGTTAATGATCAGAACTGATTAAAACTGGTAGTTTCCTTTGCCAGCATATAAAGGATTTATTTAACAGCACTCATTGGATTGACCAATACTTAGAATAATAAGAATGTCCTATGAACTCAGTGAATATCTGAGAAGGATGTTGGGAAGGTTGCTTGGAGCAGATTTCAAGATCATCAGTTCAAACAAGTGTACACAAATACAAATTATTCTGATGTGCCACCACTTTGCCAAGGTCCAGTAGAAACTCAGATTTTTTTAAACCCAGATGAGAGTAAATTTGTTTAGGATTTTTTGGAAGAACCCAGAAAGCTTGAAGGATCAAACCTGCCATGAACTGAAACATGGACACAGTTGGGTGACCCAACAGGCCAATGATCTCAAATATACTGAAAACTGAATTGGGAAACATTAATCTCCTCAAATGGTTAAATTTCCCTTAGCAAGTTACACTGCAACCAGATGCTTTTGGTAGACTTCAATATGGTTGAGGTTGGAACTTTGGAAAGGTCAAATACTAGTGGGGATGTATGAATAATTCTGGCCCTGTGTGGATTTAGAGAAAATCCCAAATAAATTCCACCTTTTGCTCCCAGTTACCATGAGATTCATGCCCACTGTGTGTGTATGTCACCATAACCGCATGACATTGCTGTCTTTAGTATTCTTGCATTTAGTATTTGCCTTTATTTTGGATCCTCACCGTCGGACAATCAGCTTGAAGCAGCAGACGCCTGTCACTGTCAGCAGCAGCAGTATGAGGGGGATGGTGGGAATGATGATGTAAACCAAATTCAGAACTAAATAAAAGACAGACAACAAAGATACAGATTTAGTAATTGTCGTGTAGGTCGAAATCTGTCAGATTTTTTCACAAATGATTGAAATGTTTATCATCGTGACCTGTTTGGTTGTGGTTGTGATCATTTGGATTCCACGGCACCACGGGTGAAGGGAAGACATCTGTAATGAAAGCTATCAGTCTCTAAACATTCAAAATGTCAACATCAGCCTAAAAGCTAATATAAATATTTTTTTTACCTGTTTGAGTGGAGTTAGGTGAAGGAGAAGGATCCAGTGACTCCTCTGGAAAGAAAAAAAAATTAATTCAGCAGTAACAACAATTTCAAGTCAAACAAAAATTAAATGACCTCTGAGTAATACCTGCAGTGTATTTGCAGATGAAGTTGTTCTTGGTTTCACAATTGTCATCGTTCCACTGGAACATGTAGAGCCCCCCTATACCAGGAGGAGCGGACGGTTGGTGATACATTACAACGCACACCTCATAACCACACGATGGCTCATCCCAGTGCCAGTTCCTATACAGACGCACACAAAGCAACCATATTTTTGGCATCACTGGAGAAAAAAAATCTGTAATGACTTTTCAAGGTATTGTAAAGTAACGTGAGAGGTAACTAGTGTCCCTTCGACCTCGTCGAGCTCTGCTGATCCGCTGCTGATTGTTTAACACCAGATATGAGCACATAGGAGTATTATAACGAACAAAAATGAAATAAAACGTGACAATGTGATAAAGCGACAAAGTGTTTGAAGTCTGACTTTTTTAAAGACTGAGTAATGGATGCTTTAACTAATTAATCATTTTTTTTAGTCGCAATGAAGGAAAGAAATAAAAGATATTTTAGTGTTTTGCTTATTAAGCTGTACACTATTTAAAGCTGGCATCAAAAGGTTTCAAGTTAAAAATAATTGTTGAATATGTTACAGCAAAACTTAATTGCAAGATTTTGTGCTGTACTACACTACAGACCTAAAACAATATCAGTTGTACTGCAAAAAAGGGAGCATTTAACCTTTTTCACGTGAATCCTTGAAATAAAGATTTTTTGTCCTGTTTTTTTTTCCTCTTCTTTTTCTACCAAGCTGGTTTTGACAACGGCAAGGCCAATTATATTTATATAGCACATTTCATTACAGGTAAACTCAACAAGTTTAACACAAAAATGAAAAACATAAGTAGGTCTGAAATAACAAAAGGTAGCATTGACACTAACACATTTAAGTCTTTGAGCAGATCAGACAAATGAGAAAAACCTGTCTTCTCACACAGACTATAAAGAGATGGACGCAGCCACTCAATCAGCTGATTAGTGAAGTCGTGTTAAGAAGCCATGAGTGTTTGCACCACCACAATTTTTGGTCATTTAAATTCAAATGTGCAGGGGAGGTACACACACTTATTCTCTAATGACGCAAAAAACGAACATAGCTTCACGTTTGTCGTAACTTCATGTTTTATTTAACACTATCCAAAACTGCCGATTTAGTCATGCATGAAGTATTTTCTGAGGACACAAAGTCAGCTAGAGGCTGTTTACTCGTAGATTTCTATGCAAGTATTAATAAGATGGTTCAACCCCTACATGCCGTTAAAAAGAATTCAGCTAAAATCTCTACAAGCTACATCCATCTTTTATACAGTCTATGTTTTCTCATCTGGTGGAGTTTTTTTTTTTTTTTACATCTCTGCTTTAAAATGAACTTTTCACAAACTGACTCTGTTCCGACCTAAATGTGGACTTGCTACCATCCAGCCAGTAATACTGGGAAGAGCAGTCCAAGTTGCTATCCTCGCCTCCATGGTTTCGGCGGAGACCTATCCAGAAGTCTCCATCAGTTGGGCGGAGCTCTGTGATGAGCTGCTCTATGATCTTCTGCTCGGACTCAGACTCCACGCTCAGGAGCTGCCCCCCATCCCGTCTGCAGGCGCGTTCTGCCTCCACGAAGTTCAGCTTACGGCGGAGCTCGGAGAAGTAGGCCAGCTTATAGCATGGCTTCCCTTTTCCTGCCTTGCACACGCGCTGGCCTATAACACACACACACACACACACACACACACACACACACACACACACACACACACACACACACACACACACACACACACACACACACACACACAACATTGTTCATGCTGGATATAAACTGAATTGGCTTCACATTTGCATTCACTAAATAGTCTGTATTACACTAACAAATAAATTACTTTGTAATAGTAAATATAGGAAAACTACAAAAATACACTTAGTTATTCGTCTTTATAGTGTTTCAGTTTCAGTAGAAGTACAGTGCTTACCTCTGGCTTCAAATATATCTGCTTCAGGAGCCCAAAGTTCAGCACACAATCAGATATTCAGCACATGAGGAAGCAAAAATAGATCCACACTTAAATCAAGCAGACATATCTTTGCAGCATTTTTGTGTGTGAGTGCGTCTTACCTGTTATGAGGCTTGTGGCTGTAGATGGATCAAAGCAGAAAAGCAGCAGGTGATAAAGGATTGTCCGCAGATCCATCTTTGTTGTCTTTTCTCTAACCACAAAATCTTGTATTACAGTTTAGTCTTTTTCATTCTGCTGTCCATTCATGTGCCAGGTCATCAGAAGTGCTCATGTGAAAGCAGATAACGGCCACCTATACCAAAGGAGGTGAGCTTCAGCTTTAGGTGTAAGAAAATGCTATAAAAAGAGGCTAAAATTAAAAAAATAAAGCTTAAGAAGTACGAGAGTGTCTCGGCTCCAGTTCTTTCTGCTGAAAAAGGGGAGTGTGTGAGACAGGAGGAGGAGGAGGAGCAGGGAGAAGAGGAGGAAGGGCTGCATGTTTGGGAGGGGGCTGTAATCTGTTAAGAGCAGTCTTAATGATTGGGAGAAGAGGCTGCATCGATCGCAAGACATCTAATCATGCAAGTGCTTCTCATCGTAAATGCTGACAAGAGGCAGATTTCACTCCTTCCTTTATTACTTAAGCTTCGGATATTATCATTACAAAAGTGTTACATGAAAATGATCCCCTCTAACTCAATCAGGGATATTTTAAGATATTCTCTCAAGTCCACTTCGCAGCATTCTTGCTGATTGTTTCTCGTTACAAAGCAAGACAGAGCCAAACACAGCAGACACGTACAACCAGCAGGCAAGCCCTACAACACATTATGCCTTTATTATTAAAATCTCTTTTATCAGGTCTTATCTGTGTACTGGTGAGACTGAAGTGTACAGCTCAGGGAATATCAACAACCTCACAACTGTTTTCAAGATTTAATGAGGCATGGTAAGCAAAGTCAACCCCACCCCCCAAATAACCCCTGTAATCATGAAGGAAAGCATCTTTCATTATAATTAAGACCATTTAATGTCTTTAAGTAGTCTTTAAAAAAATAGTAATGTAAGTTCAGGACTCAGGGAGTAGTTCTCTTTTCTGACAGTGATTTTACATATCAACAAAGAGCCAGCATTTCTGCAGCAGTGTGCATAGACTGTATGAACCAGGAAAAAAACAGGGACATAGAAAAAGTTTGGGCTGCTAAAGCCCACTAGCTAACACTTTAACTCCTTTAAAGTAACATGCAACATGCAGTACAGTGTGAAAACTAGCATCCTGTAACCACCACTGCTGTTATCTGCAGCCAAAGTGAGAGACAGAAGCCAACAAGGGGCTGTAGGTGTCTATTACAATCAAGCTCTGACTGGGCAGCGACTCTGTTTAATCAGAAAAAGCACTACGGGAGTCAAAGACCTTTGCCTGTCTGCTATTATGGAAGCTTTTCCCTTCATTGCGACTAAAAACGACATTTTTTGCCATGTGTAAGTAAAAGAATCTGGGTTATGATTTCAAAATTTTGACTTAACAATTTGATCTATTGTTTTGGTCATTTTCATGTGTGTCATCTTCACCGTTTTTAAGACATAACTTTTGGTGGGTCTGTGATATCTTTCCTTCCTCCTCCATCTGTCTTTAATGTTCTTGAATTTAGTGATTAAAAGGCTCCATGCTGCCTGGTTATAAGTAGCTTGCTGCCCAGAGGCGTAGCTTTGTAAATGTTTTAGTGTTAAAAGTATTTTTGTATCACAAATCGTTGTGTGTTGTGATGATTTCCCTGCTTAAGACAGTGTGGGTTGTAAACTGGTGTGTTATATGAATTGTTCATGCACTCTTTAGTGGTTAAGAACGTTTGTGTAATTAACTGATGGTCCCCCATGTCAAATACTCAGTGCAGCACTCATTTTGAATAGTTACAGTATATATATTTTACTCACTAAAGAGATAAGGGATTGTAGCTGCTTTCAGTGCCAGCTCTCTGTACACACTGTTATTCTGATCTACAACAGTGTATGCATATTTACATTGTTAGCTCATGTCTCACCACTCCTCCCTTTTCAAAGTGGAATAACATTGTTTTGAAAAAAACAAACAAACAAAAACAAGTTCATAATCTTAAACTTCAGATTAGTTTCAAGTAGTCCAAAACCACTGGGTGATGTCACAGTGATTATGTCCATCTTTTGAATACAGATTGTGGTTTCTAGCCCAGGAATTTTAAAGGTGCTAGTTGGTGAATTGCTACATGGCCAGAGACCCACTAGCTATTTGTTGCTGTTTCCAGTTACAGACAGGAAACCTGCAGATAACAAGACTGGTAGAAAAAAAACAACAACTTTGTAGACAAGCTCAATTGCAGAGGCATTAGCATGTCAAATTACTGAGACGCATTTTTACCGCTGCAGTTTTATATTCAGTCAGCAGGATGAACTGAAGCCAAGGATGCATGTGCACGTGACCCGCTTTTCAGAGCACAAATGGAAGAAAAGTGTATGTATGCAGTTCTTAATGGTAGTAATTTCTGAAATGGCCCATAAGGTTGATTTAAGGCTCGCAGAGAGACAGATCAGCCAGAGTTTAAACAGCAGGATGCTTCATCAGGAATATATTGTGTGTGCTAGCTTTGAATAAGGAGCCAGGGCGGGGGCAGCGGGGCTGCTCTGAAAGTACTGTCCTCATGCAAGATGCGCTATCTAAACACAGCTAATCAGTTTAGGTGTAGACTGATTTCAGTCAGGGGCTCAGCTTTGTATAAACTGAAGGAGGAGTACGAGACGTTTGCATTACCCTGCGCTCTGAATGGTAAAAGAGAAGACAGAGGGGTTATAGGGTCCTTAAGAGAGATTCAATAAGGAATGGGCCTTGGTTTAAATTTCCTTCTTGTTTATAGCATCTGAGACCAGAAGAGGGTTTCATTAAATTAAGCCTCTCTTCCTCAATCTTCCTCTCACATATTCCCTCTTTCTCTGCCTCCACCCTCTCTACCATTTAGTTAAAGGGAAACCAGATGAATATTCCCATGGGAAGCCAGTGCATCACTAGCCCAAAGCACCACCACACATGTGCAGACACTCCCCCTCATAAAGAAGCCTAGCATTAATGTTGAAAATGTACCTCTGTTCTGTGATGTTGAAGCCAATATGCATTAGCAGAGAGAACTGCTAAACGCACATTTCACTGAGACAAAGCCACGTAGTTAAAATAACATGATTTGAAGCCATAAACTGGCTCTGACCACAACAAATCATTCGTAATGTAATGAGCTTGTTTGTTTGCCGGCTGTAAAAATACGATGACTGTCAAACTCAGTTAATTCCAGTCTTTAAGCAGGAAAGAGAAAGAAAAAACTTAATTACACGCTACAAAAGAACTCAACTTTCCACTAAATTCAATTTGGATTATCAGAGGTTGGCACGCTGCCCACACCAAGTGTCCGCATTGCGTACGCCCGCACAGAGAGCTGGAAATGGGCCCTGAGTCACTGACCTGAGGGAGCCGGACGGCTCTATCAGCAGAGCTGAGTGTCCATAAAAGAGTTTTGATGAAACCTTTTAAATAGCTGAAGTAATTCTTTTAGTCATTCATTTTGTTAATCTGGTTTTGGAAATGTGTTTGAGGGACGGAAAGCGCTACCATTAACCAAACTGTGTGCTAGCCGTGTGATAGATCTCTGTTCATATCTGCAAAGAAACAAAAAGCATCCTGCTTATTAAAAAAAGGGCTCTCTGTTATTTTATTACCAAGCAGCATCACTGTGTATACGCTATCCTTCTTATTATTGTGGCTTTGTAGACAGAGCGTTACAGTTCAGGTGGGATTTAAAGGCTTGTCAGGAATAATTTTATTATCATGCTAATTTGTACAGAGGCCCTGCGATCTGTGTCACACATTATGTCAGTTTTGGGGAAATGTTGAGCTTTGGAGGTGCAAAAAGGCTTTTTGCAGATATGCTGTATATACACAGTTTTCAGTCTGAATAAAAACCTTAGGATTTCAAGCTGTTTACATGGGATGTGTCAAAGATCATGCGATCATGGCACCTGTTTGGAAAATGATAGAAAATTTTGACATCTATGCTGTTGTCATTATGTTGTTTTTAATTATTTCAAAAAAGGCTCAGGTATGTCTGTTTGCAGGTGTGTGTGTGACACGCCACTGACATCATATTTGATACTGCAGAAATGTTGTGTCCTAATTTTGTCTGTATTCTGAGTGTGTGTGTGTGTGTGTGTGTGTGTGTGCGCGCGCGCTTGTGTGTGTGTGTGTGTGTGTGTGTGTGTGTGTGTGTGTGTGTGTGTGTGTGTGTGTGTGTGTGTGTGTGTGTGTGTGTGTGAAATAGATTACAAGGCACTTTTTAGTATTGCCGATTGAATCCATAATATTTGCATCAGTGGGACTGCATGAGGTTAATGTGTCTGTGTATATAAAGATCAACCCAATCACTAACAATGCAGCCACTTAAGTGTTTGAAACTAGAAATTAAAACCATAACAAATGCATTTCTGCACTTTTCAATGGAGTTACCTTCCACAGCAGGAAACGCCTATATAAAAACTATCTATACACAGTCACATTACACAGCAGCTCCCATTCATCATTAATCCCAGCCCCTCCCCTGGTATCCATACTGCAATGCCCATCTGCTGTATTAGTGAAGATTCTCTTATCGACCCTTTTGTACACAGGCACCTGTTCATGAACTGTGACCTGGGTCTGTAACGTTTACAGAAGCTAAAGTCTGTTTGTTAGTTTGTTTTGGCAGGTTGTGAACTATGTGTGTCGAATAAAATGTTCATTTCTTTCCTGCATACGGTCATATCTTTTACCCTGATCAAACTGATCTTGAACAAGCTTCTGTTCAAAACATAGCAAAGCACAGCTCAAACCTCAATTATTGGTTTTATTTCAGAAAATTCTGAGTAAAAAAGTGAAAACAGACTTTGTGAAAGTCTGTTTTCACTGTGAATTTACAGTGTGACAAAAAGAATAAATGAATGATTCAGTGGGTTCAATCATATGTTCTTCAATTAGAAAAATAAACCAAGGCAGCGTTTTAAACAGAGCACACATTGTATAAGAGAAATCCCAAAACGAATTTGCAGCATGTCAAAGAGTTTAATTTTCCAAAAACACAAGTGGTGCATAGTCCATATCTTGTCTTCCAAGTACACCCTTGAGGAAAGGGATAACTCTGAAGAGATTAATGTGAAAGTCTCTGGAGTTTGACGTTGATTCTTTAACACCACCGGCTGTGCACACTTTCTGGCTTCCCCAGCTGACCAATGCGACCTGTCAAAAAAACAAAACAAAAAAACAATTGGTTATTTAAAATATTGGTTATTTAAAAAAGAATGTACAAGGTAAAATGACATGAACTTATTTTCTTAGTGAATTTATTCCCTAAGGTTATACTTGGTTGTGATATACAAAACAAAGTAGCTGATTTAGATTTCACTGATTTGCCCTCACATGTAAGATAGCCTTATGGAGCGGTCGTACACGACTTATCGCTTTACTGATTCTGCTTTCTCCTTGACCTTGACAATCACGGGGTTGAGTCCTGCAAATTGTCAACTCACCAATGTGCTACCACTCACGCCACCAAACCAAGGAAATCTTTGCTCACTACCTGCTCTTCTTGCTAAAATTGCTGTTTGGATGTCTGTCTGTTCTGAGTAGGACTTTTGCACGGAATGTCAGCCAAATTTAAAATGTGTGTTTTTTCTGTTTGTAATGGCTGTGCAGCAGAACCGTTTGAGTGCAGTGGTTGCACCGTGTATATTGCAGCCTACCTGTATTGTGCGTTGTTGAAAGTTTTTATACACAGCACCTCCAGAGTCACCTGTACCAATGAATAGAAACACACAGAGATACAAAAAAACAAAGTCCGAGTCACTCATCTGCACCACTGTCACTGTATTGGAGTATAAAATTTGATATAAAATTAGGAACTTACCGGTACATGCAATATGATCTCTGAAAGGTTCCCGACCACCAGTGCATATGAAGTTATCCGTCACAGCATCTCTCAGTGTATCAGCCGTTATGCCCTCTACACCTACGGCATGTTTGATGCATTCATATCTCTACATCGGAGAGGTTTTAGGAGAAGAATAAGGAACCTGTGCTTACATACCCAAAGACACATGCACAACACAGCTCACAAGTGTAAAACTTACATTATCACCAAGCTTAGCATGGACATCTTTCAGGTCCACTACATTGCTTGTCCTTGTCAGGAAATTCAGTCTTTCGAGGTGATTTTTTAACAGAAGTCTCTCTGTAGATAACAGAGAGACAGAAGAATACAGGTGAGCCACTCTGCAACCCGTTCCATCAGTTTTTTCCTTCTTTTTTTTTTCAACAAAGCATACCTATTCACAGTGTATACCCAACAAAAGACAAAGCTTTCTGATGAAACAGAGGGAAAAGCTAAAAAGCAACAAAGAACCATCAAACAGGGAGCCAATGCACACCAGACACATAAGTAGTAGTTAGGGAAAAAAACAAAACAAGCAGAAGCACGAAGAAAAAGAATAATGGAAATGTGTAGCAAACATCCGCGTGTCAGTGAAAATTTGCAAAGTGAGTCCCTAAACACTGGATCACTTTGTCTGCTGCATCCTGCGAGCAGCCAAAGCAAATACAAGGAGCAAGAACCAGCAAACTCCTCTAAACGCTGGTCACGAGATACACATTTTTTTCCTTGTGGGGAACACAAGAAAAACAGTGGTTGGACACTGCAGCACAACTGTGTGTGATAAACGTGCGATCTTGCTACCTTTGCAATGGTTGCTTCTAAAACTGGACCAGGTCTGCAACCACTTGCAGTCCAGTTATCCACTTTCCTCTTAGGGTTTTGCTTATTTCAGAAAGACAATGACAAAACTAATTGTACAAATATATAAGGACAGTGTGGCTCTGAGCTCAATAACTCACAGTCTGTTTAGGCAACATCACCCAGCTCTACATAAAATTCTATATCTTTTGTTGTTTTTACAGACTTGGCTCTATGATGAAGCTATACAGCATACACACAAAGTTATCACACCTTGTGACTCGCAGCTCTGGTCCACCAAATGTAGAGCAGCATTGGTCTCCCGGGTGCAAGGTATGCAAATGGGCCTGAAAAAATTTATTATTTCAAACATTCCAAACAATAAAAAGTGTTTTATCAATAATCAGTAAATCAGTACAGTACAAACAGAATAATTTGCATAGCCTAATTTCTTACCTCACGTCAGTGGATATGACAACATATTTCTCCAGTTGGATCAGAGCCACATCATAGTCATAAAACTCGTTAATGCCTTTATTCTTTTTGGCAGTAACATTGTAGAGTGGATGATAAAATAAAGTTTTTGCTTTTTTAACTGAAAAAAAAATCAGTTGTATTATTGTTAATATCATCAATCAAAAACATTAGACATATTTATCTATAGCAAATTTATAAAACAGGGTATCATGCTATCTTTAGATAAAGTTTTCATTACTTTTGTTATCTCCATCATCAATTTCAACAGTGACTTTGTCAGGCAAAAAACCAAACACGCAGTGAGCAGCAGTCAGGACGAACTCAGGCGTCACCAGAGAGCCCATACATTTCTTCGAGTGACCGTCAGCCTAAAATTTGAAATAAAAAACAATCATATACTTAGACTGCTGCATGCACTGAAGCAAGACACGCTTAATTTACATAATTAATCTACTATGTAAAACATCTGGTAGGGAGAACATAGCAATATGGTAGATGAATCTGATGTCTGTTCACCTAAAAATAAAAATTCATTAAATCTATGAGTTTTTGCAGGGGCGTAATTTCCAGGGGGGCTATGGGAATTTACTCAGATTTATTTATTCAATGAGACAGACCCCCCCCCCCCCTCCCCTCCCCAATGTTCAGCACAAAGTTATGCCTATAAGTCTTTGGATGGTTCACTAGCAAACATGTAAGGATAGAGATTTATATATTCAGTCGCATTACTCTACTGGTTTAAATGAAACAGCGAAACTTTTCACCTGAGTAGAAATAAACACCATCCATGGATACATTTTCCTCTTCAGCTCATTGCGGTTATCCGTATACTCTTTGTGAAGTCCACAGAGACCCTTGACTTCATCTTCATCTGCATGAAAACAATAAATGAATGATATTTAAAAATAGAAAATCCAGTGTTGTTCATGTAGATAGCAGAAGACAAGGAATACATTTTTTTGTTATGTGTTTATCAATTAAATTTCTTTTGCAGCTTTCAGCACGGAAGAGAAGTGGCACTTAGCTTACCATTTAAAATAGTCAGGGAGATGGGGCGAGTAATCGCGGTAATCACTGAGGCAGGAAACAGCTGATCTTTTTGTTACAGGTAAAATGATAAAGGACGTGAGGCAGACAGGGACTGTGGCCTGCTGCACAGACAGGTTGCATAAGTATACAACATGGATGTAGCCTCCAGATTGGAAAAATTAATTTCAAAGTGCCAATTCAGAAGTGCTTTAAGCCTAAATTCTATCAGAGGGCCACCAGATTGGGGTAATTGTGGTGCTGTAGAAGTTTACAGGGGAAAAGGCTTTTTGTCTTGATCTCTGTAATTTATTATTGAAATATTAAGTATGTTTAAAAAGAACAAACAAAAAAAAAAAACAATGCGTGTGCGAGTTCCCATTCAGACCTGCCCCTCCAGTCCCCAAAATCAACATCTTAGCTGCAAGATGCAAAAAGCCAGTGGTTGACATCGCGATAGTTACATTAATCATCTGGTCGTAGGTTGCTTATGTTCATGGACTCACATATGACTGCATGTAAAACTGCACGTAGCTTCTGTGAGTGACATGGAGCAACTTGGATTTTTTCATTGGTCAGCAGCTTGTTTGTATGGAAGGGAATGGGAAAAATTCCCCAGGCTTTGTATTTTCTAATGTGTTTGTTTGTAATTCAGTTTAATTTCTAAGTCCTTAAATCTGAAATAATTAAAGTTCAATTTCTGTTTACGTAGTGGGTTTGCTTTCATTTTAGTTTTTATGTTGTGGAGAGCATTTGTTAACTATAATAACTGTGCTTGCATATGTAAGCACAGTGAGCCCATTCCTAATGAGTTTATGCTCGCAGGTCCTCATTTTAAAGTCTTCTTGAATACAACATCATCTATATTTTGTAAAATACAGTCCACATTAACACTGCAGCTCAATGAGTGTGCAGTTTCACAGTAAGATGTTTTTTTCATGACTTATCATTATTTTCTTATTGAAGTTTTTAAAATTTCGTTTTCATCTGTTCTGTGAAGCACTTTGCAATTTTGTTCAATTCTAAATTGGTTTTTATAAATTATTATCATCAGTACTGCTGTTGTTAGTAGTAGTTGGTAGCAGCAGCAGTGAAGACTGAAGTTGAACAATGAACATTAGGCTGCATTCAGTTTGGATTTCAGTATCTCAAACCCTTTACATTACATTAAACTGCATTATACAGGTCCAGAGGGATACATGATCATATTTCTATCACGGCTACATCACTGGTGTCAGGCTAGATAAAGAGTAATCGCTCTGATCTCAGGTACTTTAGGAAACGAGAGAACCAAGCAGGCCTCCAGTTATGATCATTTGTCTCCCTTGTGTTTATTAGTGCTGGATGATGAATGCTGGAGTGAATGCAAACACACAAATACACACACAGCTGAACTACAAACAGATGGACGTTCATGCTTCACTTCAAACACAACTTACTGATCATTTCATCAAAAGTGTCTTGTAGTTTTTCTAAGTCCTTAACTCTGAAATAATGGGTTCCTCCAGTTCCTGCTGTGAGGGGCATTAGGTCATCATCAAAGATGTCATCTCCAATGGCAAAGATATAAATGTCTGTAGCAGAATGAAGCATAACATGTTTATTTATATACAATATATACAGAATGCTATTGAGCACGCTATGCATTAAAGCGAGCATCGAACAAGAAACTGTTGTGTATCAATAAAATGTTATTGTAAAGAAGGATCAAGTTGGAATGATTACACTGTATAAAAATAGAAACATGCACAAATTGGATGGAAAACTCACCAAGATAGTCGTCTCTGGATCCATCTGCCAGGTTCAAATATGCTGAGTTTTTTATTTTCGCTACAGTGGGTGCTGGTGAACCGCCCAAGTTATAAGCCCCTGTTGTGAAAAACAATGACAAAACCTTTTTTTTAAAAAAAACCCGATATTTTTAGATATTATTAGAGCCAAAAAAAAAAAAAAACAACCACATTGTGATAACAAGAAGTTAACGAGCATTTCTTATTGTTGACGGCAGAGTTAATCAAGAGGCTGGAAATACCATCTGTAAAAACGATGATGACGTGACGATGCTCCTTAAAATTCTCTCCAGCTTGAAACTTTATAAGAGCCATTTTCTCCAAGAATTCCTCAAAGACAAGGTTCAGATTTGTTCCCGTGTTTCTGTCTTTGAGCAGGAAGAAGCACAAAACGCACATTCCTTAACTTATTGTTAGAAGCAAACTAACAGAGTACAATAGCAATAGGTGCTTTACTCACCACCAATATCAAATTCTTCTAATTTAGTTTTGACATCTGATAGTTTGGCAGTGCCGTCCATAAAGTCAATAATGTTGACAATTTCATAGAGTTCAGAGGAGAAAAAGATGATTTCGTAGTTTGGGGTCACGTCAAAGGAGGCAATCTGTTGATACATAAAGGAAATCGGTTACATAAAGAGTTGATCTCATATGAACTTCTGTCACGCCATTGTGAACACGTGTAAACTTAATGCAACACCTCCTTACATTTCAGATTGCTTATGTTTGTTATTTTGTTTAGTAATTGGTCCATAAATCAGCAGCTAGCGTATCCTGTGCTGAACATTGACAACCAGCCAAAGGACTCATGCCAAGAAGCATCAGTCATGGTTATGAATTGTAATACATAATGAAATTTACTTCTAATGGGACGTTGCGGTGGCAGCCAGATTGGATGAGATTTAGTGTGTACGTTATGTGTACATCATGGAAGATGCGCTCCTTAAAGTGTGTCAGAGTAAAAAGCTTCACACTCACGTACGCCTGTGGGTCCATGTGCCACATTTAAAGGCAGAAATAAACCAGTGACACGTGAATAATTAAACTGCAGCCTGTCATTTTATCAAATATCTGATCGAATGTTCTAAAGACTCAGCGAATATGTTGCCAGCATCCTTCAACAGCAGCCTGTAGCTTCACCCTATGCACAGCGTTAGACCTCCAAACTGAGCCTGCAATTTGCAAAGCAATCCTAATATAACTCCAGTCCAAGCCCAATGTTGCTGACTGTTCGCAAAATCAGCACGCTATAGCACAAAAGGAGGTTTTGTAGCAGCATAAAAAACAAAAAGCTTCCAGTAAAATGTGCTTTCATATCATTTTGGAAAACTCTACTTTTGACTTTTTTTCTCAATTTTTGAAAGAAAAGCTGTTTGTTTCTCACCGTTGTGATGAGTTTCACCACAGCGTCTCTGGATTTATTGACATAATCTTCGCTGATGCTGTCAGAAATATCCACACCAATGTAGATGTTAAGTGTGCCATTTTTTGAAATCCTGATTTTTCTGCCCTCCTGTGTTTTCTCTGAATGACAAAAGATACTGTCAGCTTACACCTCACAAACAAAAGTCTGAATAAACACTGTCATTGTTAAATTATTATACAGATAGCAACTCTGTTACACTATATGTTTGCATATATTAGCACATTTTGTTGGGCTGAATTAACAACAAAGAAGCATGCATTATTATGCTATGATTAATTCTCTCATAACACCCCCAGTCATTGCCACAAGTAATTTTATTGTTATTTAAATATGCCTAAACAGCAAAACGCACCCATCACTTTATTAGATACACTTGTTCAACTGCTCATTAAAGCAAAAATCGAATCTAATGCAGATGTGGTCAAGACGACCCACTGAAGTTCAAACCGAGCATCAGACTGAAGAAAGGTGACTGAGTAGATCAGAAACTGCTGACCAACTGGGATTTTCTCGCACAACCATTTCTAGGATTTGCATAGAAAAAACTACATATCCAGTAGGGGTGCAACGATATTCGTATCGATATTGAACCGTTCGATACAGTGCTTTCGGTTCGGTAAGCATATGTATCGAACAATACAAAATTTGTAATTTATTTTATCAACTTTCCTTCTGACGATGCTGTCTGTGTTGAGCGCTCAGTGAATCTGCGTTCGACTACTCCGCCTAGGGTCGACAGTGCAGCCTAGGCGGAGTAGTCGAACGCAGATTCACTGAGCGCTCAACATAGACAGCATCGTCAGAAGGAAGAGCGCAGGGCAAGCTAGCGAGACAGAAGTTAAGCTCCCCTTGTAACATGGACCTCCCCCACCCTCATTCAGATCTGGCGTTTGGAATTATTTTGGTTTTCATGTGACGTATGACCCTGAAGGTAAGCGAGTCATGGACTAAAGTAAAACAGTATGTTGGGAACTAGTGTGTTAGCGCAGTTAGCTCGTTAACGTGTTGGCCATCTAGCCCCATGCACGGGGGGATCGGCGGTAGCTCGTTAACGGAGATTTGCCGTGTTGTGGCGTTAAGGTCATTTCAACGAGATTAACCTGAAAGCACTAGTGGGAACACAACGAATATGACTGCACATTTACGCCGACATCATCCTAGTGCAAAGACAAGTGGAAGCAGAAAAAAAACAAGCAAGCATGCTACTAACTTTAGCCGAGTCATTTAGACAGCTGTTTAATATGCTGCTGAGAATATAGCCCAGAAGAAGCGGATAGTATAGCTTTTATTTTGGAAAGAGACATTTCTCTGTAATAAACTCTCTTTTCCAAAGATGAGTGATTCCTCAATCAGATACAGGGCTCGCAATATCGCTAGCCCAACGTCCTGGGGCTAGCGATTTTTTCAGTCGGGCTACCAAAATCTATCTCTGCCCTGCCCGTCGGGCTATTGTAGGAAGGAAAAATATATGTCAATGCTTTTGCATTCTTTCGGAAATGTAGCTGGGTAATTATGTCATTGGCATCGGTGAGCCACTGTCAATATGTGACATATTGAAATCTCGTTTGAATTTGCGCTTGTTTTTTTGCTTTCACTTTGCAATCGCGCGAACTGTGTATAGAGAGCGACAGCACTGATCTGTGAGTGATGATAATTTGCGCACCAATTCCTCTGACATCGTCTTATTAATCGTTAGCTTACTATGCAAACATGACAAGTGAAATCTCCCGCAGCTTAAACATGTGAGAGGTTGATCGCGCAGAGAATCGCTGAGCTTATGTGAGTCCGTGTGTAAAAGCAGCAGGATTTATATTTGACTACGATGACCTGGATGACTGAGAACCTTCACAGACAGATATATATTTTAGTTCTGCTGAGCCAAATAAGACAGGTCAGGGTGAAGAAGTGACAGCCAAAGAAAAGCTTACCACAAAACGGAGAAGTTATGACAAATCAGACTATAAGGCAAAAAGAAAGTGCAGCTTTATGGTTTCATGGACAAAAGAATTTCTGTGGCTGCAATATGACGAGCTAAATAACCAGGGCTGCACATAAGTGGTCCGCAGGTGCGCATTCGCTGTAAAAATAAAAAACACGCACAAGGGTTAGGGTTAAATTTAAAAACTGTACTTTTGAGTTAAAATATATATTTATAATTTTAATAAATGACAAATTAAAAAGGCATGAACATTTTTTATGTATCGAAAAAATATCGAACCGTGACACCAAAGTATCGAACCGAACCGAACCGTGAATTTTGTGTATCGTTGCACCCCTAATATCCAGGGGTCAGAGGTCATAGAATAAAAATGGCCTGTAAATGGCCTGTATTTGTATAGCGCTTTACTAGTCCCTGAGGACCCCAAAGCGCTTTACACATCCAGTCATCCACCCATTCACACACACACTGGTGATGGCAAGCTACATTGTAGCCACAACCGCCCTGACATTGTAGCCACAGCTGCCCTGACATTGTAGCCACAGCCGCCTATGAATGGACAGACTTCTTTGAGCTGATAGGAAGCCAACAGTAACTCAGATAGCCACTTGTCACAACCAGAGGTGGCATAAGTATGCATATTTATACTTAAGTTGACGTACAAATATTTGTGTTAAAAGTACTCTGGTAAAAGTTGAAGTACTGAATCAACTTCTTTACGCAAGTAAAAGTGAAAAACTAAAGCTTGAATCAGATATGTAAAATATGAGCAGAGAAAAAGCAGAATTTTTTTTAAAAAAGCTCTATTTTTTGTTACATGTGTGTTAGAGAGTGACTTTGCCTTCACACCTAAACTGGAAAATTTGTACAGCCAGGGGTGAAAGTGGGATTCAGTGGATGTGGTACCCTAAGATCCGTTGTACTGACTCAGCATGGGGAACAATAACCTCAGTATAATTTTTATTGTGAGTTGTAGATTTTCTTGGTGTACAAGCTGCGATCAGCTGACTTGCTGCTGTTCCTCTGATGTTTACTGCTCTTCGTGGATTTACAAAACTGAGTTCAATGAGATGTAAGCAGATGTTTCACAAACATTTATATTTCCAATATAAAGTTGATATAAAGGCCGGATTCAGGCAATGAATCTCAGCATCAAATTCGGCTTTGCTACTCTTGATGTAAACCTCTGGTTACAAAAAAAGTATGCAGGAGAGCATCTCTGAATGCCTGACACATCAACAGAAGCCCACTCTGGCTGTCACTGCTGTCAGCTAAGAGCAGGAGTGCGAGACTACAATTCATACAGGCTCACAAAAAATGGACAACAGAAGATTTGAAAAAATTTGCCCGGTTCGATGAGTCTTGATTTCTGCTGCAACATTCGGATTATAGTGCAAAGACATTCATGATGTGTAAACAACTCCATGAAAGCATGAGCAATTCACCCTGCTGGTGGTTGTGCAATGATGTGGGATGGTTTTCTTGACAAATTATGGGCCAAACAGAACACATTTTAATGCCACTGCCTAAGTATTGTTGTTTACCATGTCTGCTGCTTTGCAATCACAGCGTACCCATCTTCTGATGGCTGCTCCCAGCAGGAAACCCACCATGTCTCAAAGCCCAAATCATCTCAAACTGGTTTCTCAAAGACTTCAGTAAATTAACTCAAATGGTCTCCAGTCACCAGCTATCAACCCAACAAAGGATATTTGGGATGTGGGGATGATTCACATCTGAAGCCAACAGATATGCATTTTGCTGTCATGTGAATATAGACCAAATTCTCTGCTGAACGTTTTTCAAGATATCCTGTACCTGGGCTCCAGAATGGTACTAGCAAGATGTAGCTAATATAGTGTCCAGTGAGAGTATGTAGTTGTTGATCAATAACTTACCTGTGGACTCTAAAGTGGTCAGGCTCTCTTTAATTGAATTGCCAAATGCCTTTGAAACCTCCAGTGGTGTGTCGAAGGTGTGTTTATCTGCAAGAAATACGTATGTGATATATAACAATTATACTAAAGAAAGACTTTATAACAAGGTGACTCTCAGGAGTTTCAGGAAACATTTATAGATAAGAAGCTGGTGAGGGATCATATTGTCACTGCACACGTGATATTTAGATGGTCAGCACACATCTGCAGATCCTATTTGCTTAACCAGTGACTAAGTCACAGCAGGACGTGATCCCACACTGGCTTCCCACCATTAAGGCCTCCAAAGGAAAACAGTATATATCATACAACCAGAACATTTAAAAGAGCAAAGAGTGGCTAAGATGATGGCACAGAGTGTAAACAGTATGTGTTTGTGTCATTCTTACAGTAGCATGCTGGCTCAATGCCAGTCCACTCGCTGGTCTGCTGACACACTCGTTCACTGGAGCCCACCAAAAACAGGTTTCCATTGCAGGTGTATCTCACCGTGTCATCAATTCCAAAAATATTCCCCACTCTTGAGGCACCAGGTGGGATACCAGGATTAGGACAATGATCCCCAGCTTTGGTAAGAAAAAAACCCAATGTCAAAAACCCAATGGAAGGCCTGAATGCAAGCACCTACTCAAGAAAAGACCGTTGTGGGGCTACAACAAAAACCTTACATTCATCATACTGTGTGTTTTAACAGCTGTCAAATCTAAAGGTATAAAATGTCAATTTCAGTCTGTCTAAATATACATAATAAATTGTATTTTTTTAAATACGAGAATGAAATCTAGAAAGCTGGAACAGCAATGATCAAGTTTTAATCATTGCTGTTTGGGACTCACAGTCACGCCTGCAGATTGGAGTGGAGCCGCTCCACTTCCCATTCTTTAAGCACGCGCGTGTGACTGAGCCTTGCATTGTGTATCCAGAGTAGCACTCATACGTGGTCTCGTTGTCCACATAGTACTTCTCCTGAGGGGGGGAGACACTTCCGTACTCTAGCACATTGGGGTCTGGGCATTCAATCACTGTGAAACAAAACAAAAGGACCCTCAGTTAATATGTTGTTATCAGGCAGTGTGAGGCAAGGGAGAAACATCTTTGCCACTCACGCTTGCATCTCTGAGCTGGAGATCTTTTGGGTTTTGGTCTCCAGGAGTTATTAGCCTGACATAAGCGGGTTATTGCTGGGTATGGATAGTAGCCCTCAGGACAGTGGTATACCAACATGCTGCCTCTCTCCAGGTTGTTACTCAGTGTGTAATTCCCTCCTTGCATTTGCAAATTACTCTCAGGGCAAGCACATCGAACACCAGCTCCTGAAAAAAAAAGTCCACAGTTCTCAGAGGCTACAATTTAAGTATATCATACACTTACATACGTACCACTACACAATTACTAAAGTAGTGTAAAATTGAAAACTTGCCTTTTTTTAAAGTGCACAGTATGCAATGAATAAACGTTCTTTTATTAAAATCATCATTTTATTATTTTATTAAAATCTTATCATCACGAAGGGTTTATACATTGTTTTACTTACCTTTGCGAAGTATTGTTTGTATTACAAGAATTTAAATTGTTATGTTTTAATGTGTAAAAATGCAAAAGTCTGATATTTTATATTTAACACAACATTATTTCTTTATTTCCATAAATAGATGAACAAAATTTAGAACAGACTTACATTTTCTGAAAAAAAAATCTTTAAAATTCACTATAATCACATTTGATGATGTTGCTACTTGATAATGATTTTATTTTATTTAATTCTTGGCAATATAACTACCTCAAATTAAGAACATAACATAGTTTTAAGAACATAAAACTATTGTACCTTAAGAAAAATAAGCATAGAAGTCTCTAAAACCTGATGGATAGAAGGACGTTTGTGTAATATTCAGTTATATATTAGTTAATAAATAAATATATTTGAAAATTGATCAGTTTTTATAACTATGTTATGAATACTAAACCTTATACAATGCATAAACCTAAATAAACAACAAAAACATTATTGGAAACTCAAAACTGTATATAATTTTTTATCTAAAATAAAAGTATCTTACCCATCCAAAGTGCACATAAAAGCGCTGCAAGCCGACTCCAGTGGATAGAAAATCCCATCTTGAAGCTTAAACTGGGGGACAGTTTAAAAATGAGAGTATATTGCAGAAGTGGCCGATTTATTTCGGAATAGAGAGTGATGTTTAAACTGGGAGTGGACAAAGACCATCCTGGTACTTATTAACTTTATGACCCGTAAAAGAGGATCAATACATGTTTATCACAGAAAACACTCAAACAATTTCTACATTTACATAAATCCTTCTCAACTGATAACTTATTTAGAATTACGCAAAGATCTCTTATCTAATATATTACTTACAATGTGAGCTGGGACGCTATTTACAGTAGTTATTATTTGTAAACTTCGCTTTACTTTTATTACGTGCTGAGCATCTCAATTAAATACATAAATAAATACAACCAGTAGCAAAACATTTACCAAACTGATTAGGTTCATTAGTAATAAGATTTGCTATACAAAGAGTCTCTGTATCTTTCAGCAATAAGAATGAAGATCACTTCATCACTTTGTGAAAGACTACGTGGAAAACTGACAAATTCAGAGTACACAAGGCACGAGGCCAAGAACTGATCCCGAATGCCCCCAATCTCTGGATCTCCAGCTGGTCCTCCATTAAAGACACACTTGACACTTTACTAGGAATATTTTGCTGTCTTTTTTCTTGATATCTTTTTTTCTGGGAAGACTTTGCTCATGTTATGAAAAAGATGCCAAACTATGTGATGTTGTGTTATAACACCTGGTTGGTGCAATAAGAAGTGACAAACAGAAAGCAGCTGAGCAGCTGAACCGCTGTATTAAGCAATTATCTTTCACTTAAAACAAAAGGTGAAGCACTACAGTAACAAAAGTGCTCTTGACTCAGATTTTTGATTTTTTGATTAACTGTTTTCATTTATTCAATTGTTTATATATGAAATAGTTAAATGCATCAACTACAAATGTGGGTTGCATGGTTTGTGTTGTGTGTCCTGACCTTAACTAAGGTTTTTGGATCCAGGATTTCCCGTTATGTGTACACATGCTGTCACATGTTACACGAAAAACAAAATCATTGTGAAATCAAGACAAAGTACAAACATTCACTTCATCATTTCCCAAAAGCACCAGGCTTGCTTGTTGACACATTGATTCAAGTATTGATTAAACACTCCGTCGTGCCTCAAGCTCTCTCTGGCTTTGAGTTTGTTTTCTGAAAAACATTTAAGAGATTATGTTTTGAAAATGTGATTTTTTTGGTCTTCTTTTTAATTTACATGCCACACAGACTAACTGGGCAGTTTTACAGTGTGAATACTGGACACATCAGTTCCTCCAGTAACAAAACTCCACTATTATTTTCCCTTTAGTGCCCTCAATTTGAAAAGCCTTAGTTCTGTAAGGGCCTTCTGAAATGACAGTATCTGCAGGAGCTTCCAGCTGAAGCTTCACACTTCCAGACACCTGAAAGTGGTTTAAATAAAAGCTTTGTAACATCCATTAACTAGAAAATGTTTTCTCACATGGCAAGAAAGGCTTTTTGAACATTCATTTGCATGAAACTCACAGCTGCATTGCATTTCCCTTATTTTTGACCCACGTGTATTGTAGCACTTTTTGTTACTAAAATTGGATCTTGTGGATTCCACATGCAGCTAGCATGTTATTGTAAATGTCATAATCTGTATTTCTTACATAGTTTTTTACACTGCACAATGAGTCACATTAGATTATTAACATGTAATTACATTAAGTGAGTGTATAAATATTGGTAAATATATTGTAGAAGGGAATAGATATTAGGACATCATTTTTAATGTCAGGGTAGTGGTAGAGTTTGGTGTCATTCTTTCTGTGTTGGTGCTGACCTGAGTTAGGGCGACTCTAAATGAGGATGGGTGGGTTTTTGTTTTCTTCTCATGTTATTGTTTGTTTTCTATCTTTTATTATACTTCTTAAAACAGCAAAGTGCCAATTATTACTGTGAAACACCTGCATCAGTAATTTCAAAGAAAGATTTAAAATGTTTTTCAGCTCTTTACAAGCCCAATTCAAAAAGAATTGGGAAGCTGTCCAAAGCGCTGAAGACAGAATGCAATGACTGGCATATCTCATAAACCCAAATCTTATTTACATAGAAAATAAAAAAAACATGCCACATGTTTAACTTTATAGGCTCCAACCCCGTGAGACCCTAATAAGGATAAACGGAAGAGAATGGATGGATGTTTAACCCTTTCATGCCTAGTGTATCGTATTTAATACATGCAGTTTTTTGTGAATTTTTGAGACTTCTACATCATCAGTGTGATTTGTTACCCGTTTTAAAGTATAAATAAATTTTGCAATGCTTTTTAAAGCATTTTTTAAAGGCCAGATGTAGCAAATATGACGCAAATTACAACTACTATAAGGGGGGAAATATCTAAATAACTTTATAAACAAATCTTTCAGCTGGTTCAATAAACTCTCCATTTAAAAATTTTGTGGCAATTATTCAGGCTTTAAATAATGTTGAATAATGAATTGTAAATCTGGCATGTTTAATTCGAATAAGACTTGGATAACAGTAGGTGAACAGTAGGTGGCAGCAATATATGTCTGACCGGCTAAACTCAAAGAAGAAGAAAAAGAAGAGAGGCGTAGAAGAAGACAAGGCGGAAATGCGGAAGTTATCGCCAATGAGACAACGCGCCAAATTTGTGAAAAATCTTTAGAAGTCAGTGCAGCAGGATGAAGACGTGCGTCTGAGCTTTAAGGATAGCTACATGTGGCAGTCGCTGCTGTGTGAAAAGGCTGAGCAGGTAGGTTATTCTTTCATATTTTCGTATTTTAGTTTTCTTAGCGGTTTTCTTTTGAGCATCATGACATTTGACAGAACTCTGTCAAAGTGCTGTCAAAGTTAACAGTTTTGCAAACCGGGAAAGGCTTAACAGACACTTGTTAGAAGAAATAGGACCCATGTTGTGAAAATAACGAATACATAAGTAAATATTAGAAAGCGAAAGTGATGAATGCGTGTGTTTCTGTCTCTAGCATGGCGGTGCCTTTTGTGCAGGACTGGGACGTTGTTCAGACTCTGGGAGAAGGAGCCTACGGAGAGTATGAAAGATTCCTTATCATTGTTTATCATTAGCTTATCGCCTTTAATAGCTGTCCTCTTCTAGCCATCGGACAAGGATTTTTTTTTTTCTTGTTTCATGGGATCATGACAGGCATGTATATGCACTAGAAATGTTCATCTGATAATCCAAAAACATCACTCACAGGAGACACCTGACTCCATCGCAGTCACAGTTAGCTTTGAAAAAAAGGTAGATGAACCAGGTATCAAAATGTAGGTAAAAATGAGACCTTACATATGCGAAAACATGTTTAATGTAGTGTTATGAGACTTGAAAGTTTAACCATTTTTACAATAACAATTCCATGTTTTTTGCAATGGAATTGTTAGAAAACAAATCAAACAGTCAGGGTAGCAATGACTGCTTCTATCATTCTTAAATTATGGCATTATGCCACCATTAAATGAGGTGTCCAGAGATACAAATGCTCAAAGTTTGTTATAGAAGAAAACTACTGCACAAAAAGAACCTTTTAACTTTAGATTGACTCTTTGAGTGGGTTTAAAATGATCTTAAATATTTCTGTTTGTTTGTTTTTGTTTTTCTGATGTATGATGATTGCAGGTATTTAATCAACTGAATCAGAAAGACCTGCAGCTGCGAATGACATCACTAATATCAATCATGCTTTTCTTGTTTTCTAGAGGTCAAAGTCAAGTTAACTTATATAGCACATTTTCAACATTGCATGCTGCACAAAGTACTTAAGAATCTAAAATGCAACAAAAATAAATAAAATGCACAACAGTGATGTAGTAACATATAGAAGGGGAAAAAAATAAATAAAATATAAACAACTAAAACAGACGGACTTTGACACCTGACCTTCTGATTTTATTGAAAAGTTTAACAAAGTTTAAATTACTTGAAAATTATATCTAGAAACACTTTAGGAAGACTTTAGCTCTTTGTACATCCTGTTTCCATTCAGACTTCCTCTCACTTCTCTTCACCTCTGTGTTCTCTTTTCTCTTTATGATCTAACCGGTTTGTCCTCTTTGTGTTCTTGGTCTCAGAGTGAGGCTCCTGGTGAACAGACAGACTGAAGAGGCGGTAGCAGTGAAGGTCATCGATACCTCGCAGGCAAAAGAGTGTGCTGAAAATGTCAAGAAGGAGGTCTGCATCCACAAGGTACATCCATCACTTTCACCTGCACAGTTAGTATGAATGAAAGCAGCGGCTCACCAGTGGTGTGTTGTAAAACAAGTCCAGCTGTTCTTAAATCCATATATTAATACAGTAAACAGCTGCATGAAAGAAATTGTTAATTAACTGAATCACAGCTTTGTATGCTCTCATTTCCCTTTTCCTTGCATCAGTTACTGGCATGAACACAGCCTGTTCATGCCAGTTCCAGACTGTGAGAATTAGATAAAAACTGTTACTGTTGTGAAAACCAACTCTAGCCTCAGCTGATCTGGGGACGTTGGTAGCCCTCAGCTCGAGGGTGTCATTTGTTGGGAAAAGTTTGTTAAAGCTAATGCTATTCCAGGCAAGCTGAAAGCAAACATGCAGATAAGAATACAGATGTACAGATGTGTCTGCTTGTTTTGGCTCACCTAAAATGATGTGACATGATGACAGAAGATCCAAAAACCAGCTGAACAGACACCGAAGAGGCAAACTGAAAGCAAACATGTATGAAGTCGTACTTCATACTAAAGTAAAATATAAAGAAATGGCACTTGTTATTAATGTTGGTTAGATTCATAAAGATAAACTGGCTGAGACTGACCAGTTTGTTCCTCTGGTTTACAGGTACAAACTGATTGTAAGCAATTTAACACAGACTGAAGTTGTTTTTATTTTATTTTTAATTGTTTTAGATTTGTAGAATTAATTAAAAACGTTAAGCTCTTAGCTAGGTAGAATGATAGCTGAGAGCACTGTTTTGAGGATCTTTGTGTGTGCACTTAACTCATAGATGCTCAAACACACCAACATTGTACGCTTCTTTGGCCATCGGAAGGAAGGACCAACTGTGTACCTCTTCCTGGAGTACTGCACCGGGGGAGAGCTGTTTGATCGAATCGGTGAGCCGTAAACTGTCATACAAGAAAAACCTTTTGTTTGCTGATTTATTCTTCCAACTGTAGCTTTCCTGACTCGGATATGATTAGCATGAATACATGAATTCAACTTAGCTGAAATGCGTCTGGAGTTTTCAGTAATCATTCTTTGCAAGTATTTGATTTCAGGCTTACTCTTTCTTCTTTTACGCTCTCTTTAGAGCCCGATGTAGGGATGGCTGAAAAGGATGCTCATAGATTTTTCCAGCAGCTAATAGCAGCTGTGGTGAGTGAAGAACATCTTTGTGTTTATGTGACTTCCTGCATATTTTCCTGCTGTTGTTCTCTTTTTTAAGTTTTTTTATTTTTATTTGACCTTTTCTAGGAGTACCTCCATGATTTTGGCATCACACATAGAGACATAAAGCCAGAGAACATTTTGCTGGATGACAAAGGTGAGGAAATGCAATCTTTATTGAGGGATTCTCTTTTTAGGATTCTCTTTTATTTCTTATAACCACCGCCCTCTGGGGTTGATTTTTTATTTTATTTTTTTACCTTCAGATAACCTGAAGCTGACAGATTTTGGCCTGGCGACCATGTTTCGCTTTAAAGGCCGAGAGCGCCGTCTGAATCGATTGTGTGGGACTCTTCCCTACGTGGCTCCGGAGCTTCTGAGCCAAACAGAGTACAGAGCTCAGCCTGCAGATATCTGGGCTTGTGGCATAGTTCTCACTGCCATGCTGGCTGGTGGTAAGATCCAAAATTTGAAGATCATACACACATCTGTAGTCCAATACCATATGACAGCAATGGCAATGAGAAGTTGATGATATCACAAAGCTGTTAGGTCAGCAGGGCCAGTGTCAAAGCTGCAAGTGGTTGTTGTGCTTGTGTGAATTTGCATTTGATTGAATTACTAATTTTACTAAATTAAATAGCTGATTTTTCATCATTTTTACTGTCTTGTAACTTGCTGTCATATTTCTGCCTGATGTCAGACAGGACCATCCTCAGTTTTCGTCTCCATCTTCAGTCTGACATTGTCTGAACTTTACAGTCGAGCAGATTCAGTTTTCAATCTTTACAGCCTGACCTGTTTACCTGAATATCATCTTATTTTAAGTCAACAGTGAAGTACAAACAAGCTAGGAGATCACATGGTAATAGAAATAAAAGAAGAAATACTTTATTTATCTCTTATATATGAAATTCTTTAGTTATAGCGGTTAGAATTTTTATAATAGAAGTATAAACAGTTAGTGTATATATTAAAAAAAACAACAACAAAACATTAAAGCCCTTAATCCGTTTCGTTTGACAGATTTCCTGACTGTGCCCTTCTGGTGATGTTGAGAGAATGTACAGGTCCACATGGTTCTCACTGTTGTACACGGTGCCATTTAAGTTCTTTCACTCTGTCCATAAAAATCTAAACGCTTACTGGATTTAAGTTTGGCCTCTGTTCAGCAGTTTTTGACTTTTTTTTTTCTTCTTTTTTTTTTTAAGTTCCATCAAAGCTCTGACCCGTCTCTGATTTCACCATGAATGTCAAACTTGTTTAAAGATTAACTTCTATGTTTAACTGCCCCAACCTCCACATTGCAAATCAGCACTGCTACTGAGGTTGGCTACAATCCAGTGATCACACACACACACACACACACACACACACACACACACACACACACACACACACACACACACACACACACACACACACACACACACACTCTCTGTCTCTCTGACAAGGAGTTGTGCGCTAGAAAAGTTGTTTACCCCAGGAGGGTGAAACTTTTAGTCCAGAGTGCTGGTACGGAGTTGACACACAGTGTATTGAAAACGTTTTTTGTTTTTGTTGTTGAACATGACAAACATTGAGGCAAAAATTCAAGTTGCCTTTTACAACCAGTGGAAGAGACTGAGATGCTTGAGTTTTGCTCTGTGAGAGGGCACATTACTTTAGCAGTGACACCCAGCAGGAGGGACGTGAAGGGGAAAATGACTAAATTAAAAAGTAAAGTATTTCTAAGGTGAAAGCTGTGTATGTTTTCTTAAACTTTGTCACTACATGTCTGTTATCCGCTGCTTATTTTTTGCCCCATCGCTGCGGAAATCAGTCAGGTCGATGGACGCTGGCAAGTTACAGTTTTATAGATATATTTATATCACATACAGATATAGATATCTGTGTTTATACGCTTAAGAATTGGTTGTAAACTTAACCAAATTATAGACTCAAGGTGATTTAGTTATCTTGAAATACAGTCACATCACTGTAATGGTAAAAAAAAGAGATTGAGGTCTGTTTAAAAATTCAGTTTATTTATTGTATACAGTTCTGAAAGATCAGACAGCATGTCTTACATCATTAGAAAAAATGCAAACGCTACTTCTCTGAGGTTGTGCATCATTGAAGTCCATGCAGTTAATGTGAGGAAACCTTTTTGTTGTTTCCTTGTTAGAGTTGCCGTGGGACCAGCCAACTGAGAGCTGTCAGGAGTACGCAGACTGGCTTCAGAAGAAAACATATCTACCTCCTTGGAAAAAAATACAACCACTGCC